>NW_027507784.1:251586879-252786879 GCF_037356315.1 Lithobates pipiens
CTAGATCTCACTGCAAACTGTTCCTGTTGTTCTGTTACTAATATACTAAAGGCAGGCAGTTGATTCAGTTAGCTGCAGTATATTCAGTACTGTATCCTGTGCAGCTACATCTCACTACAGACCATTCCTGTTGTTCTCTTCCTAATATACTACAGGCAGTTGAATCAGTTAGCTGCATTATATTGAGTACTGTATCCCGTGCAGCTAGACCTCACTGCAGACCGTTCCTGTTGTTCTCTTCCTAATATACTACAGGCAGGCAATTCATTCAATTAGCTGTAGTGTGCAGCTAGATCTCACTGCAGACCGTTTCTGTTCTTTTCCTAATATACTACAGGCAGGCAGTTCATTCAGTTAGCTGCAGTATATATTGAGTACTGTATCCTGTGCAGCTAGATCTCACTGCAGACCATTCCTGTTGTTCTCTTCTTAATATACTACAGGCAGGCAGTTCATTCAGTTAGCTGTAGTATATTTAGTACTGCATCCTGTGCAGCTAGATCTGACTGCAGACCGTTCCTGTTCTCTTGCTAATATACTACAGGCAGGCAGTTCATTCAGTTAGCTGCAGTATATTCAGTACTGTATCCTGTGCAGCTAGATCTCACTGCAGACCATTCCTGTTGTTCTCTTATTAATATACTACAGGCAGGCAGTTCATTCAGTTAGCTGCAGTATATTCAGTACTGTATCCTCTGCAGCTAGATCTCACTACAGACCGTTCCTGTTGTTGTGTTTCTAATATACCACAGGCAGGCAATTGATTCAGTTAGCTGCAGTATATTCAGTACTGTATCCTGTGCAGCTACATCTCACTACAGACCATTCCTGTTGTTCTCTTCCTAATATACTACAGGCAGTTGATTCAGTTAGCCTGAGTATATTGAGTACTGTATCCCGTGCAGCTAGACTTCACTTCAGACCGTTCCTGTTGTTCTCTTCCTAATATACTACAGGCAGGCAGTTGATTCAGTTAGCTGCAGTATATTCAGTAATGTATCCGGGGCAGCTAGATCTCACTGCAGACCGTTCCTGTTTTCTTTCTAATATACTACAGGCAGGCAGTTCATTCAGTTAGCTGCAGTATATTCAGAATCAGTATATATATATATATATATATATATATATATATATATATTAAATCTATCCCAGCTTTGTGCAGCTACATTACAAAACAATATGTCTGGCAGGCCAACAAGGAGAGGCAGATGCTCACAGGCCACTAAAAGAGGGCAAGCAGGCTCTGTGTCTACAGCCAACATTGCTTGTTGTGGAGACGGTGCAACCTCAACACATGGCCGTGAGGCACGCTTGTGCTTTTTTTCAGCAGCTGGCCGTGTTGAGCCACAACATGCAGAAGAGTTGGTAGAGTGAATGACCAAGCTGTCCCCATCCTCCTCATCCTCTGTCACCCAGGCTCAGAGTACTTTGGCTGTCAATGCAGCTGCCAAAGTGGCCTCTTTCATCGGCTCAATGTCATCAGTCACTCCTTCCCTAGCCCCACCATCATGCCCTGAGGAGTCCCCCAAACTGTTCGACCACAGGCAACATTTTGAAGGCTCCGATGATGGTACCCAGATTGAGGAAGGCAGTAACGTGAGCCCAGAGAGAGGTGGTGTCCAAGAAGCACAACAAACTGGCAGTCATTTTCCCCCAGCTGCAGCATACTGCCAGGTTTGCTCCAGTGACGAGGAGGGAGGGGATGATGAGGTCACTGACTCTAAGTGGGTGCCTGATAGAAGAGAGGAGGAGGATGAGGAGGAGGCACATCTCCAACAAGGCAGGGTGCCCTTCAGGGGCCAGCTTAAGGGCAGCCAACCGACTGCATCACACCGCAGAGCTCTGCATGTGCAGGGCGCTGCTGACTCTGTGCATTTTTTGAGATGTGTGCAGCAGATCGCACAGTTGCTTAGACAACACATGCTTGACCAGACATATGTTGAACTCCCATGCAGTCCTTTGGCAAGCGTACTTAAAAGACCCACACCAAAGAACAAGGCGGACCTCTCCTTGCTCCTCATCAGCTGGGATCTCCAACCCCACTATACCTTCAGTTCTCTCAGAAACCTGCACTGAGAGGAATGAAGGTGTAGAATTATGTGTGCTTTGTACTTGCAGGCAATCTGCTATCGCTACACCTACGTCTGATTGTAGAAGGCAAATTTCCCTACCCCAGTTGCTAAACCGCCAAAAGAAATTCAGTCCCAGCCATCCACATGCCAGCGGCTGAATGTTAGCTTGGCTAAATTGCTAGCACTCCAACTGCTGCCTTTTCAACTGGTAGACGCTTTTGTGAAATTTGTGGAATGTGCAGTACCTCCGTGGCAGATTCCCAAAGGCCACTTTTTTCACGGAAGGCGATTCCGGCTCTCTACCGGCATGTGGAATGCAATGTCTTGGCCTCGCTGGACAGGGTGGTCAGCGGTAAAGTGCATATTACCACTTACTCATGGTCCAGCAGGCATGGACAGGGATGTTACTTATCTTTCACGGTGCACTGGGTGACCCTGCTGGCAGCTGGGAACGACGCAGAACAGGGTGCAGTATTGTTCGAGCTTGTCCCACCACCACACCTCCAAAATGCTACTAGTGGTGATTCTGACACTACTCTCTCCTCCACCCCCTCCTCTTCTTCTTCCTCCATGGCCTCTTCCTCTATAGATTTGTCCTCTGAACCAGCGGTGCTCCGTAGGCATTCAAGGGGCTATGCAAGCACTCAGGCAAAAAGATGCCATGTGGTGCTTGAGCTGGTGTACTTAGGGGACAGGAGCTACACTGGGACAGAGATTCTGTCAGCTCTGAAGGGGCAGGCTCAGAGATGGTTGACGCCATGCCAGCTTCAGGCAGGAATGGTGGTTTGCGACAATGGCACCAACCTCCTCTCCGCCCTCTGACAGGGACGCTTCACCCATGTTCCCTGTTTGGTTCACGTCCTTTATTTGGTGGTGCAGCTGTTCCTGTGCAGGTACCCGGGCTTACAGGATCTCCTGAGGCCGGCCAAGAAAGTCTATGTGTATTTCTGCTGGTCATATAATGCCAATGCTCGGCTGGCTGACCTCCAAAAGGAATACAACCTGCCCAAGAACTACCCAATCTGTGACATGCCCACCAGATGGAACTCAACGTTGGCCATGCTGCAGCGGTTGCACATGCTGCAGAGGGCCATCAATGAGTACCTGTGCAACTATGGCACCAGGACAGGGTCAGGGGAGCTTGGCTTTTTTCACCACGCCAGTGGCTCATGATCAAGGATGCATGCACTGTCCTGTCACCATTTGAGGAGGCTACGAGGATGGTGAGCAGTGACAGTGCATGCATCAGTGATACTGTCCCTCTTGTCTACCTGTTGGAATAACGGATAGGGCACTTGAGGCAGAACAGAGGGAGGAAGAGGAAGACTGCCTTACCTCTCAAGGCCCCCTTTATCCAGACAGTGTTCCTGCAGGCCCACCAATCACACAGGAAGAGGAGGAGGAGGAGGAGGATTGTGTCAGCATGGATATGGAGCCTAGCACTCAGCATCAGCAGCAGTTTTCAAGGGATTGTTTACAGTCCCCAGAAACCCATAGACTTGTACATGGCTGGGAGAATGTGGCTGCGGATCAGGTCTTCCTTAGTAACCCAGAGGACTCCGGACCGAATGCCTCAGCAAACCTATGCTGCATGGCCTCCCTGATCCTGCAAAGCCTGCGGAAGGACCCTCAGATTCATGGTATTAAGGAGAGGGATCAGTACTGGCTGGCAACCCTCCTTCATCCACGTTACAAGGGTAAGGCTGCGGAACTTATCCAGCCTTCGTAGAGGGAGCAGAGGATGAATCCTCTTTGGGAGGCCTTGCAGAAAGGTTTGTGCAATGCGTTTCCAGAGCCTGGTTACAAGTTCCTGGTCCTGGACAACATGCTGCTGAGGCTTTGGTCAGTCACAGAAGGAGCGGTGGAGAAGGTGGCCGTCTGACAGATGCATTTAGACAATTTTTTTATTCCACAGCCCCAAGGTCTGATTGGTTCCAGCAACCATCGCCAGTGCCTGATTTACATGGTGCAAGAATACCTAGGGGCAAGATCAGACTTGGAGACCTTTCCAACCAAAAATCCTCTGAGTTACTGGGTCTTGAAGATGGATCACTGGCCAGAGCTTGCACAGTATGCAATTGAGCTACTGGCCTGTCCTGCATCCAACGTTCTTTCGGAACGCACATTCAGTGCTGCTGGAGGCTTTGTAACCAATCACAGAGTGCACCTGTCCACTGACTCAGTTGATCGGCTCACCTTCATAAAAATTAATCAGTCTTGGATCACCAGCTACCAAGCACCTGATGCTGATGTAACTGAATCATTTTTTTATGAATGTAAGATCCCTTCAAGACTGCCCATGCTGATGCTGAGTGACTGTCCTGTTATGCTGAATGATTATCCTATTCCTCCTCAATGTTCATGTTGATAGCTTGTAAGAACATTTTTGGTTCTGGGCACCACCACCAGTGGCTAGGGCCCAATTTTTCTGCCCGTTTAACAGGGGCGTGTACTTACAATTTTTGCTGTGATATTTTGCAGCAGGGCTTGTTCCTGCACTCCAACTAGAGTATCTGTGAGGAGTTATAGTTTTGTGGCACCAGCAGTAGTGCCTAAAGCCCAATTTGTCTGCCCCTGTTCAACAGAGGCGTGTAATTACAATTTTTGATCTAATATTTCACAGCAGGGCCCGTTCCTGCACCCACCAAGAGTAACTGTGCTTACAGTTGTGGCAACACCACCACACCCCCACAAAAGGCCCAATTTTTCTGAACCTGTTCAACAGGGGCATGTTATTACAATTCTTGATATAATATTTCACAGCAAGGCCCGTTCCAGCACCCACCAAGAGTAACTGTGAGGGCTTACAGTGTTCTGGTACCACCAAAGACCCAAATTTCTGCAGAGTATATAGGGCAGGTCCCTACTTTCAAACATCCAACTTACAAATGTCTCCTACTTACAATCGGAGGGAGACAACAGGAAGTGAGAATAAATTGACCCCCTAGAAAGGGAAATTCTCTCCTGTAAGAGTTAACATGGGAAAACAGAAGGAAATTCAAATATTTTGTGGACTTTAAAAGGCACATAAGTACTATATCTAAAAGATAACAAATATTGTTTTATTCATTTTCACAGAGTAGCAAAGGTTAGACAATTGCATGTGCAAAACAAAAATAAAAATTGAAAAATAGTACTAATATAGCCTGCACAGAACTAAATCTGACATCCTCCAATAAGACTCACAGTTAAATATACGATACAGAGAAACAATACAGAACCGATGGTTTAAACGGTAAATATAAAAGATGGATTAAAGATATGTTGAGTCTTGCCCCGGAGGTAATGTCAGGTGCGTAGGTCCAATTTTAGTTGGCGTGGTGGCTTGACATGTTCCGCGCTTCAATTAGCGCTTCTTCAGGAGCAATTCACTCGTAGGGTTGTAAGCAGCAAAAAATACAAATAAATATCCACTTGCTGGTAAGCAAGTCATTAGCACTGAGTTATTTTCAAGAGGATGTAGATCAGATGCATGTCTACACTGACATGTAGCCCCTAACACAGGAATGAAATTGAGCAAGAGTCCAATCTCATCATAGTAGAATATAATTGGCAATCAAGTCAGATAAGCCAAAAGCAGTCTACACCTGGCCGTAGGTGCAGTGTTGTTCAGCACGAATACGGAATTGGTCGCTGTTCGTCTCTCTGCCTTCTCACAGGGGATTGCAGTATATATGATGTTTTTGTGCTTATCTGACTTGATTGCCAATTATATTCTATTATAATGTGATTGGACCCTTGCTGAATTTCATTCCTGTGAGAGGGGCTACATGTCAGTGTAGACATGCATCTGATCTACCTCCTCTTGAAATTAACTCAGTGCTAGTGACTTGCTTACCAGCATAGACTTTAACAGTGTTCGAGAGATTGTGCAAACTTTCGGTCTGTTCGCATGTTCTGGATGCGAACTGAACCGGGGGGTGTTCGGCTCATCCCCATCCATGAGATAAAAAAAGATACTTCTCACGACTGTCCAGAGCACTGTGCAGATAATAGGCCTCCTCTTAGACCACTGTCCAGAGCACTGTGTACATAACAGGCCTCCTCTCAGACTACCATCCAGAGCACTGTGTACATTAGAGGCCTTCCCTCATACCACCATCCAGAGCACTGTGTACATTACAGGCCTCCTCTCAGACCACCATTCAGAGCACTGTGTACATTAGAGGCCTCCCCTTATACCACCATCCAGAGCACTGTGTACATTACAGGCCTCCTCTCAGACTACCATGTACATTACAGGTCTCCCCTTATACTACCGTCCATAGCACTGTGTACATAACATGCCTCCCCTCAGACCACCATCCAGAGCACTGTGTAGCCCACCAATCTGCACAATACTCCCACCAGTCTGCACAATACTGCCCCCAGTCTGCACAATCCCCCCTGCCCAGTCTGCACAATCCCCCCTGCCCAGTCTGCACAATCCCCCCTCCCAGTCTGTACAATCCTCCTCCCAGTCTGCACAATCCCCTCCCCAGTCAGCACAACCCCCAGTCAGCACAAGCCCCTCCCAGTCTGCTCAATCCCCCCCGTCTGCACAATCCCCTCCCAGCTAGCACAACCTCCCCAGTCAGCACAATCCCCCAGTCAGCACACCCCCACCCTCCAGTCAGCACAATTCCCCAAAGTCTGCACAGTCCCCCAAGTCCCCAAAATCCACCCCAGTCAGCACAACCCCCCCCCACCCCCCCCCCCCCCCAAGTCAGCACAATCCTCTCACCAGTCTGCACAATCCTCTCCCCAGTTTCAGGGTCTTGGCAATCTTCTTATAGGCCATCTTTATCTAGAGCAACAATTCAGATCCTCATAGAGTTAATTGCTATTAGGGATGAGCCGAACACCCACCCCCCCCTCCCCCCGGTTCGGTTCGCACCAGAGCTTTCGAATGGACCGAAAATTTGTACGAACTTTAGAACCCCATTGAAGTCTATGGGACTCGAACATTCAAAATAAAAAGTGCTAATTTTAATGCCTAATATGCAAGATATTGTCCTAAAAAGGGTTTGGGGACCTGGCTCCTGCCCGAGGGGACATGGATCAATGGCAACATTTTTTTTAAAAACTGAGTTTTTTTCTGGAGCACTGATTTTAATGAGGATTAAAGTGAAAAAAAACTTGAAATATTCCTTTAAATATCGTGCCTGGGGGGGGTGTGTCTATAGTATGCCTGTGAAGTGGCACGTGTTTCACATGTTTAGAACAGTCCCTGCACAAAATGACATTTAATGGAAAAAAAGTAATTTAAAACTGCTTGCGGTTTTAATGTAATGTCTGGTTCCAGCAATATGGATAAAAATCATTGAGAACAAAAATGGCATGGGTAGCCCCCCCCCTGCCCATTACCAGCCCCTTTGGGCCCCCAGGCCCTATATACTCAGAACAGCAGTATACAGGTGGTGCAAACAGGGACTGTTTAGGTTTGTTGTGTTAAGTAGAATCTGTTTGTCATTTTCAACTGGTACATTTTTAAAGTGTAGCTTCAGTCAAAAAATCTATTTTTAAGCTTTTTGGAAAACATAGGGAAGGGTTATCACCCCTGCATAATTTTTTAGGCCGTCCGTTTTTTTTCATCTCACTTCCTGTTGTCTCCTTACGTTTGCAAGTAGGAGACGTTTGTAAGTTGGATGTTTGAAAGTAGGGACCTGCCCTATATGCTCTGCAGAAATGTGGGCCTAAGGTGTTGGTGTTGCCACAACACTGTAAGCCCTCAAAATGACTCTTGGTGGGCGCTGGAGCGCCCTGCTGTGAAAGATTACATCAAGAATTGTAATTACATGCCATTGTTGAACAGGGGCTGAAAAATTGGGCCTTAGGCACTGGTGCTGGTGCCACGACACTGCAACCTCTCCCAGATACTCTAGTTGGAGTACAGGAATGAGCCCTGCTGCAAAGGATTGCATCAAAAATTGTAATTACACACCCCTGTTAAACAGGGGCTGAAAAATTGGACCTTAGCCACTGGTGGAGTCACCCAGAACCAAAAATGTTCTTCCAAGCTATCAGCAGGATCATTGAGGGGGAAGAGGATAGTTACTCAACATAACAGGACAGTCACTCAGCATCAGCATAGGCAGTCTTGAAGGGATGTGACATTTCAAAAAATTTATTTGGTTACATTAGTTTCAGGTGCTTAGTAGCTGGTGGTGATCCAAGACTGATTCATCTTTATGAAGGTCAGTCGATCAACCGAGTCGGCCTGTGATCGGTTACAAAGCCTCCAGCAGCACTGAAGGTGTGTTACAAAAGAATGCTGGATGAATGCTGGATGCAGGACAGATCAGTAGCTCAATTGCATACTGTGCAAGCTCTGGCCAGTGATCCATCCTCAAGACCCAGTAAGCCAGAGGATTTTCGGTGGGAAAGGTGTCCAAGGCTGACCTTGCCCCTAGGTATTCCTGCACCATGTAAATCAGACGCTGGCGATGGTTGCTGGAACCGATCACACCTTGGGGCTGCGGACTAAAAAATTGTCTGAACGCATCGGTCAGACAGCCACCTTCTCCACCGCTCCTTCTGTGACTGACCGAAGAATATTAGGATCCTTCCGCAGGCTTTGCAGGATCAGGGAGGCTATGCAGCGTAGGTTAGCTGAGGCATTCGGTCCGGAGTCCACTGGGTCACTAAGGACAACATGATCCGCAGCCTACTCCTCCCAGCCATGTACAAGCCCACGGGTTTCTTGGAACTGTAAATCATCCCTAAAAGACTGCTGCTGCTGTGTGCCAGGCTCCACCTCCATGCTGACACAATCCTCCTCCTCCTCGTCCTCTTCCTGTGTGATGGGTGGGACAGCAGGAACACTGTCTGGATAAAGGGGGCCTTGAGAGGCAAGGAAGTCCTCCTCTTCCTGCTTCTGTTCTGCCTCAAGTGCCCTGTCCATTATTCCATGCAGCGTATGATCCAACAGGTGGACAAGAGGTACAGTGTCACTGATGCATGCACTGTCACTGCTCACGATCCTCGTGGCCTCCTCCAATGGTGACAGGACAGTGCATGCATCCCTGATCATGCCCCACTGGCGTGGTGAAAAAAAAACTGAGCTCCCCTGACCCTGTCCTGGTGCCGTAGTCACACAGGTACTCATTGATGGCCTTCTGCTGTGTGTGCAGCCACTGCAGCATGGCCAACGTTGAGTTCCATCTGGTGGGCATGTCACAGATTAGGCAGTTCTTGGGCAGATTGTATTCCGTTTGGAGCTCAGCCAGCCGAGCACTGACATTATATGATCCGCGGAAATGCACACAGACTTTCATGGCCGGCCTCAGGACATGCTGTAAGCCCGGGTACCTGCCCAAGAACCGCTGCACCACCAGGTTAAGGACATGAGCCACACAGGGCACGTGGGTCAGTTGTCCCTGTCAAAGGACGGAGAGGAGGTTGGTGCCATTGTCACAAACCACCAATCCTGGCTTAAGCTGGCGTGGCGTCAACCACTTTTCGGCCTGCCCCTGCAGAGCTGACAAAATATCTGCCCCAATGTGGCTCCTGTCCCCCTAACAATCCAGCGCAAGC
Organism: Lithobates pipiens; assembly: GCF_037356315.1. Classification (NCBI taxonomy): domain Eukaryota; kingdom Metazoa; phylum Chordata; class Amphibia; order Anura; family Ranidae; genus Lithobates; species Lithobates pipiens. Next base: position 251,596,467 of record NW_027507784.1, read on the forward strand.
ACGGCATGGTATCTTTTTGCCTGCTTACTTGCGTAGCCCCTTGAACGCCTACGGAGCACCACTGGTTTCCGAGGACAAAGCACTGGAAGAGGCCATGGAGGAAGAAGAAGAGGAGGGGGTGGAGGAGAGAGGTGTGTCACAACCAGTAGTAGCATTTTGGAAGAGTGGTGGCGGAACAACCTCCAATACTACTGCACCTTGTCCTGCATCGTTCCCAGTTGCCAGAAGAGGGACCCAATGGGCCGTAAAAGATAGGTAACGTCCCTGTCCATGCCTGCTGGACCATGAGTCAGCGGTAACATGCACCTTACTGCTGACCGCCCTGTCCAGCGAGCCATGGACATTGCCTTCCACATGCTGGTAGAGAGCTGGAATCGCCTTCCGTGAGAAAAAGTGACGTTTGGGAACCTGCCACTAAGAAACCGCACATTGCACAAACACACGGGGGGGCCGAGTCTTCCAACTGAAAAGGCAGCAGTTGAAGTGCTAGCAATTTAGCCAAGCTAGCATTCAACCGCTGGGCATATGGATGGCTGGAAGTGAACTTTTCAACGGTCCAGCAGCTGGGGCAGGGAAATTTGCCTGCTACAATCTGACATCGGTGTACTGCTAGCAGAGTGCCCGCAAGTACTTGGCTGTGACACACCTAATTCTACACCTTCATTCCTCTCAGTGCCGGTTTCAGAGTGGACTGAAGGTCTAGTGGGGTTGGAGATCCAAGCTGATGAGGAGCAAGGAGAGGTCTGCTTTGTTCTTTGGTGTGGGTCTTTAAGGTACGCTTGACAACAAGATGCATGGCAGATCAACATATGTATGGTCAAGCATGTGGTGCCCAAGCGGCTGATGTTTTGGCCATGCGAGATATTCTTGAGACATATGTTGCAAATAGCAGGGGTGCAATCTGATGCACTGGTCTCAAAAAAGGGCCACACCAAAGAAGTTTTGGAATAACGCTCAGAGGCAGCGCCCTGCATTGGTGGAGCTCTGTGGTGTGATTCAGTCGGTGTGCTGCCCCTAAGCTGGCCCCCGGAGGGCATCCTGCCTCATAGGAGAGAGGAGGCACATCTCCAATCAGGCACCCACGTGGAGTCAGTGACCTCATCATCCCCTCCCTCTTCATCACTGGAGCAAACCAGGCAGTATGCTGCAGCTGATGGAACGTGACTGTCAGATTGCTCTCCTTCTTGAGCATCCCTTCTCTCTGCGCTCACGCTACTGCCTTCCTCTAGCTGGGTATCATCATCAGAGCCTTTAAAACGCTGGGCATCCTCCTGGAGCATGTACCCAACACTGTTCCCAAACAGTTTGAGGGACTCCTCAGGAGGACACGGTTGGTCTAGGGAAGGAGTGACTGATGACATTGAGACGAGGGAAGAGGACGCATTGGCAGCTGCTTTGCTAGTACCCTGAGCCTGGGTGAGAGAGGATGAGGAGGGCTTGGTCATCCGCTCTACCAAGTCGTTGGCATGATGCGGCTAAACAAGTCCAGCTGCCGAAAATAAGGACAAGCGCGTCCCATGGCCACGTGCTGATGACGATGCACCACCTCCATGACCAGCACTGTTGTCTCTAGACACAGAGCCTGCTTGCCCTCTTTTATTGGCTCATGACTGTCTGCCTCTCCTTGTTGACCTTCCAGACATAGTAATGGCCTGCAGGGAGATGGGAAAACCAGAAAATGGGTAGCTTTAGGTGCACACTGAGCAGATGACATAGTACAGCTGCCTGTCTGTATTACAGAAACAGAACACCAGCAATAAGGGGTATCTTCAGGTGTATACTGTGCTGGAGGCACACTACACCAACTCTAACTGATGCAGATGCCTATATTACAGAAAAAGAACACCAGCAATAAAGGGTAGCTTTAACTGCGGCAGATGCCTTTATTACAGAATACCAGCAATAAAGGGTAGATGTAACTGCTGCAGATTCCTTTATTACAGATCAGGAGCAATAAGGGATATCTTCAGGTATATACTGTGCTGGAGGCACACAACACCCACTTTAACTGCTGCAGATGCCTGTATTACAGAAACAGAACACCAGCAATAATGGGTATTTTGAGGTGTATACTGTGCTGGGCAACACGACACCCTCTTTAACTGCTGCAGATGCCTCTATTACAGAACACCAGCAATAAAGGGTAGCTTCAGATGTATACTTTGCTGGAGGCACACAACACCCACTTTAACTGCTGCAGATGCCTGGATTACAGAAACAGAACACCAGCAATAAAGGGTAGCTTCAGGTGTATACTGTGCTGGACACACACAACACCCACTTTAACTGCCGCAGGTGCCTTTATTACAGAAACAGAACACCAGCAATAAAGGGTAGCTTTAACTGCTGCAGATCCCTGTATTACAGAAACAGAACACCAGCAATAAAGGGTAGCTTCAGGTGTATATTGTGCTGGAGGCACACAACACCCACTTTAACTGCTGCAGATGCCTGTATTACAGAAACAGAACACCAGCAATAAAAGGTATCTTCAGGTGTATACTGTGCAGGAGGCACACAACACCCACTTTAACTGCTGCAGATGCCTGTATTACAGAAACAGAACACCAGCAACAAAGGGTAGCTTCAGGTGTATACTGTGCTGGAGACACACAACAGCTACTTTAACTTCTGCAGATGCCTGTATTGCAGAAACAGAACACCAGCAATAAAGGGTAGCTTCAGGTGTATACTGTGCTGAAGGCACACAACACCCACTTTAACTGCTGCAGATACAATTATTACAGAACACCAGTAATAAAGGGTATCTTCAGGTGTAGACTGTGCTGGGGGCACACAACACCCACTTTAACTGCTGCAGATGCCTGTATTACAGAAACAGAACACCAGCAATAAGGGGTAGCTTTAACTGCTGCAGATGCCTGTATTACCGAAACAAAACACCAGCAATAAAGGGTAGCTTCAGGTGTATAGTGCGCTGGAGGCACACACCACTTACTTTAACTGCCCCAGATGCTTGGATTACAGAAACAGAACACCAGCAATAAGGGGTATCTTTTGGTGTATACTGTGCTGGAGGCACACAACACTCACTTTAAATGCTGCAGATGCCTGGATTGCAGAAACAGAACACCAGGTAGCGTCAGGTGTATACTGTGCTGGAGGCACACAACACCCACTTTAACTGCTGCAGATTGCTGTATTACAGAAACAGAACACCAGCAATAAAGGGTAGCTTTAACTGCTGCAGATGCCTGTATTACAGAAACAGAATACCAGTAATAAAGGGTAGCTTCAGGTGTATACTGTGCTGGAGGCACATAACACCCACTTTAACTGCTGCAGATGCCTGTATTACAGAAACAGAACACCAGCAATAAGGGGTAGCTTTAACTGCTGCAGATGCCTGTATTACCGAAACAAAACACCAGCAATAAAGGGTAGCTTCAGGTGTATACTGCGCTGGAGGCACACACCACCCACTTTAACTGCTGCAGATGCTTGGATTACAGAAACAGAACACCAGCAATAAGGGGTATCTTTTGGTGTATACTGTGCTGGAGGCACACAACACTCACTTTAAATGCTGCAGATGCCTGGATTGCAGAAACAGAACACCAGGTAGCTTCAGGTGTATACTGTGCTGGAGGCACACAACACCCACTTTAACTGCTGCAGATTGCTGTATTACCGAAACAGAACACCAGCAATAAAGGGTAGCTTTAACTGCTGCAGATGCCTGGATTACAGAAACAGAATACCAGTAATAAAGGGTAGCTTCAGGTGTATACTGTGCTGGAGGCACATAACACCCACTTTAACTGCTGCAGATGCCTGGATTACAGAAACAGAACACCAGCAATAAGGGGTATCATCTGGTGTATACTGTGCTGGAGGCACACAACACCCACTTTAACAGCTGCAGATGCCTGGATTACAGAAAAACAGCAATAAAGGGTAGCTTTAACTGCTGCAGATGCCTGTATTACAGAAACAAAACACCAGCAATAAAGGGTAGCTTCAGGTGTATACTGTGCTGAAGGCACACAGCACCCACTTTAACTGCTGCAGATGCCTGGATTACAGAAACAGAACACCAGCAATAAGGGGTATCATCTGGTGTATACTGTGCTGGAGGCACACAATGCCACTTTAATTGCTGCAGATGCCTGGATTACAGAAAAACAGCAATAAAGGGTAGCTTTAACTGCTGCAGATGCCTGTATTACAGAAACAAAACACCAGCAATAAAGGGTAGCTTTAGGTGTATACTGTGCTGGAGGCACACAACACCCACTTTAACTGCTTCAAATGCCTGTATCATAGAAATAGAACACCAGCAATAAGGGGTATCTTCTGGTGTATACTGTGCTGGAGGCACACAACACCCACTTTGACTGCTGCAGATGCCTGTATTACAGAAACAGTAAACCAGCAATAAACAGTATCTTCAGGTGTATACTGTGCTGGAGGCACACAACAACCACTTTAACTGCTGCAGATGCCTGTATTACAGAACACCAGTAATAAAGAGTATCTTCAGGTGTATACTGTGCAGGAGGCACACAACGCCCACTTTGCTCATACTTGAGTACTTTCACTGCTTTGCAGCACATGCTAGGATCTAATTAGAAGTGTGATTCAGCTGTATGTAATTGCCTTCAATCTTTCAATGATGTGATATGCCTTGCCTCTTTTTATGTTTTATGCTATATATTTGATATTTGCTTGAAAGATGCTTAGCTATGAGTAAGCGCTGATTACGTTGCGAAACGCATCAGTTTTCCTGTACCCTGTTATTCCTTTTGCTGTGGATTTTTTTATTCTGTTTTGATGTGACCCATGTTGGTTCAATTAAAGATGGGAGTTCAAGTCTTTTTCCAGTGTGCGGCTATCCAGAGTTTTGTCCTGCTTGTTTTCTCAGTTTGGCTCAAGTCTGTGGCTCCCCCCCTACCCCTACCACCCCTGCGGAAGGGCCTGCCTCTTCCCCTGCCTGTCATTTTTTAAATGACCCTGTGACAAAAGTCTATAGAGAAGTGCAGTATGTATGTGGAAGAAGGTATATAACACCCCGCTTCAATCTGTCGTTTTTGGGGGCCACTGGTCTATCACACCAGTTATAATACTTTTTTTTAATTGCGTTTGTCACTCTATGTAATATTGCTGCTGAACCACTCAGCAGTCACAATGCTGCACAGTGGAAATGCACTATACTATGCTTTCTATATGTGCAAGTACTTTATACGTGTATTACACCACTATATATACTGCACACCAAATAGTACACCTATACCAGTCCTTAAAAGGACCTTTGTGGACCTAATAGTAGCTAGCTAGTAGCTAGTGAATTGCAGACTGTCCCGGCTCCAAAAACCAAACTGTCCCTCCCTGAGAAACGACAGCTGCAGAATCAGTCAGCAGCACTGCATGCAGTGCACTATAATATGCTTTCTAGATTTGAAAGAAGGTATATTATACGTGTAAAACCATATATACTGTACACCTATAAAAGGACCTTTGTGGACCTAGTAGCCAGTGATTTGCAGACTGTTCCTGCTCAGAACACCAAACTGTCCCTCAGTCCCTACACTGATAAAAGACAGCTGCAAAATCGGGCAGCAATCAGCAGCACAGCAGTGCACCATAATATACTTTGTATATTTGAAAGAAAGTATATTATACGTGTACAACCCTATATACTGTACACCTATAAAAGGACCTTTGTGTACCTAGTAGCTAGTGATTTGCAGACTGTCCCTGCTCAGAACAACAAACTGTCCCTCAGTCCCTACACTGATAAAAGACAGCTGCAGAATCGGGCAGCAATCAGCTCAGCAGCACAGCAGTCAAGTATAATATGCTGTCTATATTTGAAAGAAAGTATATTATACGTGTACAACCCTATATACTGTACACCTATAAAAGGACCTTTGTGGACCTAGTAGCTAGTTATTTGCAGACTGTCCCTGCTCAGAACACCAAACTGTCCCTCAGTCCCCACACTGATAAAAGACAGCTGCAGAATCGGGCAGCACTCAGCAGCACAGCAGTCAGCGGTGCACCATAATATACTTTGTATATTTGAAAGAAAGTATATTATACGTGTACAACCCCATATACTGTACACCTATAAAAGGACCTTTGTGGACCTAGTAGCTAGTGATTTGCAGACTGTCCCTGCTCAGAACACCAAACTGTCCCTCAGTCCCCACACTGATAAAAGACAGCTGCAGAATCGGGCAGCACTCAGCAGCACAGCAGTCAGCAGTGCACCATAATATACTTTGTATATTTGAAAGAAAGTATATTATACGTGTACAACCCTATATACTGTACACCTATACCAGTCCTTAAAAGGACCTTTGTGGACCTAATAGTAATAGCTAGTGATTAAACTGACTGTCCCTGCTCCACTCAGCGTCCTGTCCCTACACTGACAAAAGACAGCTGCAGAATCAGTCAGCAGTGCACTCAGCAATCAGCAGCACAGCAGTCAGCAGCAGTGCATCAGAACCCTATATACTGTACACCTATACCAGTCCTTAAAAGAACCTTTGTGGACCAAATAGTAATAGCTAGTGCTTAAACTGACTGTCCCTGCTCCACTCAGCGTCCTGTCCCTACACTGACAAAAGACAGCTGCAGAATTGGTCAGCAGTGCACTCAGCAATCACCAGCACAGCAGTCAGCAGCAGTGCACCAGAACCCTATATACTGTACACCTATACCAGTCCTTAAAAGGACTTTTGTGGACCTAATAGCTAGCGATTTGTGTCACTACAGTCTGTCCATGCTCCACACAGCAACCTCTCCCTACACTGGCAAAAGACAGAATGTGAATTGGCCGCCAGATCAGGTCTATTTATAAGGTAGGGTGAATGTCCAATTGTCCATGTGCTGAAATGTCTCAATTGGCTGTCCTGTACCCCATGATGGATGTGTCATGGGTCAAAGTACACATATGGCCGCCGCGAACAGCGCTAGAAGTCCACCGGTTTGGCGGATGGCGAACAAGCAAAATTTTCCGCTAACCGACTGCCGGGCGAACCGCAAGGCCATCTCTAACAGCAGGTCCCCCACACATGGGGTTGGCGGATGGCAGCTAAGCTGAGTATAACTTGGTTCACCAGGTGAGAACAGTAAAAAACCTTTGCAGGATGGGGCTAAAGGGGAGTAGGGGCAGAGTTAATATTTTTAAGACTTCAGCACCTGAATTCCTGCCTTTGCTCCCCAATGTGGAGTTGTATTCCTCCGGCTTTTCTATGAAGTTATGTACGTTATAAAAGGAGAAAGAATACAGTACATTATAATGCACATGGCAGATGTTTGTATAAATGCCATAGATGTAGTCACCAATTTCTTCAAAATATATAAACCAGTGGGTGTTTCAACCTGCCCACTGCTACTCTAAGCTGAAATATCAGTTTTTACTGGTTGTAATAAATGTTTAGAGCAAGATAATGTCACTTTCTCGACAAGGGGCTGGTAATTGATTTCCTTAACCGATTGTGTTAACCTTATACTAAAACAAGTTTTATTCTCTCTGTAGGGGCACAAGGCACAATTAATCTTAGATTCTTCTCATCTGTTTCCATTTTAGTGTTTTGGTACAGAAGTGTCCTGTGGAGAATTATGATGTCAGATGCTTTACTTATGAGGCTTCATAGGAATGTACACACTAGGAGAAGGAATTGCAGGGACAGCAGTTCTGCATACCTGGGACCAAAAGTATGAAACATAGCTGTCAGTAAGGGAAAGCAAGGAATTTGTTAGTCAGGATTTTCCAAATAAACATGGAATTGGTAATCTTTATAAAAAAAAAAAAGAAAGAACAAATCATAAGCCTTAGCAGGATTTTTGTATTACATTATTAGAAATAAAAAGTCAATGATATTGATCAGATATTTGAAAACGGAAGCCAGAAATATAGTTATTGCTTGCAGTAAAAATAGATTCCATGTTTTTAAACCCTTTTTCCTAGTGCCTCCATGGCAGCATACCAGTCATAACTCCGCCCCGGAGTCCTCCCCTCAGGATAGTTACTAGCTTATAAAAAGGAAACCCATATCCCCCCCTAGCATTCTCCTTTTTTTCCTCATACCTGATGGATAGTTTTGTATGTGTTCTTACCTCTGCCTGGCGCAGCTTCCGTCTGGGTTCCGGCCTTTCCCAGACGCAGTCCCCTGTCTTGGGTTGCTAACAGCACTGAAAAGAGGAGAGCCCCTTCTGAGGGTCTTTTGGGGCAGCAGCAACAGCTTCCTAAATTGGGGCTTCAGTTCTTCAGACAGGCTATGCTGGTCTTTGAAGGCAGGTAGGGGCTCTTTCTGAGTCTATTTTCCTTTGCTTCCCTTTTCTCCTCCCCCCTCTCCATTTAAGCTCAAACAAGCTAAAGGTGGCAGGCTCTGATAAAATTGTCCTGCCTGGGAGTGCTAATGCAACTCTACCATTTCAACTTAGTAAGTGGTATATATATATATATATATATATATATATATATATATATATATATATATATATATATATATATATATAATGTGTGTGTGTGTGTGTGTATATGTATGTATGTTTAATTTAATTTAATTGAGTGATTAAACCTTTGTGTAGTTTGCTTACTTTGGTATGCGGTAAGGATTAGTCAATATGTTTGTGAATGTACATATATGTGTATATATCTATAAAATTCAAGGGAATATGGGGTCTTTGGGGAATATTTCCTTTTTTCGCTTGCAGTTAGTTATATATATATATATATATATATATATATATATATATATATATCATCTGTAATAAAGAAAAATAATATATAAAAAAAAAAATTTAAAATTTCCGTAGAATTAGATAATGACAATTTTTTTTTTTTTTAGGAGACTTTTTTATTTCTTTCCTGTCCATTCTTTTAGCTTCTATTTCAGTCGTATTTTCCGCTCTTACTTGCCTTCACAATTATGAGCCAGCCGCCGTTTGACCAAGACCCTCGCTTTCTTAGACAAGGGCACATACATACTTTATATATATAAAAAAAAGAAAGGAATTAGACTAAAAGAGTGCCTTGGGCTGTTACTCTCATTTCAGCCCTATACACCAGAACACGTCTAACCAGACTTCTGGCCACCAAAGTGGATGCTCCCGTCCAAGTTCAAGACACAGGTGTTCGTCTAGCTCTCATCATCAGTCTAAAAGGTCATCCTCCAAAAGGCAATGGTCAAGCAGCCCATCCAGACGAGAGATCAAAGAGTATAGGGCATGTGGAGTGACACCTTTACCAGATAAACATATCTGCCAAAATTGCTTGCAGGGTTATACGATTCAGGGGACTGAAGTTGAGCAGGTCACAGACCTTATTAAAAGAGTAGTCAAAGACTCCTTAACTGAACTAATGCAGGCGAACCCCTCTCCTCAGGGTTCCTCTAGCAGCCAGGTTCAGTCTCCTGAGTTATCCGTTCCTGGCCCGTCTTTTGCAGCCCCTGCAGGCGCTACATCAAGCCCACCTACCCGAGCTGGAGACAAAAGTGACTCGGAGGACTCCATAGATGAATCGGATCCGTGTGGATTCCATTTTTTCGCTGGCGCAACCATTTGTATTGGCGGTTAAACAAGCCATCGGTTGGGAAGAAGCAGTAGAGCCTCCAAAAAAAAAAAAGCTAAGACTTTCTTTCCTTTCCTAAAGAAAAAAATTAATTTTTCCCCTTCCTGGAGGAATTGAAAGATCTAGTGGAGGGTGAATGGAAAAAAACAGACAAACATTTTTCCTTGAATAAGCTACAGAAGTTATATCCTCTGGCGGATTCAGATGCGGCTTTCCTGGACACTCCTCCGGTAGTTGACGCGGCGGTAGTGCGGCTAGCAAAGAATATTACCCTTCCTATGGAAGATTTGGCTTCCTTTAAGGACCCATTGGATAGACGAATAGATGTGGACCTGAAGAAGGCCTACCAGTTGGCCGGCAGAGCCTGCAGACCAGCGGTGGCCCTGGCTTCAGTCTCCAATGCGGTCAAAGTGTGGACGGAGAATATTGAGGAGGCTTTTCGAGAAGATGTCCCTAAAGATGATATTATTAAAGCTTTGGATGAGCTTAAAATATCGGCAGATGTTATTGGAGAGGCTGCAATAGACACCATGAGATATTCAGCCAGGGCAATGTTACATGCTGTCATGGGTAGAGCATTGTGGCTAATGCCGTGGGCAGCGAATGTGGCATCCAAACAAAATTGGGGCAAAATCCCGTTTGATGGGAAGGCCCTCTTCAGTGAGAGGCTGGAAAAGCCAATCTTGAGAGTGACTGGAGGAAAATCAGGGTTGCTTCTCCAGGATAGAAGGGTTAGGCGTTCTCGAGTGGTGTTGTCTAAATATCAGTGGTCTAGAAATAGAAATTCCAGCAACTTCTGGCAAAGTAGGGACTCCAAAAGGACTTGGAGAAGCACTCAGGCTACTTTCTTGAAAACAAATAAGCAAAGAAGTCTCCCCAGCACCCAGGAGGGTGCGAAGTCCTTTTGACAAGAGGCCATCCCCACCAGTAGGGGCCAGATTGAAGGAGTTCGCAGAAGCCTGGCTGCACAGATGCAGGGACCTGTGGGTGGTATCTACGGTCAGGTTCTGACATTTTTGGACGTTCCAAGAACAGCCCCCACAAGTCTCATTCATTCAAACAAAGATCCCAACTTCACCTCAAAAGGCAGAAGCTTTGCAAAGTTACCTTCAACTCCTGCTGGTGCAACAAGCGGTGATACCTGTCCCTCCCTCCAAAAGATTCACAGGGTTCTACTCTCCCTACTCTCCTCTTTCTTACCCCCAAAGGGGGTGGAAAGTGGAGGCCTGTAGTGGATCTGAAAAGATTAAATCAATTTATTCAGTTGGAATCCTTCAAGAGGGAATTATTACAGACGATCATACAAGCAGTTTAACCAGGAGACTGGATGATCTCGGTGGATTTGCAAGATGCGTATTTCCATGTGCCCGTGCTGCCAGCCTTCCAAAGGTTTTTGAGGGTGGCAGTAAGATCAACTCACGTTCAATTTCAGTGCCTTCCTTTTGGTCTGTCCACATCGCCAAGAATATTCTCGAAGGTGTTGATTGCAGTTCTAGCACCCCTCAGAGAGAAGGGACTTTGAGTTTTCCATTTTCTGGACGACATTCTATTGCTAGCATACAGTCCAGACAAATTGGTAGAGCACAGGCAAATTCTTCTGTCCACTCTGAAAGAGTTTGGGTGGCTAATAAACACAGGGAAGAGGGTCCCGATCCCGACGCAAGCAATGGTTTATCTAGGTGCCCTCTTCGACACCAAGGCAGGCACAGTGCGCCTCCCCCCCCCCAGAAAGTGACAGCGATCGCTCAGAAAATGTACCACGTAAGAACGCTATATCACCTGTTGGTGTCAAATTGCCTAAGTCTGATAGGGACCATGTCAGCTTGTATACCAATGGTGCCCTGGTCCCATTGGCATCTGAGGACTTTTCAATGGGGCTTTTTGACACAATGGAAGAGGAAGTCACTGTATCAAAGGATAGCAATATTGACATCCATGAAGAGGGGTCTGCTATGGTGGACAAAAGAAGACAACATCTCGAGGCCTCGCCTCCTACGGGGCCCCTCTTGGACCATCCTTACCACCGTTGTGAGCACGAAGGGGTGGGGGGCACACTGTCAAGTATAAAGAAGGGTAGTTATGGCGCTCTCCTGCTATTATGTCTACTTAGTGTCTACAATAACCGTGCCTTATTGTTAAATTATCCACTAGGGACTAACATATAAAAATAAAAAATAAGATATAAAAATAAACTTCAAATTAAATGATACAAAACTAAAAATGAAATAGAATAAAATAAAAATCCTTATGTGCAATATACAACCGACAATATAAACCGTGCTTGGAAATATATGACAAGAATGCTATTTAAATTATCACTAAATTACTATATACTGGTGCAAAAATTCAATATACTTTCTATAAAAATACTTGTGTGCGTTTTTACTAATGTGCGTTTTTACTAATCACATGATGAGCAAAGTGATAAGTGCCTAAAATAGTTCCACAGATTCAATAAATGCAATAAAGTGCTACGTGCTTCTATAAATACATAAGTACAGTGGTTTATATTCAATAAATAAAAAGTCGCTATAAGAAAAAATACAAATGCAAATTGATACAAATGTCCAGCAGCAGAAAATTGATAAAGTCCTATCTGGGACAAAAAGTGACAGTGTGCTTCAGTGCTTGGTGACTTCCTGGATTGCAACCGGTGCAATTCCCATGCATAAAGACAATAATCCGCACTCACCAGCCCCTTGAGGGGTTAATGCGCCTCCACAGTGTAAGCCCCTGTGTCGCTATATGGAGCTGCTTCAGTTACCATCCAGTAGTATCCCTCATTAAAAACAAAATTATGCAAACATAGTGTGATCCCATTTAAAACAACATTTTATTAGGTGTATAAGAGGTTACTCACAAACCGAAGGATAAAAACAATGCCTCAGTGTATTTTCTGCTCACAGCTTTTGAATTCACCGCCGCCGTAATGAGAGAGTGTACACCTTAGGCCACGCCCTACGCGTTTAGTCATTGGACGTCGTCTGGAGCGGCCATCTTGGTGCTCCACTCTCTTGATATAGGGTGTACTTCTTGTACGGCGCATGCGCGAGCGCATGAACGCCATTTTTCTTACTGGCATGGGATGTTAATTAGACACACCTGTTGATGATCTGGCATTTACGCAGATCCACAGTCTGTGTTGTGAATGATAAGGGGACCAGAGAGCAGGTGGAGCTTGCGCAAATCCACATACTCTGCTGTTAATAAAAGAATGGACTCAGACACAACCAGCGTATGTGTCATTCTTAAAATAAGCGGCTTTATATTTTACGTGTGCGGCGGTGGTGGAATCAACAATACAATGTAACTGTGCAATAAACAATTAAAAAATAAGAATAAAAAGAATTAAAATTAGAAGATATAATGCTTTGAGCATCAAAAATTGAAAATGAAACATTAAAAAATGAACATTAAAAATTGAAACATTAAAAATTGAGATGAAACCCCATTGCTTCTAGAGAAATGACCATTAGTATAAGAATAAAAATGAAAAAAATGAAAAAAAATGAAAAAATAAAAAAAAAATAAAAAAAAAAATAATAAAATTAATTAATAGGGAAATTATGAAAAATAATAAAAATAAATAAAAATAAAAATAAAAATAAAGATAAAAATAAAAATAAAAATGACAGAAATACATGGTTATGGAACCCAGAATGAAATGCACTAAATGATGGACCCTTATAGGGAAATATGTACATACACAAAAATGCTCTTAACTAAGTGGGAATGGCCCCTAATATGACTGAATAATCAAATATAAAATACTATGTAGGCAGGGATGGTCAAATATAAGGTGCTATATAGCCAGGGATATATGCAGGGATGTATAGAATATACCCTAGTTAAAAGCTATATTATTACAATATTTAATTGTTTTAATTTTTCTATGTTTTTCTATGTTTTTTTTTTGTATGTTTTTCTATGTTTTAATTCTCCAAGAGATTATTTTTGTTTTCAAGACCAATCAGTAACGAATCATTATTGATGTACAAATTCCTATATCTCCTTTGGTTTCTAATTATGCAACTCAAAGCGTAAAAATGAGTGGAAATAGAGGAAGATTTAGTCAACCCAGGAAGGGGGGGGGGTGTTAAAAACTAATAGTTGGTTAAAAAACAGTTTAAATCCAGGTCTATGTTTAGGCCTGACGGCTGTAGCGTGTCTGGAGGAAATATCCATTTTGTCTCGTTCTGTGAGATTTTTATTCTTCTATCTTCTCCCCTCCAGTGCCCCTTTATTTTATCAATACCGTAAAATGTCATAAGGTTAGGATCTCGATTGTGGTGGTCCCTAAAATGTCTGGAGACACTGTGGTTGTGGTATCCTTTTTTTTATATTTTTTATGTGTTCTCTAATCCTTACGTACAATTGTCGCTTAGTCCTGCCGACATATTGCTTTCGGCACGGACACTCAATTACGTAAGTTAATTTTATACTCCTTCCTATTTGAAGAGGACACAAACTTAATTATTTTCTTCTGAGTGGTTTTTGAGCTGGTTTTACACAGGAGACATCTTCCACAGTTGAAGAAACCTTTCAAGTTTTCAAAGATTTTTATGGTTTTTGGTGGGTCGATGGTATTCTTTGCTAGTCTATTCCTCAGTGTAGGGGCTTTTCTATATATAAACAATGTTTTTTTAGGTAATAAGGCTTTTAATGTATCATCTGTATGTAGAATGGGCCAATGCTTTTTAAAGATCCGTTCTAACCCTTTGTATTGTCGGTTATATCCCGTCAAGAATGCTGTTTCCATCTTTTTGTTATTACTTCTATGGTTCTTCGTAGGTACATCATCAATTAGCTTATCCCTTTTCATTTGGCATACTTTTCTTTTGAGGTCACATAACTCTTTTTTCTTATATCCCTTAGAGACAAATCTATCAATAATTTGATCAGCCTGTTTTTCATAATCAGTTTGGTTGCTGCAATTCCTATATATCCACATCAGTTGGCCCTTCGGGATGTTATTAATCCATTTTGGATGGTGACAGCTGGTTGTAGGGATGTTCCCATTACGGTCAGTGGCTTTAAAAAACTTCCTTGTTCCCACTTGGTCATTTTCTTTGAATATCTGTAAATCCAGATAGTCGATACTTTGAGTATTCCAGCTTCCCGTAAAGGAAATGCCATATGCGTTCTGGCTGATCTCATCAAAAAAGTTGTTTAATTCTTCAACTGAACCTTTCCATATGATAATAATATCGTCTGTGTACCTGCGGTACATCTTTAGGTGTTGTCTTGGTACACTATAGATCTGTTCCTCTTCCCATCTATTGAGGAAGAGGTTTGCTACACTGGGAGCATACTTTGCTCCCATAGCCACCCCTTTGGTTTGAGTGTAGTATGTACCCTGGTACCAGAAGTAGTTATGTGACATTGCCAGTTCCAATCCTTCCACTATAAAGCTAATTTGTTCTTGTTTTAGGTCCGTCAGTCTTTGTAGCGCCCATTCTGTACTACTCAAAGCATGTTCTTGTTTTATGTTGGTATACAATGAGTTAACGTCAATTGTAACAAGAATATCTTCCTCTGTTATGTTAGTACTTTTTAATTCAGTGAGTAGCTGTTTGCTGTCCCTTAAATATGATTTGCCCTCTGACACTAGGGGTTGTAAGAAACCATCAATATATTCGCCCAATCTTGAAAATAAAGACCCAATTCCACTAATTATGGGTCTACCTGGAGGATTCTTTTCATCTTTGTGTACTTTTGGCACATAATAGATCACGGGAGTTTTTGCTGCCTTCGGAGTCAGGTATTTGGCTTCCTTTTTGTTTAATATTCCCTTATTTTCCCCCTTTTTGACAAATTTTTTGAGTCGCTTTTCATAATCTTTCCTCGGGTTATTTTTTAACTTTTTATATGTGTCCTTGTCAGCCAGTAAATTCTCCATTTCCTTTTTATAGTCTTCTTTGTTTAGTATCACTAGTCCTCCTCCCTTGTCCGTCGGCCGTATTACTATGTTCTTTTTCTTCTCCAATTTTTTAATGGATTTCCACAGGCCCCTTCCTTTTGATTTCTGGATCTTCATTTCTTTAAGGTCCTTTTCAACCAGTTTTTTAAACACCGTAATACTATCATTTTGTTGTATATTAGGGTTAAAGGTAGAGTTGTTTTTAAGATTGGAGTGTTTATAAACACTGTTTGGGTCCTGATTTATATGAACATTGTTCCCACTCTCACTCCGTTTCTGTTCTTTTTTGGCAAAGAATTTTTTGATGTTCAACTTTCTTATGAATTTCTGTAAATCTATATAGGCCTCAAACTTATCAAGTTGTTTATCTGGGGCATATTTGAGGCCTAAATCTAAAACTTTTAATTCTTCGTCGTCGAAAGTGGTCGTGCTTAAATTGTATATTCCCTGGCCTATTGTTCCCTTCTTCTTTTTCTTGTTTCCTCCCCTCTTTCCTCTATTTCGTTTCTTTGTTCCCTTTTCGGGGTTCGATATGTGTGATCTTTTCTCTCTTCCCATCTCGGGTCCACACGTTCGCCATAGTTTCCTCTCATATTTCCCTGTTGGGTCCTTCTGGGGTTCCAACCCCCGTTTTGCCACGGATGTCCATAGTGCTGGTTCCTTGTTGGATAACGGAATGGTCTCCTTCCATGTGGAGGTTCGTATGGGGTATTCCATTGTTTTGGACCAGGGGGTCTGTGCCCTTGTTCTCTGGGAAAAAAACGTTCTCTGGGAAAAAAACATTGGTTGCTTCTCCCTTGATATTGTTCCCTATATGGAGTGTAGGGTTGTTGTTCCCTCAACAGGGAATACCTATTATGATGTCTTGGTATATGCGGTGTGTATGGAGCCTCATGGTAATTCCTATGAGCATATTGTTCTGGCTGTCTTTGTGCTCTTACCGGACTTCTATCAGTCCTTCTATGACTCGGTGTGTGATATTCCGGTCTGTCCCTCTGAGGTCTGTTTTGAATTGAGGTAGTTTGTTGCCATCCTTCGTTATCATCTATTAGTGAGTTTATTAGTGAGTTTATAGTAATACGTCCGGCGGACAAGAGAGGAGGACTAGTGATACTAAACAAAGAAGACTATAAAAAGGAAATGGAGAATTTACTGGCTGACAAGGACACATATAAAAAGTTAAAAAATAACCCGAGGAGAGATTATGAAAAGCGACTCAAAAAATTTGTCAAAAAGGGGGAAAATAAGGGAATATTAAACAAAAAGGAAGCCAAATTCCTGACTCCGAAGGCAGCAAAAACTCCCGTGATCTATTATGTGCCAAAAGTACACAAAGATGAAAAGAATCCTCCAGGTAGACCCATAATTAGTGGAATTGGGTCTTTATTTTCAAGATTGGGCGAATATATTGATGGTTTCTTACAACCCCTAGTGTCAGAGGGCAAATCATATTTAAGGGACAGCAAACAGCTACTCACTGAATTAAAAAGTACTAACATAACAGAGGAAGATATTCTTGTTACAATTGACGTTAACTCATTGTATACCAACATAAAACAAGAACATGCTTTGAGTAGTACAGAATGGGCGCTACAAAGACTGACGGACCTAAAACAAGAACAAATTAGCTTTATAGTGGAAGGATTGGAACTGGCAATGTCACATAACTACTTCTGGTACCAGGGTACATACTACACTCAAACCAAAGGGGTGGCTATGGGAGCAAAGTATGCTCCCAGTGTAGCAAACCTCTTCCTCAATAGATGGGAAGAGGAACAGATCTATAGTGTACCAAGACAACACCTAAAGATGTACCGCAGGTACACAGACGATATTATTATCATATGGAAAGGTTCAGTTGAAGAATTAAACAACTTTTTTGATGAGATCAGCCAGAACGCATATGGCATTTCCTTTACGGGAAGCTGGAATACTCAAAGTATCGACTATCTGGATTTACAGATATTCAAAGAAAATGACCAAGTGGGAACAAGGAAGTTTTTTAAAGCCACTGACCGTAATGGGAACATCCCTACAACCAGCTGTTACCATCCAAAATGGATTAATAACATCCCGAAGGGCCAACTGATGTGGATATATAGGAATTGCAGCAACCAAACTGATTATGAAAAACAGGCTGATCAAATTATTGATAGATTTGTCTCTAAGGGATATAAGAAAAAAGAGTTATGTGACCTCAAAAGAAAAGTATGCCAAATGAAAAGGGATAAGCTAATTGATGATGTACCTACGAAGAACCATAGAAGTAATAACAAAAAGATGGAAACAGCATTCTTGACGGGATATAACCGACAATACAAAGGGTTAGAACGGATCTTTAGAAAGCATTGGCCCATTCTACATACAGATGATACATTAAAAGCCTTATTACCTAAAAAAACATTGTTTATATATAGAAAAGCCCCTACACTGAGGAATAGACTAGCAAAGAATACCATCGACCCACCAAAAACCATAAAAATCTTTGAAAACTTGAAAGGTTTCTTCAACTGTGGAAGATGTCTCCTGTGTAAAACCAGCTCAAAAACCACTCAGAAGAAAATAATTAAGTTTGTGTCCTCTTCAAATAGGAAGGAGTATAAAATTAACTTACGTAATTGAGTGTCCGTGCCGAAAGCAATATGTCGGCAGGACTACGCGACAATTGTACGTAAGGATTAGAGAACACATAAAAAATATAAAAAAAAGGATACCACAACCACAGTGTCTCCAGACATTTTAGGGACCACCACAATCGAGATCCTAACCTTATGACATTTTACGGTATTGATAAAATAAAGGGGCACTGGAGGGGAGAAGATAGAAGAATAAAAATCTCACAGAACGAGACAAAATTGATATTTCTTCTAGACACGCTACAGCCGTCAGGCCTAAACATAGACCTGGATTTAAACTGTTTTTTAACCAACTATTAGTTTTTAACACCCCCCCCCCCCCCTTCCTGGGTTGACTAAATCTTCCTCTATTTCCACTCATTTTTACGCTTTGAGTTGCATAATTAGAAACCAAAGGAGATATAGGAAGTTGTACATCAATAATGATTAGTTACTGATTGGTCTTGAAAACAAAAAGAATCTCTTGGAGGGTCCCCTCATAGAAAAATTAAAACAATTAAATATTGTAATAATATAGCTTTTAACTAGGGTATATTCTATACATCCCTGCATATATCCCTGGCTATATAGCACCTTATATTTGACCATCCCTGCCTACATAGTATTTTATATTTGATTATTCAGTCATATTAGGGGCCATTCCCACTTAGTTAAGAGCATTTTTGTGTATGTACATATTTCCCTATAAGGGTCCATCATTTAGTGCATTTCATTCTGGGTTCCATAACCATGTATTTCTGTCATTTTTATTTTTATTTTTATTTTATTTTTATTTATTTTTTTTATTTTTTTTATTATTTTTCATAATTTCCCTATTAATTAATTTTATTATTTTTTTTTTTATTATTTTTTTATTTTTTCATTTTTTTTCATTTTTTTCATTTTTATTCTTATACTAATGGTCATTTCTCTAGAAGCAATGGGGTTTCATCTCAGTTTTTAATGTTTAAATTTTTAATGTTCATTTTTTAATGTTTCATTTTCAATTTTTTATGCTCAAAGCACTTACATTGTATTGTTGATTCCACCACCGCCGCACACGTAAAATATAAAGCCGCTTATTTTAAGAATGACACATACGCTGGTTGTGTCTGAGTCCATTCTTTTATTAACAGCAGAGTATGTGGATTTGCGCAAGCTCCACCTGCTCTCTGATCCCTTCATCATTCACAACACAGACTGTGGATCTGCGTAAATGCCAGATCATCAATAGGTGTGTCTAATTAACATCCCATGCCGGTAAGAAAAATGGCGTTCATGCGCTCGCGCATGCGCCGTACAAGAAGTACACCCTATATCAAGAGAGTGGAGCACCAAGATGGCCGCTCCAGACGACGTCCAATGACGAAACGCGTAGGGCGTGGCCTAAGGTGTACACTCTCTCTTTACGGCGGCGGTGAATTCAAAAGCTGTGAGCAGAAAATACACTGAGGCATTGTTTTTATCCTTCGGTTTGTGAGTAACCTCTTATACACCTAATAAAATGTTGTTTTAAATGGGATCACACTATGTTTGCATCATTTTGTTTTTAATGAGGGATACTACTGGATGGTAACTGAAGCAGCTCCATATAGCGACACAGGGGCTTACACTGTGGAGGCGCAGGGGCAGGGGAGCTGGTGAGTGCGGATTATTGTCTTTATGCATGGGAATCGCACCGGTTGCAATCCAGGAAGTCACCAAGCACACTGTCACTTTTTGTCCCAGATAGGACTTTCTGATATCAATTTTCTGCTGCTGGACATTTGTATCAATTTGCATTTATATTTTTGTAATTTTTCTTATAGCGACTTTTTATTTATTGAATATAAACCACTGTACTTATGTATTTATAGAAGCACGTAGCACTTTATTGCATTTATTGAATCTGTGGCACTATTTTAGGCACTTAGCACTTTGCTCATCATGTGATTAGTAAAAACGCACATTAGTAAAAACGCACACAAGTATTTTTAAAGAAAGTATATTGAATTTTTGCACCAGTATATAGTAATTTAGTGATAATTTAAATAGCATTCTTGTCATATATTTCCAAGCACGGTTTATATTGTCGGTTGTATATTGCACATAAGGATTTTTATTTTATTCTATTTCCTTTTTAGTTTTGTATCATTTAATTTGAAGTTTATTTTTATATCTTATTTTTTATTTTTATATGTTAGTCACTAGTGGATAATTTAACAATAAGGCACGGTTATTGTAGACACTAAGTAGACATAATAGCAGGAGAGCGCCATAACTACCCTTCTTTATACTTGTCTATGTTTTTCAACCTTTGGGTTGGATATTTTAGGTAGGGGCAGCCCCTCATTCCCACGTCAACTGTTATTTGCTTATAAGGTCTCACATTTTGGATTTAATCATTATTTCACGTCCATAGCGCACCTTGACCCCCCTTTTCTATTGGGGGGCACACTGTGGTCACCTGGATGTACAAGGGAGATGGGATATCCCCACGGAGGGAATAGTATCCAATATCCTGGAGCTGCGAGCGTTATATTTGGCACTAATAAATTTGGAGGAACATCAGAAACAGGTACTGGTCCGTCTGGACAACAAAGCAGCGGTAGCATATATACAACGTCAAGGGGAAACTCACAGCCTCATGCTGTTGAGAGAGGTAGAGCCTATTATGTTGTGGGCAGAGAGAAATCTGGTGGATTTGAAGGCAATCTATCTCCCTGGCCGTTTGAATCAACAGGCGGATCTCCTATTTAGCTGTTTCCCAGACAGCAACAAATGGTCGCTCCATCCGGCAGTGTTCAGGTGGATTGTGAAGTTACAGAAACCTCCGGAAATAGACCTTTTCGCCTCCCCAGCGAATGCAAAGTTGCCAAGGTTCCTGTCCCGCCTACCTCACCCTGGAGCAGAGGCGGTAGATGCCTTATTGAGTCCGTGGCACTGCAAGACAGCATATGCATTTCCTCCCAGAGCATTGATTGCAAAATTTCTGCTCAGATTATCGAGGGAGCCGGTCAGGGTTGTGACAGTTCTTCCCTATTGGCCGAAGAGGCCATGGTTCTCATGGACAATAAGCCTCAGTGTACGTCCTCCAGTCAAGATCCCAGTATTCCCGCAACTGCTCTCACAGGGAAAGTTTTATTCATCCAGCCCCACACAAGCTGAACTTGCCTAGATCTTGAATGGAAAAGATTCCAATCCCTAGGATGTTCGGCGGGCGTAATTTCAACCCTATCAAAGGCAAGGAAGCCCTCTATTAATTACATTTACTCAAAAATATGGGATAAGTTCAAACAGTTTGATGAAGACAGACAGTTGAACCCAGCTGTGCTGTCCACCTCAGTAATCTTAGAATTCTTACAGTCAGGCTTGGACTTGGGACTCAGCCTAATCTCCCTTAAGGTCCAAGTGGCAGCTATTTCAGCGAGTACCCAGAAAAGATGGGCAGAAGGTGCACTCATCGTACAGTTCTTTAAGGCAGTCAAGAAGATTCGCTCAAAATGTTACTTTCCAGCCTGGGATCTACCTCTGGTTCTAGAAAGTCTAATGGTTCAACCGTTCATCCCATTGGATTCTGCTTCACTTAGGAACCTAACCCTGAAACCGATTTTCTTGGTGGCTATTACTTCAGGAAGAAGAGCTTCAGAGTTGCAAGCGTTGGGGGCACACTCTCTGAAGCCTGGGCACTACCAACCTTTACAGACCCACACTCTGGGGCGGTACAAGAACTAGACATTTCAAAAGTTTTAACACGCTACTTACAGGTCACGAGTCCCTTTAGGGCCTCGAATAGGCTATTCATAATACCATGGGGTAGGAATAAAGGGAAAGAAGCCACATCTAGGACTATCGCCTCTTGGATCTGAAAATTAATTCAAAAGGTGTATAGGGCAAGAGGGTTGGATCCACCGGCGGTCAGAGCTCATTCCACTAGAGCTGTTTCGTCCTCATGGGCGGCAAGGGCATGCGTATCTTTAGAGACTATCTGCAAGGCAGCCACATGGACTTCTCCAAATACGTTCATGCGTCACTACAGAATTTACCCAGGGGCACTAACTTCGGTGGAGTTTGGTAGAAGGACTATTGAGTCAGCCCTGGCATGGCCTTAAATAAAGTTTTCCTTTTGAAGAATTACCCACCCTGATTTTAGCTATTCATTGTATCACTGGTATGCTGCCATGGAGGCACCAGGAAAACTGAAAATTGTTTCATACTTACCGTAATTTTCCTTTCCTGGTGCCTATCCATGGCAGCATACATACCCTCCCTGGTATTTGATATAATTGGAGAATGCTAGGGGGGATATGGGTTTACTTTTTATAAGCTAGTAACTATCCTGAGGGGAGGACTCCGGGGCGGAGTTATCACTGGTATGCTGCCATGGATATATCAAAAGTATAGTGTAAGCGCTCTACTTATATATACCTTAAGGTGATCCAAAATGGTATGTGTTCACGTGTACCACCACATGTGAAATTACCCCAAAAAAACAGGGATGGTGCTACATGATAACAAAACTTGAATGTACATATAAAATAACATCCAAATATGTGTATAAACAAAAATACTATATGAATGATTGTCCCAATGATAGGACAACCAAAAAAAAAGGTGGCAGTAGCGAAGTCCTCCCGACGCGTTTCGACCCACCGGTCATCATCTGGGGATCGTCACAGGGTGAAATATTATTTTCTTGGATCACAATATCACAGAATTTTGGTTGTTACCACAACATATTCGGATCAACATCTTACACGTTCATTTGGACTATATGTACATTTATGGACTTTATCACTGTGATTATTTATTTATAATTTTTGGTTGTCCTATCATTGGGACAATCATTCATATAGTATTTTTGTTTATACACATATTTGGATGTTATTTTATATGTACATTCAAGTTTTGTTATCATGTAGCACCATCCCTGTTTTTTTGGGGTAATTTCACATGTGGTG
This sequence comes from Lithobates pipiens, assembly GCF_037356315.1. NCBI lineage: Eukaryota > Metazoa > Chordata > Amphibia > Anura > Ranidae > Lithobates > Lithobates pipiens. Next base: position 251,619,489 of record NW_027507784.1, read on the forward strand.
GTACACGTGAACACATACCATTTTGGATCACCTTAAGGTAAATATAAGTAGAGCGCTTACACTATACTTTTGATATGTCTTTTAGCTAAAAGGGTCCCTAATTTTAGCGTGTTAGCAGCTGATTGCTTATTAATTATTATATTTTTTTCCTTTTTCTCATTACTTTTTCAACATTTCTATCTTCTATTTTTTTCTATTTGCGCAATATTGTTGTTATATATTTTTTGTCATGCTGCCATGGATAGGCACCAGGAAAGGAAAATTTACGGTAAGTATGAAACAATTTTCCGTTTTTATTTTTCCAATGCAGGACCAAGGATGAAATTGCTAGTGGCTATAGTCATATTTTCCATTGGGTTAATTTTTTTTTTAATCACCCCATTGTTACATTAAATTACCCTTTTTGCAGTTTAAATTAAACAGATCCCTTCAGTTTAACAGTTTTCCATAAGATTACCTGTCCCTTTTTTCTAATCAAACTTTATTAAAGTTTTAAGAAGATACAAAAAAACAGAGAAGAGAAATATAGAGCATATTCCAAGTACATACAATGTACAACAGGGCACACAATTATAAAATGGTAGAAACAGGATAAATTAGGTCTAGGTATAATTTGGTGGCAAGTGGAAGAGCAGAGAGCACTGGTAGGGGACCCCAGAAGAGGAGGTTTGGGGCTGCTCTGTGCCGGGATGGACTGGCCTACCGGGATATCGGGATATTTCCCGGTAGACTGCCTGCCCTGGGGCTGCTTTGAGCTACGCTGTGGCTACAGCATAGCTCAAAATAGAGTCCCGATGTGTCACAGAGCTCACTGTGTGAAATGTTCGGCTGTGCTGTTACAAAGTTCCCGCCCTTCTCCTAGACCAGCTCATATGATAGACGCAGTGTTCTGTCTATCAAACAAGCTGGTCTAAGAGGAGGGTGGGACCTTTGTAACAGCCCTCCTCCTAGACCAGCGAACATTTCTGACTGAGCTCAATGACACAGCGGAAGATGCGTGCTATGAGTAATTCACTGACACAGGCACTGACTGGTGAGGCAGCAATGTTTGGCACGGTAAGGTGGCAGTAATGGGCACAGTATAGCTGCAATGATGGGCACGGTGTGGTGGCAATGATGGGCATGGTGAGGTGGCAGTGATGGGCACGGTATAGCGGTAGTGATGGGCACAGTATAGCAGCAGTGATGGGCATGGTATAGCGGCATAGATGGGCATGGTAATGTGGCAATGATGGGCAAGGTAAGGTAGCAGTGATGGGCACAGTATAGCTGCAATGATGGGCATGGTGAGGCGGCAATTATGTTCACAGTGAGGCGGCAGTGATGGTCGTGGTGAGGCGGCAGTGATAGGCACGGTGAGGCGGCAGTGATGGGCACGGTGATGCGGCAGTGATGGGCACGGTGATGCAGCAGTGATGGGCACGGTGATGTGGCAGTGATGGGCACGGTGATGGGCATGGTGAGGCGGCAATAATGGGCATGGTGAGGTGGCAATGATGGGCACAGTAAGGCTGCAATGATGGGCATGGTGGGGTGGCAATGATGGGCATGGTGAGGCTGCAATGATGGATACAGTGAGGCTTCAATGATGGATACAGTGAGGCTGCATGGATGGGCACAGTGAGTCCACATTTGATGGGCACAGTGAGGCCACATTTGATGGCCACTGGGGAGGCTGTATTGATCTCTTGTATCATGTCTGCAGTCTCTGACCATCTCCTGTGTCATGTCTACATTCTCTTACCATCTTTAGTACCATGTCCTCAGTCTCTAATCATTTGCTGTACCATGCCCACAGCCTCTGACCATCTCCTGTACTATGCCCATAGCCTCTAACCATCTCTTGTATCATGTCCGCAACCTCTGACCATCTCTTGTCTTATATTATGTCTGCAGTCGGAGGGAGTCTGGAGAGGAGTCAAGAGGAGCACTGCCAGGATGGGGGCCATGGGAGAAGTCAGTCTTGTGTGAACTGTGGAGAGGAGACTACAGGAAAACCAGAGCCACCAAGCTGGAGCTAACTGACTGATCCATGCAAGGTGCACCTGAGAGGAGGTCAGTGACAGCACCGCTGGGCCAGTCTGAGGGGAGTCACTGATGTAAGGAGGGAGTGAATATAATAATGTAAGGAGGCACTGATATAAAGTTCCATTCTTCAAATGTGCTTTAAAATGCACGGTTTTCTCTTTTATGAACAAGAAAAAAAATGACATGCTGTTGGGTTGATATAATAATGCTATGGGGCTGGTATGAAATTATTTCCAGGGCTGGTTTTTATTCCCAGTCCGGCCCCGGCTCTGTGCAATACTTTTGCACAGAGCAGGCAAGTAAAAGCTGGTGTAAACAGACACAAGTCAATTATCATCTGCCGCTCCATAGAGGTGAATTTAGGGCTGGGTCCACCTGAAAAACAGACAGGCACCCGGATCAGGATGAGTGCAACAGACACAAGTCCGTTTACTTCTGCTGCTCTATAGAGGTGAATGGAGGGTCCAACTGGGTCTGCCTGAAAAACAGACTGGTGGACCTGATCAGACTACTGGTGTGAAAGGGGCCTAAAGCTGCTTTCACACTTATGCGTTGCGGTTTACTCACACCACAGGTGCAGCACAGTGCACCTGTGGCTTTCCTGCAGGTAAGCTGCGTTTTGCTATAGACTTCTATCCTGCAGGTGTGGTGTACTTTCTAAAAGCACACCAAACCCGCAGGTAATAACAAGTCTATGGCTCAGTACAGGTAACTTGCAGGTGGACTGCACTACACATGCGAATACGTGTTAAAGTACCCCAAGAGCAGTAACCAGTGCAGAGAACAGATATGCCCATTGCTATTTGAATTTAATTACAAACTGACCTCAATCTTTACTTCAGGAATCCTGCAGGCATAGTCGGCTGTTGCTGTCCCTAGCAGAGTGCATTTGGTATCACTCCTCTTTTGACAGGCGCTTTAATTGAAGCATCAGCTCTGCTCTCTACTGAAGCCACATGTTTCCTCTACGGCCGGCTCAATTCTCAACACTGATGCTCTAGGATAGTGGGTCAGTAACCCGCAATCTGGGTTTGCTGACCCGCCATGCCAGACCAGGAGGTCGCGGGCCACATCAGAGGGCCATCATGTGGTCCGGGGGTCAGCAGTTGGGCACCCCTGGTCTAGGCACACAACTAAATAAACAGATAAAATACATGTAAGACAGCCATATTACATGACAATTAATTTGTATTTTTGTCCATACAGTGCTGAGAATTTATACAGCCCTGCCATGCAACACTGCCGGGTGGATAATACAATTTACAGTTAAAGCAAGATTGTCATTACCATCTTTTGCACCAAGATACTGGGCTTTGCCGAGTGCCAACAATCTTGCCAAAAGAGGCTACTGCACTATAACTCCCCAAAATGTTGCAAGATGTGGGATACTCCGTGTACATGATGCAGGGGATGTGTCCTGGATGTAAGGTATATATGGTTTGTGGTCCCTTTAAGGGAGAGTTTAAGAGACATTATTTTTAGTACTCAAGGGTTGTCATCCATCCAGGGTAAATGGTTCCTGGAAGTCCACTTGGAGAAGAGAGGACTGATTTATAGTACTCCCTGAATTGGTAAATCCTCATTGGGGACCGACCCAATGCCAACCCAGCATGCACCAGTCCATGACATCAGAAGGGCTGGGGCAACCAGGGGATGTAGCCAGATGACCCCGTCCCTTTACCTATATAAGAGTGGATAGCTGCAAAAGTGGAGCCTGCAGTAGGCGGCCAGCCTTCATAGATGGCGGGAGCATTTTTGTTTTTACATTTTTCTGGGTAGGGCATGATTGACGATGGATTTACATCGGCGGACACTATTTTCTTAATTCTTTTAACTGCTTTCCGACCTCCTGCCACAGTTATACTGTGGCAAGGTGGCTGGATAGTGTGAATTGTCATAGGTTTACGTCGGTCTGTGCATGTGATATAGCGGGCGACCCATGATTGCGGTATACAGAGGCAGAACGGGGATCTGCCTATGTAAATAACACCGACCACTGACACTGTCCATTAACACCAACCACTACCCCACTGACACTGTCCACTGACACCAACCACTACCCCACTGACACCAACCACTACCCCACTGACACCGTCCACTGACACCAACCACTACCCCACTGACACCGTCCACTGACACCGACCACAACACCATTGACACCGATCACTGACACCAACCACTACCCCACTGACACTGACCACTAAACCACTGACATCGTCCACTGACACCAACCACTACCCCACTGACACCGACCACTACACCACACATTACCCCACTGACACCGACCACTACACCACTGACACCAGCCACTACCCCCACTGACAACGTCCACTGACACCGACCACTACACCACTGACACTGACCACTGACACCAACCACTACCCCACTGACACTGTTCACTGACACCGACCACTACACCACTGACACAGACCACTGACACTGTCCACTGACACCAACCACTACCCCATTGACACAGTCCACTGACGCCGACCACTGACACCTTCCACTGACACCAACCACTACTCCACTGATACCGTCCACTGACATCGACCACTACACCACTGACACCGTCCACTGACACCAACCACTACCCCACTGACACAGACCACTGACACAGACCACTGACACAGACCACTGACACAGACCACTGACACCGTCCACTGACACCGTTCACTACCCCACTGACACCGTCCACTACCCCATTGACACTGTCCACTGACACCAACCACTACCCCACTGACACCGTTCACAGAACACCGACCACTACACCACTGACACCGCCCACTGACACCAACCACCCGACCACTGATACCGTCCACTGACACCATCCACTTACACAATCCACGACCCCACTAACACCGTCCACTGACACCAACCACTACACCACTGACACCGTCCACTGACACCGTCCACTACCCCACTGACACCGACCACTACACCACTGACACCAACCACTGACACCTTCCACTGACACCAACCACTACCCCACTGACACTGTCCACGACACCGTCCACTGACACCAACCACTACACCACTGACACCAACCACTGACACCGTCCACTGACACCAACCACTACCCCACTGACACCAACCACTACACCACTGGCACTGACCACTGACACCAACAACTACCCCACTGACACAGACCACTGACACCAACCACTACACCACTAACACGGATCACTGACACCTACACTGACACCAACCACTACCCCATTGATACCGTCCACTGACACCGACCCCTACACCACTGACACTGACCACTGACACCAACCACTACCCCACTGACACCGACCACTGACATCGTCCACTGACACAAACCACTACACCACTGACACTGTCCACTACCCCACTGACCACTGACACCGACCATTGCCCCACTGACACCGTCCACTACCCCACTGACACCGACCACTGACACCATCCACTGCCCCTCTGACACCGTCCACTGCCCCACTGACACCGTCCACTACCCCATTGACATCGCCCACTACCCCACTGACACTGTCCACTGACACGGACCACTGACACCAACCACTACCCCACTGATACCATCCACTGACATCGACCACTACACCACTGACACTGTCCACTGACACCAACCACTACCCCACTGACACCAACCACTACACCACTGACACCAACCACTACCCCACTGACACCAACCACTACCCCACTGACACCAACCACTGACACTGACCACTGACACCAACAACTACCCCACTGACACAGACCACTGACACCAACCACTACACCACTAACACTGATCACTGACACCGTCCACTGACACCAACCACTACCCCATTGATACCGTCCACTGACACCGACCCCTACACCACTGACACTGACCACTGACACCAACCACTACCCCACTGACACCGACCACTGACATCGTCCACTGACACAAACCACTACACCACTGACACTGACCACTGACACTGTCCACTACCCCACTGACCACTGACACCGACCATTGCCACACTGACACCGTCCACTACCCCACTGACACCGACCACTGACACCATCCACTGCCCCACTGACACCGTCCACTGCCCCATTGACATCGCCCACTACCCCATTGACATCGCCCACTACCCCACTAACACTGTCCACTGACACGAACCACTGACACCAACCACTACCCCACTGATACCGTCCACTGACATCGACCACTACACCACTGACACTGTCCACTGACACCAACCAGTACCCCACTGACACCGTCCACTACCCCATTGACACTGTCCACTGACACCGACCACTGACACCTTCCACTGACACCAACCACTACCCCACTGACACCGTTCACAGAACACGACCACTACACCACTGACACCGTCCACTGACACCAACCACTACCCCATTGACACCGTCCACTGACACCGACCAACCGGCCACTGATACCGTCCACTGACACCATCCACTTACACAATCCACGACCCCACTGACACCGTCCACTGACACCGACCACTACACCACTGACACGTCCACTGACACCGTCCACTGACACCGTCCACTACCCCACTGACACCGTCCACTGACACCGACCACTACACCACTGACACCGTCCACTGACACCGTCCACTGACACCGTCCACTACCCCACTGACACCGTCCACTGACACCGACCACTACACCACTGACACCGTCCACTGACACCTTCCACTGACACCAACACTACCCCACTGACACCGTCCACGACACCGTCCACTGACACCAACCACTACCCCACTGACACCCACCACTACACCACTGACACCAACCACTGACACCAACCACTACCCCACTGACACCGTCCACTGACACCAATCACTACCCCATTGATACCATCCACTGACACCGACCCCTACACCACTGACACTGACCACTGACACCAACCACTACCCCACTGACACCGACCACTGACATCGTCCACTGACACAAACCACTACCCCACTGACACAGACCACTACCCCACTGACACGACCAATGACACCAACCATTACACCACTGACACTGACCACTGACACCGACCACTGACACCCTCCACTACCCCACTGACCACTGACACCGACCATTGCCCCACTGACACCATCCACTACCCCACTGACACCGACCACTGACATCATCCACTGCCCCACTGACACCGTCCACTGCCCCACTGACACCGTCCGCTACCCCATTGACATCGCCCACTACCCCACTGACACTGTCCACTGACACGGACCACTGACACCAACCACTACCCCACTGATACCGTCCACTGACACCGTCCACTGATACCAACCACTACCCCACTGACACAGACCACTGACACCGTCCACTGACACCGTTCACTACCCCACTGACACGGCCACTACCCCATGGACACTGTCCACTTACGACCAACCGACCACTGACACCTTCCACTGAGACCAACCACTACCCCACTGACACTGTTCACTGAACACCGACCACTGACACCAACTACTACCCCAATGACACTGTCCACTGACACAGACCACTGACACCAACCACTACCCCAATGACACCGTCCACTGGCACCGACCACTGACACGACCACTACACCACTAACATTGACCACTACACCACTAACACCGACCACTGACACCGACCACTACACCACTGACCACTACATCACTGACCACTACACCACTGACACTGACCACTTACACTGACCACTGACACCGACCACTACACCACTAACACTGACCACTACACCACTGACCACTACACCACTGACCACTACACCACTGACCACTGACACTGACCACTGACACCGACCACTGACACCGACCACTGACCACTACACCACTAACACTGACCGCTACACCACTGACACCGACCACTGACACCGACCACTACACCACTGACCACTACACCACTGACACTGACCACTGACACTGACTACTACACCACTAACAATGACCACTACACCACTAACACTGACCACTACACCACTGACCACTACACCACTGACCACTGACACCGACCACTGACACCGACCACTGACACCGTCCACTACCCCACTGACACTGTCCACTACACTACTAACACTGACCACTACACCACTGACACCGACCACTGACACCGACCACTACACCACCGACCACTACACCACCGACCACTACACCACTGACCACTACACCACTGACACTGACCACTGACACCGACCACTACACCACTAAAACTGACCACTACACCACTAACACTGACCACTACACCACTAACACTGACCACTACACCACTGACCACTACACCACTGACACTGACCACTGACCACTGACACCGACCACTACACCACTAACACTGACCACTACACCACTAACACTGACCACTACACCACTGACACTGACACCGACCACTGACACCGTCCACTACCCCACTGACACCGTCCACTACCCCACTAACACTGACCACTACACCACTGGCACTGACCACTGACACCGACCACTACACCACTAACACTGACCACTATACCACTGACACCAACCACTGACACCGTCCACTGACACAAACCACTACCCCACTGACACCGTCCACTTATACTGACCACTACACCACTGACACCGACCACTGACACCAACCACTACACCACTGATACCGACCACTGACACCATCCACTACCCCACTGACAGCGACCACTGCCCCACTGACAGCGACCACTGCCCCACTGACAACGACCACTGCCCCACTGACACCGTCCACTACCCCACTAACACCATCCACTACCCCAATGACACCATCCACTGACACCAACCACCACCCCCTTTCCCAAGATATATATATATATATAAAATATATATATATATATATATATATATATATATATATAAATATATTTCCCAAATGTATTTAAAAAATAAAACCCCACCCTCCCATCATTGTTAGAATAGTACAAAAATAAATTGCAAAAAAAATGATTTAAAAAAATTAATTGTAAAAATTTCTAAAAATAAAAAAAATCCACTGGTCCCAAAAAACTTTTGAAAAAAAAAATTAATTGTAAAATTAAAAAAAATCTGACACTGTCCACTATCCTGACACCATCCTGCAGGTACTAAACACCACTGTACACTCCACATTCCTGTGATTCGCACCGCATTGCTGTTCAGATCACATGCGATGTCTATGAAATGCGATTTTAGCCATACAAACTGTATGGCTGAAATCGCATCACATTCGGACCAAACTCGCACAGGACCCTTTTTTTGGTCCGCACCAGAATCGGATCGCATGGGTGTTCACACCTATGCAATCCGATTTATGTCCACACTGTCAGTTTGTAGTGTGATATGCGAGCTGAAATGGGGGTGTCATTAACATTGTATGACACCCCCCAGCAGTTTGCATATGGCAGTGTGAACTGCCGTGCGTGTCAGATGGAATGTGGGAACCCACAGTGGATTTGCAGGGTTACCAAATCGCAGCCTTGGTGGGAGCAGTCAGGTGACATTTGTAGGCTGTATGCTTTGAGGTTCGGTTGACACTGGTGCGAAGAGGGAACCCTGTGAATCCACTGGGGGTTCCCACATCGCATCCAGTTCACACTTCCATATGCGAACTGCTGGGGTTAGTGTCATACAATGTTAATGACACCCCCATTTCAGCTTGCATCTCGCACTGTGAACTGACAGGACATGAATCGGATCGAATAGTTGTGAACACCCATGCAATTCTGGTGCAAAACAAAAAAAGGGTCCTGTGCAAGTTTGGTCGGAATGGCTGAAATCGCACTACATGGACCTCGCATGTGATTTGCACTGCAGTGCGGTGGGAATCACATGTGATCTCCTACAGCACACTGGTGATGGAAAGGAATGTTGCAACTGTAATCAGGTGACCTCAGACATGCACACACTGCACTATAACAATCATCAGATCACTAGATATTCTACTCTGCCCAGCTCTGACTACATACAGTTCCCCTAAATCACTTGTCTCTCTATATTCTTCTCGCTGTTCACTGCATCCCATGATGAGAAACATCCAGTCAAAACACAGTAAAGGCAGCCAATCCTGGGAGAGCTGGAGGGGAGGGGAGGGGAGGGGGATGTGAATTGTGAACTTTTTACACAGGATGTACTTGTCTCAGGCTAGTGCACGAGATATGTAAATAACCTGTCACTCACAGCAAGGGGGAGGTTTTGACAAAGCTTTAGAGACTTTGTCAAGATTTCTCTAACTGAAAAATAAAAGACGATTGCTCAGGGCTCGAGTAATTCTGTGTGGCAAGAAATCTTATTCTATACATTATGACATCAAATTATTTTTTTTTTTTCTGGTTTACATCCACTTTAAGCATTATTAAAATAACTGCTCCCGAAAAAACGTCAGTTTTTAAAACATTTTTTGCATTGATACTTGTCCCCTGGGGCAGGATCCAGGTCCCCAAACACTTTTTATGACAATACCATGCATATAAGCCTTTAAAATTGGCACTTTTGATTTCTCCCATAGACTTTTAAAGGGTGTTAATCGGCTTTCGAATTTGCCGGGAACACTCGAAATTGTTCGCTGTTCGGCGAACTGGTGAATAGCCAATGTTCAAGTCGAACATGAGTTTGACTCAAACATAAAGCTCATCCCTGATTGTCAGTGTAGAATATCAGCTTAGTGTGAATCTAGTGATAGTTCAGTCAGTGTTAGTGAAGTGACCACCATATATCTTTACATTAGTGTGAATCTAGTGATAGGTCAGTCAGTGTGAGTGTAGTGACTGTTTAACACAGTATATTTCAATGCGTTACTATATGTTTAAAGCTGTATATTTCTGTGTGGTACGTGTCATTTAACTCCGTATATTACTGTGTCAGGGCTGGGCTCAGCCCTTCCTTCTCAAAGCTGGTGCTCGGCTGTTGGCTAATTGCCAGCTCCAATCTCTCCACAGTGACTCACCCGTTGATGATATCCTGCTTGTCAGTCCTGCCTATTTAATTCATCCAGTCAAGATGATCTCTGCCTTCTCCTTGGTCACATCTCTAGAGACTGTGTTCCTGTTAAAGACTTTCTTGGCTGACATTTCTTCTGGCTCCAGATCCTGTTTGCTGTTCTACTATGCTCATCTCTGATTCCCTGACGTTTTGGCTTGTCTGACTATTCGTTCTGCTTCCTGAACTCTGGCCATGTTTTGACTATGTTTACCCTTTTGTATTATTATTAAACAAGTGTGATTTAACTGTACCTCTGTCTCAATCTGATTCATGGTTTCTGACAGTAGGCAAAGGCCATGAATTCAGACGATACAGTGAATCCACTTGTTGATAATATTTTTTCCAGATTGGATGAGTAGTGATGGCCGAACGGTTCGCCCGGTGGTCGTTTCGCAGCAAATTTGGCTGTTCGCGGTCCGCCCGACCGGTGGACTATTGCCGCCGTTCGCCCAGCGGACTTCCGTGTTTACTGTGTAAAAGAACTTTGACCTATGATGACACATCCATCATGGGGTACAGGACAGCCAATTGAGACATTATAGCACATTGACACTTGGACATTCCCCCTAACTTATAAATAGACCCGATCCGGCGGCCATTTTACATTCTTTCTTCTGTCACTATAGGGAGAGGTTGCTGTGTGGAGCAGGGAGAGATTGCAGTGACCCAAATCGCTAGCTATTTGGTACACAAAAGTTATTTTCAGGACCGGTATAGTTGTCAGGTGTAGTTCAGGATATAGGTTTGAGGCAGTGCTATGCTAGTGATTGTTGCAGCAGCCTGAGTGTCTTTTGTCAGTGTAGAGAAAGGGACAGGACGGTGTGTGCTGCGGGGACAGTCAGTTTAGTCATTAGCTGTTACTATCAGGTCCACAAAAGTGCTATTCCAGTTATTGTTCCAGCAGCCTCTGTTTTGTCAGTTTATAAAGGGACAGGCAGGAAGCTGTGTGTGAGGCAGTGAGGGTCAGTTTAATCAGTAGCTGTTACTATATTAGGTCCACAAAGGTTCTTTTCAGGACTGGTATCAGTGGTATGGTAATAGGCTTGTACACGTATAATATTCTTTCTTCCAAATATAGAAAGAATATTATACTTGACTGCTGCCCTTCTGCTGCAGTCTGCTAATCAGTCACAACCTACTTGTTCCACAAAGGTCCTTATAAGGACTGGTAACCTGGTGTAGGGTGCTACAGTACATAGGGTTGAGTGAGGTACAGTCTGCTATTCTGTAAGGACTGGTATAGGTCCACAATACATAGGGTTGAGGTGCACTACTGCTGACAGCTACCCTATACTGCAGCAGTCCTTCATCAGTATAGGGACTGACGTACAGTCTGCTAATCAGTCACACACAACCTACTTGTTCCACAAAGGTCCTTATAAGGACTGGTAACCTGGTGTAGGGTGCTACAGTACATAGGGTTGAGTGAGGTACAGTCTGCTATTCCGTAAGGACTGGTATAGGTCCACAATACATAACGTTGAGGTGCACTACTGCTGACTGACCGCTGCCCTATACTGCAGCAGTCCTTCATCAGTATAGGGACTGACGTACAGTCTGCTAATCAGTCACACACAACCTACTTGTTCCACAAAGGTCCTTATAAGGACTGGTAACCTGGTGTAGGGTGCTACAGTACATAGGGTTGAGTGAGGTACAGTCTGCTATTCTGTAAGGACTGGTATAGGTCCACAATACATAGGGTTGAGGTGCCCTACTGCTGACCGCTGCCCTATACTGCAGCAGTCCTTCATCAGTATAGGGACTGACGTACAGTCTGCTAATCAGTCACACACAACCTACTTGTTCCACAAAGGTCCTTATAAGGACTGGTAACCTGGTGTAGGGTGCTACAGTACATACGGTTGAGTGAGGTACAGTCTGCTATTCCGTAAGGACTGGTATAGGTCCACAATACATAACGTTGAGGTGCACTACTGCTGACTGACCGCTGCCCTATACTGCGGCACTCCTTCATCAGTATAGGGACTGACGTACAGTCTGCTAATCAGTCACACACAACCTACTTGTTCCACAAAGGTCCTTATAAGGACTTGTAACCTGGTGTAGGGTGCTACAGTACATAGGGTTGAGTGAGGTACAGTCTGCTATTCTGTAAGGACTGGTATAGGTCCACAATACATAGGGTTGAGGTGCACTACTGCTGACCGCTGCCCTATACTTCAGCAGTCCTTCATCAGTATAGGGACTGACGTACAGTCTGCTAATCAGTCACACACAACCTACTTGTTCCACAAAGGTCCTTATAAGGACTGGTAACCTGGTGTAGGGTGCTACAGTACATAGGGTTGAGTGAGGCACAGTCTGCTATTCTGTAAGGACTGGTATATGTCCACAATACATAGGGTTGAGGTGCACTACTGCTGACCGCTGCCCTATACTGCAGCAGTCCTTCATCAGTATAGGGACTGATGTACAGTCTGCTAATCAGTCACACACAACCTACTTGTTCCACAAAGGTCCTTATAAGGACTGGTAACCTGGTGTAGGGTGCTACAGTACATAGGGTTGAGTGAGGTACAGTCTGCTATTCCGTAAGGACTGGTATAGGTCCACAATACATAACGTTGAGGTGCACTACTGCTGACTGACCGCTGCCCTATACTGCAGCAGTCCTTCATCAGTATAGGGACTGACGTACAGTCTGCTAATCAGTCACACACAACCTACTTGTTCCACAAAGGTCCTTATAAGGACTGGTAACCTGGTGTAGGGTGCTACAGTACATAGGGTTGAGTGAGGTACAGTCTGCTATTCTGTAAGGACTGGTATAGGTCCACAATACATAGGGTTGAGGTGCACTACTGCTGACCGCTGCCCTATACTGCAGCAGTCCTTCATCAGTATAGGGACTGACGTACAGTCTGCTAATCAGTCACACACAACCTACTTGTTCCACAAAGGTCCTTATAAGGACTGGTAACCTGGTGTAGGGTGCTACAGTACATACGGTTGAGTGAGGTACAGTCTGCTATTCCGTAAGGACTGGTATAGGTCCACAATACATAACGTTGAGGTGCACTACTGCTGACTGACCGCTGCCCTATACTGCGGCACTCCTTCATCAGTATAGGGACTGACGTACAGTCTGCTAATCAGTCACACACAACCTACTTGTTCCACAAAGGTCCTTATAAGGACTTGTAACCTGGTGTAGGGTGCTACAGTACATAGGGTTGAGTGAGGTACAGTCTGCTATTCTGTAAGGACTGGTATAGGTCCACAATACATAGGGTTGAGGTGCACTACTGCTGACCGCTGCCCTATACTTCAGCAGTCCTTCATCAGTATAGGGACTGACGTACAGTCTGCTAATCAGTCACACACAACCTACTTGTTCCACAAAGGTCCTTATAAGGACTGGTAACCTGGTGTAGGGTGCTACAGTACATAGGGTTGAGTGAGGCACAGTCTGCTATTCTGTAAGGACTGGTATATGTCCACAATACATAGGGTTGAGGTGCACTACTGCTGACCGCTGCCCTATACTGCAGCAGTCCTTCATCAGTATTGGGACTGATGTACAGTCTGCTAATCAGTCACACACAACCTACTTGTTCCACAAAGGTCCTTATAAGGACTGGTAACCTGGTGTAGGGTGCTACAGTACATAGGGTTGAGTGAGGTACAGTCTGCTATTCCGTAAGGACTGGTATAGGTCCACAATACATAGGGTTGAGGTGCACTACTGCTGACCGCTGCCCTATACTACAGCAGTCCTTCTTTGGTATAGGGACTGACATACAGTCTGCTAATCAGTCACACACAACCTACTTGTTCCACTAAGGTCCTTATAAGGACTGGTAACCTGGTGTAGGGTGCTACAGTACATAGGGTTGAGTGAGGTACAGTCTGCTATTCTGTAAGGACTGGTATAGGTGCACAATACATAGGGTTGAGGTGCACTACTGCTGACCGCTGCCCTATACTGCAGCAGTCCTTCATCAGTATAGGGACTGAGAGTTTTGTCACAGGGTCATTTAAAAAATGACAGGCAGAGGAAGAGGCAGGCCCTTCCGCAGGGGTGGTAGGGGTAGGGCAGGAGCAACAGGCTTGAGCCAAAGTGGGAAGTTGCAGAAGGTGCGTTCAATTACTTTAAAGGATGCACCAGACTTGGTTGAGTGGCTCACTCAGCCTTACTCTTCTGCACCCTCCTCATCCTCTCGATCTGCACCCTCTTCTTCACTCTCTGCTATGTGCAACCCCAAAGACACTACCACCAACAACACCACCACAACCCCATACCTTCCTCTTGAGTCACAGGAATTATTTTCCGATCCATATCAAGACATTTCTGATGCGCAGCCACTCTTGGCATTGGATCAGGAAGAGGAGGTAGCAACAACCGCTACTCAGCAGTCTGACGACAGTACCCAGATCAGCCCAAGGAGGAGGTTGGTCCCCGGTGTTGCTGCCTACTCCGAGATCTCTACTTATAGCGGTGGGGAAGGTGACGTCGATGATGACGTGTCTAGTGATGTCACGTGGGTGCCCACAAGAGAGGAAGAGGAGGGGAGTTCAGAGGGAGATATGGACCAGCAGATAGGAAGGAGAAGCAGGAATAACTTACATTGCACAGGAGGGACAAAGCACACTGCAAATGTATCAGGAGCGAGTCATCGACCATGTACGGTCACATCTGGCGCTCCCAGGACACCGGCACATGGCTCCACAGTGTGGGCTTTTTTTAACGTGTCCGCTGCTGACAATAGCGTTGCCATCTGCAATCTTTGCAGTCAACGCATTAGTCGCGGTAAGCCCAACACTCAATTAGGGACGACCGCCTTAAGAAGGCACATGAGCAGCCATCACCGAGCCCAGTGGGAGCAACGGAACACACAAAGCCACACTCCAGGCTCTCACCGTCCAGCCTCGTCTTCTACTTCTCCTTCTCCTCTCTCCTCACAATTGTCCTCCACTCCACCTTCCATCACGCCAAGCTCACGTTTTTCTGCAAAAAGGCAGTCTTCCGTGGGCCTAATGCTCGAGCGTAAAAAAATGATGACGCCGGATAACCCTCTTGCCCAACGGTTGACGGCTGGCTTGTCAGAACTGATAGCCCGCCAACTACTGCCATATAAACTGGTGGACTCAGAGACAACAAAGAAAAAGGAGGGGCCAGAAAAGGGGCTGGGGAATCACCAACCCCAGGGACTTTATCGGTATCGAATCAGACAAAATGTGCAAAAAAAAAATAATGTATAAAATATTATAATTTTATTTCTACTATACATAATTATAAATTAAACATTCATAAAAGAGGGGGGATGATTTCACATCAATTTACAAGACAAGATGTATTGATATTTAATCCCAATTATCACCACATAGAAGAAGTGAAGAGACGGCAAGTTGCAATCATTCTCAACATGTTTCGCCCGAGACGGGCTTCTTCAGGAAAAACTGATTGAACAGCCACAAAACTAGGATAATAAACAACAGAATAGAAAAAAATGAATGTTACATTCATTTTTTTCTATTTTGTTGTTTATTATCCTATCCTATCCTATCCTATTATACTATCCTATCATCCCCCCTCTTTTATGAATGTTTAATTTATAATTATGTATAGTAGAAATAAAATTATAATATTTTATACATAAATTTTTTTTTTTTGCAAATTTTGTCTGATTCGATACCGATAAAGTCCCTGGGGTTGGTGATTCCCCAGCCCCTTTTCTGGCCCCTCCTTTTTCTTTGTTGTCTTCGTCAATACTGGGACGTGGTATCCTTAGCCCCTTAAGAGTCTCTCTCTCTCAAAATCTTTTTTGCTTAATGTCTGGTGGACTCAGAGGCCTTTCGCAAATTTGTGGCCATTGGAACACCACAATGGAAGGTCCCAGGAAGGAAGTATTTCTCAGAGAAGGGCATCCCAGAGCTATATGGCCATGTTCAGCGGCAAGTGAATGTATCTCTGGCACACAGTGTCGGTGCCAAGATACATCTGACCACAGACACGTGGTCTAGCAAACACGGGCAGGGAAGGTATATCACTTTTACTGCCCACTGGGTGAACCTTCTGACGGCCGTCAAGCATGTAACCCGTGGCACCCGTGTAGATTTGGTTTTACCGCCACGGATTGCATGCAGGCCTGCCTCTTCTTCTCCTCCTCCTCCTACTCAATCCTCCTCCCTCTCCTCCTTGGCTGACTCCTCCTTTTCCGCTGCTAGCGTCTCTTCCGCTGCGCCGCCCAAGCTCCCCAGAACCTATTCGACATGCCAGGTGACACGTTGCCATGCCGTGCTGCGTCTTTTGTGCCTGGAAGCCAAGAGCCACACTGGCCCGGCACTCCTTTCAGCTTTGCATTCAAAGGCAGATCAGTGGCTAACACCGCTCAATTTGACAGTTGGTAAAGTGGTGTGTGACAACGGTGCCAATCTGCTTAGCGCATTGAAACAGGGCAAAATGACGCACGTGCCATGCATGGCACGCGTCTTAAACTTGGTCGTGCAGCGATTCGTTGTCAAATACCCTGGGGTCCAGGACATCTTGCGGCAGGCAAGGAAAATCTCGGCCCATTTAAGAAGATCTTACACGGCCATGGCTCGCCTTGCGGACATTCAGCGGCGACACAATCTGCCGGTCAGACGTCTTATTTGCGATTGCCCGACGCGATGGAACTCAACCTTTTATATGCTTGATAGGCTGCTCCAGCAGAAACGTGCAGTTAATGTCTACCTGTATGAACTCTGCGGCAGAACAGGTTCTGGGGAGCTGGGGGTTTTTTCACCGTGCCAGTGGCTGCTCATGCGCGACGCATGCAGACTTCTGCGGCCATTTGAGGAGATCACCAAACTGGTCAGTCGCAGCCAATGGCACCATCAGTGACATGGTACCTTATGCCTTCTTTATGGAGCGTGCATTGCGGCGTGTCATTGATCAAGCTGTGGAGGAGCAGGAGCGGGATGTCGCTATGCTGGATGAATTCCCAGGGGGGCTACTCTATCTGAGACAAGTCAATAACAGGAGTCTGAAGAGGAGTCAGAGGAGGATGGTGCCGGGGCAGATGAGAAGGAGCAAGAAGAGCATGCTTTAAACCAGTGATGGCGAACCTTGGCACCCCAGATGTTTTGGAACTACATTTCCCATGGTGCTCCTGCACTTTGCAGTGTAGTGGAGCATCATGGGAAATGTAGTTCCAAAACATCTGGGGTGCCAAGGTTCACCATCACTGCTTTAAACCTTTCTGGGACCCCTGTTGTTGTGCATGGATGGGGAGAGGAGAATGAAGAGGACGACATTATCCTGGATGATGAGCAGGAGCCAGGCCACCACACCGCTTCCAGTTTAGTGCAAATGGGGGCCTTCATGCTCCAGTGTTTTAATAGGGATCTCCGTATAAAAAGCATAAGGGTCAAGGACCAGTACTGGGTGGCAACGTACTTAGACCCCCGGTACAAACACAAAATGGCGGAAATGCTACCGCCGTCACAGAGGGCTGTCAGAATGCAGCACTTCCAGGCCTTGCTTCGAGAAATGCTGCATTCTGCTTTTGCGTGCGCTGGCAGAGGAGCAATTCCCACTCCCAGAGAAGGAGTTGCGGGTACCAATCCAACAGCGCCTGCAAGAAGAGGTCGGTTTGAAGATGTGTTGGTGACTTCTGATATGAGGTCATTCTTTCAGCCGACCCATCGACAGGTGTTATCCGGATCCAGCATCAGGGAACGCCTAGACCATCAGGTGTCCAACTACATCGGGTTAACGGCCGATGTGGACGCTCTGAGGAGTGATTAACCCCTGGACTACTGGGTGGGCAGGCTTGACCTCTGGCCAGAGCTTGCCCAATTTGCAATCGAACTGTTGGCTTGCCCCTCGTCCAGTGTCCTGTCCGAAAGGACATTCAGCACAGCAGGGGGGGGGGGTCGTGACCGATAAGCGTACTCGCCTAGCTCACGACAGTGTTAACTACCTCACATTTCTAAAAATGAATGAGGCATGGATCTCGGAGAAATTCAACACATGTGACCAGTAGACCATGTATATGTCTATAAACAATTTTTTAAATCGAGCACACAGACCTTCTTTCTTCATTTGGCTCACTTCCTTGTCCAAAAAAAGCACACCGTACTATATGCCCATACCCTCCTCTTTGAAGAGGTTGAGCGGTGTCATATTTCTACTGGGGCTTCTTATTATGAGGGGCTTCCACCATCCCTGTGCTGTGCTGACTTCCTCCTGGGGCTGCTTATTATGAGGGGCTCCCACCATCCCTGTGCTGTGCTGACTTCCTCCTGGGGCTGTACCTCTGCTGTGCATATTATGAGGGTCTCCCACCATCCCTGTGCTATGCTTATTATGAGGGGCTCCCACCATCCCTGTGCTGTACTGACTTCCTCCTGGGGCTGCTTATTATGAGGGGCTCCCACCATCCCTGTGCTGTGCTGACTTCCTCCTGGGGCTGTACCTCTGCTGTGCATATTATGAGGGGCTCCCACCATCCCTGTGCTATGCTTATTATGAGGGGCTCCCACCATCCCTGTGCTGTGCTGACTTCCTCCTGGGGCTGCTTATTATGAGGGGCTCCCACCATCCCTGTGCTGTGCTGACTTCCTCCTGGGGCTGTACCTCTGCTGTGCATATTATGAGGGGCTCCCACCATCCCTGTGCTATGCTTATTATGAGGGGCTCCCACCATCCCTGTGCTGTACTGACTTCCTCCTGGGGCTGCTTATTATGAGGGGCTCCCACCATCCCTGTGCTGTGCTGACTTCCTCCTGGGGCTGTACCTCTGCTGTGCATATTATGAGGGGATCCCACCATCCCTGTGCTATGCTTATTATAAGTGGTTCCCACCATCCCTGTGCTGTACTGACTTCCTCCTGGGGCTGCTTATTATGAGGGGCTCCCACCATCCCTGTGCTGTGCTGACTTCCTCCTGGGGCTGTACCTCTGCTGTGCATATTATGAGGGGATCCCACCATCCCTGTGCTATGCTCATTATGAGGGACTCCCACCATCCCTGTGCTATGCTCATTATGAGGGACTCCCACCATCTCTGTGCTATGCTCATTATGAGGGGCTCCCACCATCCCTGTGCTATGCTGACTTCCTCCTGGGGCTGCTTACGGTGCAGGTGTCAGTGCTGTATATCACTGTGCTGATGTCAGTACTCTCTATCACGATGCTGCTGTCAGTGCTGTATATCACGGTGCTGGTGTTAGTGCTTTATGTCACGCTGCTGATGTCAGTGCTCTCTATCACGGTGCTGGTGTCAGATGACTCTATCACGGTGCAGGTGTCATTGCTGTATGTCACGCTGCTGATGTCAGTGCTCTCTATCACGGTGCTGCTGTCAGTGCTCTATATCACGGTGCTGGTGTTAGTGCTTTATGTCACGCTGCTGATGTCAGTGCTCTCTATCACGGTGCTGGTGTCAGATCACTCTATCGCGGTGCAGGTGTCATTGCTGTACGTCACGCTGCTGATGTCAGTGCTCTCTATCACGGTGCTGGTGTCAGATGACTCTATCATGGTGCAGGTGTCATTGCTGTATGTCACGCTGCTGGTGATTAGGGATGAGCTTCATGTTCGAGTCGAACATACGTTCGACTCGAACATCGGCTGTTCGCCCGTTCAGCGAATTCCGAGCGTTATGGACCATTCGCTCCAAATTCGTGTGGCGCTCACGGCCCACAATGCACTGCGTCATCGCAGTGCATTGCTGGCTCATGATTGGCCAAGCATGCACTGTGACCCCGCATGCTTGGCCAATCACAGCGCCAGCAGCGAGGAGAGCCATGATTGGCCACAGGCAGGATGCCTGTGGCCAATCATAGCTCAGGCTGTGTAGTACACGCCCCACACTATATAAGGCCGCCAGCGCGGCGGCCTAGTGTAGTGTGTTGGCGTCTGAAGCAGTTAGTGGATGTTCTGTGTACCTTCAACACAGTACACACCGATCGTTATCGGCCGATTTTCGATCTTGCTCTTCTGTAGTGGTTGTTGTCTGTGTGCCCTGACCGCAGTATACACCGCTATATTCACCTCACCTATATAGCTAGTGATCTATCTTTTATAATAGAGCTTGCAGTCAGTAGTGTAAAGCCCCGTACACACGAGCGGACTTTTCAACATCCAAAGTCCGACGGACTGATTCCGTCAGACTATTCGATCGTGTGTGGGCTGCAACGGACTTTTGACTCGCCAAAGTCCGAAGGACTTTAGAATATGGAACATGCTTCAAATTTTTCCGAAGGAACTCCGCCGGACCCGGTCCCTTCGAAAAATTCACTCGTGTGTATGCTATTCCGACGGACTAAAACCGACGCTAGGGCAGCTATTGGCTACTAGCTATGAACTTCCCTATTCGAATCCAGTCGTACGTCATCACGTTCGAATCCGTCGGAGTTTAGTGTGATTGTGTGTGGCCAAGTCCGCTCAGCCGAAAAGTCCGTCAGAACTCCGTCAGAACTCCGTCGGAACTCCGGCAGAACTCCGACGGAACTCCTTCGGAAGTCTGTCGGACATAAGTCCTCTCGTGTGTACGGGGCTTTAGGAGCTTGTGCATGCTGTCTGCGTGCTCTGTACCCAGTACACACCGCTATATCCACCTACATAGCTCTTCTCTATTTGAGCCCACTTGCCATCTGCAGGAGTTATTGGAAGTTGTGTGTGCCTCCAGCACAGCACAGTATACATCTGTATATACCCCTTTATCTCTGGTGTTCTATAATAAAGGCATCTGCAGGAGTTAGTGGGTTTTTTGTGCCTCCAGCACAATATACACCTGTATCTACCCTTTATTGCTGTTCTCTAATAGAGCCATCTGCAGGGCTTAGTGGGTGTTGTGTGACTCAATTACAGTATACCCCTTTATCTCTGGTGTTCTATAATAAAGGCATCTGCAGGAGTTAGTGGGTGTTGTGTGACTCCAGCACAATATACACCTGTATCTACCGTTTATTGCTGTTCTCTAATAGAGCCATCTGCAGGGCTTAGTGGGTGTTGTGTGTCTCCATTACACTGCTGTTTTACCCAACTCCCTTCAGGCCATTACCATGTCTGGAAGGCCAGCAAGGAGAGGCAGACAGGCGCGAGCCGATAAAAGAGGGCAAGCAGGCTCTGTGTCTAGAGACAACAGTGCTGGTCGTGAACGCGGTGCATTGTCATCAGCACGTGGCCATGGGACACGCTTGTCCTTCTTTTCGGCAGCTGGACATGTTGAACCGCAACATGCCAACGACTTGGTAGAGTGGATGACCAAGCCCTCTTCATCCTCCTCATCCTCTCCCACCCAGTCTCAGGGTACTAGCAAAGCAGCTGCCAACGCATCGTCTTCCCTCCTCTCAATGTCATCATCAGTGACTCCTTCCCTAGACCCACCACGTCCTCCTGAGGAGTCTCCTGAACTCTTTGAGCACAGTGTTGGGTACATGCTCCAGGAGGATGCCCAGTGTTTTGTGGGCTCTGATGATGACACTCAGCTAGAGGAAGGCAGTAGCGTGAGCGCAGAGAGAGGGGATGCTCAAGGACAGCAATCTGGCAGTCATGTTCCACAAGCTGCAGCATACTGCCAGGTTTGCTACAGCGATGAAGAGGGAGGGGATGATGAGGGCACTGACTCCACGTGGGTGCCTGGTAGGAGAGAGGAGGAGGAGGAGGAGGCACATGTCCAACGAGACAGGATGCCCTCCGGGGGCCAGCTTAGGGGCAGCACACCGACTGAATCACACCGCAGAGCTCCGCCTGTGCAGGGCGCTGCCTCGTTATTCTAAAAGTTCTTTGGTGTGGGCCTTTTTTGAGACGAGTGCATCAGATCGCACCGCTGCTATTTGCAACATATTTCTCAAGCGTATCTCACGTGGCCAAAACATCAGCCGCTTGGGCACCACATGCTTGACCAGACATATGTTGACCTGCCATGCAGCTCGTTGGCAAGCGTACCTCAAAGACCCACACCAAAGAACAAAGCGGACCTCTCCTTGCTCCTCATCAGCTGGCATCTCCAACCCCACTGGACCTTCAGTCCTCTCTGAAACCTGCTCTGAGAGGAATGAAGGTGTAGAATTAGGTGTGTCACAGCCAAGTGCTTCCGGGAACTCTGCTAGCGGTACACCCACGTCCGATTATAGCAGGCAAATGTCCCTGCCCCAGCTGCTGGACCGGCGAAAGAAGTTCACTCCCAGCCATCCACATGCCCAGCGGTTGAATGCTAGCTTGGCTAAATTGCTAGCACTTCAACTGCTGCCTTTTCAGTTGGAAGACTCGGCCCCCTTCCGTGAGTTTGTACAATGTGCGGTTCCTCAGTGGCAGGTCCCCAAACGCCACTTTTTCTCACGGAAGGCGATTCCGGCTCTCTACCGGCATGTGGAAGGCAATGTCCTTGCCTCGCTGGACAGGGCGGTCAGCGGTAAGGTGCATATTACCGCTGACTCATGGTCCAGCAGGCATGGACAGGGACGTTACCTGTCTTTCACGGCCCATTGGGTCACTGTTCTGGCAGCTGGGAAGGATGCAGGACAAGGTGCACTAGTGTTGGAGGTTGTTCCGCCACCACGCCTCCAAAATGCTACTATTGGTTGTGACACACTTCTCTCCTCCACCCCCTCCTCTTCTTCTTCCTCCATGACCTCTTCCAGTGCTCTGTCCTTTAGAACCAGCGGTGCTCCGTAGGCGTTCCAGGGGCTACGCAAGTACGCAGGCAAAACGATGCCATGCCGTGCTTGCGCTGGTTTGTTTGGGGGACAGGAGCCACACTGGGGCGGATGTTTTGTCAGCTCTGCAGGGGCAGGCCGAGAGGTGGTTGACCCCACGCCAGCTTAAGCCAGAAATGGTGGTTTGTGACAATGGCACCAACCTCCTCTCCACCCTCCGACAGGGACAACTGACCCATGTGCCCTGTGTAGCTCACGTCCTTAACCTGGTGGTGCAGCGGTTCTTGGGCAGGTACACCGGCTTACAGGATGTACTGAAGCAGGCCAGGAAAGTCTGTGTGCATTTCCGCCGATCATTTAATGCCTGTGCTCGGCTGGCTGAGCTCCAAAAGGAGTTGAACCTGCCCAAGAACCGCCTTATATGTGACATGCCCACCAGGTGGAACTCAACGTTGGCCATGCTGCAGCGGCTGCACACGCAGCAGAGGGGCCATCAATGAGTACCTGTGCGACTACGGCACCAGGACAGGGTCAGGGGAGCTCGGTTTTTTGGGGCATGATCAGGGATGCATGCACTGTCCTGTCACCGTTTGAGGAGGCCACAAGGATGGTGAGCAGTGACAGTGCATGCATCAGTGACACTGTACCTCTTGTCCACCTCTTGGAGCATACGCTGCGTGGAATAATGGACAGGGCACTTGAGGCAGAACAGAGGCAGGAAGAGGAGGACTTCCTTGCCTCTCAAGGCCCCCTTTATCCAGACAGTGTTCCTGCTGTGCCACCCATCACACAGGAAGAGGATGAGGAGGAGGAAGAGGAGGAGGAGGATGATTGTGTCAGCATGGAGGTGGAGGCTGGCACTCAGCATCAGCAGCAGTCTTGTAGGGATGATTTACAGTCCCAAGAAACACGTGGACTTGTACGTGGCTGGGAGGAGGTAGAGCGGATCATGTTGCCCTTAGTGACCCAGAGGACTCCGGACCGAATGCCTCAGCTAACCTACGCTGCATGGCCTCCCTGATCCTGCAAAGCCTGCGGAAGGATCCTCGTATTCTTCGGATCAAGGAGAGGGACCATTACTGGCTGGCCACTCTCCTTGATCCACGGTACAAGGGTAAGGTTGCCGACCTTATCTTGCCATCGCAGAGGGAGCAGAGGATGAGACATCTCCGGGAGGCCTTGCAGAAAGGTCTGTGCAACGCGTTCTCAGAGACTGGGAGGTTACAAACTCCTGGTCCTGGACAACGTGTTGCTGAGGCATCGGTCAGAAGGAGCGGTGGAGAAGGTGGCCATCTGACTGATGCTTTCAGACAATTTTTTAGTCCGCAGCCCCAAGGTATGATCGGTTCCAGCAACCATCGCCAGCGTCTGATTTACATGGTGCAGGAATACCTAGGGGCAAGGTCAGACTTGGACACCTTTCCCACCGAAAATCCTCTGGCTTACTGGGTCTTGAGGATGGATCACTGGCCAGAGCTTGCACAGTATGCAATTGAGCTACTGGCCTGTCCTGCATCCAGCGTTCTTTCGGAACGCACCTTCAGTGCTACTGGTGGCTTTGTTACCGATCACAGGGTGCGCCTGTCCACCGAATCAGTTGATCGACTGACCTTCATCAAGATGAATCAGTCTTGGATCACCCACAGCTACCAAGCACCTGAAGCTGATGTAACCGAATAATTTTTTTTGAAATATCACATCCCTTCAAGACTGCCTATGCTGATGCTGAGTGACTGTCCTGTTATGTTGATTGTCTATCCTCTTCCTCCTCCGCTGATATGTTGGAAGAACATTTCTGGTTCTGGCTGATGCCATCAGCCCAATTTTTCTGCCCCTGTTTAACAGGGGCGTTTAAGTACAATTTTTGATGCAATGCTTTGCAGCAGGGCTAATTCCTGCAATAAAACTAGAGTATATGGGAGAGGTTGCAGTGTCGTGGCACCAGCACCAGTGCCTAAGGCCCAATTTTTCTGCCCCTGTTTAACAGAGGCGTTTAAGTACAATTTTTGATGCAATGCTTTGCAGCAGGGCTAATTCCTGCAATAAAACTAGAGTATATGGGAGAGGTTGCAGTGTCGTGGCACCAGCACCAGTGCCTAAGGCCCAATTTTTCTGCCCCTGCTTAACAGGGACGTTTAAGTACAATTTTTGATGCAATGCTTTGCAGCAGGGCTAATTCCTGCAATAAAACTAGAGTATATGGGAGAGGTTGCAGTGTCGTGGCACCAGCACCAGTGCCTAAGGCCCAGTTTTTCTGCCCCTTTTTAACAGGGACATGTAATTACAATTCTTGATATAATATTTCACAGGAGGGCCCGTTCCTGTGCCCACCTAGAGTAACTGTGAGGACTTATAGTGTTGTGGCACCAGCACCACAACCACCAAAGGTCAATTTTTCTACCACTGTTCAACAATGGCATGTAATTACAATTCTTGATATAATCGTTCACAGCAGGGCGCTCCAGCACCCAGCAAGAGTCACTTTGAGGGCTTACAATGTTGTGGCAAAACCAACACCTTTTTCCGCCATTTCTGCAGAGCATATAGGGCAGGCCCCTACTTTCAAACATCCAACTTACAAACATCTCCTACTTGCAAACGGAAGCAGACAACAGCAAGTGAGATGAAAAAAGATGTACGACAAAACAAATTATACAGGGGTGATAACCCTTCCCTATGTTTTCCAAAAAGCTTAAAAATAGTTTTTTTGACTGGAGCTACACTTTAAAAATGTACCAGTTGAAAATTACAAACAGATTCAACTTAACACAACAAACCTACACAGTCCCTGTCTTGTTTGCACCGCCTGTATACTGCTGTTCTGAGTATATAGGACCTGGGGGCCACACGCATTTCCTTTTTTTAATATGGGTACAGGGTTCCCCTTGATATGCGTACAAGACCCAAAGGGGCTGGTAATGGGCAGGGAGGGCTATCCATGCCAGTTTTCTCAATGGTTTTCAACCATATTGCAGGAACCAGATATAACATTAATACCGCAAGCAGTTTTCAATGATGTTATTTCTGTTTAATGTCATTTTGTGCAGGGACTGTTCTAAACACGGGAAACACGTGGCACTTCACAGGCATACTACAGACACTCCCCAGGCACCATAATTAAAGGAATATTTCACTTTTTTTTCACTTTAATCATCATTAAAATCAGTGCTCCCGCCAAAACGGCCATTTTTAAAAACATTTTAGGCATTGACCCATGTCCCCTGGGGCAGGAGCCAGGTCCCCAAACCCATTTTAGGACAGTATCTTGTATATTAGCCGTTAAAATTAGCACTTTTAATTTCGAACGTTCGAGTCCCATAGACGTCAATGGGGTTCTAAAGTTCGTTCGAATTTGGGGTCCGTTCGAAAGTTCTGGTGCGAACCAAACCGGGGGGTGTTCGGCTCATCCCTACTGGTGATCCTCTCCTGCATCCTCTTCTTTGCCTACCATGACCTTCCCTCTCCTCCATTGCCTTCATGCGCTCCACAGTCCTGAATTGTCACAACAATTTCCCATATAAAAAAAGAATGCTTGTAGTTGTCGATCCCCGATTCACCTCATACATGTGTTATGTCATTGGCCATGTGGTGGGACTATGTTTGCACAGCTATTAATTATTTTGTGGCTGCAAATTTGACCTGTAGGTTTGCAAAGTGCGCCTCCCATTGAAGTCAATGGAGCCCGTCGCGAACGTTCCGGTTCGCGAACTATCGGGCGCGTTCGCGGTCCGCGTTCGCGAAATGTCCTGTTGGAAGTTAGTCCATCACTATGGATGAGCAGGATCACGCATGGATCAGTTTGCCATGGCGTTACAAACGCTCCTGAGTCACACAGATCACCTGGAATCTCCCATTGTGGCTGCTCCAGTACAACCTGTGTTGTAGGTCATCCCTGCTGCTGCTCCAGTCTCTGTGCAGACACCCGCCTCGAGTATTACCTCTATAAGAGTTATGTCTGGTTCTGCTCAGCGATTTGGGGGCTATGCAGTCCAATGCAGAGGGTTTTTCAACCAGGTTGAGGTATACTTTGAAATGCTGCCCCAGGCGTTTCCCACGGACAGGAGCAAAGTAGGTTTTGTGATATCTTTGCTTACTGAGAGAGCCTTGGCCTGGGCAAACCCTCCAAGGGAGATGCAAAAACCTGTAGTCTTGAGTTACCCTGAGTTTGTGACTTTGTTTAAAAGGGTATTTGATGTTCCCGCACACTCCACTTCTGCTGCCAAGTGCCTCATGTCCATCAGAGTATGAGAACTGTTGCAAATTACGCCATTGAATTCTGTACTCTGGCAGCAGAGGTTTCTTGGAACAATGCCCTTGTGACTGCTTTTTCTCATAGTCTCTTGGATACCATCAAGGATGACATAGCAGCCTGAATTATACCCATTGAGCTGGAGAGGTTGATCACATTTGCCATCCTCATTTACTCCAGACTCAGAGAAAGACTACCTTTTAAAGAGAGCTTGCGGAAGCCTCCTATACATTTGTCTCCGAACTTTGCAGTCCCACCCTTGCCTCCCGCATCTCCCATGACCGAGTCAGTCTGTGAAGAAGAACCCATGCACTTGGGTTTCACGCATCTCTGTGGATAAGAGAACCCTTGGGAGGAGGGGCTCCCACCATCCCTCACTCGTAACTTCTTTTTGTTTGAGGAACAATACTTTTTGCAGACACAGGGTGTTGCCATGGGCACTTCATGTCCCCCCTCCTACGCAAACCTATACCTAGGCGCCTGGGAGAGGCAAGTGTTTTCGGATGATTTGTTTCAGGTCCACCTGGAGTATGTCTTATGCTGGTTCAGATTTATTGATGACCTGTTCATTATTTGGACAGGTTCAAACAACCAACTTATGGAATTTGTTGAATTAATTAATCAAAACAACTTAAATCTAAGATTCACGGCATCCTCGGATCCCCTGCGGATTCCTTTCTTGGATATATATATTTCAAAAAATCCAGATGGACTTCTTGAGACAAATCTATTCCGAAAATCAACAGCGGGCAACACCCTGTTGCATGCATCAAGTGCTCACCCAAAACCTTTGCTACGCAGCATCCCATTTGCACAATATCTGCGTTTACGCAGAAATTGTACACGGGATGAGGATTTCTTCATACAGGCAGCAGCCCTTAGAGAACGCCTTTTACTCAGGGGCTATTCCTCTACCAACTTACGAAAGGCCTTCAATCGGGCTATAGGCCACAAAAGAACTTCCCTACTGTATTCCAACGGGAAAAAAACTAGGACAGAAACTGTCAAAGTTATTACACAATTTTCGGCTCATCATGACACATTCAGAACCATACTTTCGAAACATTGGCATCTACTTACAGAAAATCACATACTTACACAGTACATAAGGGAAACGCCCGAAATAGTCTTTCGAAGGGCATGATCACTTCGAGATCACTTGACTAGCAGTCATTACCAGAAAAAATCTATCCAGAAATCCATCCAAAAAGGCACTTTCCCTTGTGGCCAATGCCCCATGTGTCCCTGGATATACTCGGGAACATCAGTGAGTCTCCCAAATGGAGAAAATTATAACCTTCAGCCAACTGTGGCACCACTGGCATTGTTTATTTGATGATATGCCATTGTGGTGCATACTACATTGGCAAAACGATCCGCGAATTTAGGCAAAGAGTGGGAGACCACATATACTACACCACCAACGGGAAATTAACTACCATCGGGCGACACATTGGGCTATACCATCGATTTGAGGTAGGAACCATTAAGTTTGTGGCATTAGAAGTCGTTCCAGTTGACATCAGGGGCGGTAACAGGGACAAAATATTATTACAAAAAGAAGCCCTATGGATTGAAAAACGAAATGCACTTGTCCCCCCGGGGCTCAATGAAACCAACTCATTCAAAGCGTTCCTATAATATAAATTAACATTAATAACTGTACATATCTAATAACAGGCAATCCTGAGAGTGGGGTCTCCCAATCTGCTGGACTCCTCTTTAGATACTTTTTCCCTGTTTGTAATATATTCACCATTCGGGTGACGTGGGGGGGATCTCTTTAATGTGATATATACACCCCCATTATTCGTCCCCCATAGTTATGGGAATTCTTGATATAATAGCCAGCTGTGCTTCTAACATCATCAAAACATCATCAATGTATAAATATATATTTTATACTCACCTTGGGTGTTAAACTGGTTGGATTTTGTCCTTTTGGCACACCTTTCACATCCCTTCTTTTCTGCACTGTCACTCAATGGGATCCCATACACTATGGGTTAATTCACTTTATATAGTGGATGATTAACATCCATTATATATTTTATATTATATATTTTTTTCTCTTTGGATTCTAGTCACTCATTCACAGAACAAATCCTTTGTTCAATATTCCTCTCTTCACTGGGTGTGTTGTACTCACTTCCCTTTCTAGCTTTTAAGAATTAAAATTTATAACTTACACTCATATCTTACATTCTTGCATACTTAGTTATTTCCAAATATATTTGGATCCGATCCGGTGTCATCCCCCTCCCAGTCGCCGGGAAAGATTCTTTCCTCTAACCGCATCATTGAGCTTGACCGGGAACCGGAACAGGGCGGGAGAGGTATGGGTGAGCTTTCACGTCGAAATGTTGTCTCCAAAAAAACTATTATATATGTTTCTATTTTCTTATCGCATTTATTAATATCTAATGTTTTGCCATACTAAACTAATATATTTCCAGACCTAGGTAATTTCCTGATGAAGCTGTAAAGCGAAACTAGTTGAATAAATTACCTCATTCGTCTCTACCAACTGTAATCCATATGTACATTTTGTATGGTTGTATATATTTTTTCTTTTTTTGAATAAACGGTTTTTAATATGAACTAATGTTTTGATACCATTCCATTTGAAAAAATTATATATGTGCCCCGTAATAGTCCCCATGCTCACAACCCTTTGTTGATGTCTCTGTTAGGAGACCAGAGCTATCAACATTTCTTCTTTAATATACTTACTGGGATGAGGGGGCATATTTTTTGTTATATCATTATAACACTCCTAAGCCACTCATCGTTCTAGAGTACGAGAACTGTTGCAAATTACGCCATTGAATTCTGTACTCTGGCAGCAGAGGTTTCTTGGAACAATGCCCTTGTGACTGCTTTTTCTCATAGTCTCTTGGATACCATCAAGGATGACATAGCAGCCTGAATTATACCCATTGAGCTGGAGAGGTTGATCACATTTGCCATCCTCATTTACTCCAGACTCAGAGAAAGACTACCTTTTAAAGAGAGCTTGCGGAAGCCTCCTATACATTTGTCTCCGAACTTTGCAGTCCCACCCTTGCCTCCCGCACCTCCCATGACCGAGTCAGTCTGTGAAGAAGAACCCATGCACTTGGGTTTCACGCATCTCTGTGGATAAGAGAACCCTTGGGAGGAGGGAGAGATTGTGCCTTTATTGTGGCCAGGCAGGTTGCTTTTTTTTTGTAATTGTAATTTTTAT
The DNA here is from genome assembly GCF_037356315.1 of Lithobates pipiens. Classification (NCBI taxonomy): domain Eukaryota; kingdom Metazoa; phylum Chordata; class Amphibia; order Anura; family Ranidae; genus Lithobates; species Lithobates pipiens. The sequence goes on from NW_027507784.1 coordinate 251,650,519, forward strand.
TAATTTTCAAAGCAAAGACAATACACTTGTGCATTGGAAAATTCAGTAAATAGAGAAAAATATAGATCATGGTGAAAAACATTAGTTACAACAGACAGAGAAGAAAGTCCACAAACGCAGGCACAAAGGTGAACTGCGTATCCATATCTCATACTATAATTAACAAACAGTTTATGTAAATCAAACAAACTATTCCATTCTACAAGAGGCCGGTGGCCAAAAGAAAAAGGCAAAACAACCGAACATTCACATGGTCAGCATAGTAAGTCCCCGGAAGGGGGGGGACAAGTTACCCTGAGGACTGGGTAGGGAAAGGAGGGGATGGTAGCCATTAACAAAGTGCCCCGATCGGTAGCTGCCGTCAGATGGATGTACCGATAGGGGGGGCCCCATATGCCGATCGATCCCAGGGTGCCCACACTTTATCGAACTGGGGAACTAAATCATGTACCGAGGCTGTCAGATACTCCATTCTCCTAATTTCAGACACCAGTTGGAGTAATCTAGGCCAGGGGGGGAGTTGCACTGGACAGCCAACACAGTGGGACAAGCCTCTTAGCAGCAATTAAAATGTAAGAAACCAGGCGATTGGTGTTTTTAGGTATACCTGGTAGAGGGAGACCCAGCAAACAATGTAGGGGATCGATCGGGAGAGACACCCCCGTCACCTCCACCACCAACGACCCCACCGCTATCCAGAAAGGCCGTATCAAAGGGCATTTCCAGAAGATATGAAACAGTGACCCAATGTCAAGTCCACATCGCCAACAGGATGAAGAGACTGAAGAATCGTATTTGTGGATGACATCGGGGGTCTTATACCAAAACATTAGGATTTTTATTGCTGTTTCTCTTTGCGTGACACACTTAGAGGATTTGAAAGTAGAGGACCAAATCCTATCCCATGTCTGCAGGGAGATAGGTTTGTCCAACAACTGAGACCATCTACTCATATATAGATGTGTAAGTTCGTTTAAAGGAGTCGACTCATGGAGGATTCGGTGAATAGAGGAAATTAAATTAAGTTGATGTGGGCCTTGAGCGCAGAGATGCTCAAAAGCTGTGGGAGTGTCAAGGGTTAAAGTCGGAGACCTAGAGCTAAAGAAGTGTCTCACCTGTAGGTAGAAGTAAAAAGAATGTTTGGGGATGTCATATTTTTCTCGCAAGGTCTCAAAGGTATGGAGTCTACGGGAAACAGGGTGTACCAGGTTTCTAAGTTGGAAAAGAGGGGGATCTAGCCACGAGGAAATCCTACCCATAGACAATCCATCAGGGATAGTAGGATTAAATAAGACATTCGTGAGGGGGGGGCAGGCCGAGGAGAGGGAGTACTTTTTGTTACACTTTTGCCACAAGTCCAAAGTGAAGGACATTGGGGCCGTACATTGACATCTAAGGGTAGGGGGTAGCGGGGATGGGGCGCCCCAGATCAGGGAGCATGGGTGAACCGGATACAGGACCCCCTTCTCAATAGCAGCCCACCGACTCGTGGCATTAAGAGAGGACCAGGTAGCAATAATTCGTAAATGGGTAGCATGATAATATTTCACAATATCCGGAGCACCCAACCACCCCCCAGACCCGTAGGCGCAAACACCACTGAGCTGGCAAAGCGATGAGACCTGTCAGCCCATATAAATTTTAACGTTGTTGGAGCTGTGGGGTTGGAATGGCAACTGGCAGTGTCTCAAAGTGGTAGAGCAGTCTGGGCAAGACTGACATTTTAAGGACGTTGATCCTGCCCAGCAGGGATAAAGGGTATTTAGACCAGGTCAGTAGTGAATTATTTATATCCTGAAACAGGGCAGGAAAGTTTGCACGGAACAGGTGGGAGTAAGAAGGGGTCAGAAAACCCCCCAGGTATTTGAGTGAATCACTGCACCATCTATAGGGATAAGATTCTTTTAGTCTAGAGAGTTGTGTGGCAGGGATGTGTATGGGGAGGGCCTCAGTCTTGGAGGTGTTAACCTTGTACCCAGAAATACCCCCAAAGGATGTTAGTAGCTTGTGCAATGAGGGGAGGGAAATCTGTGGATTGGTAATAGTAAGATGTCGTCAGCAAAAAGTGATAATTTGTACTCTCCCTGTCGCATCACCACCCCACGGATATCAGGATGAGAGCGTATGGCCTCGGCCAGGGGTTCCAGACATAAAATAAATATTAGCGGAGATAGAGGGCACCCCTGCCGAGTACCATTCAACAGGGGGAAGCGAGGATGACATCTGTACCTGGGCAGTGACCGTTGAGTATAAAGCTCCAAGTGCCCTCAAAAAGGGGCCCCTAAACCCATAAACTTTGAGCGTGGGCAACATATAAGGCCAGCTAAGCCTATCAAAGGCCTTTTGGGTGTCTAAGCTAAGTAGGAGTGCCGGTTTGTTGGTCCTATCCAGAAGATCGACCAGGTTGATCGTGCGGCGAGTGTTGTCTCCGGCGTGTCTGCCAGGTACAAACCCCACCTGATCTCTATGAATAAGTTTGGGGGCAAGAACCGATAGCCGGGAGGCTAGGATTTTAGTAAATATCTTGTAGTCAGAATTCAGAAGGGCTATAGGCCTATAATTATCTGGGATGGAGGGATCTTTACCCGGCTTGGGGATCACTGAGAAGAAGGAGTGTGAGAAATGTGGATGGGGAGGGGTACCCTTTAGCAAAGTATCAAATAAGGTGAGCATGTGAGGTCCCAAAATGTCTAGATAGGTTTTATAGTAGAAATAGGGGAGTCCATCAGGGCCAGGTGACTTATGCGATGGAAGTTCTCGCACTACATCAGAAAGCTCCTCCGCCGATACCGTCTTATTAAGGGCCTCTAGATCGCTCGACGTGAGTTTGGGGAGTTTAAGATTGGAGAAGAAGGCTTTAAATTTCTCTTGGGTAAAGTAAAAATGGTTTTCTGGGGAAAGACAGTTGTAGAGTTTATGGTAAAATTTGCCAAAAATGTTTGAAATTTCACGAGGGCAATAGGTCCTAGATCCGTCAGGCCGGGAGAGAAACTCAGGAAAAGAATTGAACGCTCGTGGACGTAGTTTGTTGACTAGCATTGTATGAGGTTTATTGGAAAATTCGTAGAATTTCTGCCTCATCCAAAGCAGCGATTTGGCTGCCCGGTTGAGTTGTGCCGTTTTAATCTGTTCCCTAAGGAGAGTGACCCTCCGGAGCCTTTCCACCGTGGGGGCGCCCAAGAGCTTCCGCTCAGCCGAGAGAAGAGCAGAGGTTAATGATCGGATAAGTTCGGACCTATCTCTCTTCAATCTAGAGCTCTCTGTAATACAGGCGCCTCTAAAGACGGCCTTATGGGCCTCCCACAGGGTGGAATAATCCGGGACCGACCCTGTGTTCAGTTGGAAAAATTCCGTGAGGCTCTTCGCAAGGACAGAGCGGGAGCTTTCAGAATGTAAGAGGTGGCTGTTAAGCCTCCAGTGACAGGATCTAGGGTAAGCCTGAGTGAGCAAGAGATTTAGGGTAATGGGGGCATGATCAGACCAGGTAATCGGCAACACCTCAGAGTCGACCACGTGTGGGATGAGAGGAGCGGAAATAAGAAAGTGATCGAGCCGCGAGTACATGTTATGGGCTGGAGAATAAAAGGTGAATTGCTGAGCTGTGGGGTGTTTGATCCTCCATGAGTCGAAAAGCCGATGGGACCTGATGAGCTGACGGAACGAGGTGGCTTGGGAAGCCACCCTCCTGGAGGGTGTGGATGAGAACAGAGTTTTTCTATCTCTGGAGGGAGACATGACCAAGTTAAAATCCCCCCCGACTATCATAAAAGGCTGGGATGAGCAATGAGGGGAATCAAGCAGGCCACTAAGGAAGTCAAGCTGCCCAACATTAGGGGCATACAGGTTGACAATAGTCAGGGAGGTGCTCAAGTGTTGACATTCTAAAACTAGGAAACTGCCATGGGGGTCTGCATGGGATTTTGTAACCTTAATAGAACACGACTTTCCAAACAAAATTGCAACACCCGCCTTGCCTGTGGGATCAGAGGCCAGGAAGGAGGTAGGGAAATGTTTGGAGGCAAACTTAAGGGAGCCATCCGCTTTAAATTGGGTTTCTTGCAACATAGTCACGTCCGCACCGGAAGACCTGAATTCCTTCAGGGCCAACCAGCGCTTACGTATGGATTCTAGGCCTTTTACATTATAAGACAGAATTTTTAAAGCCATAAGGGTGTGTTAATAAGATAAGCAATGGTAAGTACCTGGGAATAGTGGCACAGCCCATGATAAATAACAGTATACCGGAGCATCATTGAAGAAAATGGGACTTTGGCGTCAGATATACCCCGGCGATGAGAAAAAAGTAGGTGTGCCCAAAGCCAGGATAGCCTGAGGCCTAACCAACCTTTGTAGTGCATAGGAGAATAATGAAACTGAGCTCTAAAAGTGGACATAGTAGAACATAAAACATTAGCAAAACACAGTAACAAAAACATCAAAAAATAAACAACAAAAATAAAAAGAGATGAAAAAAGGAAAAAAACATTAGCATGACCTGAGGGAGTCATGTGCCTCAGGGGACCCAGGGAATCAACCCAGGTCAAGAGGGTCATGGCCGGACGAACACCAGGGGTGGTCGGACTGAAAAATGGAAGGGCCATCAACTCTCCATATGAATTCGTAAATTAACAAATAACATTAACATCGTATAGTTCTTGTAGAAGAAAAAAAATTAACGGAGCCCCATGGGGTGGGGAAAAAGAGTCCCAGCTTGTCAAGGCAAAGGACAAACTGAACGATACCATAACAACAGGAACTTCTCCCTTCCAATACACAGGAGGAAGGGAAAAATGAGAGGATCAAAGCAGCAAACAAACTAAACCACAAGAGAAGTGGCGAGAGGGTTCAGGGAGGTTGTTTGGAGAACCGTGGATGCTGAGGTGTAATGAGGTGCCTCCTGGTTTTGCTTCGCACGGGCGTCCAGATGCGGCTTGGAGTGTTGGGTAGCGGGCGAATCTGGACTTTGGCGGGATGTATGTCCTCCTCAGGGAGGGGAGGGAGACCAAGGTTCTTTAAGAAGGATTCGCTTTCCTGAAGGTCCCGTAAGGTGTGCTGTGTTCTGTTTTTTGACACCATCAGACGAAAGGGAAACCCCCAGAAGTACGGGACCTTGTGGTGTTGCAAGTGGGAGGTGATCGGCCAAAGGTTCCTACATTTTACCAGAGTGATGGGAGAAAGATCACTGAAAATCTACAATTTCACCCCTTGGTAGGTTATTTGAGGTTTGTTGCGTGTGGAACGGATCAGTGCTTCCTTGCTTTCAAAGAAGTGAAACTGGACAACAACGTCCCTGGGTCTGGCTCCAGCAGGAGGTTTGGGGGCCAGGGAGCGATGTGCTCTATCAAGGCGCCAGTCTATGTCCACGACCGTGGGGGCCAGGGTGTTAAAGAGGCCCAGGAGATAAGGACGTAGATCAGAGTCACCCACAGTCTCCGGGATACCTCTAAAGCGTAGGTTCTGACGTCTCTCTCTATTCTCCAGGTCCTCCTGTTGCAGCTGTAGTTGGGAGACAGAGAGGCGGAGGTTGTGATTGTCCTCTTCAACGGCTTGGACATAGCTAACCATCTCGTCAAATTTATTTTCGAGTGTGTCTGTACGCTCACCCAGCTGGTTAATCTCCTTTCTCAGTTCCACCGCAAGCTTATTTACCTCGGCCGAGACATTATTTGTGATCTGTTGAAGCAAAAGGTGTAGTTTGGAGTCCAATTTGGCATCTAAAATAGCAGGGGTAAGGATCCCCTGCACTGAAGTGGGGCTCGGGTCAGGGGCCTGGGGAGCATTAGCCGGGGGGTGCCAGAGGACTCAATCCCCAGAGTTGAATCCATAATGGCGAAGGGATCCGGTGGAGAATGAGAGGGTGCAAGTTGAGATCTGGTGACAAAACGATCCATAATAGGCCCTGTCTTCTGTTCAGGGATATGTTTGTAATGTTCCTGTTGCTGACCGATTTTTCCCATGGGGTGCTTTGGTACTGTAGAGATAAGAAAAGCTTACCCCTGGATCTGTTAGTAGCTAGTGTTGTTTAGCGGGGGTCATGGAGAGTAGATAGACCCCTTAACTCATTTAGGAGCCACGATGGTTAAAGTTGATTGTGGTCATATTGATTACTGGTGACAGGTGCAGTCAATGTCAGGAGTTTTTTTTTTTTTAACCCCTTCACCCTATGGAGCTGTGGTAGTGGGAGCTGTGAGAAACTGGGTGTAGCAGGGTGTAGCAAGATGGCCACCAGGATCCAACATAGGCCGGAGCCAGGGTCTTGCCTGGAGAGGGCTGCCAGAGACTGTTGTTGCCTGGTGCAATGGGGTAAAGGTATCAGTCCTCACAAACCCCCAGAGGTGGCCTAGTAAGGTGTCATCCTGACGTTGTGGAGAGGGGAAGTGGAGGGGAGTAGGCAGAGGAAAGTTCAGATATCCCCACAGGGGACTCACCAGGCCGGAGGGCTGCAGAGCAGGGGATCCCAGAAGACTCCAGTGTGCAGAGGTGCAGCGGGAGCGGCGATTCGGCGGCCGAGTACGCCCCCTCCGGGTTGCCCGGATCCGCCGCCGGAGCGGCCCTCGGGTGGCTCCGCAGGAAAGGCCGGGGATTATGGAGGCCTAGTAGGCCGCAAGATGGCGCCCGGCGAGGCGGCTTACAGCGGCCGAAACGGAACAAATCCTTCGATCCACGGACAGCAGATGGCTGTCAAACACAGACAGGCCTGTGGAGGAGCACCCGAGGAGCAGGCTGGTATGAGTTGTGGGCTCTTAGGGCGATCTGGAGTGGAGGATGGCACCAGATTGTCGGAGGTCCGGCGGAGCTCTGCAGAGAAGCGTCCGTCCTCGGTTCCGGCCGGCCACGCCCCCCAGGCAGGTTGCTTTTTGAAGTCTTGTCCTACCCGTCCAGGGAATGTCCGAACCTTGTAGTCCTGTCACGGACATACCTTAGGTGGCAATGTTTCTAGACATGTGCATTCGTTTTCGTCCGAATGCATTTCTGTGTTTGGGCCTGGCATAGATATTAAGGGGAACCCCCTGGCCCAAAAAAATGGTGTGGGGTCCCCCTCAAAATCCATACCAGGCCCTTATCTGAGCACGCAACCTGGCAGGCCGCAGGAAAAGAGGGGGGGAACGAGAGAGCGCCCCCCTCCTGAACTGTACCACGCAACATGCCCTCAACATTGGGAGGGTGCTTTGAGGTAGCCCCTCAAAGCACCTTATTCCCATGTTGATGAGGACAAGGGCCTGCATCAGAGGGGGGCAGAGTCACCGGGTGGCCACGCCCTCCGTTATAAAAGAACTGTCAGAAGAAGAGAAGTATCACACAGTGGGAGCCTTCCATTGCGCGGAGCGGCCCGAGAACCAAGAAGAGATGCTGTGGAGGAAGATGCCAGATGAGAACACCAGACCAAGAAGAAGCAGATCGGAGGAAGAAGAAGATGGAGGAAGAAACCGAAGGGTGAAGAAAGGAAGAAGACCAGAAGAAAGAAGATGAAAGAAGACTTTAATAAAGGAATTGTCAAAGACTGTCTCCTGTCATTTTTAACACTTTTTTTGTCACTTTTTGGTGAAATGGTAGGGGTACTTTTGTACCCCCTTACCATTTCACACAGGGGGGAGGCCGGGATCTGGGGGTCCCCTTGTTAAAGGGGGCTTATCGGAATCTGGAAGACCCCCTGCAGACCCCCACAACCACCGGCCAGGGTTGTGGGGATGAGGCCCTTGTCCTCATCAACATGGGGACAAGGTGCTTTGAGGGGCTACCTCAAAGAACCCTCCCAATGTTGAGGGCATGTGGCCTGGTACGGTTCAGGAGGGGGGCACTCTCTTGTCCCCCCTCTTTTCCTGCGGCCTGCCAGGTTGCGTGCTCCGATAAGGGTCTGGTATAGATTTTGAGGGGGACCCCTATGCCATTTTTTTGGCACGGGGTTCCCCTTAATATCCATACCAGACCCGAAGGGCCTGGCATGGAATTTCAGGGGACCCCCACGCATTTTTTTTTTCTTAATTATTTTTTTTCTCAATGCTAATGCTAATGACCTGTGTGCAAATAGCCTTAAAAAAACCCATAGAAGACGTACAACATTGTCGTCAAAATATTGAACAGGAATGTATGATTGAAGCATCATAAGTGAGTTTCGCTGCTCCGTCGAATCTTCTTTAAACATTCCAACTAGGGATGAGCTTCGTGTTCGAGTTGAACGTACGTTCGAATCGAACATTGGCTGTTCGGCGAATTCCGAACGTTTGGGTCGTTCGCGTCAAAATTCGAGTGACGCGCGCGCGGACCACAATGCACTGCGGTGGCGCAGTGCATTGCTGCCCCATGATTGGCCAAGCATGCACTGTGACCCCGCATGCTTGGCCAATCGCAGCGCCGGCAGCGAGGAGAGCCATGATTGGCCACAGGCATCCTGCCTGTGGCCAATCATAGCTCAGGCTGTGTAGTGCACGCCCCACACTATATAAGGCCGCCTTTGAGGCGGCCTCGTGTAGTGTGTTACTTAGCATCTGAAGCAGTGGGTGTTCTGTGTACCTTCAACACAGTACACACCAATCGTTTTTGGCTGATTTCCTATCTTGCTGCTGTGTAGTGGTTGTTGTCTGTGCCCTGACTGCAGTATACACCACTATATTCACCTCACCTATATAGCTAGTGATCTAGCTTTAACCACTTAACAACTGCCCATTGCCGATTAACGGCTTCAGGGGGGTTGTTAAACTCTGAGAGGCCGTTAATTAACGGCCTCCCAGAATTCTGCTCTCGCGTGCCCCGAGGTGTGCGCACTCGAGAGCATCCGTGACCGCGGGTTCGCATCACGGATCACGGTAAACGGCCGCTCATAGCGGGCGTTTACCACGTGATTGCTCCGTCAAATGACGGAGTGATCACTTGGAAACAAACCGGCGTCATATTATGACGCCTGTTCCTCCCTCCCCTCTCTGTACCGATCGGTACAGCGGAGGGGAAAGAGATCGGTGTCAGCAGCGATGTGGGCTGCATCTGCAGTGCCCACATCGCTGCTCACCGAATTTAACCCCTCAATTCCCTGCCAATACTCTGCAATACCAGTGCATACTCTGCAGTACCCTGCCATTACTCTGCAGTACCCCGCCATTACTCTGCAGTGCAGTACCCTGCCATTACTCTGCAGTGCAGTACCCTGCCATTACTCTGCAGTTCCCCCCATTACTCTGCAGTAACCCCCATTACTCTGCAGTACCCCCCAATACTCTGCAGTACCCGCCATTACTCTGCAGTACCCGCCATTACTCTGCAGTACCCCCAATACTCTGCAGTACCCTGCCATTACTCTGCAGTGCAGTACCCTGCCATTACTCTGCAGTACCCCCCATTACTCTGCAGTAACCCCCATTACTCTGCAGTACCCCCCAATACTCTGCAGTACCCGCCATTACTCTGCAGTACCCGCCATTACTCTGCAGTACCCCCAATACTCTGCAGTACCCTGCCATTACTCTGCAGTGCAGTACCCTGCCATTACTCTGCAGTACCCCCCATTACTCTGCAGTAACCCCCATTACTCTGCAGTACCCGCCATTACTCTGCAGTACCCGCCATTACTCTGCAGTACCCCCAATACTCTGCAGTACCCTGCCATTACTCTGTAGTACCCCCCAATACTCTGCAGTACCCTGCTATTACTCTGTAGTACCCCGCCAATACCCCGCCAATACTCTGTAATACCCTGCCATAAATTTCCATACCCAGCCATACTCAGAGATACCCAGCCATACTCGGTGATACCCTGAAATACCCAGCCATAGATGCCCCCCACCCCTCACCACCCTCCGGTGCTTCTACCAACTCGCCAGTACGATCAAAGCCAGAATCTTTTTTTTATTTTTTATTTCAGGCTTCCCAGCCTAGAGGTGAGATGTGGGGTCATATTGACCCCCCAGATTTCACTGTAAAGAGGACCTGTCACCCCATATTCCTATTACAAGGGATGTTTACATTTCTTGTAATAGGAATAAAAGTGATCAAAAATATATTTTTGGGGAAAAAAATGTCAAACTAACATAAATAAAGTAAAATGAACAATAAAAAAATAAAATAAAAATTAAAGCGCCCATGTCCCCATGTGCTCGCATGTGCCACACGTGTGAGGTATCGCCGAGAATGTTAGAGCGAGAGCAATAATTCTAGTCCTAGACCTCCTCTGCAACTCAAAACATGTAACCAGTAAAAAAAAAATTAAAGCGTCGCCTATGGGGATTTTTTAAGTAGCGACGTTTGGCGCCATTCCACGGGCATGTGCAATTTTGAAGAGTGACATGTTTGATATCTATTTACTCAGCATAACTTCATCTTTCACTTTATGCAAACATTGGGCTAACAAGTGGTTAATAATAGAGCTTGCAGTCAGTAGTGTTAGGAGATAGTGCGTGCTGTCTGCGTGCTCTATACCCAGTACATACCGCTATAATATAGGGCAGGCCCCTACTTTCAAACATCCAACTTACAAACATCTCCTACTTGCAAACGCAAGGAGACAGCAGCAAGTGAGATGAAAAAAGATGGACGACAAAACAAATTATACAGGGGTGATAACCCTTCCCTATGTTTTCCAAAAAGCTTAAAGATAGTTTTTTTGACTGGAGCTACACTTTAAAAATGTACCGGTTGAAAATGACAAACAGATTCAACTTAACACAACAAACCTACACAGTCCCTGTCTTGTTTGCACCGCCTGTATACTGCTGTTCTGAGTATATAGGGCCTGGGGGCCACACGCATTTCCTTTTTTTAATATGGGTACGGGGTTCCCCTTAATATGCGTACAAGACCCAAATAGGCTGGTAATGGGCAGGGAGGGCTACCCATGCCATGTTTCTCAATGATTTTCAACCATATTGCAGGAACCAGATATAACATTAAAACCGCAAGCAGTTTTAAATGGTGTTATTTCCGTTTAATGTCATTTTGTGCAGGGACTGTTCTAAACACGGGAAACACGTGGCACTTCACAGACATACTACAGACACCCCCCAGGCACCATATTTAAAGGAATATTTCACTTTTTTTTTTCACTTTAATCGTCATTAAAATCAGTGCTCCCGCCAAAACGGCAGTTTTTAAAACTTTTTTTTTGCAGTGACCCATGTCCCCTGAGGCAGGAGGCAAGTCCCCAAACCCTTTTTAGGACACTATCTTGCATATTAGCCGTTAAAATTAGCACTTTCCAATTCAAACGTTCGAGTCCCATAGACTTCAATGGGGTTCTAACGTTCGTACCGAACGCGGGGGTCGTTCGCAAGTTCTGGTGCGAACCGAACCGGGGGGTGTTCGGCTCATCCCTAATTCCAACAGACACCATAAGCCTTCAATGACAGGTTCGATTGTAATTCATTTGGATTTTCGGACGATGCGTTTTTTTTTTTTTGTTTTTAACAAAATAAAAAACAAAATAAATAAAAATAATTTTGGGAGTAACTAAATAAATTTATTTTTCGGACGTAAACGAAATTCCGAAACAAAATATTTCAGTCTGCACATGTCTAATTGTTTCATCACCAATTATCCAGAAGGATAAGCCCCTGGTTTTGGTTAAAATAAAGAAAAAGAGTTCCAAAAAAGGAAAACCTGTGGTTGGACTTTAACCACTTGAGGACCGCCGTATTGCCATTGTACGTCAGCACAATGGCACAGGCAGGCATAATCACGTACATCTACGTGATTGCCTTCCAGCGGGTGGGGGGTCCCATCGGACCCCCTCCCGCTGGTTACGGCGGTCCGATTCGGTCCAGGAGCGCTCCGTGATGAGGGGATGGCCGTTCGTTTTCGGCCACCCCCTCTGGATCGCTCCTGGCCAATGAGAAGCTTCCTCCCCTGTGTATTGTTTACACAGGAAGGAGGAAGTGATGTCATTCTCCTCGGGGCGGTCTTTTTGACCGGACTACGAGGAGAAGAGTAAAAGTAAGTCTGCACGAACACTACACTGACATGTAGGTACACACAGGCACACAAACCCCCCCCGATCCCCCCCCCCGATCGCCCCCCCTCCCCCCCCAGTCACAGTGTCACTGATTGCATTGATCATTTCTTTACTGATCAATGCATTCAGTGTCAGTTGTGACAGTAAAAACTGTCAGGACAGTTAGTGTTAGGTCCAGGGTAGTCCCCTATCACCCCCCAATAAAGATTTAACCCCCTGATTGCCCCTAGAGTTAACCCTTTCACCCCCTTTTGCCAGTGTCACTAAGCGATCATTTTTCTGATCGCTGCATGTGTCGCTAGTGTCGCTAGGTAGCTAGTTATTTTTTTAGGTTCACCGCCAGGTTTTTATATCACTAGGTACCCCGATATACTACCCAATAATGTTTTTAACCCCCTGATTGCCGCTAGTTAACCCTTTCACCCCCTTTTGCCAGTGTCACTAAGCGATCGTTTTTCTGATCGCTGCATTAGTGTCGCTACAGTCGCTAGGTAGCTAGTTATTTTTTTAGGTTCACCGCCAGGTTTTTATATCGCTAGGTACCCCGATATACTACCCAATAATGTTTTTAACCCCCTGATTGCCGCTAGTTAACCCTTTCACCCCCTTTTGCCAGTGTCACTAAGCGATCATTTTTCTGATCGCTGCATGTGTCGCTAGGTAGCTAGTTATTTTTTTAGGTTCACCGCCAGGTTTTTATATCGCTAGGTACCCCGATATACTACCCAATAATGTTTTTAACCCCCTGATTGCCGCTAGTTAACCCTTTCACCCCCTTTTGCCAGTGTCACTAAGCGATCGTTTTTCTGATCGCTGCATTAGTGTCGCTACAGTCGCTAGGTAGCTAGTTATTTTTTTAGGTTCACCGCCAGGTTTTTATATCGCTAGGTACCCCGATATACTACCCAATAATGTTTTTAACCCCCTGATTGCCGCTAGTTAACCCTTTCACCCCCTTTTGCCAGTGTCACTAAGCGATAATTTTTCTGAACGCTGCATCAGTGTCGCTAGTGTCGCTAGGTAGCTAGTTAACTAGGCTCCCAAAAAGTCCCCCACATGTGGTATCCCCGTACTCGGGAGAAGCAGCAGAATTTATTTTGGGGTGTAATTTGACTTCTGCCCATAGCATGTGTGAGCAATATATCATTTAGTGACAACTTTGTGCAAAAAAAAAAAAGTTTGTAATATTCCCGCAACTTTTGGCAAAATATAAAATATTCCATGGACTCAACATGCCTCTCAGTAAATAGCTTGGGGTGTCTACTTTCCAAAATGGGGTCATTTGGGGGGGTTTTGTGCTATTTTGGCATTTTATGGCCTTCGAAACTGTGATAGGTAGTGAGGAGTTAAATCAAAAATTTGCACCCTTAGAAATCCTGAAGGTGGTGATTGGTTTTCGGGGTGCCGTGCGCGACTAGACTCCCAAAAAGTCCCACACATGTGGTATCCCCGTACTCGGGAGAAGCAGCAGAATGTATTTTGGGGTGTCATTTCACATATAACCATGGCATGTGTGGGCAATATATCATTTAGTGACAACTTTTTGTAAAAAAAATTTTTTTTTTTTTTTTTTGTCATTATTTAATCCCTTAGGACAAAAAAAATAAATATTCAATGGGCTCAACATACCCATCAGCAATTTCCTTGGGGTGTCTACTTTCCAAAATGGGGTCATTTGGGGGGGATTTGTACTGCCCTGCCATTTTAGCACCTCAAGAAATGAGATCGGCAGTCATAAATTAAAAGCTGTGTAAATTCCAGAAAATGTACTCTAGTTTGTAGACGCTATAACTTTTGCGCAAACCAAAAAATATACGCTTATTGACATTTTTTTTACTAAAGACATGTGGCTGAATAAATTTTGCCCTCAATGTATGACTAAAATTTAGTTTATTCGATTTTTCTTATAACAAAAAGAAGAAAATATCTTTTTTTTTCAAAATTTTCGCTCTTTTTCCATTTATATCGCAAAAAAAAAAAATCGCAGAGGCAATCAAATACCATCAAAAGAAAGCTCTATTTGTGGGAAGAAAAGGACGCAAATTTCGTTTGGGTGCAATATTGCATGACCGCGCAATTACCAGTTAAAGCAGCGCAGTGCGAAATTGCAAAAAGACCTCTGGTCCTTAAGGTGTTTATTGGTCCGGAACTGAAGTGGTTAAAGAGGAAGTAAACCCTGATGAGTTTACTTCCTCTTTTTTTCCCTGCAAAGGTAAAGCATAATGGACTACTATGCATCGCATTGTAGCCCATTATGTGTCACTTACCTGACACAGGAGCCAGCGAAGTCGCCGCTGTCCCCTGTAGTCCGCCGCATCCATCTTGCTGGTGGCGTCTCGCAGCTCCGCTGCTGTCATTTGGCGAAGTCGTCACTCCCGCGCATGCGCACGGGAGTCGACAAATGCGGCAGCTCCATTCTTGGAACTGCCGTGCTCAGTGCGCCTGCGCGCCGCTGTCTACGGCGCATGCGCCGATGACAGCGGTGCCCGTTTTCGGGCAAATATCTCCTAAACCATATAGGTTTAGGAGATATTGCTTGGACCTACAGGTAAGCCTTAATCTAGGCTTACCTGTAGGTCAAAGTGGTTTGTAAGGGTTTACAACCACTTTAAAGGCAGAACAAACAGTAGAAATATACAAGAATATTAGCATTTATTGAAATATATATATGAAAAAGGAATTTAGGCAAGGAAATCTAGTACAAAAAGCACCTCATCCCAGAGTTTGTAAATTGGAAAAGTGTGGGGCTGGGAGGAAGGGATTATTACGGTGCCTATTAACCACTTTAGGACCGCTGCATGGCAATGTACATCGGCAGAATGGCACCAACAGGCACAAGCACGTACATGTACATGCTTGCCTTCCAGCGGGAGGGGGGCTGGATGCGGCGGTCCATTTCGCTTTAGGAGCGATCCGGGATGAGGGGATGGCCGTTGGTTTCTGGCCAAATGAGAAGCTTCCCCCGCTGTGTATTGTAAACACAGGCAGGGAGGAAGTGATGTCATTCTCCTCTGGGCGGTCTTTTTGACCGAACTGCGAGGAGAACAGAGAAAGTAAGTGCACCAAACACTACACTGACATGTAGGTACACATAGGCACACAAATCCCCCCCCTCCCAGTCACAGTGTCACTGATTGCAGTGAACATTTATTTACTGATCACTGCATTTAGTGTCAGTTGTGACAGTAAAAACTGTCAGGGCAGTTAGTGTTAGGTCCAGGGTAGCCCCCTACCCCCCAATAAAGGTTTAACCCCCTGATTGCCCCTAGAGTTAACCCTTTCACCCCCTTTTGCCAGTGTCACTAAGCAATCGTTTTTCTGATCGCTGCATTAGTGTCACTAGTGCCGCTAGGTAGCTAGTTATTTTTTTAGGTTCACCGCCAGGTTTTTATAGCGCTAGGTACCCCCATATACTACCCAATAATGGTTTTAACCCCCTGATTGCCCCTAGTTAACCCTTTCACCCCCTTTTGCCAGTGTCACTAAACAATCGTTTTTCTGATCGCTGCATTAGTGTCACTGGTGCCGCGAGGTAGCTAGTTATTTTTTTAGGTTCACCGCCAGGTTTTCATAGCGATAGGTACCCCCATATACTACCCAATAATGGTTTTAACCCCCTGATTGCCCCTAGTTAACCCTTTCACCCCCTTTTGCCAGTGTCACTAAGCAATCGTTTTTCTGATCGCTGCATTAGTGTCACTGGTGCCGCTAGGTAGATGGTTATTTTTTTAGGTTCACCGCCAGGTTTTTATAGCGCTAGGTACCCCCATATACTACCCAATAATGGTTTTAACCCCCTGATTGCCCCTAGTTAACCCTTTTACCAGCGATCACCGTATAAGTGCCACTGGTGATGCTGGTTAGCCAGTTAGTTATTTAGGTTCCCCGTCAGGTTTTTATATAGCGTCAGGGACCCCCATATACTACCTAATAAAGATTTTAACCCCCTGATTGCCCTAGTTAACCCTTTCACCAGTGATCACTGTATAAGTGTTACGGGTGACTCTGGTTAGTTAGTTTGCTTTTTATAGCATCAGGGCACCCACTATTTATTACCCAATAAAGGTTTAACTCCCTGATCACCTGGCGGGTGATATCAATTAGGTTTTAGGGTCAGGGTCTGCATCGCCCCAGGCAGCGCTAGGTTAGTGCCAGTACCGCTAACACCCACGCGCAAAGCATAAACCTCCCGTAGTGGTATAGAATCGGAACAGATCAATATCTGATCTGATCAGATCTATACCAGCGTCCCTAGCAGTTTAGGGTTCCAAAAAAACGCAATGTTAGCGGGATCAGCCCAGATACCTGCTAGCACCTGCGTTTTGTCCCTCCGCCCAGCCCACACAAGTGCAGTATCGATCGATCACTGTCACTTACAAAATACTAAACACATAACTGCAGCGTTCGCAGAGTCAGGCCTGATCCCTTAAATCCTGAAGGCAGTGCTTGGGTTTCGGGGTCCCGTACATGGCTAGGCTCCCAAAAAATCCCCAACATGTGGTATCCCCGTACTCGGGAGAAGCAGCAGAATTTAATTTGGGGTGTAATTTCACTTATGCCCATAGCATGTGTGAGCAATATATAATTTAGTGACAACTTTGTGCAAAAAAAATAAAAATTTTAATATTCCTGCAACTTGTGGCAAAATATAAAATATTTCATGGACTCAACATGCCTCTCAGTAAATAGCTTGGGGTGTCTACTTTCCAAAATGGGGTCATTTGGGGGGGGGGGGTGTTTGTGCTATTTTGGCATTTTATGGCCTTCGAAACTGTGATAGGTAGTGAGGAGTGAAATCAAAAATTTGCACTCTTAGAAATCCTGAAGGCAGTGATTGGTTTTTGGGGTCCTGTACGCGGCTAGACTCCCAAAAAGTCCCACATATGTGGTATCCCCGTACTCAGGAGAAGCAGTAGAATATATTTTGGGGTGCAATTCCACATATAACTATGGCATGTGTGAGCAATATATCATTTAGTGACAACTTTTTGTAAACTTTTTTTTTTTTGTGTCATTATTCAATCACTTGGGACAAAAAAAAAAATATTCAATGGGCTCAACATGCCCCTCAGCAATTTCCTTGGGGTGTCTACTTTCCAAAATGTGGTAATTTGGGGGGGGGGGGGGGGTTTACTGCCCTGCCATTTTAGCACCTCAAGAAATGAGATAGGCAGTCATAAATTAAATCGGTAGTAAACCCGCACATTTTTTTTATTTTTTTTTTAAACCTGCAAAGCAAAAGGCATAATGAGCTAGTATGCACCGCATACTAGCTCATTATGAAATACTTACCTTAGAACGAGGCCCCGACATCTGGCCCGATCCACGCCGAGGGAGCTGACATGCTCCCTCTGCGTTTCTTCCGGGTATCGCGGCTCCGGCGCTGTGAGTGGCCGGAGCCGCGATATCGTCACTCCCGCGCATGTGCGCAGGAGATTTCAGTCCGGCCGCTCGGCTGCTGCCGGATTTTGACGGCGAGAAACCCCTTGTGCGCATGCGCCGCTGCAGTCAGCGGCGCATACCGAGGGGAATATCTCCTAAACCGTACAGGTTTAGGAGATATTTTTTTTACCTACAGGTAAGCCTTATTATAGGCTTTCCTGTAGGTAAAAGTTAAAAATGTGGGTATACAACCACTTTAAAAGCTGTGTAAATTCCAGAACATGTACTCTAGTTTGTAGACACTATAACTTTTGCGCAAACCAATAAATATACGCTTATTGACTTTTTTTTACTAAAGACATATGGCTGAATACATTTTGGCCTAAATGTATGACTAAAATTTAGTTCATTCGATTTTTCTTATAACAAAAAGTAGAAAATATATTTTTTTTTAAAAATTTTCAGTCTTTTTCCTTTTATATTGTAAAAAATAAATATCGCAGAGGCAATAAAATACCATCAAAAGGAAGCTCTATTTGTGGGAAGAAAAGGACGTAAATTTTGTTTGGGTACAACATTGCATGACCGCGCAATAACCAGCTAAAGCAGTGCAGTGCGAAATTGTAAAAAGACCTCTGGTCCTTAGGCTGACAATTGGTCCGGGGCTGAAGTGGTTAATAATAAAGTATATAAGAAACATAAAATGATGAAATCATCAAAAAAAGGAAAAAATGCTACAAAGTATTAAATACAATGCATAGTTTTTTAAAAAAAAAACTATGAATATTAATTCTTTATTTAAGAGAGTTATCATAAAAAGATATATATCTCATCAAATTGGTTCACAAAAGTGCACGATACAATAAATAAAATAATCGTCTACTCAATATAATGTGGTCGAGATTTAATTGCTGGTCAAAGATGTCCCGACATGTTTCGCCATTATGATGGCTTCTTCAGGGGAACCGTTTTTATGAACCAAAGAGAGACGAACAAAAACTGTAAATAATAACAAATAAACACACAAATGTTATACAAAGTTGATTAAATGAATGCTGCTTGGTCCTTAATCGGAATAAGCTCAATATTAATATTATAAATAAATATTCAAAAAAATGAGCCCATGTGGGAAGAAGGTATAAGTTTAGTTAAGAAACATTTGAGAATCAAATACATACCCCCGGCTCACCTCCAATCGCACAACTAGTAGATCACTCTCATCGGAGGGTAAACAATCCAAACCTATATATCACCATTGGTGACAGCAAGGGGGTATCGCCTTGTACATACAAGTAAGGGGTTAATGTAGAGAACCTACAGGAGACAGGGACACCAAGATTTTGAAAAATCTGAGATGAAATAAATACGCTCACAACCAGCCTAAATGCAAAAAGGGTAGACTATTTAACACTACTATTAGCACTATTTAAAAAGAGGGCATATGGCGAGTACGTGTTCTTCATTTCAGTTTAACAAGTAAGTGAAAAATTACATTACCTGAACCCAATAATGGATTTTATGTTGGTTGAATAGCCAACATCAATAGTTAGCATCCAACAGGAAGACCAAGTCTAACCAAAGGCATACCAATAGACGTAGTGCTTAATGGTATAACCCCTGTCAATATCAAAAAACAAGAAAAAAATAGTCAGAGAGCCTTGAAGTATCAAACAGCAGGAGGGGCTGAGAAAGTGTGGATCCAATCCAGCTTCAACCTGGTCACTAACCTTTATGCCACGCATGCAACAGATTGGCGTCCCCACAGAGCCAGCAACCAGCGAGCGGACTGAATACAACACTGCGCATGCGTCCGCTATGTGACAATCCCCAGAGTGCTCCTCGGCTGACAGCGCATCATCACAACAGCAGCGTGACTGACGAGAGTATCAGCCCTAGCAATGCGGAGTAAAATAGGATGGAATAAGCCAGAATTTAGGTACCGGATAGGAGAGTGAAGACAAAGGCACGGCGCTGGATGTCAATAACCACAGTGTATGCATAAACGGGTACTGTTTCCACAAATCAGTACCCGGGGTATCCATACAGGCACCAAATGTGAAAAGGGCCGGTCCTCCCGAGGAAAACTGAATAACCAAATCGGGCGCGGAGAGAGAGAGAGAAATCGGGGCAATAAAAATATGGGCTTAGTATAATCAAGGAGTAAATTATTCGAAAGGTAGACGGAGGGTGCTGCCTAATACTTCAGCAGACAAGGCTGTCATGTCCGAATAGAGTAAAAATGACACATTACCAGATGCGGGACCAAGCAACACTCAATGGCAGAACCTTGTAACCTAATTATAAAGTATGACAAGAAAATATATAGCAGATGTAATTACCAAATTGCAAATCGTCCACAAATAATAATTAATAAATCACAGGAAAAACTGTAGTTATACCATTAATAGTCATTAAATACAATGCATATTTAATAAAAGAAATTTACAATTACAAGGCAATAAAGTTACATAAGTGTTGAAAAATGGGAAAAAAATAATAATTAATAAAAAATAATAATAAAGGAAAAAATAAAAAAATGTGTTGAAACCAAAACTGAACGTGAAGTTAGGAAAGAGAAATAATAACGATAATACAATAATGCTAAAGGGAAGGAAAAAAAGGGGGGGGGGAGAGGGAGGGGATGTTTCTTCTCTCTTTTTTCCTTCTACCTCCAACTCTTCCAGTGAAGACACGATGAGCATAGCTAGTAGTTAAGCAGGGTGCAAAACTTAGGTATGTCTATCATAGACTATAAAAAGTGTTTAAAGGTAATGTATTTATTCAAACCAGGATACTTGATAGCATCTAAAGCCGCGTACACACGTAGCCATCTGTCCGACGTGCTTAGTCTGGCGGACTTCCCGCCAGACTGTCCGTCGGACTTTCCGAACGGGCTACTTGCCCACACACAGCACTTTTTCAGCGGACTAATACGGCATACTAAGGCCGCGTACACACGGGCGGATTGTCTGCCCAACTAAGTTCGGCAGACAATCCGACAGTCAGTCCGTTCAAAATTTGCATGAACGGACTTGACCACACACGATGAGCAGACAGTCCGCTGAAAGCGTGCGTGATGACGTGTACAGCACGTACGACGGGACTAGAAAAACGACGTCCTATACACTGCAATGCAACCTTCGGGCGTGTAAACCCTTTCTGAGCATGCGCCATACTTAGTCCGTCCAACTTGCCTACACACGAGCGGACTGTCCGCTGAAACCAAGTTTGGACGGACAAAACCAAGTTTGAACGGACTGTCTTACGGAAATTCCGTAAGACTTTGTTCGTCAGACTGTCCGCTGAAAAAGTCAGCTGAAGCCCACACACGAGCGGATTGTCCGCTGAAACACTGTTCAGCGGACTAAGTTGGGCAGACAATCCGCCCGTGTGTACGCGGCCTAAGTCCGCCGTACTATCCGCCCTACTTTTGAAATGAACGGACCCGCCCACACACGCGGAGGAAAGTCCGCTCATTTCGAGCGCGTCTCCAGGTAGGCGGGGCCCACGAAGGATACGTCGATGGCCCCGCCGCCTGGTATGGACTTAAAGGGGAACCCCAACGCCGAAAAAAATCGGCGTGGGGGTCCCCCCAGGTCCACATCAGACCCTTGTCCAGCCAGGAAAGGGGGGGCGCGCAGCCACCCCACCTCAAAGCACCTTGTCCCCATGTTGATGATGACAAGGGCCTCTTCCCGACAACCCTGGCCGTTGGTTGTCGGGGTCTTCGGGCGGGGGGCTTATCGGAATCCGGGAGCCCCCTTTAATAAGGGGGCCCCCGGATACCGGCCCCCCACCCTATGTGAATGAGTATGGGGTACAATGCCAGGCTCCTCCGCTAGTAAAAGAGCTACAAGAAGATAGCGGAGGAGTCCGGCGAGAAGACCCCCGAAGACGGAAGACCCCCGGAGTTGTGCAATAAACAATTTTAACCCTTGTGTGTTGTGTTTTTTTGTACTTTATTTTACAGGTGAATGGGTAGGGGTACATTGTACCCCATACTCATTCACATAGGGTGGGGGGCCGGTATCCGGGGGCCCCCTTATTAAAGGGGGCTTCCGGATTCCGATAAGCCCCCCGCCCACAGACCCCGACAACCAACGGCCAGGGTTGTCGGGAAGAGGCCCTTGTCCTCATCAACATGAGGACAAGGTGCTTTGGGGTGGGGGGGCCGCGCGGCCCCCCCTTCCCCAAGGCACCCCCCATGTTGAGGGCACGCGGCCTGGTACGGCTCAGGAGGGGGGGCGCTCACTCTCCCCCCCTTTCCTGGCCCGGCCGGGTAGCATACTCGGACAAGGGTCTGATGTGGACCTGGGGGGACCCCCACGCCGTTTTTTTTCGGCATTGGGGTTCCCCTTTAAGTCCATACCAGGCGGCGGGGCCAGCGACGTATCCTTTGCGGTCCCCGCCTACCTGGAGACCCGCTCGAAATGAGCAGACTTTTCTCCGGGCGGGAAAAGTCCGTTCATTTCAAAAGTACGGCGGACTGGCATACACACGGCCGGATTGTCCGCCGAAATGCGAGTCTGGCGGGAAGATTGGAGTGTAAAACTACTTTCTAAGTCCGCCGTACTTTCGGGTCAAAAAAGTATGCCGGACTTTTCCACCCGCTTGTTTGATCGTGTGTACGCGGCATAAGTTGTATATCCATTTAGTTTCAAGTTGTAGTAATGTGGAATCTATTTCTCCACCACGAGCATGCATCGGTACATGCTCAAGGGCGGAGAACTGTACCACTTTAGGGTCAAAATTATGTTGATGGCCAATATGTCTGTTAAGAGCAGTGGTGCAGAGGCGTTTAGAAAGTGGCAACATATGATCTCTAATACGTTTAAAGAAAGGACTTTTCGTTTTGCCGATGTAAAAACATCGACAAAAGCATTTGGTAAAATAAACTACCCCAATGGTTTTACAGGTGACATTATATTGAATAGTATGCTGAGATCCATTAGGCAAAGAAACATGTGGAGAATTGGAAATGAATTGGCAAACGGCACAAGATCCGCAGGAGAAAGTGCCTTGCCTGGTGATCCTTGTTTAGACACAAAATGACTAGCAACCAAGCGATCCTTCATAGATGGAGATCTTCGATAGGTAAGTTGGGGGTAAGGCTTGATATATTTTAGAATTGTCTGATCTGCCATGAGGAGTGGCCAGTAATTTAAAAGAATTTCTTTCATCTGAGAGTGTTGTCTTGAATATTGGGTGATTATCCGGATTGGTTGGTCATGGGTAGGAATTTTTTTTGAGAAAATCAGATCGGTTCTATTTAAGTTAACTACCTTGTTAAAGGTACGTTTTAAAAGTGATTTGCTATAACCTCGCTGATTAAGTCTAATAAATAGATCTTTCGCAGCCAGATGGAAATCCGTATCCAAAGTACAGTTTCGTTGAAGACGAAGGGGACTTAAAGCGTGCTCGGACAAGGGTCTGATGTGGACCTGGGGGGACCCCCACGCCGATTTTTTTCGGCGTTGGGGTTCCCCTTTAAGTCCATACCAGGCGGCGGGGCCAGCGACGTATCCTTCGCGGGCCTCGCCTACCTGGAGACCCGCTCGAAATGAGCGGACTTTTCTCCGGGCGGGAAAAGTCAGTTCATTTCAAAAGTACGGCGGACTGGCATACACACGGCCGGATTGTCCGCCGAAATGCGAGTCCGGCGGGAAGATTGGAGTGTAAAACTACTTTCTAAGTCCGCCGTACTTTTGGGTCAAAAAAGTATGCCGGAGGCTACACACGGGGGGATTGTCCGGCGGACTTGAGTTTGCCGGACTTTTCTACCCGCTTGTTTGATCGTGTGTACGCGGCATAAGATAGCAGAGACTTTTTCAGAGTCCATCTTAATTCCTTCAGGTGAGATTATCAGTCCCAGAAATTGGATGCTGCTTCGTTCAAACTCGCATTTTTCACCTTTAGCATAGAGTCCGTGTTGGCGGAGTTGGCTCAGCACCCTTTTGACATGATCTCGGTGGGAGTCTAGGGAAATGGAAAAAATCAAGATGTCATCTAGGTAAACAATCAAAAATCTATCCAGGAAGTCTCTGAAAATGTCATTGACAAAGTGTTGGAAGGTAGCCGGGCATTGCATAGTGCAAAGGGCATCACCAGGTATTCATAGTGGCCGAATCGGGTGCAAAAAGCTGTCTTCCACTCATCTCCTTGACGGATGCGGACTAAATTGTAGGCCCCACGTAGATCTAGTTTGGTGAAAATGGTTGCCGACCTTAATCTCTGAAATAGTTTTGGTACTAGAGGGAGAGGATACCGGTTTTTAACTGTCATTTTGTTGAGCTCCCGATAGTCCACACAAGGTCGTAGGGAGTGGTCCTTTTTCTCAACGAAAAATATTCCTGCTCCTGCTCAAGTTTTCTTGGATATATTCTTTTAGTGCCTCCTGTTCTCGTTCAGCGAGGGGGAAGATTCTACCAAAAGGGATTTCAGACCCTGGAAGCAGTTCAATTGGGCAGTCGTATGGCCGATGCGGGGGAAGAGTGTCAGCCCCTCGCTTACTAAAGACATCCAGGAACTCATGGTATGGTTCAGGTTACGACTTGCCGCACCTCAGACTCAGAGTCCACACAAAGTAGTGTTGTAGAAGAAGCTGGGGCTCTTGGAAGGCAGTGTTCCTGGCAATAGGCTGAGTGGAAGTCAATTCTCCCTGTGGCCCAGTCAACTCGTGGATTGTGCGCCTGCAGCCAGGGTAGGCCCAGAATAACAGGGAATAGTGGAGAAGAGATGACATCGAGGCTTAGGATTTCCTTATGTTGGGAGGAGGCCAACACAGGTAACTGTCTCTTGGGTCACAGGTCCGGACTTGATACATGACCCGTCAGCTAGAAAAACAAAGTCCTTGTGTTTTAGGTCTTAAGGGGATACGTTGTTTTGATGCAAAGGTTAGATCGATGAAGCAACTGCAGGCCCCGGAATCAATGATTGCGGTAACTGACACTTCCCTTTCTAGCAGCTGGAAAGAGATGGCAAGGGTTAGGTTGGTGGCGTTGGTAGATGAAGAAAAGTTATTAACGGAAGAAAACATCCGCCACTTACGTGTCTTGGTTGGACAGGAACATATATAGTGGCCCGCTTCCCCACAGTATAGACAGAGGATGTTCTGTCGTTGGTGCAGGCGTTCCTCTGGAGGCAGAAAGGGGCGTATTAGGCCAACTTGCATAGACACTGGTGCTTCGGTGGCAATAGTAACAGGAGCTGGCTGAACTGGAGTGAAGCAAGCAGGTGAAGAGTGAGTAGGAGCTGGGATCCGTGGCATCATCCAGACCGAATGTGGCTGCTGGGCTGATCTTTCGGATCGTCGCTCACGGAGCTGACGGTCAATTTGAATGGTCAGTGTGATAAGAGCTTCCACGGTATTTGGGACTCCGACACGTGCCAATTCGTCTTTCAGACCTTCTGATAACCCCAAGCGGAACTGGTGTCGCAGGGCTTCCACTGTGTCATTCCACTGTGTGTCTGCACTGCAGCATCTAAAGTCTGTAACGTAATCTTCGGCCGTTCTGCGGCCTTGCTGGAGTGCATGAAGGGCAGCCTCTGCTGTGGTGGTTCGTTGCGGGTCGTAGTATAATTCGGCCATCGCGCTGAAGAAGGCGGACATGGACTGTAACAAGACATCGTTCTTCTCCAACATCCGATGAGCCCAGGACTGGTGCTCACCCTGAAGCAGTGATATGATGAATCCTACTTTGGTGGCGAAATACAGTTCACATGCGTTACGGAAGGATCGAAATTTCCCCCGGTCACCTGAAAATCTCTCTGGTGCTGGAACTCTGGGTTCAGGGGGCAACATCACCACTGAGGTTGCTGCAGTGGCAGTCCCTGAGGCAGAAGGCGCAGCAGCGCTTGCTGGTGTAGCTATAGTCTGTACACGTTGTTTCAGTTGTGAATAACCCTCCTGTAGAGATTTGACTGCTTGGGTAAGGGCTGCAAGATGCTGACAGATGTCATCCATGGCCAACTTCCCACTTGCAGGCTCAGACATGGCTGTCTGGTACTGTTACGTACCTGCCGGATGAGCCTGACGTGCAGTGGGAAGGCTGTCTCGTACAACCCCGGCTCAAGGGCCACCGATGTTGCAACAGTGGTCACAAGAGCCTGGCGGTGTATGAGTGCCTGGTTCTTCTTTGGTCTTGTCAGTTCAGCTGGTGCAGCAGGAAACAGGAAGCAGGCTGGTAAGCTGGGGAGACACTGAATACGTAGTCAGACAAGCCGGGTTTGGTAACAGGTGATCAGATGTAGATATAGACGACAGGCAGAGAATGGTCAGGATACAGGCAAAGTTCGGCAACAGGATATCAAGCAGTGTAGAGCAGAGCGTGGTTACAAGGCAGGCCAAGGTCAGGATATCAGAGATCAAATCGTAGTCAAACACAGGAAACAGATCGGATCACAGGAACAGGCAGTCACTGGAACAGGTATGAGCTGCAGACCAGACAGCAAAGACACAGTGCTGCTGAGGTGTTTAAATAAGGCAGCCCGTTACCAATCACTGAAATTAGTCTGCACTATTTTAACCCCTAGGTGGCAGATCCATGACAGCCTCAGGGTATTTAGTACATGCCCCACATATTATAAGGCCGCCTGAAAGTCGGCCTTGTGTAGTGTGTTCCGGCGTGCTGAGATATAGAGAGCGAGAGAGAGAGAGAGAGAGAGAGAGAGAGAGACAGTGTTATTTCATTTGAGTTAGAGCAGGCAGTTAGCTGCAGTTAGTGTATTTAATATATATATGCATCCCATGTGTTGTGTGTGTGTGTGTGTGTGTGTGTGTGTGTGTTTATATAATATTTTTTTGTATTTAGTTTAGCTAGATCCGTTCCTGTTATTCTCTTCCTAATATACTTATAGGCAGGCAGCTGCAGTATTTTCAGTCAGTGTACTGTATCCTGTGCACAGTATGCAACTAAAGCTAACTGCAGACAATTGCTGGTGTCCTCTTCCTAATAATACCGCAGGCAGCTGCAGTATTTTCAGTCAGTGTAATGCATCCTGTGCACAGTGTGCAACTAAAACTAACTGCAGACGATTGCTGTTTTCTTCCTAATAATACTACAGGCAGGCAGGTGATTCAGCTAGCTGCAGTATAATCAAAATATATATATATATATAATTATAATCTATCCCAGCTTTGTGCAGCTACATCTCACTGCAGGCCATTCCTTGTGTACCTATTCCAATTCATCAAAGACAGTATGTCTGGAAGGCCAACAAGGAGAGGCAGACAGTCACAGGCCAATAAAAGAGGGCAAGAGTGACACAATCAAGCTTGCTGCTCATTTTTACATTGCCATATTTGATTCATGTATATGTGAGTACCTGTCTGTTTTACTTGAATTGAATAAATCTGTTTTAAACATACTACACTATGGGGCATCCCTCCTGTTCTTAATCTCTACCTATGACCCACTGGCGAGACCCATCCACTCCAGATACCCTCAGGTTGCTATTAAATGGATCGGCTATGGATAGGAGCTCCGGCGCACGCACATTCGCAGCCCTACTGAGCGGCGCACAAGCGCACACATAACGCAAATTCCCTGATCAGCCTATAAAAGGAGCCTTAGCAGACTGCTTCCTGTTACTGTTTACCACTTCTTGTTGTAAAACCCGGATTGCCTGAAGACTATGCTGATTCTCTCCTGACCTGACCCCTGGCTTGTTTAACGGACTTCCTGCTCTTAGCCTTGCTGGCTCCCAGACTGATACCTGTGTTTAACCCTTGGCCTGCCTCTGGATTATCCTCTGTCTTCTGCACTTAGCCTTGCTGGCTCCTGGACTGATTACCTGTGTTTGACCCTCGGCCTGTTTCTGGACTTTCCTTACCTGTTTTACAGACTTGCTTGCTACTTACCTTCTGGTCCGGTCCATCCTGCACGAGCCCACTTCCAGACCTTCACACAAGTCGGGTATCCAGCTGGAGGCTTGTGCCTCTTGGTACAGGGGTGGTGTACGCTGAGTCACAACAGCCACCGCTCTCTGCATCTTGGCCTCGGTGAGCACCTCTTTGCTGATACACCTTTACCAACAGAGCCTGTGCTACCACGCTAGGATGGTCACCAAGGACCTTAGAGGCCCATATTCACACGCTGTTACTTAAAGCAGTAAGGTAAGGGGACACCCATACATTTAAAAGCACGGTGGATTTAACAAGCCACCCAGCACCAGCATCACCCTGCAGAATTCTGTTCACCAGCACCAGCACTTTATTGTTGTGTTTACAAAGTCACTATATATACTGCACTATGTATATATATATATATATATATATATATATATATATATTATAGAAGGAATTTCTTTTACGGACACATTGATATACGCTTTTTATGGACTTATCAACTCTATACTATCATAATTTATATATATATATATATATATATGATCTATATTTGCTATTATTATTTTAATTTTGTTTACTATCAGTTTACACCTGTGATATATGCACTTTTGTTTACGTTTGCCAGACAATTGGCAGATGTTTAAGTCTGTCAGCACCTACTTTTGTATAATATTTTTTTTAGGATTGTACTAGTACTTTTGCACCTTATTCTTCATGTACAGCACACCACTACCTCTTAATCTCCAACCCCACTATACCTTCAGTCCTCTCAGAAACCTTCACTGAGAGGAATGAAGGCGTAGAATTAGGTGTGCCACTGACAAGTACTTGCGGGCAATCTAATATCGGTACACCAACGTCCGATTCTAGCAGGCAGATTTCCCTACCCCAGTTGCTCCACCGGCGAAAGAAGTTCGCTCCCAGGCATCCACATGCCCAGTGGTTGAATGCTAGCTTGGCTAAATTGCTAGCACTTGAACTGCTGCTTTTTCAGTTGATAGACTCTTCCCTCTTTCGTGAGTTTGTGGAATGTGTGGGTACCTCAGTGGCAGGTTCCCAAACGCCACTTTTTTCATGGAAGGCAATTTCAGCTCTCTACTGGCATTAGGAAGGCAATGTCCATGTCTCGCTGGACAGGTAGGTCAGCGGTAAGCTGCATATTACCGCTGACTCATGGTCCAGCAGGCATGCACAGGGACGTTGCCTATCTTTCACCACGCACTGGGTGACTCTGCTGGCAGCTGGGAAGGATGCAGGATAGGGTGCAGTAGTGTTGGAGCTTGTTCCACCACCACGCCTCCAAAATTCTACTAGTGGTGATTCTGCCACACCTCTCTCCTCCACCCCCTCCTCTTCTTCCTCCATGGCCTCTTCCTGTGCTGATTTGTCCTCGGAACCAGTGGTGCTCCATAGGCGTTCAAGGGGGTACGCAAGCACGCAGGCATAAAGATGCCAAGCGGTGCTTGAGCTGGTGTGCTTAGGGGACAGGAGCCACACTGAGGCAGAGATTCTGTCAGCTCTGCAGGGGCAGGCTCAGAGGTGGTTGAGGCCATACCAGCTTAAGCCAGGAATGGTGGTTTGCAACAATGGCACCAACCTCCTCACTGCCCTCCGACAGGGACAACTGACCCATGTGCCCTGTGGGGCTCATGTCCTTAACTTGGTGGTGCAGCGGTTCTTGGGCAGGTACCTGGGCTTACAGGATGTCCTGAGGCAGGCCAAGAAAGTGTGTGTGCCAGTGCTCGGCTGGCTGCCCTCCAAAAGGAATTTAACCTGCTCAAGACCTGTGTGACATGTCCACCAGGTGGAACTCAACATTGGCCATGCTGCAGCGGCTGCACATGCAGCAGAGGGCCATCAGTGAGTACCTGTGTGACTATGGCACCAGGACAGGGTCAGGGGAGCTTGTTTTTTTTTCCCCACACCATGATCAGGGATACATGCACTGTCCTGTCACCATTTGAGGAGGCTACGAGGATGGTGGGCAGTGACAGTGCATGCATCAGTGACACTGTCCCTCTTGTCCACCTGTTGGAGCACACGCTGCATGGAATAATGGACAGGGCACTTGAGGCAGAACAGAGGCAGGAAGAGGAGGACTTCCTTACCTCCCAAGGCCCCCCTTATCCAGACAGTGTTCCTGCGTGCCCGCCAATCACACAGGAAGAGGAGGAGGAGGATTGTTTCAGCATGGAGGTGGAGCCTAGCACTCAGCATCAGCAGCAGTCTTCATTTACAGTCAGAATGAACCCATCAACTTGTACGTGGCTGGGAGGAGGTGGCTGCTGATCATGTAGTCCTTAGTGACCCAAAGGACTCCGGACCGAATGCCTCAGCAAACTTACGCTGCATGGCCTCCCTGATCCTGTAAAGCCTGCGGAAGGATCTTCGTATTCGTGGTATCAAGGAGAGGGATCGTTACTGGCTGGCAACCCTCCTTGATCCACGTTACAAGGGTAAGGTTGCGGACCTTATCTTGCCATTGCAGAGGGAGCAGAGGATGAAACCTCTTCGGGAGGCCTTGCAGAAAGGTTTGTGCAACGTGTTTCCAGAGACTGGGAGGTTAGGATTTCTTGGTCCTGCTGGACAACGTGTTGCTAAGGCTTCGGTCAGTCACTGAAGGAGCGATGGAGAAGGTGGCTGTCTGACCAATGCGTTCTGACAATTTTTTAGACCGCAGCCCCAAGGTATGATTGGTTCCAGCAACCATCACCAACGTCTGATTCACATGGTGCAGGAATACCTAGGGGCAAGGTCAGACTTGGAGACCTTTCCCACCGAAAATATTCTGGGTTACTGGGTCTTGAGGATGGATCACTGGCCAGAGCTTGCACAGTATGCAATTGATCTACTGGCCTGTCCTGCATCCAGCGTTCTTTTGGAACGCAGATTTAGTGCTGCTGGAGGATTTGTAACCGATCACAGGGTGCGCCTGTCCACCGAATCGGTCGATCGCCTGATCTTCATAAAAATGAATCGGTCTTGGATCACCAGCTACCAAGCACCTGAAGCTGATGTAACCAAATATTTTTTTTTAATGTGAGATCCCTTCAAGACTGCCTATGCTGATGCTGAGTGACTATCCTCTTCCTCCTCAATGTTCATGCTGATAGCTCGTAAAAACATTTTTGGTTCTGGGCACCGCCACCAGTGGCTAAGGCCCAATTTTTTCAGCCCCTGTTTGACGGGGGCGTGTATTTACAATTTTTGATGCAATAATTTGCAGCAGGGCTCATTCCTGCACTCCAACCAGAGTATCTGTGAGGGGTTGCAGTGTTGTGGCATCAGTGCCTTAGGCCCAACTTTTCAGCCCCTGTTTAATAAGGGCATGTAATTACAATTCTTGATCTAATATTTCACAGCAGGGCCCCTTTCTTGCGCCCACCGAGATTAACTGTGAGGACTTACAGTGTTGTGGCAACACCACCACACCGTCCACCACCAAAGGCCCAATTTTTCTGACCCTGTTCAATAGGGGCATGTAATTACTATTCTTGATCTAATATTTCACTCCAAGAGTAGCTGTGAGGGCTTACAGTGTTGTGGCAACACCAACACCTAAGGCCCAAATTTCTGCAGAGTAGGGATGAGCCGAACACCCCCCCGGTTCGGTTCGCACCAGAACTTGCGAACGACCCCCGCGTTCGGTACGAACGTTAGAACCCCATTGAAGTCTATGGGACTCGAACGTTCGAATTGGAAAGTGCTAATTTTAACGGCTAATATGCAAGATAGTGTCCTAAAAAAGGGTTTGGGGACCTGCCTCCTGCCTCAGGGGACATGGGTCACTGCAAAAAAAAGTTTTAAAAACTGCCGTTTTGGCGGGAGCACTGATTTTAATGACGATTAAAGTGAAAAAAAATAAGTGAAATATTCCTTTAAATATGGTGCCTGGGGGGTGTCTGTAGTATGCCTGTGAAGTGCCACGTGTTTCCCGTGTTTAGAACAGTCCCTGCACAAAATGACATTAAACGGAAATAACACCATTTAAAACTGCTTGCGGTTTTAATGTTATATCTGGTTCCTGCAATATGGTTGAAAATCATTGAGAAACATGGCATGGGTAGCCCTCCCTGCCCATTACCAGCCTATTTGGGTCTTGTACGCATATTAAGGGGAACCCCGTACCCATATTAAAAAAAGGAAATGCGTGTGGCCCCCAGGCCCTATATACTCAGAACAGCAGTATACAGGCGGTGCAAACAAGACAGGGACTGTGTAGGTTTGTTGTGTTAAGTTGAATCTGTTTGTCATTTTCAACCGGTACATTTTTAAAGTGTAGCTCCAGTCAAAAAAACTATCTTTAAGCTTTTTGGAAAACATAGGGAAGGGTTATCACCCCTGTATAATTTGTTTTGTCGTCCATCTTTTTTCATCTCACTTGCTGCTGTCTCCTTGCGTTTGCAAGTAGGAGATGTTTGTAAGTTGGATGTTTGAAAGTAGGGGCCTGCCCTATATTATAGCGGTATGTACTGGGTACAGAGCACGCAGACAGCACGCACTATCTCCTAACACTACTGACTGCAAGCTCTATTATTAACCACTTGTTAGCCCAATGTTTGCATAAAGGGAAAGATGAAGTTATGCTGAGTAAATAGATATCAAACATGTCACTCTTCAAAATTGCACATGCCCGTGGAATGGCGCCAAACGTCGCTACTTAAAAAATCCCCATAGGCGACGCTTTAATTTTTTTTTTACTGGTTACATGTTTTGAGTTGCAGAGGAGGTCTAGGACTAGAATTATTGCTCTCGCTCTAACATTCTCGGCGATACCTCACATGTGTGGCACATGCGAGCACATGGGGACATGGGCGCTTTAATTTTTATTTTATTTTTTTATTGTTCATTTTACTTTATTTATGTTAGTTTGAAATTTTTTTCCCCAAAAATATATTTTTGATCACTTTTATTCCTATTACAAGAAATGTAAACATCCCTTGTAATAGGAATATGGGGTGACAGGTCCTCTTTACAGTGAAATCTGGGGGGTCAATATGACCCCACATCTCACCTCTAGGCTGGGAAGCCTGAAATAAAAAATAAAAAAAAGATTCTGGCTTTGATCGTACTGGCGAGTTGGTAGAAGCACCGGAGGGCGGTGAGGGGTGGGGGGCGTCTATGGCTGGATATTTCAGGGTATCACCGAGTATGGCTGGGTATCTCTGAGTATGGCTGGGTATGGCAATTTATGGCAGGGTATTACAGAGTATTGGCGGGGTATTGGCGGGGTACTACAGAGTAATAGCAGGGTACTGCAGAGTATTGGGGGGTACTACAGAGTAATGGCAGGGTACTGCAGAGTATTGGGGGTACTGCAGAGTAATGGCGGGTACTGCAGAGTATTGGGGGGTACTGCAGAGTAATGGGGGTTACTGCAGAGTAATGGGGGGTACTGCAGAGTAATGGCAGGGTACTGCAGAGTATTGGGGGTACTGCAGAGTAATGGCGGGTACTGCAGAGTAATGGCGGGTACTGCAGAGTATTGGGGGGTACTGCAGGTTAATGGGGGTTACTGCAGAGTAATGGCGGGTACTGCAGAGTAATGGCGGGTACTGCAGAGTATTGGGGGGTACTGCAGAGTATTGGGGGTACTGCAGAGTAATGGCGGGTACTGCAGAGTATTGGGGGGTACTGCAGAGTAATGGGGGTTACTGCAGAGTAATGGGGGGTACTGCAGAGTAATGGCAGGGTACTGCACTGCAGAGTAATGGCAGGGTACTGCACTGCAGAGTAATGGCGGGGTACTGCAGAGTAATGGCAGGGTACTGCAGAGTATGCACTGGTATTGCAGAGTATTGGCAGGGAATTGAGGGGTTAAATTCGGTGAGCAGCGATGTGGGCACTGCAGATGCAGCCCACATCGCTGCTGACACCGATCTCTTTCCCCTCCGCTGTACCGATCGGTACAGAGAGGGGAGGGAGGAACAGGCGTCATAACATGACGCCGGTTTGTTTCCAAGTGATCACTCCGTCATTTGACGGAGCAATCACGTGGTAAACGGTCGCTATGAGCGGCCGTTTACCGTGATCCGTGATGCGACCCGGCGGTCACGGATGCTCTCGAGTGCGCACACCTCGGGGCACGCGAGAGCAGAATTCTGGGAGGCCGTTAATTAACGGCCTCTCAGAGTTAAACAACCCCCCTGAAGCCGTTAATCGGCAATGGGCAGTTGTTAAGTGGTTAAAGCTAGATCACTAGCTATATAGGTGAGGTGAATATAGTGGTGTATACTGCAGTCAGGGCACAGACAACAACCACTACACAGCAGCAAGATAGGAAATCAGCCAAAAACGATTGGTGTGTACTGTGTTGAAGGTACACAGAACACCCACTGCTTCAGATGCTAAGTAACACACTACACGAAGCCGCCTCAAAGGCGGCCTTATATAGTGTGGGGCGTGCACTACACAGCCTGAGCTATGATTGGCCACAGGCAGGATGCCTGTGGCCAATCATGGCTCTCCTCGCTGCCGGCGCTGCGATTGGCCAAGCATGCGGGGTCACAGTGCATGCTTGGCCAATCATGGGGCAGCAATGCACTGCGCCACCGCAGTGCATTGTGGTCCGCGCGCGCGTCACTCGAATTTTGACGCGAACGGCCCAAACGTTCGGAATTCGCCGAACGCCCGAACAGCCAATGTTCGAGTCGAACGTACGTTCGACTCGAACACGAAGCTCATCCCTACTGCAGAGTATATAGGGCAGGGCCCTACTTTCAAACAGCCAACTTACAAACGACGGAAGGAGACAACAGAAAATAAGAGGAAATCTACCCCTAGGAAGGGAAATTCTCTCCTGTAAGAGTTCCTTGTTTCACTAAAACCCCCAAATTTTCAAAATCCATTTGTCATTGGGGCAGAAAGTGAGGTGACATCTTCTGAAGAGGTGCACAGATATCAAAACAAATGTTATAGGGGTGATGATCCTTCCCTATGTTTTCCAAAAAGCTTAAAAATTGATTTTTTGGCTGGAGCTACACTTAAAAAATGTACCAGTTCAAAATGACAAACAGATTCTATTTAAGAACAAACCTACAGTCCCTGTCTTGTTTGCACCACCTGTATACTGCTGT
Organism: Lithobates pipiens; assembly: GCF_037356315.1. Taxonomy (NCBI): domain Eukaryota; kingdom Metazoa; phylum Chordata; class Amphibia; order Anura; family Ranidae; genus Lithobates; species Lithobates pipiens. Next base: position 251,684,759 of record NW_027507784.1, read on the forward strand.
TCAGAGTATATAGGGCTCCACGCCTTTTTTTTATTTTGGTGTGGGGTTCCTCTTAATATCCATACAAGACCCATACAAGCTGGGGGTTCTCACTTATTTTCATCCATATTGCCAGACCAGACATGACATTAAAGCCACAAGCAGTTTAAAATGACTTTTATCCTTTAGAAATGTCATTTTGAGCAGGAACTGTTCTAAATACAGGAAACACATGCCACTTTACAGGCATGCTATAGCCACCCCCCAGACATGATATTTAAAGGAATATTTCACTTTTATTTTTTTTTACTTTAAGCATCATTAAAATCACTGCTACAGAAAGATTGGGCGTTTTTAAACTTTTTTTTGCATTGATACATGTCCCCTGGGGCAGGACCCGAGTCCCCAAACCCTATTAAGGACAATAACTTGCATATTAGCCTTTAAAATTTGTACTTTTGATTTCTCACGTTTGAGTCCCATAGACTTTAACAGGGTTCAAAAGTTCATGCGAACTTTCAGTCCGTTCGAATGTTCTGATTCAAACCAAACTGGGGGGAGTTCGGCTCATCCCTACTCATGAGACTGTTCCGTTGTCCATGGCCGTAGGGTTTCTTCACCATGAGATAATCCAATTCCAAGTTATTTCCTCACCCATGTTTGTGCTGCTTACTGGTTATCCTTAGTTACAGAGGCACAACCCCTCTTTTGCCTCAGTATGATTCATCATTTCTGACTTTCTGTACGTTAGTGCACACTTAACGCAGTATATTTCAGTGCATTACTGCAATTCTAATGCCATATATTTCAGTGTGCTATGTGCCATTTAAAGCAGTATATTTCTATGCGTTAGTGTATGTTTAACGCAGTATATTTCAGTGCGTTACTACAATTTTAACATTGTATATTTCAATGTGTTACGTGCCGTTTAATGCAATACATTTCTGTGCGTTACTGCACGTTTAAAGCCTTATATATTTTAGTGCATTACCTTCCGTTTAATGCAGTATAATTCGGTGCTGTACTGCAAGTTTCACGCCATATATTTCAACATGTTACGTGCCATTTAACGCAGTATAGTTCAGTGTGTTACTGCAAGTTTCACTCCATATATTTCAGTGTGTTATGTGCTGTATAACACAGTATAGTTCAGTATGTTACTGCAAGTTTAACGCAGTATATTTTAGTGCACTGGTACAAGTTTAATGCAGTATATTTCAGTGTGTTACCTTCCATTTAATTCAGTATAGTTTAGGGCGTTACTGCAAGTTTAACGCCATATATTTTAGTGCGTTATGTGCCGTTTAACGCAGTATATTTCTGAGCATTACCGCACGTTTAACGCAATATATTTCACTCCATTACCTTGCATTCAACGCAGTATATTTCAGTGCATTACGTTAACACAGTATATTTCTGTGCGTTAATGCATGTTGTGAACGTTCAACAGCCACAATGCTAGGCAGCCTAGAAGTCCTGCAGGTATTCCACATCCCTAAAACATTTAATCAGCGACATCAGCAACAGGGGCTTCAGAGCTGCTGGCAATCCAGGACTGATTCATTTTAATAAATGTCAGACGGTCTGTTGAGTCTGTGGACAGACGTGTTCTATGATCAGTAACAAAACCTTCAGCAGCACTAAATACCTGATCGGAAAGCATGCTGGATGCAGGGCAGCCCAGCAGCTCAATTGCATATTCAATTACATAATGGGAAACTAACTTAATTAATAATTTTTTCACTCATGTAATCAATCTCTATTTATTTTATATCATTCCACAGTTATACGTTCCAAATGGGGGGCTTTGTTTCTTGCCTCCAGATGGCCAACCTATTTTGTGCCTCCCTGTGCTGAAGATGCGCTGCACCCTAAGCTAATTTTATGCTTTATTTTCTGGGAATGCCCATCAATTAAAGCTTATTGGCAAGCCATTGCCTCCTGTATAAGGTTGGTCACTTCAATCTCTATCCCTGTGTCCATTGAGGTGTGTCTTCTACACTGAGTGGAGCCTCAGACCACTACCAAGGCCATTCGGACCCTTCTTACCCTGTTACTGTTTTTATGCTAAAAAGCGCATTATCCTTTCATGGAAGAGCTCTGTGTCACCGACTTTGGAGTCTTGGAAAACATTGGTCAACAAGACAGTACCCTTTTACAAGGCTACATACTTGAGCAGAGGTGCTCTGAACAAATGTAAGGTTGGGGGTGGATGGCTTCCATGGACACAGCATCAGATTAATCACACTAAAACACAGCCCAGGAATGAGTGAGTGGTTGAAGAACTGGCACTGCACTGCATATTTGGGGATGGGCAACTCTCCTTAATTGAACCATGTCACTAAGAGGCGCGGGTGGGGTAGTGGGGGGGGGGGGAATAACATCACCACTCCACAGAGGATATTTGCTAGATGATATGGGAAGTCGCAGAACTGTATCCTTGTGTTATGGTAGACTGCCTCCAGCTGGAGGTAGGAATCTTTGTGTACTATCTGGGCAAAGTTAGGGGGGGAAACATCACAAGTTTATGTGATACCTTTTATGTTGTACTGTTTTCTGTAACGGTAAGTTTGTGGCCAATTGTTGCCCACAATGTGTGGCTTGTTATAACATAACATAACATAACATGTATTGTATAAAACAAAAAAACAAAAAAAATCTGGGTTTTTTCTTCTTTTGGGTGACTTATTATAATAAAAAATTAAATTTTTTAAAACAAGAATACCCTAACCCTTAATAGCTTTGAGTTTTTCTTTATTATGGAATTGGTAGAGACTGCCTGGTAGGTTATGTCAATGAAATCCAGACTAAGCCCTTGTACACACGGTCGGAAATCGAGACGGAAAATGTCATATCGGACCATGTTGTCAGATAATCCGACCGTGTGTGGGCTCCATCTGACTTTTTCTGTCAGAATGTCCAACCAACAAAGTCTGAGAGCTGAATCTAAAATTTTCTGACAACATGATCCGATGCGCGTCAATTTCCGATTCTGTAGCCTAGTCCAACGGACAAAGTGCCACTCATTCTCAGAATGAAGTCAGGTAAAAATTGTTTAATGCAGAGCATTCTCTTTTTCTTTATAATGCTAGAAGAATGAAGTTGTTTTGCTGCTCATATTCACACACACGTCTCCAAAACGTATTTCTTTATTCTTTTTCCTGATTTTATAAATAGAATATTTTTATTCGTCAGATCTCCCGAATCATTTTTTATTTTTATTTTTGTTTAAATTTTGTGGTTGCCTTTTTTAATCAAGATCAAATTTTTTTCACATTTTGCTCATCTTCGTAATTTTTTTGGTGTGTTTTGTGTGTCAACTTACCACAATAGCATTATTATCTTTTTATTTTATTGTTTTATTTTTTAATCTCTAGGAGGTTGCTTGGTGTTGGTGCCCCTTGTTAATTTGACTTGGTATTTTTGAAATGTACCTGCCTACTCACAATTAAACTGCCCTTTTTGAAGTAAAACACATAGGCAAGTATTTCTTGAACCAAAAAAAAACTTTATTAGGTGTCATAAACAAACGGGAAGGCAACGCTGGAGAAACTGGTCAATTTGCCGAAGCCTTTGGCCCCCAGGGCAGACATCAATTATTTAAATACAAAATTGGTGGCCTGAGGAGTACATATCTAAAGGGAGAACAGTCTGGTCCAGAAGTTCAAGAGATCAGGAAGACCAGATGACATCTATGTCCCCAGGCTGTGGTCATACAAGAGCCTGCATCTTCTGTCAGACCAGACTGAACCCAGGCCATCACTCTCTGGTCTTCCTTAGGCACTTCCCTCCAGGCTTCCTTCCAGGCTGTGGCTCTGCACTTGTAGTTGTGGCATGAGGTGGAGGAGGAGGAGGGTGATGGTCGACCTCCCGGCTGCCAGTTGCCACAGCCTCCTCCCAACTGCCACTTGCCACAGCCTCCTCCTGGCTGAGGTCTTCCTGCCTATGAAAATGGGACATAGTTTTAGGTTTTTGGTCATCAATCGCACAATTTTCAGCTCATGACTGTTGAAAATTGAATGTTAACACATAGAACAAACTATCATTCTGAGCCCAGCATTTTTCATTCTTGTCCCAATCATTTTTGGTCACTACTGTCTATTGATATGTAAACCACTTTGTTAAATCAGAACTTACTGATCAATAATAACATCTAGTTCACATCATTAAATGTAAGACAAGAAATGTTGAACAATGCTATACCTGTCTCAGGCTGGGCCCCTCCACATGTTGCTGCCTGGAAGGCCCAGGTTGGACATTGGAAGCCTCAGCTGGGGGTGAAGGGAGCCTTGAAGGAAGACTGTAGAGTGCTGGCCTGGGTTCCCTCTGGTCTGCCAGAAAATGCAGCCTCTCATAGTACAACATCCTGGGGACATAAATTTCATCTGCATCTCCTGATCTCATGGACTCCTGGAACTTCTTGCGCTCCCTCAGATATGTACTCCTCAGGGCACCAATTTTGGCCATCACATAGGTCATGTCTGCCGTGGGGAGCATGATCTTCACCAAAGCAAGCAGTTTCTCCAGGGCTGCCTTCCTCTTTCATAGGTCCTTATAAAAGGGGTTGTTCATCTGCCACAGGCAGGGCAGCTCCCTGAGCATATCAATGATTAGTTCCAGAAAATGTGGTTCCTTTTTAAGGGATCCATCTTCTCTACAAGACACAACACAAGACAAACCCCAATGTCAGGCTAAACTCTCCTAATCTTGTTCCATTATAAACCTCAATCTAGAAGCAGTATAGGCTAGTGATGTACCAAGTTAAAATTGTACCTGCATTCTAATGATCGGTGCTTCAGCTCCTTCCTCAGCTAACAGATCGTACGTATGACTCACGCGTGTTGCGTTTTATATACAGTGCACATGGGTGAAACTCTGCCCGCCCCTGACGTTCTTTCTAGTCTATTCCCCGCCCCTTCTCTTTCAGCGCAGGTGGGGGAGCACATGGTAGAGACACAGCAGGTGTGCACTAATTATTCCACTAACGAGGAGGAGGACGAGGAAAGCCTGGAGCCAGAAACGTCCCGATCCCGGAGGAGAAGATTTAAGGCCTCAAATATGTCTTTTGGAGAGATGTTGGAGATGGTGGACATATTGAAGAGGAACGACTATGATGGGAAGTATGGACCTTACCCAAACACAAATATCAGAAAGGCCAAGTTCATGACTAAAGTTGTGAAGAGTCTTCAGAAGAATTTTGGGGTACAACGATCCAAGGATCAACTGAGGAAATGCTGGTTAGACCTGAAACTGAGGGAGCACAATCAGTACAGAAGGATCAAGCGAGTTCATCAAAAAAGTAAGTAGTTTTCGTGTGTTCATATTATGATTATTATTATTATTGCTTGCATACTGCTCCATGTGCTTTGATTTAATGTTGTACAGTTTAAAACGGCCACTTTCATGTTCATGGGTTCAATCGTTCGTAATAAACATCATTCGTTCGCCCACTTCAAAGACGATGTTTTGGCAAGTTGCACTTAACTACATTTGTTCGGGCCTATTTCTAGTCAAAGTTAGTTTGTTGTCTAGAGGGCTTTCTAATAGAATGAAATGCAAACTTGATTTAGTGTAAAGGAGAGGACACTCAGTAGCTGTTTACACATCTGGACTCAGGAGCACTAGTGTGGGACACCAGAACACCCTTTTTAATAGGGTGTCCCACACACATGGATACTATAGGGGTGTCTCCATCTGTCAAACTTTCACAAAACAGGTAAAGTATTCCAGCTTTAGAAAATATCAAAAATAATGTTTTCATCTTTGAACTCTGCCAAAAAAACACAATTGTACGACACTTCCAAGCAATGTTTCATATTCCTATTTTTGCCCTCAAATATCTGTGTGCTAAGTATTCCTTTTTTACATTCTCATAGGGGAAAGAAGACTCTGGATAGCTGAGGACACCAAGGACCCCAAGCCTCCCAAAGAAGGGGAAATACCACCACCAGAAGCAGTGGAGGAGGAGGAAGGAGAAGTAGTAGAAATTGGCGAAATTGGTACCACAACAGGTGAGTGTCTGAGACCACAGCTTCAGGTAAGCTAATCAATGTATGCCTGCATATTTATAATACACTGGTTTTTTTTTTGTTTTGTTTTTTAGGTGCTGTGGATGTTGTAGAAGAAGAATCGCATTTTACCAGTGAAAGTGCCCAGATCCTCATCGGGGAGATAATGGGGTGCAATTGCAATTTAGATAATATCAAGAAAAACATCAATGATGTTCAACAAAAAATGAAGAACATCATTGATGTTTTAGGGAGCATCTGAAACACCCAAAACCAGCTCGCATCCATTTTCATTTAAAAAAAAAAAAAACACTTTTATATTTTTAGAAAAGCCAAATTTGGAAGATGCACACAGTGTGTCGACAAGTGCTATCTCTCATCATGGGGGATCAATGTATGTGTTTTGTGGGTGCAACCCCTTCCTTGCTACTAGTGACTGAGATGAAATGGTTACACCCCCAAAACATGTGCATTGATCCCCCATGATGGGAGATAGCATATGTTGACATTAGGCATGGGAGGAAAATGGCCACTTTGATTCACAATTTGTGTGCATCTTCCAAATTTGGCTTTTCCGGAGTTGACACCCCATGTGATGAAGGCAATATCAACACAGTTTGTACATACTCATATTGTTTTCACTTTTCAAAGTTGAACTTTGTAAGTGCCTGTGTTCTTTGTTATGCTTTGATACATGCCTGTTTCCACAAAAATGCCAAATTATATTAATGTTACCAAAAATAATGTTATATACACCAAATATGTTGGTTTGTTGTAAAACCCTTTTCTAAACGCACATGTGAATGTGCTTTGAGTAAAAAGTTTAATTATGAACAATGTGTGGCTTCCCTTTTCAATGTGCAAAAGCAGTATTTGTAGTAAAGTTGTTGTTTTCTGTGACAATGGGTGTTATTTACTAAAGGCAAATCCACTTTGCACTCCAAGTGCAGTTTCAGGTGTACTTTTGCAGTGCACTTGTAGTGCATAGTGGATTTGCCTTTAGTAAATAACACCCACAGTGCTTTTTAACCACTAGAGATCCGCGCTATAGCCGAATGACGGCTACAGCGCGGACCTGCTTTGCTGGGACTACATCTATTGACGTCGTCCCGTGCACGAGCGGCCTGTGCGCCCCCTGAGGGGTGGCGCGCTCTGTGATCGGCGAGTCTATGAGACTCGCCTGATCACGGATCCGAGCAAGGGGTCGATCCCGACCCCTTACCACGTGATCAGCTGTCAGCCAATGACAGCTGATCATGTGACAAAACAGAGCCGGTTATCGGCTATTTTTCCTCCTCGTGCTGAGAGCGCGAGGAGAGAAAAAAAAAGCCGATCACCGGTGGCCGTGATCGGGATATCAGTTCCGATCACAGACAGCTTATCAGTGCCCACCTGCCCCCTGCCAGTACCACCCAGATGTTAAAAAAGTGCCACCCATCAGTGCCCATGGTGCCATACATTAGTGCCATACATCAGTACCCACAGTGCCACCTATCAGTGCCCACAATCTACCTCAACAAAAGTGCCACATATCAGTGCCGCCCATCAGTACCCAGCAGTGCCACCTATCAGTCTCATCTATCAGTGGTACCTATCAGTGCCACCCATCCGTGCCACCTTATCTGTGCCCATCTTTGCCCGTTAATGCTGCCTTATCTGTGCCCATCAGTACTGCCTTATCTGTGCCCGTCGGTGCCACCTTATCTGTGCCTATTAGTGTCGCCTTAACTGTGCCTATCAGTGCCCACCAGTGCCGCCTCATCAGCGCATTTCAATGAAGGAGAAAAATGACCTGTTTGCAAAATTTTATAACAAACTATTAAACATGATTTTTATTTAAATTTTATTTTGCATCTTTTTTTGTTTGTTTAGCAAAAAATAAAACTCCCAGCTGTAATTAAATACCACCAAAAGAAAGCTCTATTTGTGGGAAAAAAATGATAAAAATTTCATTTGGGTACAGTGTTGTATGGCCGTGCAATTGTCATTCAAAGTGCATCAGCGCTGAAAGCTGAAAATTGGTCTGGGCAGGAGGGGGGTTTAAGTGCCCAGTAAGCAAGTGGTTAATTTGCCCCAATCACACCATTTTTATGACTGCACACATTTCTGTCATGGTGCTGAAAATGAGCAATATTTTTGTCAGTAATGCACTACATACATTAACAACAAAAACAAGGTGTGTGTGTAGCAGACCCACAACATAATAATATTATCTGAAGAAGAGACTATCACCTCATCTCGCACAGAATTGGGTTTGCACTGTTGAAGAAAAAGGCCCAAAAAAAAGCTAGGAGACACCTTAAAACAAACCCAAGCAGTAAATGAAAACAAAGATTATTGCAGTTTGAAAGAAAAATTTATAAAAAAAATGCCTCTCAGACATTGTCTGGCATATCAATGGCCCCCCTACCCACAAAGTACTCCATATATCTTGTTCTGACTTTGCAGGCGCTTTGGGGGGGCAAGCCAAGACGGCCAGCTTTTAAGGGCCATCAGGTTGGCATTTTCAGGTAAGTCTGCGTCAGGCCCAACTGAAGCCACATAGTTCGGTGAGTGTTTCTTCAAAAAATTTTGCAGAATGCAGCACGAAAGCACAATATGATTGGGTTTATATTCCGCCATGTGGATTGAAGTCAAAAATAGGTGGAACCGCCTGGCTATTAGGCCGAAAGTGTTCTCCACTACTCTTCTGGCTCTGGCCAGCTGGAAATGAAAGACCCTCTGGTCCGGGGTGAGGGTCCTCATCGGGAAAGGCCGCATCAGATGGTTTGCCAGAGCAAACGCCTCACCCGTGACGAAGGGGAGTCCTTCCACATTCTCCTCTGGAGGAAGTAAGCCCAGACTGCCACTCTGGAGATGACAGTAGACCACCATCTACGTGAACACACCACCATCCGACATCCGGCCATTTTTCCCCACGTCCACATACAGGAAGTCATATGTCGCTGACACCACTGCCAACATCACGATACTATTATACCCCTTGTAATTATAATAGTAGGACCCCGAGTTGGGGGGTGGGATGATGCAGACGTGTTTCCCATCAATTGCACCTCTACAATTGGGAAATTTCCAACGGGTGGCAAAGTGGGAGGCCACAGTCTGCCATTCCTGTGGCGTAGAAAACTGTGGAGTCAAACAAGTATAAAAAAAAATAGTAATTTTGCACAGCAACATTGCAAGCAGATTAGACACAAATATTTTTGCCCAAGATCAGTATAACATTTTTTGAAATGAGTACCGTATATACTCGAGTATAGGCCGACCCGAATATAAGCCGAGGCCCCCAATTTACCCCCAAAAAACTGGAAAACTTATTGACTCGTGTATAAGCCGAGGGTGAGACATGGCTGTCCATCCCTGTGTGTGTGTCCGTCCATCCCTGTGTGTCCATCCATCCCTGTGTGTGTGTCCGTCCATCCATCCCTGTGTGTGTATCCATCCATCCATCCATCCATCCCTGTGTGTGTGTGTGTGTGTGTGTGTGTGTATTCATCCATCCATCCATCCCTGTGTGTGTGTGTGTGTGTGTGTGTGTGTGTGTGTGTGTGTATCCATCCATCCATCCATCCCTGTGTGTGTGTGTGTGTGTATCCATCCATCCATCCATCCCTGTGTGTGTGTGTGTGTGTGTGTGTCCGTGCAGCCTTGTGTGTGTGTGTGTGTGTGTGTGTGTGTGTGTGTGTGTGTGTGTGTGTGTGTGTGTGTGTGTGTGTGTGTCCGTGCAGCCTTGTGTGTGTGTCCAGCCTACCTGTGTCCCAAGCCTCCGTCCCGAGCCGCCGTCGTCCCGAGCCTCCTCCGACCCGTGCCGTGCCTCCTCCGTCCCGTGCCTCCTCCGTCCCGTGCCGTGCCTCCTCCTTCCCGTGCCTCCTCCGTCCCGTGCCGTGCCTCCTCCGTCCCGTGCCTCCTCCGTCCCGTGCCGTGCCGATGGATCGCCGCTCTTCTCGGCGGCCATTCTACAATTCAAAATTCCGCCTCCGCCTGTGATAGGCGGAACACTCAATTTCCCAGCAGCCTGTGTTCCGCCTATCACGGACATCCTCTCATACTCGTCCGTAGTATGAGAATGAGCGGATGTCCGTGATAGGTGGAACACTGACTGCTGGGAAATTCAGTGTTCCGCCTATCACAGGCGGAGGCGGAGAAGGAGGCGCGGCTTTTAAATTTTAATGTCCGCCGTCTGTCTGCTCGATACGCTGATCGAGCAGTCAGACAGCGGTGACTCGAGTATAAGCCGAGGGGGCACTTTCAGCCTCAAAAAAGAGGCTGAAAATCTCGGCTTATACTCGAGTATATACGGTATTTAAAGCCAAAAGTATAAGTTCCCCTTATCAGATTCCTCACCCCCCTCATTCCCCCCCATCTGATGGTCCATTGCAAAAAATTAGGGGGGGGGGGGGTGTTTTGGACAGGTAACCCTCTCCACTTCATTGAGAGCTGAATGCATAAATAATGTGTGATACTTTGGCCAGGCCCTCCTTACTTACACTATTGGCAACCCAATGGACAGGTAAGAAGTGTCATAATACAAAAAATAAAAATTCACACTGAACAAATGGAAGCACATTTTTACATTCTGCTGTTACCTATCAAGATAATAACACAATTTTTTTTTTAAAAACAGTAGCATTTTAAAGTATTGAGGCAGGCCCTTGCACTACATGTTTTGGTGAATTCTTCCTTAAATCTGACTACAAAAGAGGTAGGCATAGTGTGTATTGGGTTTGGCAAAGTCAGCAGATAGAGGATTGCTATCAGTTGACTTAGCAGGTAGGGAAAGGGGGTTCCTAATGAGTTTGGCCCACCAAATAAACCCTCTGGCACTCTGCATGAATTTAAGCACACACATAACATTTGCACACATTTTAGGGTATGTTTAGGGGAAAGCAATACTATGGAGCTGACAAAATACATTGCTAAGTGACTAGGCTAGAGGTGTATGGGCCCAGAAGAGCATGCTGGGGAGGTTAGTGAAGGCAAATATGCATGGAGGACAAAAAAGGAACTTTAAAAGCTTCCAGCATGCATGAGGACAAAGGGGCAGAGCATATCAATTATAGCATATTACAATCATGGTAAATTAGGGAACGATGAAAGAAATCCAATACGTTAGCAAACATTAAATACATAGAATGTGAAGTTAAAGGAAACATTTTTACCTTAATATTGTCCTTCTGCAGGACCTGTATGATGGCAGAACAGGTCTCTGGAATAATGATCCCCAGAGCCTGGGGGGAGATGCCTGTGGAGAACTTGAGGTCCTGAAGGCTTCTCCCTGTCGCCAAGTACCGCAAGGTGGCAACTAGCCTCTGCCCCGGAATGATGGCTTGCCGCATGCAGGTATCCTGCCTGCTGATATAAGGGGACAGCAAAGCCAACAGACGGTGAAAAACGGGGTCTGTCATCCGGAGATAATTCCTGAAATCATCAGGATTATTCTCCCGGATCTCATGATGCAAAGGCATGTGCAAGAATTGGTCACGCTCGAGCAACCAAATCTTGCTCCATGAACTCCTCCTCGCCCTGTTCATGCACTGGGCTTGTGTCAAAGCTAAAAGCCCAACACCATGCCCCTGCACAGCATGAACTCTACAATGAGTACGTACACAAAATATGGCTTCAAAATGGTCGGCTGGTCAGAACGGACTAACAGAAAGCACCAATAAACAGCAAGGCCTAAAAGAACGAACTGAAAAACAGAAACGAGCGGGCAATAAGCACTGCATTTCAAAGTGTACTATATCAAGATATAGTCTGCAATGACCAACAAATGCGAACTGACTACACGCACTGATAAGCAGATACGCACCCACAAGCACAAACTGTAGAGCAGTAAAGATCTGAAGCACAAATCTGAAAATAGCGAATCGTCTGTAACCAAACTTCTACTAACACGCAATAAACAGGAGATCAGCAGAAGGAACCCAAAGGATGCCACACGTGGTGCTGAACTTCCCTTTTCTAGTCCCGTTGTACACGGTTTACGTCACTACGTTCTTGACAACCGAAAATTCTGACAACTTTGTCCGACCGTGTGTAGGCGACACCACTTCATTGTCTAATTTTGAGCGCCTCTCTCAGTTTGCATGGAGCTCCCAAGATGGCGGCGGCCATGAGGCGGACGAACAAGGCCCGAGTAACACGCAGCAGAGCGGCGCTGGGAGATCCTCCTCACATCCTGACAAGGTGAACTCGCTACCCCCTAGAGCTGAGGGACCACGCAGGGGCCCCTTCAAAGACAGGCTACCAAGGGAAGAACTAGACGGGATGGCCCATACAGAGGGGGAGGGTGAGCCCTCCTTGAAGCAGATTATGGAGGCTATATGCACATGTCAGGCCGCTCTAACTAAACATATAGATGGCATAAGAGCTGAAATGTCTTTCCTAAAGAATGATGTGCAGAACATTAGAGAAAGGGCCACCGAAGCTGAACAGCGAATTAGTGACCTGGAAGATGTAGTGCGCCCACTGGAACATAAGGTGCAGGATGTTCAATATGAAGTGAATGCTGGGGGACATGGAAGACCGTCAGAGGAGGAACAATATCCGCCTTGTAGGTTTCCCTGAAAAGGCTGAGGGCAAACAACCTGAGGACTTTCTTGAACTATGGCTTAAGGATATTATAGCGGAAACCACCTTTTCGCGCCTGTTTGCATAGAGAGGGCTCACAGGGTACCATCAAAACCACCCCCTCCTGGTGCCCATCCACGCCCGATGATAGCCCGTATCCTGCACTTTAGAGACCGTGAAAGCATCCTGTGTGCTGCGCGCACAATAGGAAATCTGCAATATAACGGAAACAGAATCTCTATATATCCTGACTTCTCTGCGGCTACACAGAAGCAAAGAGCTAGCTTTGTGCATGTTAAGAAGAGGCTTAGAGATCTACAAGTGGCTTATAGCATGCTCTACCCGGCAAAGCTGAGAGTGGTAGACGGGGGTAAAGTATCCTTCTTTAACTCCCCTACTGAAGCGTCGCGATGGCTGGATGTTAGGGGACGCCCACACCCTGAAGCTGGCAGCTGACTGCACAGTCTACATTCTTTGTCCAAACCTGCACCACCGTGACATCTTTTCCTGAAATTAACCAGGAGGCTGAAGATTACTTACCTTGTTATCTTGTGACACTGCAATTACTAAGTAACTAGTCCTGCGCGGTTCTATCTGATATTCAGACGAACCGCCTCTACCGCTCCTCCAAAATAAGTTGGGGTATTTTTCCCCCCCACCTATATTTTTCCCTTCATTTTGACTGTTTTTTTTCCCTTGTCTGACCTTTTTATACCAAAATTTGTTTTTGTTGTTGTTTGTTTGAGAGAGTAAAGGTCGCCTTTCTGACTGTACCCTGAACTATATTACCCTAGGATTTGTTCCCTTGGTGGGATTCTCCTGGTAGGAGACAGTGGGCGAAGAAGAAATTTGAACTTTTACCCAGAACAGAAGAGGAACATTCTTTTGTTGCCTCTTTCCCCTTTTTATCTCTCCCTATCTCGGGAGCCTCCTTCCCTCCCTGTTTCCCCTCTTTTTGCTTCTCTCCCCCCCCCTCTTTTTATTTTTTATTCTTTCTTCTTCTTTCCTTCTTATTTTTTATTTTTTTGATGCTTTGCACTCTTTTTAGTTAAATACGACCTATGACCCCCTGAGATCGAAATAGTTATGGTTATGGGGTATAGGCGCACGACATGTTTGGGTTATGTGCAGGGTGGGATGGGTTGGGTAGTTCTGTTGTGCTGGTTGGTGCTGTGTGCTGTTGTCTCTCACTGTTTATATCCCCTCAGGTTGGAAAAGATGGCCAAGACCTGGATACAGTGCCTTGCGAAGGTATTCGGCCCCCTTGAACTTTTCAACCTTTTGCCACATTTCAGGCTTCAAACATAAAGATATAAAATTTAAATTTTTTTGAAGAATCACCAACAAGTGGGACACAATTGTGAAGTGGAACGAAATCTATTGGATTTTTGAAACTTTTTTAACTAATAAAAAAATGAAAAGTGGGGCATGCTAAATTATTCGGCCCCCTTGCGTTAATACTTTGTAGAGCCACCTTTTGCTGCGATTACAGCTGCAAGTCGCTTGGAGTATGTCTCTATCAGTTTTTCACATTGAGAGACTGAAATTCTTGCCCATTCTTCCTTGCAAAACAGCTCGAGCTCAGTGAGGTTGGATGGAGAGCGTTTGTGAACAGCAGTTTTCAGCTCTTTCCACAGATTCTCGATTAGATTCAGGTCTGGACTTTGACTTGGCCATTCTAACACCTGGATACGTTTATTTGTGAACCATTCCTTTGTAGATTTTGCTGTATGTTTGGGATCATTGTCTTGTTGGAAGATAAATCTCCATCCCAGTTTCAGGTCTTTTGCAGACTCCAGGTTTTCATCCAGAATGGTCCTGTATTTGGCTGCATCCATCTTCCCCTCAATTTTAACCATCTTCCCTGTCCCTGCTGAAGAAAAGCAGGCCCAAACCATGATGCTGCCACCACCATGTTTGACAGTGGGGATGGTGTGTTGAGGGTGATGAGCTGTGTTACTTTTACGCCAAACATATCGTTTTGCATTGTGGGCAAAAAGTTCGATTTTGGTTTCATCTGACCAGAGCAACTTCTTCCACATGTTTGGTATGTCTCCCAGGTGGCTTGTGGCAAACTTTAGACGAGACTTTTTATGGATATCTTTGAGAAATGGCTTTCTTCTTGCCACTCTTCCATAAAGGCCAGATTTGTGCAGTGTACGACTAATTGTTGTCCTATGGACAGACTCTCCCACCTCAGCTGTAGTTCTCTGCAGTTCATCCAGAGTGATCATGGGCCTCTTGGCTGCATCTCTGATCAGTCTTTTCCTTGTCTGAGCTGAAAGTTTAGAGGGATGGCCAGGTCTTGGTAGATTTGCAGTGGTTTGATACTCCTTCCATTTCAAAATGATCGCTTGCACAGTGCTCCTTGGGATGTTTAAAGCTTGGGAAATCTTTTTGTATCCAAATCCGGCTTTAAACTTCTCCACAACAGTATGACGGACCTGCCTGGTGTGTTCCTTGGTCTTCATGATGCTCTCTGCGCTTTCAACAGAACCCTGAGACTATCACAGAGCAGGTGCATTTATACAGAGACTTGATTACACACAGGTGGATTCTATTTATCACCATCAGCCATTTAGGATAACATTGGATCATTCAGAGATCCTCGCTGAACTTCTGGAGGGAGTTTGCTGCACAGAAAGTAAAGGGGCCGAATAATTTTGCACGCACCACTTTTCAGTTTTTTATTTGCTAAAAAAGTTTAAATTATCCAATAGATTTCGTTCCACTTCACAATTGTGTCCCACTTGTTAGTGATTCTTCACAAAAAAATAAAAATGTTATATCTTTATGTTTGAAGCCTGAAATGTGGCAAAAGGTTGAAAAGTTCAAGGGGGCCGAATACTTTTGCAAGGCACTGTAGGTAATGCTCTCCCAATGCATAAGTTATATTATAACTGTCTTATACATGGTACGTGAAATAAGTATATTATCATGGAATGTCCGTGGTATGAACTCAAAGGTAAAACGCTCCCTTGTCTTTGACTTTATACGACGATATAAACCGCATATAATCCTGCTTCAGGAAACACATCTCCAAGGTTCTAAGGTTATGACTTTGAAAAAAGCCAACATTATGAGAGTCATACATGCTGAATATTCTACGTACTCCCGAGGGGTGGCTATCTTAGTCACAAAAAAAGCAGCAGCTCATATTGTGCAGGTTAAATTAGACCCTAACGGCAGATATGCTATCTTGGTTTGTCAAATGTTCAATGTGTGTTTGACTCTAGTATGTGTGTATGTTCCTCCGCCATTCTCCTTCCAAATATTGGACAGTATTCTACATGAAGCTGTACTGATAGCACAAGGCCCACTGCTGTTGATGGGATATTTTAATGTGGTGTCGGATGGGGTTCTGGACAGGCACGGGTGTGCATCTGGCTCACGTAATACCCTTGCGTCATGGCTGGACAGCTATGCTCTCACGGATGTGTGGCGCTACAAAAACCCAGGGGTCAGTGCATACTCGTGCCACTCGGAGACCCATAAGACGTTGACTAGAATTGATATGCTCCTATCCTCAATGCATGGTCTCCCCATTATCTCCAGGGTTAGGTACCTCCCCAGGGCACTGTCGGACCACTCGCCTATGGAGATCATGTTGGACCTAAATATCCCTACTAGGAGACGACAATGGCGACTGCAAACACAGTGGCTGCAGGAGGAATATGTGACGTTAAAAGGAGGCTATGGGTCACTATTGGAGGGAGAATGGTGATGTGACCACGGTACACACACAGTGGGAGGCCTTTAAAGCTACCATGAGAGGAATTTTTGCTAAAGAGACGAAAGACTTTGCAAAGGCCCTGGACTGTGAGGTGAAACAGCTAGAATGTGACATTACTCTTGCAGAACAGACATACATACAGGACCCATCCCCCAACGCTTATAAAGCATGGCAGGACCTGATGAGACAGTTTAGATTGCTTCTGACGGACCAGACCACAAAGAAACAGCTCCGGCAAACCCGCTCCATATTTGAATTCGGGGACAAGGGTGGTCGCTTGCTAGCCTTTTTGGCGAGACCTCTATATGCCCCTACATCTGTATTGAGCATCAGACGCCCAGCGGGCGACCTAGAGACTGATACGCAGGATATCCTGAACACTTTTTACTGTGACCTTTATCAATCCCAATCCAACTGTACGGACCGAGATCTCTCCTCTTCTTTAGAGGATATAGATCTTCCACTACTGCCCCTAGAGGACAGTGCTATTTTAGAGCAATCTATCACCTCTGAAGAAATAGCTGGTGCCATTTCCTCCTTCAGACTGGGTAAATCACCTGGACTGGACGGTTTTCTGGCGGAATGGTACCAGCTCCACACGGAGAGTTTAGTCCCTCGCCTTCTAAAAGTGTTTGTGGCTGCAGAAAAAGAGGGCATCTTGCCAGAATCCATGCGCGAAGCTTTGATCGTTCTGATTCCAAAGCCCGGCAAGGACCCACAAGAATGTGAGTCATATAGACCGATCTCTTTGATTAATACCGATGCCAAAATACTGGGCAAAATTTTGGCTGGAAGATTGCAGTCGGTGATTCTCAAACTGATCAACTCCGATCAAACAGGTTTTATCCCAGGCCGCTGCACTCAAATGAACCTTAGGAGACCCTATGTGAATATGCAAATTTCCCATGCTAATATCGGTAGCCGAGTGATAGCTTCACTAGATACAAAAAAGGCCTTAGATTCGGTCGAGTGGAAATACATGTTCTCTCTGCTGGATAAAATGGGTTTTAGACCGAGGTTTGTCAATTGGGTTAGATTACTATATAGTGACCCCCGGGCATGTATCAGAGTGAACGGACATATTTCGGGCTCTTTTCAGATTGGGAGGGGGACACGGCAGGGATGCCCCCTATCCCCTCTCCTTTTTGCTCTGGCTATAGAGCCCCTGGCTGCCAAACTTAGGACTCGGGGTGACATTAAGGGTCTTTTGGTCAGGGAGTTGGAGGAACGTGTTTCGTTATACGCAGACGATATGCTGCTTTATCTTGGGGACCTTCACCAATTGCTAGCCAATGCATTCCGGGTGATTGAGGAATTCAGAGACTTTTTGGGGTTTCGGATTAACTGGGCCAAATCAATGCTATTTCCCCTAGACCTGCAGCCAGGTTTAGTGCCCCCTCCTCGCTGTCCCCCGACAGTCACAACCCAATTTAAATACCTAGGCATACATGTGCAATTGCCTGTCAAGTCATTCACGGAGGTGAATCTATGGCCGGTAATTCGAGACTTTTGAGACAGAATACAAAAATGGAAGAAACTCCCGCTCACTTTATTAGGAAGAGCTAACCTGTTTAAAATGATTTATCTTCTGAAATTTCTATACATACTCTCCAATGCCCCACGATTTATCCCTAAAAAGACTTTCAGTTATATTGACTCCTTGCTGACCTCCTTTTTGTGGGGGGGCAAGGCAGCTTGAGTATCGCTGACCATTCTGCAACTACCGGTGGGGAGAGGGGGTCTGGCAATCCCTAATCTTCGCATGTACTACTTGGCGTCGCAGTTAGTTCAGGCTCATTGGCGTATGTTTCCGCAGCTGAACAACGCAGCGACAGCAGTGGAGGCAGCTGCGGCCTCCTCCTATGAGACGCTCCTGAATTTTTTCTTTAGAGGTGCAGTACCGACGGAAAGTGGCATGACTGCACTCAAACCGGCTAAACAAGTGCTAGAGACGTGTACAAGGCATATACAGGACGCACCCTCATATTTATCGCCAAATGCCCCCCTGTGGTTTAACCCTTGTTTAAAAGATTTTTTCCTCCTGGATGAGGGGCATAGGTGGGCGAGGCATGGCCTTGTCTACTTGCATCAGCTCTTTGATAATGGGGACCTTAAAACCTTTGCACAATTGAAAAGAGAGTTGGATATTCCTGACTCATGGGCATTCCAGTACGCCAGACTGAAACATGCGGCTCATGCTCAATTTGGGACTGGGCCAATACTTTTGGAAAACACAAGAATGGAAAAATGACTTGCAGAACCAGAGTACACAAAACGTGTCTCTACCTACTATGCGGTCCTTATAGCCAAGTGAGGAAAAAATGAGGAGCAGATGGACGGAGGTGATTCTGGAGATGACTGAGGCCCAGTGGGAGGAAGTTCTAGCCTCCTATGGGCCCACAGTCATTTCAGCTCGGGACAAACTTATACAGTTACGATACCTTCCCCAAATGTATTATACCCCACACAGACTATTTAGGATGGGCAGAAGATATGACCCTACTTGCCACAAGTGCCAGGTGGAAGATGGCACCTTTATTCATATGGTGTGGGAGTGTGGTAAGGTTCGACCGTTGTGGTCACAGGTGTCCCAATTTATTGCAGACACCTTTGATCTCCCGAATATATGTAGCCCACTCTTGGGACTCCTGGGGGTAATAGAGGATGAGGTGATGAATAACAATATGAGACAGTTCCTACGATTACTTTATTACTATGTCAAGAAACGTATAGTTTTGAACTGGATTAAGAGTGAGGTCCTTACCCTATCTGCATGGAAAGGACTGGTTAATGCAAATATTACTCTGTACAGAATGACTTACGAAGCAAGAGGTAGTAAGAAAAAATGTAATAAAATATGGGGTAGATGGATAAATTCTATAGAAACGACACCATGTGACACATGAAGGACATGACTATGTACCACTGTCGAATAAATACTCAATGAGAGATGCTATTGGCGAGGGCATATCTGGGGGGGGGGGGGGGGGGGAAGATGGCGGCATACAGCACAGATAAATGTGGGGGAAATAACCTCCATGGTTTTGGTTTACAAATTGTTTATTGGTTTGTTCTTTGTTTGCCATACCATACGTTGATGATGAACGATATGACCTGTAACTATTAAGGGTAAATGGTAAATTATGCAGGAAAAAAAAGCTATATGTGCTAACATATTTTTATCTGCGGACCGTGCAACCTTGTAAACAGTCCACACTTCTGCTGCCTTGATGTCTGTGGTTGAGATTGTATTCTGTAAAAGATGCCTTCTTTTTTATGTATGTACACTTGGCAAATAAAACTTATAAAAAAAAAAGAAAAAAGAAAAATGTCCACATTGGGCCCAATTAGCCATTTTTCCTGCCCGGTGCCGGGTGTGAATGGTTAGGTGGTGTGTTAAACTTGGTGTTATCGCTCTCACTCTCTCATACAAGTCACTGGAAGTTCAACATGGCACCTCATGGCAAAGAACTCTCTGAGTATCTGAAAAAATTAATGGTTGCTCTACATAAATATGGCCTAGGCCAGTGATGGCGAACCTTGGCACCCCAGATGTTTTGGAACTACTTTTCCCATGATGCTCATGCACTCTGCAGTGTAGTGGAGCATAATGGGAAATATAGTTCCAAAACATCTGAGGTGCCAAGGTTCCCCATCACTGACCTAGGCTATAAGAAGATTGCCAAGACCCTAAAACTAAACAGGACAGGTTCCACTCAGAACAGGCCTCGTTATGATAGACCAAAGAAGTTGAGTGCACATGATCAGCGTCATATCTAGAGATTGTTTTGGGGAAATAGACGTACGAGTGCTGCCAGAATTGCTGCAGAGGTTGAAGGGGTGGGGTGGTCAGCCTGTCAGTGCTCGGACCATACGCCGCACACTGCATCAAATTGGCCTGCATGGCTGTCGTCCCAGAAGGAAGCCTCTTCTAAAGATAATGCACAAGAAAGCCCACACACAGTTTGCTAAAGACAAGGAGACTAAGGACATGGATTACTGGAACCATGTGCTGTGGTCTGATGAGACTAAGATAAACGTATTTGATCTAGATGGTGTCAAGCGTGTGTTGCGGCAAACAGGTGAGGAGTACAACGAATAGTGTGTCTTGCCTACAGTCAAGCATGGTGGTGGGAGTGTCATGGTTTGTGTGCTGCCAATACTGTGGAGCTACAGTTCATTGAGGGAACCATGAATGCCAACATGTATTGTGACATACTGAAGAAGAGCATGACCCCCCCTCCCTTCGTAGAATGGGCCACAGGGCAGTATTCCAACATGAAGCTGAGTTTAAAGGTGATGGACTGCATACCTCTTAACTTTCTGAAATGGGAATGAGGGATACCTATTAGCAAAAGTATGTAGGCATAAAACACACCCCCTGCCACGGCCCCCTTAAATAAAAAATTATTAGTTAAACCCACAAGTGCTTTTTACCACTACTGTTCCTTTATATTGGCTTTTGGTATTTACAGATGCAGCAATTTGGAAATTGGATGAAAGATTTAGCACTGGGAAACACATTTTGAAAGATAAATAGTGCATTTGTATACAACTATATAGATCAGACCAAAATAAGGGACAATAAGGGACAAATGAGGAGGAATGAGGGACAGAGGGACATTTTTCAAAATCAGGGACAGTCCCTCGAAATCAGGGACAGTTGGGAGTTATGGGACTGTCCAAGCCTGTCTCCAGACCTAAACACTATTGAGTATCTGTGGGGCATCCTCAAACAGTAGGTGGAGAGCGCAAGATGAACACTTTACAATGTATATTAATACACAAAAAAAAAACTCATTTATGAATCTCTAAAGTTCATCATATGCTAAAACTGAACTATTGACAACGTTGCGGTTTAGTGTTGATGAAAATGTACCAAGGAACCTCACTTTCCATAGTAGACAAAGTAGTACTGTATATGAAAAGATTATGACCTAAAATATCATCTAAAAACAGTGAAGCTCAAGATGACAAGGATGGCTTCTTGCAAAAGGTCTGGCCAAGCACATCTGGTTAATGGAGACAAGGACTGCTAGGGGAGAGGATGATCATTGGTGTAGTGAAGTTGGGTCAGTGAACTTGCAATTGGAAGTGCTGAGATATAATGAGCAGGAACGCTGAGTCACGTCACTAAAAAACAGCCAGGCAGATAAGTACAGAATCAGAGAGTCCAGGTCAGAAACAGGCAAGGGTTGACAATGTGCTGGCAGTGAGACACAAAATCGGAAGGCAAAATCTCAGTTAAAAGTCCTGGCCAAGGTTGGTAACAATGGTGAGTAGCAGACATGAGCAGGCAAGGTTAATCCAGAGAAGATTTAGAAGTAGTTGGGTCAGTAACAGTATCAAGCAGGCTTACAAAATGGGTCATTAAAGAGGAAGTAAACCCTGATGAGTTTACTTCCTCTTTGATTCCCTGCAAAGGTAAAACATAATAGACTACTATGCATCGCATAGTAGTCCATTATGTGTCACTTACCTGACACAGGAGCCAGCGAAGTCACTGCTGTCCCCTGTAGTCCGGAGCATCCATCTTCTCGGTGGGTCTCGCTGCTCCGCCGCTGTCATTCGGCAAAGCCTCGATGACGTCACTCCCGCGCATGCGCAGGGAGCCGTCACTCGCGGCATATCGCCGTTGACAGCGGCGTGCTCAGTGCACCTGCGCACCGCTGTCTACGGCGCATGCGCCGTAGACAGCGGTGCCTGTCTTTCGGCAAATATCTCCTAAACCATGTAGGTTTAGGAGATATTTCTTGGACCTACAGGTAAGCCTTAATTTGGTTTACCTGTAGGTCAAAGTTGGTTGTAAGGGTTTACAACCACTTTAAGGTCGTAAAATATAACTTGTTCAAAAGGTGACGCTATCCTTTAATAAAGCCTGTTGCTGTTTCCAGGTGTGCCAGTATTCCTAGAGTCCAGGTACATGGCAGGTCATTACTGAAGCAGAGCAGGAGGACTCAGACAATCCAGCAGTTCATCCTGGGGTAGCTTACACAGCTAATTCAGTCATATTAATTTGATCTGCAAAAGGTCTTTAACATCATATAATATGAATATAAATATATAACAAGTTCAGGTGAATAAGACAAACTACTACTAGCTTTTCCATGACTTGAATAAATAAGAAACCTTCCCGAATTTTGCACACAAAATATTGGACCCGTACAGAGAGTCCCGGAGCAAAATGCAAGAAGAAATAGGCGCAGGGACGGCATGACTGTGCTGGACTGCACAGTTGCCGCTTTAAACGGTTGGAACACTTTAAGAGAGGGAAAGGGGAGGAACTGGGGGCGGTGCCTGGGCTAAGGAAGTGAGATGGTTAGGGGAAGTGAAGTGCAGTCACAGAGCGGAGGAGGAAGCGTTAGGTCACATCACCCTCACCGCTCTGCTTCTCCCCTAACAAAACGGCGGCGGCGGCAGAACACCTGGACCGGTTTAGAGCGGCTTTGCGGGCACAGGGCGTTGAATGGGTTAGGCAGCAGGTGGCGGCCATTACAGCGGAAGGTGAGGTAGCAACGATGGCGGGGGGTCGGCTACTCCACGGGCGTGACGTTTTCCAGCCACCTGACCGCTTCAGCCCTGACCCTGGCCCCGGGGGTTCACAGAGGGGGGCGCAGCCGGCAGACAGATGGGCAGAACGGTGCGCGGCTGGGGGGTCGCCCCAGGCTGGAGGGAGGAAGGCATCCGGGGGGCTGACGGGGAGGCCAGGTCTCAGCGGGTGATGGACGCAGCACAGCACATGGCTCAGCACCCCCAGCCAGGCGCAGAGGTTTGGGGCAGACGGTGGAGACGAGGGGGGGCACGGAGGTCAGCCCAGCCCATCAGCAAGAAAGCACAGTTCAGCGGGTGGGGGGCCGGTCGGCGGGCAGGCCCCCCAGTCCCCAGCGCTTGGGTGAGACCCCCAGGAGGAGCAAGCGATGGTGAACGGCCTGCACGCAGTGTTTGGCGGGGTGACAGGCGCAGGAGCATGTCGCCGCGGGGGAAGAGCAATTCGGATGGACCAAGGACGGGCGGCAAGAAGGGGCAGCGTGGCTGATCCAGGGAGAGCGGAGCGAGCCCGGAAGCAGCTCCGGGGGAGGCAACGCATGACACGGCAGGTGGCGACAGATCTGAGGGCGAGGTGACGGAGTCCGATGGAGGTGCCGATCCCGGCCGATCAGCGGAGGTGGGTCCAGTATCGGCGGCTGTCGGGCAGCCTGGTGAGTCTAATGTTTCCTCTACCATTTCTTCATTGTTCCATGCTTAGTTAGGACGACACAGCTCGACTGGGACTCCGGTGGCAGGGGGTGGCTAACAATCGGGGGGTGTCTACACCTCCGGTCTCCACTGACCCAGGGACAGAGACAAGGGCAAGCTCGCTGGGGTTAGGGGCCTTGCAACTAGGGCTAAAGGAGTTAGTACAGCGCTTTGAGCCTGCGGTGCCGGGTGGTCCGGCGCAGGCCTGGACACCTATTCCAGTGGTGGGCGTTAGGGACACGGCAGGGTCTGCAGTACCATCGGATACAGTGGCAACCACGGGGGTGGTCGGCGAGTGGGACCTGCACGGTGACACCAACAGAGGGCCAGAATAAGACGGGGACAAGGTGGCTGATTCCGTTAGATTGACGGACTCTGCTAAGAGTGAGGTATTCGTGTGCTTCGAGGGACCGTTGGGAGCGCACTTGGAGGCTGAGGTGAGGAACAAGATTTGGAAGGGCTTATATGTTGAGATATTCACCCTGCTGCCCTTGGAGAAGTTCAACCTGGATAGGTTTAAGCTGGAGAAGCGTAAGAAGGAGGACGGGGAAAAGAGACGATATCGGCTGATTCTGCGGACCTTCTCCAATTGGCTACCAGCCTTTGCGATCATGGCAAGCGTGATAGGTGAGAAGACGCCGGAACATTGCACGGCCCTGTTTGTGTACCTCGAGGCCATCAGTGAGGCTCATGGGACCTACGGAGGGACGGCATGGCTCAGGTATGACGAGCAGTTCGACAGAGGATGGTGGTCAGACCGTCACTCTGTTGGGACCGTAAGGACATCAGCTTTTTCAGTTTTGTTTTGTTTGTTTTTCGGGGGGGGGGGGGGGGGGTCGGCGGTTCCACAGCCTCAGGACAACCGACCGAAAAGCGTTGGGTTTATCTGCTGGCAGTTCGATGAAGGGACCTGCAAGTTCGATTTAAACACAGGTGCTCCGGCTGTGGGGGAACGCACACGTTGTCAACATGTTTTAAGAGGGGGAAGGGTCATCCCGGGGATTCTACAGGTAAGGGGGATGACACCGGTGCGGGTAGACAGGATGTGTCCTTTCCTCAATAGATACCACGACCGGGCGGCAGATCGCCTGCTGGAAGTGGGTTTTTACTGACAGTTTTCAAATCCCCTGTAAGTTGACTACAGTTCTACCGGTGGCTAGAAATCTGAGGTCAGCCTTGTCCCACCCGAAGGTGGTAGCTGAGAAGTTTGGCTAGGAGGTTGCGCTGGGACGTATGGCCGGCCCCCTTTTTCAGGAATTGCCGCTGCCAGATCTGGTGGTCTCCCCATTGGGGGTCGTCCCTAGGAAGGAACCCAAAAAATTACAGCTCATACATCACCTGTCATTTCCTAAAGGAGGGTCGGGGACCGATTCGATCTCGCCGGAGGAATGTGCAGTATCATACATGCCTTTGGATGCTGCCGTCGCTTGGGTTGGGCGCTACAGAAAGGGGGTGTGGATGGCCAAGTCTGATATAGAAGCAGCCTTCCGCCTTTTGCCAGTGCACCCCGACAGCTTTAGGCTGTTGGGCTGCACTTGGGGAGGGAGATACTATGTGGATAGGTGCCTGCCGATGGGGTGTTCAATCTCCTGTGCGTTGTTTGAAACGTTCAGCTCCTTCTTGGAATAGGCTGTGCGGGACGTGGCAGGCATAAGCTCGGTCATTCATTACTTGGATGACTTCTTATGTGGGGGCCCGACAGGTTTTAACATTTGCACAGTTCTCCTGGGGACGTTGCAACACCTACGGAACGATTTGGAGTCCCGTGGGCGCAGGCAAAGACAGAAGGTCTGGCATCCACCATGACATTCCTGGGGATAGAGATTGATTCTTTGAGGATGGAATGTGGGCTGCTGGCGGACAAATTGGTTGGGTTGCAGGAGGAAGTGCGTGCAACCAGGGGGATTGCGTGAACTACAACTACGTAGACTTCAACCGTTGTTGGGTAAGTTGAACTTTGCTTGACAGGGCATGCCCATGGGCAGGGTTTTTTGCCACCGGCTGGCGGCTTCAACTGCGGGAGTCAGTTCCCCTATGCATTTGGTGACACTGGGTGAGGAACATAGGGAGGACTTGATGGTGTGGCAGGAGTTCTTGGAATCGTTCAAAGGACGAGCTCTCTGGATGTCTGGCCCCCATTAGCAATTTTGATCTGGAGCTGTTCACAGATGCGGCTGGATCGATGGGGTTGGGGGACTTCTTTAAAGGTCAGTAGTGCGCGGCAAAATGGCCGGTGGAGTGGCAGGAAGCAGGGGTGTTGAAGAACTTGGTTTTGTTGGAGTTATTCCCTATTGTGGTTGCTCTGGAAATTGGGGGGGGAATCCTTTCGCAATCGGAAAGTCCGCTTCAATTGTGACAATCTTGGGGTAGTGCAGGTGGTCAACAGGTTGACAGCGGATTCGGGACCGGTAATTAGGTTGTTGAGGCCTTTAGTACTGCGTTGCTTGCAAGTTAATGCATTCATATACGCTGTGCATTTTCCGGGGGTGGAGAATACTCTGGCTGATGCCCTGTCTCGCTTCCAGTGGGACAGGTTCTGGGAATTGGCGCAGAGGGCGGAGCAGTGCGGGGTGCCCTGTCCCGAGTGGCTGTGGAGTGTAGCTTTGGGACAGCAGCCAAATGGATAAGAGCGTCGGTGACTAAGGCCTCCTGGAACGCCTATTCTAGGGTATAGAGGGAATGGTCGGACTGCTTAACAAGCATCGGGGTATCTTCGGAGGATCCAGGTATGGATCATGCGGTGCTTTATTTTGTTAACCTGGGTTTAGAGGCTGGCTTGTTGCCAGCATCGATTGACCGTGGGTTAGCGGGTCTGGTGTTCCTGTTTAAGTGGCAGGGGCACAGGGATTACACCAAGGACTGCTGGGGGAAGCAGGCAGTGAAAGGGTATAGAAAGGCCCGTCCAAGGGAGTGGCTGGAGGGCTTCTGGCAGGGGAGGTGGAGTGTGGTCAAGACTACATCGGGATCTGGGTCAGACATTTCAAGATGGACCAAAGTGGACGGGGGCACGGATAGAGGTGAGGAGGATTTCTGGGTTTGGTCTCTGCCCTGTACAAACAGTGGCGACCTATTTGGAGAGACGCCCACAAGGCGGGGGTTCTTTCCTGGTACATGAGGATTGGGGGTCCCTCTTAAAATTCCAATTTATTGCAGTGTTCCGCAAATGTTTTGTCGTAGCAGGCTTCGACCACAAGAGTTTTTTCATCACATTCATTCCGAATTGGGGCGGCGATGGAGGCGTCAAAGGCAGGACTGAGTCAGAAGGTGGTCAGGCGCATAGGGAGGTGGGACTCGGACAGGTTTAAGTTTCACGTGCACCCACACATGTTGTAAGGGTTAGCACGAGGGGAGTTTATTGTAAATTTGTTGATACGTTGATGTGTTGCCTTAACGTATGTGTTTGTACTGTTAATCTTTTTTACAGGTCAGGAAGTCGGATTGGTGTGGAGACTTGGCCACTCGTATGTGTACTGGGGGGCCAAGAGGTCTGACGTTCGGCCGAACGGCAGGCAATTGATGATACCCCCGGGGCAGGAGGCTCTAGTCTGGTGGATCGGGGCACTGGGGATGCGGTGGAATAGGGTGCTGGGGGAAGTTTTTAGGTTCTCTAGACTAGACCGCCCTCCCAATGTTTTGGTGTTACATGTTGGGGGGAATGACATGGGAGCGAGATCCATGCGGGATTTGATTTGGGACAAACAGGATGACCTATTGAGGATAACAAGCTGCTTATCCTCAAATGGTGGTGGTATGGTCGGACATGGTAGGTTAGAGGTCCTGGAGATGGGCGTGGTCGGACTAAAAGGTTGACAGGGCTCGGTAAAAGTAAATAAAGAAGTAAGCAGGTTTTTTTTTTTTTTTTTTGTCGGAATGGATGCTTGGCGGTTCGACACAGGGAATTGGAGGTATCTCGGGAGTGATGGGGTGCACTTGACTGAGGTCGGTACGGATTTGTGGGCCCTGGGATGCAAGATGGGATCCAGTGGGGCCTGAGGGTTTGGAGGTGCTCGCAAGGGTAAGGGTTTACCCCTTGCGGGCTGTGGCAGCTCTTTGGGTTGCTGGGAGAGGAGATCGGAGAAGTACATGTGTAAAAACATGCTGTACCCATCCATGTGATGGGAGTGGTTTATGGTACTTCCAGGTACAGGGGGTACCTGGAAGGGTTAAAAGGGGTAGGTCACTGCTAGGTTTGATAACGCCTCCGAGTCAGGGGATTCCGACTGGAGGCATAAGGTTGAAGTTAAAATAGGTGGTAGCAGTGACCAGTGGGTGGGCGTTTCCCCCACCCAACCAGGAACCAGTTTAAAAGTTGAAGTGTTGGTAATGTTAATTTATGTTATTTATTAAAGTTTATATTTGTTAATAAAATAAGGCCGGATGGCCATTTACTCCAAAGCCTAGTTGGGTCTTTTGTAAAGAGGGGTTTTGGAGGGTGGTATGTGGGCATGGGTTAGTAGGCATTAGGTTACTGGGCCTAAGTCCTACAAGGTCATGCACATTCAGGCCAGTGTTGTTGGTCTGTTTGAGTTGTGGATGGAAAAGAGTAGGTACCTGGACCAAAACTGGAATGGGCTTCGGTTGGCTGAGAAGACTTTATCAAGTGTGAATGTGTTTTTAGGAATTATGATGAACTGCTTTATACATGTAAATCATTACAAGCCTCCTCACTCATGAGAACTGTGTGCTAGTATGCACACGGAATGAGTAATCACACAATCACATTTTGATTGCAGTGATTTCATTAAAGGACAAGGGCTTGTGTGAGAGAAAGTACACCCCTGAAAGGTCGAGCAATTCCCTGCTAATCGAACTGAGCTGGTGCCCATTGCTTGTGATAATCATCTTAAAGCACTGTTCCACAGGTATAATTCTTGCTGTGTCATTATATTTTTATAGGAGGGGAGTCACACAGTGCAGGTCAGTAGCAAACAGTGAAGGAGTTAACTAGGCTGAATAGGAGGAAACTGCAGGAGTTTAATTCATGCTGTATTTTTGGTGTTGACATTTCAAGGCAAAAAAAGAGGGAAAGCAGAAATGTCATTGTGTTGAAGAATAGATGCAGCTGGGTTGCTCAGCTGCTGTTGGCAAAGCATTGTTGAAGAAATCACACAGTAGCTACAATGCAACCTACACACACGTGAAGGAAATCTATAGGATCAAGTCAGGTGTAGAAAATAAGAAGATTACAAGTTAGTTGCTCATTTCAAACTAAATAAATGGGTGTCTCCAAGCCCAATAGCCCATCGTTAGTTGCATCTGATATATGTGAATATCATATGGGGCTGAGAATGAATGTGCACTGTCATTAATAGAAAACCATCAATAAGATTTCTGTGTTTATTGTGTTGTAATAAATGAGATATTGCTATGGGACATTGCTTTGCTACATATCACTTCCTATATGAGGTAAAGTGAGACCTGGAGGAGAGAATGGACGGAGGTGAGGCATTACTAAGGGAGAAACAGGGTCAGGGAACAGTCAGCTAAGTCAATGTGTTTGGGGGTGTAGCCCTTACCTGATTGGAGGCAGAGGTTGAAGGGGCAGGGTTCAGATGAACTTTGCGGTGAGGTAGTTCTCTCACATTCCAAGGATTCAGGAAAAGTGGCAGCTTCAGTTGTCACCCCCCCTGCAAGAAAAGTGACATAATGAGGGACTTCAAGGCCTTATTAGATCAAGTCAGGGCTGCTGTGGAAGATTGGGGCCTGCAGTGGCTGTAGCAGCAGCGGACATGCTGAGGGAGGTCAGAATCGGCTCCCTCACCTGCTACTTCCCCACCTGATCAGAAACATTCTAGGAGGGTTCGCCCTCCTGAGCGCCTCAGTCCTTCACTTGTTCCCCAGGTCCAGCGGCAAGGTAGGAGCTACTGTCATAGGGACCCTCCGGGGCCTGCTGCGGGGCTTCATGCTTCCAGTCCCAGCAGTGACCCTGGGAGGAATCCTCGTCGCTGGCAGAACCCGAGGGGGGAGGGGCATCCTGCTCTTACTCTCCCCCTCTCTTCAGGTTCCGGAGCCTGTGGTGCCCCCCCCCTGCTGAGGTGCCAAGTGGGGGGGGGGGCTCAGTGTGGGAGATGATCGGGAACACACAGTGAGGGGTATAACAGCCCCTTAGTTGCCCCGCAGGATATAATCTGCCCTGGATGCTGGAGGAGATCGCACGGAGGGGAAGTCCACTTTTTTTATTTTAACATAACATACATTAACAGGTTGCGAAAAACCATACAGACAAATATCCAAGTTTCACTACATACTTATCGGAGTCATTTTCCTAGCAGTAAGTACATGCACGCGTCGTTACATTACACGTTTCAGATGTTTCCTGATACCTCCTATGTTAGTGCAAGGTCCATATACCATACGGGGAAGGGGTCCTATTAGACCCTGCTGCCGAGGCTCAATCAATGGTAAAGTGTAGAGATGGCCTTGCAGGTCGCCTGGCGGTTGGTTCGTGGCGAATTTTGCTCATTCGCGATTCGCCAAACCGGCGGACTGCTGGCGCTGTTTGCGGCGGCCATATTTGTTTACATTGTGAAGAACTTTGAACCATGACACATCCATCATGGGGTACAGGACAGCCAATTGAGACATTTCAGCACATGGACAATTGGACATTCCCCCACCTTATAAATAGACCTGATCTGGCGGCCATTTTACATTCTGTCTTTTGTCAATGTAGGGAGAGGTTGCTGTGTGGAGCAGGGACGGACTGTAGTGACACAAACCGCTAGCTATTAGGTCTACAAAAGTCTTTTTAAGGACTGGTATAGGTGTACAGTATATAGGGTTCTGGTGCACTGCTGCTGACTGCTGTGCTGCTGATTGCTGAGTGCACTGCTGACTGATTCTGCAGCTGTCTTTTGTCAGTGTAGGGACAGGACGCTGTGTGGAGCAGGGACAGTCAGTTTAAGCACTAGCTATTACTATTTGGTCCACAAAGGTTCTTTTAAGGACTGGTATAGGTGTACAGTATATAGGGTTGTACACGTATAATATACTTTCTTTCAAATATACAAAGTATATTATGGTGCACTGCTGACTGCTGTGCTGCTGAGTGCTGCCCGATTCTGCAGTTTTCTTTTATCAGTGTAGGGACTGAGGGACAGTTTGGTGTTCTGAGCAGGGACAGTCTGCAACTCACTAGCTATTAGGTCCACAAAGGTCCTTTTATAGGTGTACAGTATATAGGCTTGTACACGTATAATATACTTTCCACATACATACTGCACTTCTCTAGAGACTTTTGTCACAGGGTCATTTAAAAAATGACAGGCAGAGGAAGAGGCAGGCCCTTCCACAGGGGTGGTAGGGGTAGGGCAGGAGCAACAGACTTGAGCCAAAATGGCGCGTGCGATTACGTCAAAGGACGCACCAGACTTGGTTGAGTGGCTCACTCAGCCTTAGGCCGCGTACACACGGGCGGACTGTTCGCCCAACTTTGTCCGCTGAACAGTGTTTCAGCGGACAGTCCGCTCGTGTGTGGGCTTCAGCGGACAGTTTCAGCAGACAGTCTGACGAACAAAGTTTTTCGGAAATCCCGTAAAACTGTCCGCTGAAACTTGGTTTGAGCGGACAGTCCGCCCGTGTGTAGGCTTGTTCGTCAAACTAAGTTCCGCGCATGCTCAGAAAGGATTTACACGGCGAAGGTTGCATTGCAGTGTATTGGACGTCGTATTTCTCGTCCCGTCGTACGTGCCGTTCACGTCATCGCGCAAGTTTCAGCGGACTGTTCGTTCGTCGTGTGTGGTCAAGTCCGTCCATGCTAATTTTGAGCGGACTGTTTGTCAAACTGTTTGACGAACAAGGTTGGGCGAACAGTCCGCACGTGTGTACCCGGCCTTACTCTTCTGCACCCTCTTCTTCACTCTCTACTCTGTGCACCCCCAAAGACACTACCACCAACACCACCATATACCTTCCTCTTGAGTCACAGGAATTATTTTCTGATCCATCACAAGACATTGCCAATGCGCAGCCACTCTTGGCATTGGATCAGGAAGAGGAGGTAGCAACAACCGCCACTCAGCAGTCTGACGACAGTACCCAGGTCAGCCCAAGGAGGAGGTTGGTCCCCGCTGTTGCTGCCTATTCCGAGATCTCTAATTATAGAGGTGGGGAAGGTGACGTAGATGATAACGTGTCTAGTGATGTCACGTGGGTGCCCACAAGAGAGGAGGAGGAGGGGAGTTCAGAGGGAGATATGGACCAGCAGATAGGGAGTAGAAGCAGGCAGAACTTAGATTGCACAGGAGGGACAAAGCAGACTGCTAATGTATCAGGAGCGAGGCATCAACCATGTACGGTCACATCTGGTGCTCCCAGGATGCCGGCACATGGCTCCGCAATGTGGGGTTTTTTAATGTGTCTGCTGCTGACAATAGTGTTGCCATCTGCAGCCTTTGCAGTCAACGCATAAGTCGTGGTAAGCCCAACACTCACCTATGGACGACCGCCTTAAGAAGGCACATGAGCTGCCATCACCGAGCCCAGTGGGAGCAACGGAACACACAAAGCCACACTCCAGGCTCTCAACGTCCAGCCTCGTCTTCTACTTCTCCTCCTTCTCTCTCCTCACAATTGTCCTCCACTCCACCTGCCATCATGCCATCCTCCACGTTTTCTGGAAAAAGGTAGGCTTCCGTGGGCCAAATGTTCGAGTGTAAAAAAAAATTATGACGCCGGATAACCCTCTTGCCCAACGGTTGATGGCTGGCTTGTCAGAACTGATAGCCTGCCAACTACTGCAACATAATAATATAATGGACTCGGAGGCCTTTCGAAAATTTTGGAACATCACAATGGAAGGTCCCAGGAAGGAAGTATTTCTCACAGAAGGGCATCCCAGAGCTATATGGCCATGTTCAGCGACAAGTGAATGTATCTCTGGCACACAGTGTCGGTGCCAAGATACATCTGACCACAGACACGTGGTCTAGCAAACACGGGCAGAGAAGGTATATCACTTTTACTGCCCACTGGGTGAACCTTCTGACGGCCGTCAAGCATGTAACCCGTGGCACCCGTGTAGATTTGGTTTTACCGCCACGGATTGCATGCAGGCCTGACTCTTCTTCTCCTTCTTCTCCTCCTCCTCCTACTCCATCCTCCTCCCTCTCCTCCTCAGCTGACTCCTCCTTTTCCGCTGCTAGCGTCTCTTCCGCTGCGCCGCCCAAGCTCCCCAGAACCTATTCGACATGCCAGGTGAGACGTTGCCATGCCGTGCTGCGTCTGTTGTGCCTGGAAGCCAAGAGCCACACTGGCCCGGCACTCCTTTCAGCTTTGCGTTCACAGGCAGATCAGTGGCTAACACCGCTCAATTTGACAGTTGGTAAAGTGGTGTGTGACAACGGTGCCAATCTGCTTAGCGCATTGAAACAGGGCAAAATCACGCATGTGCCATGCATGGCACACGTCTTAAACTTGGTCGTGCAGCGATTCCTTGTCAAATACCCTGGGGTCCAGGACATCTTGCGGCAGGCAAGGAAAATCTCGGCCCATTTCAGAAGATCTTACACGGCCATGGCTCGCCTTGCTGACATTCAGCGGCGACACAATCTGCCGGTCAGACGTCTTATTTGCGATTGCCCGACGCGATGGAACTCAACCTTCTATATGCTTGATAGGCTGCTCCAGCAGAAACGTGCAGTTAACGTCTACCTGTATGAACTCTGCGGCAGAACCAGTTCTGGGGAGCTGGGGTTTTTTTCACCGCGCCAGTGGCTGCTTATGCGCGACACATGCAGACTTCTGCGGCCATTTGATGAGATCACCAAACTGGTCAGTCGCAGCCATGGCACCATCAGTGACATTGTACCTTCTTTATGGAGTGTGCATTGCGTCGTGTCATTGATCAAGCCGTGGAGGAGCAGGAAGATGAGGAAGTCACAATGCTGGATGAATTCCCAGGGATGGCTACTCTATCTGAGACAAGTCAACAACAGGAGTCTGAAGAGGAGTCAGAGGAGGATGGTGCCGGGCGGATGAGGAGGAGCAAGAAAAGCATGCTTTAAACCTTTCTGGGATCCCTGTTGTTGTGCGTGGATGGGGAGAGGAGAACGAGGAGGACGACATTAGCCTGGATGATGAGCAGGAGCCAGGCCACCACACCGCTTCCAGTTTAGTGCAAATGGGGGCCTTCATGCTCCAGTGTTTTAACAGGTACCCCCGTATAAAAAGCATAAGGGTCAAGGGGCAGTACTGGGTGGCAACGTATATAGACCCCCGGTAGAAACACAAAATGGCGGAAATGTTACCACGGTCACAGAGGGCTGTCAGAATGGAGCACTTACAGACCTTGCTTTGACAACTGCTGCATTCTGCTTTTGCGTGCGCTGGCAGAGGAGGAATTCCCACTCCCAGAGAAAGAGTTGCGGGTACCAATCCAACAGCGCCTGCAAGAAGAGGGCGGTTTGAAGATGTGTTGGTGACTGTCAGGGAGTGATTAGACCAGACTGTGTGGACTGCACAGAGGGAACCCAAACGCATGTGAATGAAATAACAACGTGTTTATTATAAATAAAAAGGAAAATGAAAACAAACAGTGCACTACCAACCACAACAAGTAATATATATATATATATATATATATATATATATTTATATATTAAATGGGAACTACCAGTGACGTCAACGGAAGCAAGGCCGAGGTCAAACACCGGGGAAACAGTAGAAGTGTAAGGACGGATGGATGGGCTGCAGAGCAGGGATCAAGGTAGCAGGAGACAAGAGGGACGGGTGCAGGATGGGCTAAGAATCAGGAAGGGACAGGTCAGGTAAATACAAAGTCCAGGTTCAGGTCCAAAGGTTCAGGTTACATGGAGAGAGTGTGATACTGAGACAAGCATGTTAGGGCTTGCTGGGTATTTATAAGACTACTGATTACCCTCACGTAACAGCTGATCGCTGCAGGTGCTGTCTGCTCCACACTGCCGGAGTACACCCGTTGGTGAGCGCTGGTACTACAGTCCAGGGATCCAATAGTGCCACCAGGAGGTATGTCCTCTTATTACAGGCCCTGGGTGTTAGAAGACACCCGCTGGTGGACACTGGTACTGCAATCCAAGAGATCAACAGCGCCACCAACGGGTGGACCATTTCATGACAGTACCCCCCCCCCTCAAAGGAGCGGCCTCCGGACGCTCCAGCTAGGTGTAATTGTCCACAGTTAATGGCCTCACACCATGGATGAGGGCACGTCAAGCTGGGTACAGGGCACATCAGGGCAGACAGCGGGCAAAGGCTCTGGGTCTTTGAGCTGTGCAGCATTCTCTGGGTCCTTAGGCCGAACAGCAAGTACTGCAAGGGCAAGCTGGATTACAGGCACTGGCTCAGCAAGCTGAGTAATGGGCCCCGGTCCAGCAGGCTGGGTGACGGGCCCCGGCTCAGTGAGCTGGACACCAGGCACTGGTCCGGCAAGCCAAATAACGGGCACAAGCTTAACAGGCCAATTAATGGACACTGATTCCCCAGGCTGGATAGCGGGCCCCGACTCCCCAGGCTGGGTAGCGGGCCCCGACTCCCCAGGCTGGGTAGCGGGCCCCGACTCCCCAGGCTGGGTAGCGGGCCCCGACTCCCCAGGCTAGGAAACTGAAACATCCGGCTGGGAAACTGAAACATCCGGCTGGGAAACTGAAACATCCGGCTGGGAAACTGAAACATCCGGCTGGGAAACTGAAACATCCGGCTGGCAAGCTGGAACAACAGGCTGGCAAGCTGGAACAACAGGCTGGCAAGCTGGAACAACAGGCTGGCAAGCTGGAACAACAGGCTTAGGTGGGCCACCGGATACAACTGGCATGCATGCAGGCTGGACCGGGTTGGTTGGTGCGGAGGCGGGTTGGGTTACTGGCAGGATTGTGCGGGTCGGAAAGAATTTTCGTTTCTTTTTTGACTTAGCCGCTGCAGCTTTGTATGTAGGTGCAGGGCTGTGAGAAAACAAAGTATCTGGGCAAAAGGAAGACCAAGGAACATTGGCAGGAGGAGGGGTTTGTGGGACTGTTACAGGTGGAGGAGAAGAGGCAGGTGGGTTGCAGGCAGGATAGGTGCTACACTTGGTGACAGGATAGTAGTATTTGGTAGGAAGTGGAGTAGACTGGGTTGTAACTGAGGTTGCCATAGGCAATGGGGAGATAGATACTTGGGAAGGCAGGTGGTTAATGACAGGGCTGGAAGGTTGTGGCTTAGCTAAATGCAGGAGATCTGACCATGCCTGTAGCACAGGTTGAACAAACACTGATTCACACACAGCCTGACTAACCAGAGATTGCACTGAATGGATGCAATCAGACAACACCTGTTGTGGACAAGAGGAATAACATTCCATGAAATAGGCTGGATCATCCTCTAACAACCATACCAGAGATTCAACTTGGCCCAAATTGAAGGAGGGAGAAAAATCACCACTTACTTTGGAATTACATGTCAGGGTTAGCTCTGCACATAGTTGGATTAAGGGCTGAACATCCCCAAACAACATGTAGCCCTGATCCACCAGGGAATGAGCTGATCGGATGGTCTCCATCAGCCGGTCACTAGACCACCTTTTTAGAAGCTGGCGACAATATTCACCAGCCTCTTTTGCCAGCAGAGAATAATACATTATTTCATTGAAATCCATATTGGCAGACTAACAGGTCAGGATGGTTCCTCAATGCAGCCACGTCTGGTCAGGGAGGTCTCAGTATACTGTCAGGGAGTGATTAGACCAGACTGTGTGGACTGCACAGAGGGAACCCAAACGCATGTGAATGAAATAACATGTTTATTATAAATAAAAAAGGAAAACAAACAGTGCACTACCAACCACAACAAGTAATATATATATATATATATATATATATATATATATATATATATATATATATATATAATAAATGGGAACTACCAGTGACGTCAACGGAAGCCAGGCCGAGGTCAAACACCGGGGAAACAGTAGAAGTGTAAGGACGGATGGATGGGCTGCAGAGCAGGGATCAAGGTAGCAGGAGACAAGAGGGACGGGTGCAGGATGGGCTAAGAATCAGGAAGGGACAGGTAGGGTAAATACAAAGTCAAGGTTCAGGTCCAAAGGTTCAGGTCCAAAGGTTCAGGTCCAAAGGTTCAGGTCCAAAGGTTCAGGTCCAAAGGTTCAGGTCCAAAGGTTCAGGTCCAAAGGTTCAGGTCCAAACGTTCAGGTCCAAAGGTTCAGGTCCAAAGGTTCAGGTCCAAAGGTTCAGGTCCAAAGGTTCAGGTCCAAAGGTTCAGGTCCAAAGGTTCAGGTTACATGGAGAGAGTGTGATACTGAGACAAGCATGTTAGGGCTTGCTGGGTATTTATAAGACTACTGATTACCCTCACGTAACAGCTGATCGCTGCAGGTGCTGTCTGCTCCACACTGCCGGAGTACACCCGTTGGTGAGCGCTGGTACTACAGTCCAGGGATCCAATAGTGCCACCAGGAGGTATGTCCTCTTATTACAGGCCCTGGGTGTTAGAAGACACCCGCTGGTGGACACTGGTACTGCAATCCAAGAGATCAACAGCGCCACCAACGGGTGGACCATTTCATGACAGTGACTTCTGATATGAGGTCATTCTTTTAGCTGACCCATCGACAGGTCTCATCCGGATCCAGCATCAGGGAACGCCTAGACTGACAGGTGTCCGACTACATCGGGTTAACGGCCGATGTGGACGCTCTGAGGAGTGATGAACCCCTGGACTACTGGGTGGGCAGGCTTGACCTCTGGCCAGAGCTTGACCAATTTGCAATGGAACTGTATGCTTGCCCCTCGTCCAGTGTCCTGTCCGAAAGGACATTCAGCACAGCAGGGGGGATCGTGACGATAAGCGCACTCGCTTAGCTCACGACAGTGTTGACTTCCTGACATTTATAAAAAATGAATGAGCCATGGATCTCAGAGGAATTCAACACATGTGACCAGTAGACCATGTATATGCATAAGTTTATAAACGATTTATTTAATCGAGCACACAGACCTTTTTTCTACCTTTGGCTCACTTCCTTGTACAAAAAAAGCACACCGTACTATATGCCCGTACCCTCCTGTTTGAAGAGGTTGAGCGGTGTCATATTTTTGTGTCCCGCAGTGAGTTGCTGTTATCAGTGCTGCTGTCAGTGCTCTCTATCTCGGTGCTGGTGTCAGTGCTCTCTCTCTATCTCGGTGCTGGTGTCAGTGCTCTCTATCTCGGTGCTGGTGTGGTGTCACTGCTCTCTATCTTGGTGCTGGTGTGGTCTCAGTGCTCTCTATCATGGTGCTGGTGTGGTGTCAGTGCTCTCTAACTTGGTGCTGGAGTCAGTGCTCTCTATCTCGGTGCTGGTGTCAGTGCTCTCTATCTCGGTACTGGTGTCAGTACTCTCTATCATGGTGCTTGTGTGGTGTCAGTGCTCTCTATCTTGGTGCTGGTGTTAGTGCTCTCTATCATGGTGCTGGTGGGGTGTCAGTGCTCTCTATCACGGTGCTGGTGTGGTGTCAGTGCTCTCTATCTCGGTGCTGGTGTCAGTGCGCTCTATCTCGGTGCTGGAGTCAGTGCTCTCTATCACGGTGTTGGTGTCAGTGCTCTCTATCACAGTGCTGGTGTCAGTGCTCTCTATCTCGGTGCTGATGTCAGTGCTCTTTATCACGGTGCTGGTGTGGTGTCAGTGCTCTCTATCTCGGTGCTGGTGTCAGTGCTCTCTATCTCGGTGCTGGTGTCAGTGCTCTCTATCTTGGTGCTGGTGTCAGTGCTCTCTATCACGGTTCGGGTGATCTTATCATGCACCATCTTCATAGCCTGTCCTGACCTTTCCTCTCCTCCGTTGCCTTCATGCGCTCCTGAATTGTCAAAATTTCACAGATAAAAAAATAAGGCTTGTCGTTGTCGATCCCAGATTCACTTAATACTTTTGTTATGTCAGTGTCCATGTGGTGGGACTATGTGTGCATAGTCTATGTGTGGTGGATGTGTGGTGGATCACTGGAATACTTTGTTGAAGATCTCCAACATTGTTTTGAAGAATATTTGCACAGCACTATAGCAATTTTTGGTGTTTGGCATGCGCTTATAAGAGAATATTATATTGCACGGACACTTTTTAGAGTTTTTTTACTATATTTTTTGTAGTTTTTGTGGTTTTATGTGAAATACATATTTGCACTTTTTATCTATAGGACACCAGTAATAGGTATCAGGTCAGCGCTATATAACTCAGAGTGTGGTTGTGTAATTGCCTTTTAAAGGGATTGACATAGAGCTGCTTTATCTGTTTATAAAATCCCAGCGCTGGTGACCTTAATACTTACTTTTAATTCTAATTGACTGGAAGGGATATGATGGAGTGGTGTTGGATTTCTTCTACTGATATTTTTGCTCCTCGTTTTGTGAAACGTTTCCATCAAAAGTTTCCCATCAAGCCTGGCCCTAAACAACTGGGGGGGTTCTGTCATGATTTAGGCTGCATTCACACCTAAGCATTTTCAGCTCATAAAACGCTTGCAAAATGCCCATAAAAACGCCTGAAAAACATCCAACAAGCAAAATGGTATCGTGAGCATTTTGTCACCTGAAGCAAAACTCCTGAAAAATGCCCTAAGCTCAAAAAAGAACATGAGCTTCTTTGGGGCAGATTACAGGTGTTTTCCTGGCCTTTACATTGGTGACCTGAACAAATTCGGGGCAAAAACACGACAAAATCGCGGTAAAAATTGGCGACACTGAAAAACGCTCAGGTGTGAATGCAGCTTAAGGTCTCTTTCACACTACGACTTCAAAGGCCCGCGATTTCCTGTTGTTGGAGCGCATGCTGACAACCAGAGGGATGAGGTCACTTCCGGAAACTGGAGCCAGTAGGTGACCTAATTTTCAGCAAATTTTCAGCTTTTACTAAAACATTATTTGATATACTGCACTTAGAGGGGCGCTTTTGTTCTATCCCCAGTGTTTCCACAAGATTGCTTCTTATTCTTCAACAGGGCTGCCTTCCAAAGCTGCTATCTTTCTACAATATATATGGACTTTTTTAAGGACATTGTTGTTGTTTTTTATATTTCACTCTCACAGCCGCACACCTTGTGTATGTAGTTTCCTTTTGTGAGCCATTAGATTGGTGGTCAACAATGTGTGTTTTTTAGCACTCACTTCATCTCTCCATATGTTGTTGTATTACAGTAACAATGCACAGCGTTACACCTCTCTGAGCCTGTCAGCTTCTGAGGAATCTAACCGGCTCAGAGGGGCATGCTGGCAGATGTCTATCTGAAGAGCAGCAAGAACTGGCAGAAGAGAGCCTAAGGATGTTCAGTACAATGGGGAAGCTCAGTTCTAGCAAGAGAGCATTGCCCAGGAGACATCCCAATGTTTTTTATCCACTCTGCTACCCAGCCAAGTTTGTATTGTGTTTGCGCTTTCATGCAGAATTCCCCTCAGTACTAATCTCAGGCTCTCTCCTTCCAGTCACAGTGCTTTTAATATTTTTTTTTTGCATATGAGGAGGTGTAATATAGCCTCCTCACTGCCTCAGTATAATGCTGAACTACTGTGCTGCAATCATGACTGCGTGATGTGAACAACCCAGCCTGGCTGTTATTTTAAAGTTTGGTTGGGTGACCAGAGGGCAGTAAAACTGCAGCTCAGCCACAGATTTTTATCAACCACCCATCTGAAAGAGACTGATAGACTGACCCCCCCCCCCCCCCCCCATTTAACACAACTAGAGAATGATTGAATGAAATGGAATCAGTATACACAGATTTACTTCTTCTGAGTGATATTAAATGAACACTCTAACCACCATGAGCACGTCAGTGATTTGAAGTGGTCAAGGTATTAGGAGTCAGTATGGGGATGTCATGAATATACTAAGGTGGTCTAATGATTGGCTTCTGTCTAACAGGGAGGGCTACATAGAGATCAAAATTTGGTCGATCTCCTGCTAAACTGAATTTTAATCGGTGTGTACCCATCTTTACCTAACTGCTTGCTTCAGGTGGCTTCTTTCAGCACCGGAACCCTGACGTAAGGAGGGGACTCTCTGGGGACCCTGACGTAAGAGAGGGGACTCTCTGGGGACCTTGACTTAAGAGAGGGGACTCTCTGGGGACCCTGATGTAAGGAGGGGGCTCTGGTGACCTTAAAGTAAGGAGGGGGGCACTGCGAACCTTGATAGGGGGGCTAACTCTGGGAATCCTGATTTAAGTTTGGGGGATCTAGGGACCTTAATACAAGAAAGGCGACTCTGGGACCATGATTTCAGGTGGGGACTCTGGTGTAAGGAGGTCTACATTGCCACTGATTCCATCCCCCTAAGAACTTCCACTGAACCCATCCCCCACCAGCACTGTAACTCATCCCATCGCCCCAGCACTGCCACTAATCCCCCCCAATTGCCATTGATCACAACCCCCCACAGCTCCAAAAGCCAATGAGTGAGCAGTAATGAGGTGCGGTAGTCTCTAGCAACCAATCAGGGAGCAGAAGTGGGGAGCGGAATTAAAAGGTAGGGACCCAAAATAAATGCTTGCCCAGGGTCCAATAAATATTAAAGACGGCCTTGGATATTGCGAGCCGCTCCTGAATTGCGGGAGTCTCCCGCACCTCGCAGGAGACTTGGAATGTCTGATGATTAATATTTCATGGGGGAAATGATGTCACTCTCTCAGGCACGTGACAGTGGTCAGCTGATAGGCCTAAGCAATGTCATGGCAGAGGAGGTCACATGCTTTCTGGAAGTGCCAGGTTGTGTTGCTGGCAATGATGGAGGAAGGAGCAGTGAGGGAGTGTAGGCAAGGTGAGTATTAAGGTTCTGGAAGGACAGGGCTGTTTGGGAAAGGTGAAATTGTCTCTTTAACCACTTCAGCTCCTGAAGGCTTTACCCCCTTCCTGACCAGGCCATATTTTGCAATACGGCGCTGTGTTGTTTTAACTGACAATTCCGTGGTCATGTGACACTGTACCCAAATAAAATTGATGTGCCTTTTTTTCCCACAAATAGAGCTTTCTTTTGGTGGTATTTGATCACCTCTACATTTTTTTAAATTTTTTTTGTGCTATAAACAAAAAAAAAACGTCAATTTTGGAAAAACAAAACAATATTTTTTACTTTCTGCTATAAGACAGATCCATTAAAAAAAATTAAAAATGTAATTTCTTCATCAATTTTATGGCCAATTTGCATTCTGCCACATATTTTGGTAAGAAAAATCCAAAAAAAGCGTATATTGATTGGTTTACGCAAAAGGCATAGTGTCTACAATCTATGGGATATATTTATGGACTTTTTAAATTTCTTTTTATCGTTTTTACTAATTGACTGCGATATTGCGGTGGACAAATCTGACACTAAGGCTTCATGTACGCTTCTGCTGGTAAATGGACTATTAGGAGCAGTTGGGGTGTTTTTTCAGCTGCCCCTGAACTCTCCTCTGTTATCTTATCAGTACACAGTGGCGGAACTACCGCCATAGCGACCCACGCGGTCGCTATGGGGCCCGCAGTCGCTATGGGGCCCGAAGCCTAGGCGAACCGCTGCCGAACGGGGCCCGCTGCCGAGCGGTGCGGGGCTCGGCAATGCATTAGCAAGCTTCTGCCCTGCCGCCCAGAACACCGGCGTCAGCCCCCTCCCAGCGTTGTGACGTCACTCGGCCGGAGGCTCGATGGGCGGAGCGTCAGTGCTGAGCTACTGCAGCCTGCATGCATACACGAGGAACCAGGCAGCACCGCCGAGGAGGAACCAGACTCACCCTCACCCTCACCCTCACTTGTCAATTTTCAGACCATTCATTGCAATCACAGAGGTACTGTACAAGCTAAATTAAGCTGATGCAATGATGGGGCCAAACTGCAGTCTAAACATTTTGAACTGTCTGTGAGTTTGACTGATTTTTATAATATGCAGCATGGCGGGGGGGGGGGGGAGGGGGGTAAATGTCCTGCACTGGTCACTGTAATTGTATTCATGTCCTGCACTGGTCACTGTAATTGTATTCATGTCCTGCACTGGTCACTGTCACTGATGAATGATTTTACTGGTCACTTTTGAATGATTTTACTGGTCACGGTTACTGATGAATGATTTTACTGGTCACGGTTACTGATGAATGATTTTACTGGTCACGGTTACTGATGAATGATTTTACTGGTCACGGTTACTGATGAATGATTTTACTGGTCACGGTCACTGATGAATGATTTTACTGGTCACGGTTACTGATGAATGATTTTACTGGTCACGGTTACTGATGAATGATTTTACTGGTCACGGTCGAATGATTTTACTGGTCACGGTCGAATGATTTTACTGGTCACGGTCACTAATGAATGAATTTACTGGTCACGGTCACTGATGAATGATTTTACTGGTCACGGTCACTGATGAATGATTTTACTGGTCACAGTCACTGATGAATGAATTTACTGGTCACGGTCGAATGCTTTTACTGGTCGCGGTCACTGATGAATGAATTTACTGGTCACGGTCACTGATGAATGAATTTACTGGTCACGGTCGAATGATTTTACTGGTCATGGTCACTGATGATTTTACTGGTCGCGGTCACTGATGAATGAATTTACTGGTCACGGTCACTGATGAATGATTTCACTGGTCGCGGTCACTGATGAATGATTTCACTGGTCGCGGTCACTGATGAATGATTTCACTGGTCGCGGTCACTGATGAATGATTTTACTGGTCACGGTCACTGATGAATGATTTTACTGGTCACGGTCACTGATGAATGATTTTACTGGTCACGGTCGAATGATTTTTCTGGTCACGGTCACTAATAAATGAATTTACTGGTCGCGGTCACTGATGAATGATTTCACTGATGAATGATTTTACTGGTCACGGTCACTGATGAATGAATTTACTGGTCACGGTCACTGATGATTTTACTGGTCGCGGTCACTGATGAATGAATTTACTGGTCACGGTCACTGATGAATGAATTTACTGGTCGCGGTCACTGATGAATGAATTTACTGGTCACGGTCACTGATGAATGATTTTATTGGTCACGGTCACTGTTGAATGAATTTACTGGTCACGGTTGAATGATTTTACTGGTCACGGTCACTGATGATTTTACTGGTCACGGTCACTGATGAATGAATTTACTGGTCACGGTCACTGATGAATGAATTTACTGGTCACGGTCACTGATGAATGAATTTACTGGTCACGGTCACTGATGAATGATTTCACTGGTCGCGGTCACTGACGAATGATTTTACTGGTCACGGTCACTGATGAATGATTTTACTGGTCACGGTCACTGATGAATGATTTTACTGGTCACGGTCGAATGATTTTTCTGGTCACGGTCACTAATAAATGAATTTACTGGTCGCAGTCACTGATGAATGAATTTACTGGTCACGGTCACTGATGAATGATTTCACTGGTCGCGGTCACTGATGAATGATTTTACTGGTCACGGTCACTGATGAATGAATTTACTGGTCACGGTCGAATGATTTTACTGGTCACGGTCACTGATGATTTTACTGGTCGCGGTCACTGATGAATGAATTTACTGGTCACGGTCACTGATGAATGAATTTACTGGTCGCGGTCACTGATGAATAAATTTACTGGTCACGGTCACTGATGAATGATTTTATTGGTCACGGTCACTGTTGAATGAATTTACTGGTCACGGTTGAATGATTTTACTGGTCACGGTCACTGATGATTTTACTGGTCACGGTCACTGATGAATGAATTTACTGGTCACGGTCACTGATGAATGAATTTACTGGTCACGGTCACTGATGAATGATTTTACTGGTCACGGTCACTGATGAATGATTTTACTGGTCACGGTCGAATGATTTTTCTGGTCACGGTCACTAATAAATGAATTTACTGGTCGCGGTCA
The DNA here is from genome assembly GCF_037356315.1 of Lithobates pipiens. Lineage (NCBI taxonomy): Eukaryota > Metazoa > Chordata > Amphibia > Anura > Ranidae > Lithobates > Lithobates pipiens. The sequence continues at coordinate 251,729,137 of NW_027507784.1, forward strand.
CTGATGAATGAATTTACTGGTCACGGTCACTGATGAATGATTTCACTGGTCGCGGTCACTGATGAATGATTTCACTGGTCGCGGTCACTGATGAATGATTTTACTGGTCACGGTCACTGATGAATGAATTTACTGGTCACGGTCGAATGATTTTACTGGTCACGGTCACTGATGATTTTACTGGTTGCGGTCACTGATGAATGAATTTACTGGTCACGGTCACTGATGAATGAATTTACTGGTCGCGGTCACTGATGAATGAATTTACTGGTCGCGGTCACTGATGAATGAATTTACTGGTCACGGTCACTGATGAATGATTTTATTGGTCACGGTCACTGTTGAATGAATTTACTGGTCACGGTTGAATGATTTTACTGGTCACGGTCACTGATGATTTTACTGGTCGCGGTCACTGATGAATGAATTTACTGGTCACGGTCACTGATAAATGAATTTACTGGTCACGGTCACTGATGAATGAATTTACTGGTCACGGTCACTGATGAATGAATTTACTGGTCACGGTCACTGATGAATGATTTCACTGGTCGCGGTCACTGACGAATGATTTTACTGGTCACGGTCACTGATGAATGATTTTACTGGTCACGGTCACTGATGAATGATTTTACTGGTCACGGTCACTGATGAATGATTTTACTGGTCACGGTCACTGATGAATGATTTTACTGGTCACGGTCACTGATGAATGATTTTACTGGTCACGGTCACTGATGAATGATTTCACTGGTCACGGTCGAATGATTTTACTGGTCATGGTCACTGATGATTTTACTGGTCGTGGTCACTGATGAATGAATTTACTGGTCACGGTCACTGATGAATGATTTCACTGGTCGCGGTCACTGATGAATGATTTCACTGGTCGCGGTCACTGATGAATGATTTTACTGGTCACGGTCAATGATTAATGAATTTACTGGTCACTGATGAATGAATTTACTGGTCACTGATGAATGATTTTACTGGTCACGGTCGAATGAATTTACTGGTCACGGTCGAATGATGAATGAATTTACTGGTCACGGTCGAATGATGAATGAATTTACTGTTCACGGTCACTGATGATTGAATTTACTGGTCACGGTCACTGATGAATGATTTTACTGGTCACGGTCACTGATGAATGAATTTACTGGTCACTGATGAATGATTTTACTGGTCACGGTCACTGATGAATGATTTTACTGGTCACTGTGGAATGATTTTACTGGTCACGGTCACTGATGAATGATTTTACTGGTCACTGTGGAATGATTTTACTGGTCACGGTCACTGATGAATGATTTTACTGGTCACTGTGGAATGATTTTACTGGTCACTGTGGAATGATTTTACTGGTCACGGGCACTGATGAATTAATGTACTGCCACTGCTGATCATGGTCACTGATGGTGATGATTGTGAACTGTGACTGTCTGTGAGTTTTAGAATATGCAGCATGGCGGGGGGGAATGTCCTGCACTGATCACAGTAACTGCTGTATTAATGGACTGCCACAGGTCACGGTCACTGATGAATGAATTTTATTAGCAGTGTTTTTGTTTTGTTGTTAAAGCGTTGTTCCAGCCGTAAAAACGTTTTTTTAAAAGTCAGCAGCTACAAACACTGTAGCTGCTGACTTATAATAAGGACACTTACCTGTCCAGGGTGCCCGCGATGTAGGCTGATCCTTCCCTCCTATTGCGTGCTGGTGCTGCCATCCTCACTAAGGGAATTAGGCAGTGGAGCCTTGTGGCTTCACTGCCTGTTTCCTACTGTACATGCGTGACTCCCCTGGCGATTTCTGAATGGGCAGCTGTCTTTTGTGACACACACGGGTCCCAGAAGACACTGTGTCCAAATTTCCCAGAAATCAATGTGAGGAGGAGAAGACCGAAGATTAACGTGGAATAGGAAGTGGCAGATTAGGAAAATCTGCCTAGCAGCAGGCATTTCTGGTGAGTAAAACATGTATTTATTTATTTTTTTCATTTATTTTTGTTGCATTTGTATGTATTTTTTCAGGGTGGACCTCCACTTTAACTATATAATTGAGGAGTAAGGGTCTTTCCTTGTACTGTATTTTTCAGTTTCAACCATAATGTCCAGTTACCATCATCAAAGTGGCGCTCTCAAGCGTAAAAAGAAAAGGGAAGACACCTACAAAACCGGAAAACTTCCAAAAATCACAAATTTTTTTAATGTGCCCAATGTTGGTCAGAGCTCTGCAGCAGACCATGATGCGGAAAAAGTTGCTGAGGCAAGCCCAGAAAGCCTTGACCCCACAATTACTGACATGCCAGTACAGGAGCAATTTCTACCTGGCCAGTTTCCCCTAAATGAACCGAGTACAAGCCAAGAGTTAGGTGGTGTTGTTCAGGAAAATATTGAAAAAGATTATCCTGAAACTGAGCCATTTGCAGCAGCCGATGTTCACTTGACTGGTAGTGACATAGCTGTGCTAACCAACATTGCATCTACAAAATATATCACAGACAGGGCAAACTTTCCAATTACAATTACAGATGCACATGTGAAGAGATTTATAATCACTAATGGTCCTTGCAGACCTACAGGGCCCTTTAAGAGAGACAATGATGAGGAACAGAGGTGTTTTTCAGTAAAATATTATGAAAAAACAACAAAAACAGGACTTAAACTACCCATTACCTGGCTCTGTTATTCTCCTAAATTGAATGTTGCATACTGTGAACCATGCTGGTTGTTTGGTGACCGTAGAAAGCTAGGCTCTGAACCAGCATGGGCAAAGGGGATACAAAAATGGAAAGGCTTGTCAACAAAAATACAGGTTCATGAAATATCTCAAACTCATATAGATTCTTGCATAATATATGATCAGTGGCGTAAAAAGGGAACAATTGATGAGGAAAACGAACAACAATTAAGAAAAGGAAAAAACTTTTGGAGAGATGTTTTAAATAGAATTGTGAATGTCACCTTGACTATGGCTATGAATAACATGGCCTTCCGTGGTCACAGAGAAAAAATAGGAGAAGTCAACAGTGGAAACTTCCTGGCAATAATTGAGCTTCTAGCTGAGTATGATCCCATATTAAAGCAATTGCTACAGTTACCACAGGGAAAAGTCAAATACCTTAGTCCAAAAATTCAAAATGAAGTCATAGATATTTTGTCAAAGCAAGTTCTGAATGACATTTTGTCTGAAGTGCAAAATGCACAGTTTTACTCATTGATTATAGATACTACTCAAGATATCTCTAAATGTGATCAAATGAGCCAGGTTCTCCGATATGTTTCTATTGAAAGAGATCCAAATACGAGAGCAAAACAAATTAACATACATGAGGCATTTCTTGGATTTAATGCTATTCATGACCAAAGTGCTGCAGGTATAGAAAAAGAAATACTTGCATTTATTGATGATAAAGGAATTTCTTTGGATAAGTGCCGTGGTCAGGGCTATGATGGCGCTGCCACAATGAGTGGAATCTATTCTGGTGTGCAGACTCGAATTTTGCAGAGAGAGGAAAATGCACTTTATGTTCATTGTGCAGCACACAATCTTAATTTGGTCCTCCAAGATGCTGTGGCAGAGATTACAGAGGTCTCAAACTTCATGGGTGTGGTTCAACATTTACACAATTTTTTTGGGGACAGTGGAAAGCGGTGGGAGATCCTGTCTTCATTTACCAGCGAATCCTCTGTTACACTGAAGAAATTGTGTCCCACACGCTGGTCATCTCGCTATGAGTCGCTGCTTGCCTTGCGTTTTCGTTTTGTAGATGTGCTTAAAGCGCTATCAAAAATAAGTCTTGTAGCTACCAAAAAAAGTGAAAGAGAAGAGGCAATGGGGCTGAAAAAAAAATTGGAGTCCTTCCAATCTATATTTCTAATTGTTCTACAAACCAAAATATTCTCAAGCATAAATTCTCTATCTAAACTCCTCCAGTCAGAGAGCATGGACTTGTCCAAAGCTTCTCAATTAATTAAGACAGCCTTGGATGAGCTATCCAATTTCAGAAACAGTTTTGGGGAAGCCAGAAATAATGCTGTATTGCTTGCACAAAAATGGAATATTACCCCCAGATTTGAAGCAAAATGAATTCGCACTGTCAGAAAGCATTTTGATAAATTGTGTGTTGATGAGAGGTTAGAGGACCTTGAAGAACGTTTCAAAATCAACGTTTTCTATAGGTGCCTAGACATAATAGTAAACCAGTTGTCAAACAGGTTCCAGGGACTTAATCGGGTTGTTCAGCGCTTTGAAATTATTCAACCTGCAGTTCTAGCATCAGCATCGGATGATGATTTGTTTAAAGCTGCCTCAAACCTGCAACAAAAGTATGAAAAAGACCTCTCATCAACTTTTGCTGGTCAGCTTCTAAGTTTTAGATCAGCACTTAAAGAGGACATTCAGAAATTGTCCTCTGTGAAAGATCTTGCTCGTTTGCTCATAGTTGAGAATAGCGCTCTTTCATCAAATCTGCCTGATGTGTGCATAGCGCTGCTTTTATTCCTAACACTACCTGTGACAGTGGCCTCAGCAGAAAGATCCTTCTCAAAACTAAAACTTATAAAGAATTATCTCAGAAGCACTATGTCTGAGCAAAGACTTTCTGGGCTTGCTATCCTGAGCATTGAAAATTCTAGAGCAAAACGGCTGGACCTAAACCACATTGTGGACACTTTTGCAGAATTGAAGGCACGCAGACGTGTTTTCTAAGTTGTGGTGTTTTGTGAGTATACAAGTTGGAAGAGTTTTCAAAGTTCATGTTTGGTTCTGTTGCCAGCTATAGCATTTCTTATTTGGGTTAAACCATGGGGTCTATTTATAACCTATTCGCAGAACCATTCACCCTCTGATGTCAAAACATTTCTTTTTGCCACTTGGCACAAAAAGATACGTTCTTTGTTTTTTGGTATTTCAGGTCAAACTTATGGAATGTAATATTGTATTTTGACTATTAGATGAAGCTGAGGAGCATGGGAAATATGTTATAAATAGAACCCTTTGGTTCCAGTTTGGCAAATAATAAAGTGGAACTTTAGGCAAATATTTGAATAAATGCATGGTAGAATTGGCAGATTATGTTGAGTGAGTGAGCAGACCTAGAAGGGGGCAAAGGTAAAAGGGTGCAAACCTGACTGGCTTTCTAAGATCACTTTGATGTGTAAAACAGAAAACTGGCTGAACTGAATTATAAGTATTTGGTAAATATTTTGTCTGAATTCTTATATGTATGTTAGCTTTGTACTTTGTTGTGTTGGCTAGAGTTCCACTTTACTTGTTTAACCACTTTCAGACCGGACCATTTTGCTGGTAAATGACCAGAGGTCTTTTTACACTTTGGCACTGCGCTGCTTTAACTGGTAATTGCGCGGTCATGCAATGTTGTACCCAAACAAAATTTGCGTCCTTTTCTTCCCACAAATAGAGCTTTCTTTTGATGGTATTTGATTGCCTCTGCGATTTTTATTTTTTGCGATATAAACGTAAAAAGACCGCAAATTTTGAAAAAAAATGATATTTTCTACTTTTTGTTATTAGAAAAATCCAATAAACTCAATTTTAGTCATACATTTAGGACAAAATGTATTCAGCCACATGTCTTTGGTAAAAAAAAAGTCAATAATTGTATATTTATTGGTTTGCGCAAAAGTTGTCACATCTACAAACTAAGGTACGTTTTCTGGAATTTACGCAGCTTTTAGTTTACGACTGCCTATCTCATTTCTTGAGGTGCTAAAATGACAGGGCAGTACAAAACCCCCCCAAATGACCCCATTTTGGAAAGTAGACCCCCTAAGGAAATTGATAAGAGGCATGTTGAGCCCATTGAATATTTTATTTTTTTGCCTCAAGCGATTGAATAATGACAAAAAAAAAATTTTTTTTTTTTTTTTACACAAAGTTGTCACTAAATGATATATTGCTCACACATGCTATGGGCGTATGTGAAATGACACCCCAAAATAAATTCTGCTGCTTCTCCTGAGTACGGGGATACCACATATGTGGGACTTTTTGGGAGCCTAGCCGCGTACAGGGCCCCGAAAACCAAGCACCGCCTTCAGGCTTTCTAAGGGCGTCAATTTTTGATTTCACGCCTCACTACCTATTACAGTTTTGAAGGCCATAAAATGCCAAGATGGCACAAAACCCCCACAAATGACCCCATTTTAGAAAGTAGACACCCCAAGCTATTTGCTGAGAGGCATGTTGAGTCCATGGAATATTTTATATTTTGCCACAAGTTGCGGGAAAATTACAAACTTTTTTTTTTTTTTTTTTTTTTTCACAAAGTTGTCACTAAATGATATATTGCTCATGCATGCCATGGGCATATGTGAAATGACACCCCAAAATAAATTCTGCTGCTTCTCCTGAGTACGGGGATACCACATATGTGGGACTTTTTGGGAGCCTAGCCGCGTACGGGGCCCCGAAAACCAAGCACCGCCTTCAGGCTTTCTAAGGGCGTAATTTTTTGAGTTCACTTCTCACTACCTATTACAGTTTTGAAGGCCATAAAATGCCAAGATGGCACAAAACCCCCACAAATGACCCCATTTTAGAAAGTAGACACCCCAAGCTATTTGCTGAGAGGCATGTTGAGTCCATGGAATATTTTATATTTTGCCACAAGTTGCGGGAAAATTACAAACTTTTTTTTTTTTTCACAAAGTTGTCACTAAATGATATATTGCTCACGCATGCCATGGGCATATGTGAAATGACACCCCAAAATAAATTCTGCTGCTTCTCCTGAGTACGGGGATACCACATATGTGGGACTTTTTGGGAGCCTAGCCGCGTACGGGGCCCCAAAAACCAAGCACCGCCTTCAGGCTTTCTAAGGGCGTTACAGTTTTGAAGGCCATAAAATGCCAAGATGGCACAAACCCCCCCCCCCCCAAATGACCCCATTTTAGAAAGTAGACACCCCTAAATTTAGGGGTACACTAGTGAGACTAGGTAATAAATGGCGGGTGCCCTGAAACTATAAAAAAATAACTAACCAACCAGCGTCACCTGTAACAGTTATATGGTGATCACTGGTGAAAGGGTTAACTAGGGGGCAATCAGGGGGCTTTATGCGGTAGTATATGGGGGTCCCTGGCGCTATAAAAAGCTGCGGCGAACCTAAATACCTACCTGCCTAACTAGCGTCACCTGTGACACTAATACAGCGATCAGAAAAACGATCGCTTATTAGGCTGGGTTCACACTGGAGCGATGCGGGAACGCCACGAATGCGCGGCGGGTTCCCGCATCGCATGCCTCCCGGCGGCAGTTCACACTGCCCTATGCGAACTGCTGGGAGTGTCAGTGAAATGTTAATGACACCCCCAGATCAGTTCGCATATCGCAGTGCGATCTGCAAACTTGGATCGCATGGTGTGAACACCCATGCGATCCGATTCTGCTGCGGACCAAAAAAAGGGTCCCGTGCGAGTTTGCGGCGGGTGCGACACGAATTCAGCCATACTATCTGTATAGCTGAACTCGAATCGCACAGAGATCGGATGTGATTTGCACTGCAGTGCGGTGCGAATCACATCCGTTCTCATAAACCGCTGCAATGTGAACCCAGCCTTAGTGACACTGGCGACGGGGGGTGATCACGGGGTTAAACCTTTATTGGGGGGGTTAGGGGGGTACCTTAGAACTAAAGGGGGCTAACCCTAACTGCCCTAACAGTTATTAGTCACAAATGACACCTGCCGGGTGATCAGGGGGTTAAACCTTTATTAGGTAATAAATGGCGGGTGCCCTGAAACTATAAAAAAATAACTAACCAACCAGCGTCACCTGTAACAGTTATATGGTGATCACTGGTGAAAGGGTTAACTAGGGGGCAATCAGGGGGCTTTATGCGGTAGTATATGGGGGTCCCTAGCGCTATAAAAAGCTGCGGCGAACCTAAATACCTACCTGCCTAACTAGCGTCACCTGTGACACTAATACGGCGATCAGAAAAATGATCGCTTATTAGGCTGGGTTCACACTGGAGCGATGCGGAAACGCCGCGAATCCGCGGCGGGTTCCCGCATCGCATGCCTCCCGGCGGCAGTTCACACTGCCCTATGCGAACTGCTGGGAGTGTCAGTGAAATGTTACTGACACCCCCAGATCAGTTCGCATATCGCAGTGCGATCTGCAAACTCGGATCGCATGGTGTGAACACCCATGCGATCCGATTCTGCTGCGGGCCAAAAAAAGGGTCCCGTGCGAATTTGCGGCGGGTGCGGCGGGTGTGGCGGGTGCGGCGGGTGCGGCGAATGGCTGAACTCGAATCGCACAGAGATCGGATGTGATTTGCACTGCAGTGCGGTGCGAATCACATTCGTTCTCATAAACCGCTGCAATGTGAACCCAGCCTTAGTGACACTGGCGACGGGGGGTGATCACGGGGTTAAACCTTTATTGGGGGGGTTAGGGGGGTACATTAGAACTAAAGGGGGCTAACCCTAACTGCCCTAACAGTTATTACAGTCACAAATGACACCAATGCAAAAAAAAAAAAAAAAAAAAAAAAATGACATTGGTGTCACTGTGACTGGGGGGCAGGGGTAATTGGGGGGGTGATCGGGGGGTAAAGGGGGGGTGTGAGTGTGCCTGGCATGTTCTACTGTGTGTGGGATGTGTTGGTGCAACTCACTGATCCGCTCTCCTCCGTGTCGGAACGAAAAATACCGACACGGAGGAGAGAATACATCACTTCCTCTCCTGTGTTTACATTACAGGAGAGGAAGTGATGTCACCGGGGATTTCCATTCGTCGGGAGCGATCGCGAGGGGGTGGCCATGAATGAATGGCCGTCCCCTCGTCCGGGATCGCTCCCGAACGAAAACCGACCGCCGCAGGCACCGGGCGGGGGCCCGATCGGGCCCCCGACCCGCGGGAGGCAAAGGACGTACATATATGTGCTTATGCCTGCCCGTGCCATTCTGATGACGTAGATCGGCGTGAGGCGGTCGGCAAGTGGTTAACTAGCCTCAGTTGTTGAATTGCCTGGTTAACCAATACATTTCTTTTTACATACCTGTCCACAGCTGCCCTACATGCCCTCTTTGAGCATTGCAAATCAGGCAAAATTTCATCCTATGTGAATCAAATATATATTTTTTTTAATCCAGCGAAAATTTGTTTTCTGCATACACTCTTTTGTAAAGTATGTGTAGACCTTGCCCATTTACCCAACAAAATCTTCCTGTTTGATGACAAATTACACCTTTCTAGTCAATTAAATCAAAGGATGGCAGGTTTTTGGCTTCCGCACTGCCTGTTTGGCTGGAAAACAGCTTTGGAGAGAAATGGATAAAATCAAAGAAAAATAGTAAGATATTGTTCATTTATCATCATCGTATCTTCATATTTTATATCAAGATTCACTCTTTTTCAGGTTGACTTTGACTGTTTCTAATGTTCTGTTGCCTTACATTTGGCTTATTTTTGGCTGTTGGCTGTTGAAACCATGGCTTCTTTTCCTTTGGTTATTTTTAAAGACATGTTGAAAATATGCACGTTAAGCATCAAGATCTAAATCAAGTAGGTGTAAACTCAAAAATTAAGAATTTTATGGCAAGTTAAAGTGCATAGAATGGAAGACCTAATTTCTTCCTTCCCTTACAAGGTTGTCATCCTGTTAATTTTCCTCGTAAACCGGTGCAGTTTGCGTTGTTTTCCCTTTAAACGTAAGTATAAGAGAGTAAAAGTAGTACACACAATGCTTTGAATTTTGCATTTTATTTACTATATGGTTATTTAAATTTTTGTTTTGTTGTTCAAAATTAATATAAGCTGTTGCCTGGGTACTGTGCCACATGAGTGTGGTAATCTGTTGTTCAATGGAATTAGTTAATTTTTTTTGTGGAGGGGGCTGTTTGCAGGGGGGCCCCATACAACATTTTGCTATGGGGCCCTGTGATTTCTAGTTACGCCCCTGTCAGTACATGTACAAAGGGTCGTTTCTAGGCAGCTGAGTTTAGAAGCATTTTTGGAAAGCAATAAAATGCATTCAAGATGGGTTTTCAGAGGCATTTGAAACTCCAAGTGCCTGTAACAGCTTGTGAATAGGTTGGTAACTTGTGTTTAGCAGCTTACAGGTGTTTTTAACCACTTGCTTACTGGGCACTTAAACCCCCCTCAGTCCCAGACCAATTTTCAGCTTTCAGCGCTGATGCACTTTGAATGACAATTGCGCGGGCATACAACACTGTACCCAAATGAAATTTTTATCATTTTTTTCCCACAAATAGAGCTTTCTTTTGGTGGTATTTAATCACAGCTGGGAGTTTTATTTTTTGCTAAACAAACAAAAAAAGATGCAAAAAAAAAATCATGTTTAATAGTTTGTTATAAAATTTTGCAAACAGGTCATTTTTCTCCTTCATTGAAGTGCGCTGATGAGGTGGCACTGATAGGCTGCATTGGTGGGCACTGATAGGCATAGTTAAGGCGGCACTAATAGGCACAGATAAGGCGGCACCGATGGGCACAGATAAGGCGGCACTGATGGGCAAAGACGGGCACAGATAAGATGGCACGGATGGGTGGCACAGATGGGTGGCACAGATGGGTGGCACTGATAGGTACCACTGATAGATGGGACTGATGGGCACTGATAGGTGGCTCTGATAGGTGGCACTGCTGGGCACTGATGGGCGGCACTGCTGGGCACTGATGGGCACTGCTGGGCACGGATATGTGGCACTGGGGTGCAGCACCTTTGTTGAGGCAGATTGTGGGCACTGCTGGGTGGCACTATGGGCACTGCTGGGTGGCACTGCTGGGTGGCACTATGGGCACTGCTGGGTGGCACTGACAGGGGGGACACATTTTTTATTCATGTGGCAAAGCAGGGGGCAGGTGGGCACTGGCAGGGGGCAGGTGGGCACTGGCAGGGCTGGCCGTGATCGGGACTGATGTCCCGACCACGGCCGCCGGTGATCGGCTTTTTTTTTTCTCCGTTATATCACATGATCAGCTGTCATTGGCTGACAGCTGATCACGTGATAAGGGGTCGGGATCGACCCCTTGCATGGATCGGTGATCAGGGGGCGCGCAGGCGGCTCGTGCACGGGACTACGTCAATAGACATAGTCCCGGCAAAGGAGATCCGCGCTGTAGCCGTCATTCGGGTATAGCGCGGGTCTCAAGTGGTTAATGGAGATACATTTTTGACTATTAAAAAAAAAAAAAAAAATGTAAAACGCGAACGTGGCTAAACTTTGTTTATTATCGGCAGCGACAAAGAAGAAAGCCGGGCTCCTCCGCTAGTAAAAGAGCTAGCAAAAGAGCAGAAGATAGCAGAGGAGTCCGGCGAGAAGACCCCTGAAGATGGAAGAAGACCCCTGGAGCTGTGCAATAAACTATTTTAACCCTTGTGTGTTGTGTTTTTTTTCACAGGTGAATGGGTAGGGGTACATTGTACCCCATACTCATTCACATAGGCTGGGATCCGGGGGCCGCCTTATTAAAGGGGGCTCACGGATTCCGATAAGCTCCCCGCCTGCAGACCCCAATAACCAGCGGCCAGGGTTGTCGGGAAAAGGCCCTTGTCCTCATCAACATGGGGACAAGGTGCTTTGGGGTGGGGGGGGGCGCGCGGCCCCCCTTCCCCAAAGCACCCCCCCATGTTGAGGGCACGCAGTCTGGTACGGCTTAGGAGGGGGGCGCTCGCTCGTCCCCACCCCCTTTCCTGACCAGCTGGGTTGGGCGCTCGGATAAGGGTCTGATATGGACCTGGGGGGGGGGGGCCCATGCCGTTTTTTCGGCATAGGGCTTCCCCTTTAACTCCATACCAGGTGACAGGGCCAGCGACGCCTCTTTTGCTGGTCCAGGCTACTGTGCGGGAAAAGTCCGTTCATTTCAAAAGTACGGCGGACTAGCACACACATGGCCGTATTGTCCGCCGGAACGGCGAGTCCGGCGGACATATTTTGGTGCAAAACTACTTTCTTAGTCCGCCGGACTTTTGGGTAAAAAAGTCAGCCGGAGCCCACACACGGGGGGATTGTCCGCCGGACTTTTCCACCGGATTGTTTGATCGTGTGTACGCGGCATTACACAACAAAAACTACATTTACTAAGTTAAAGTGATTCTGTAGGCATTTTTTTTATTTGGGGACTGCTCTTTTGCACAGAACAGTCCCCATCCTCCTCTTCTCGGGTACCCCGCTGGTGCACCTGGCTCCTCTCTTCTGCAGAGTGTCCTCATAGCAAGCAAAGATTTTACCTCCTTCAAGACCAGAGCATTTGTAGCTATTCAGCACTGTGCTACTTTAAAAAGTGGCAAATGCTCATTGAAATTTATATAATATCTTTCACACAAATAGAGCTTTCTTTCGGTGGTATTTACCGTATTTATCGGGGTATAACACGCACCGGCGTATAACACGCACCCCAAGTTTAGGAGGGCATTTTAAGGAAAAACGTTTTAGGAGGGAAGTTTAAGGGAAAAAAACTTACATTTAAATGCCCGTCAATGCAGCCATATCAGTGTGCATCTGCAGCCTTGTCCATCATTGCAGAATGATGAGTGTCATTTGCAGCTAACCCAGCGCTGTTTGAAGCATTGCAGAGTGTCATTTGCAGCTTGCCAGTGTCCTTTCCAGTTTGCCCAGCAGCGTTTGCAGCCTTGCCCATGTTTAAATATCCCGCCGCCGAGACAGACCCAGCGAGCGCCGCCGAAAAAGACGCTCTGTCTTTTTCGGCAGCGCTCGGTCTTTTTCGGCAGCGCTTGGTTTTTTAGACTCACAGACAGTGGGGATCGGCGTATAACACGCACCCACGACTTTCCCCCGATTTTAAGGGGGAAAAGGTGCGTGTTATACGCCCTTTTTATTTTTTGCTATATAAATGAAAAAATAAATAAATGAAAAAATTAACAAACATTTTGAAAAAATCCCCAAATTTTTCTTAGTTATAACATTTTGCAATTAATCTTTCATCATACATTTAGGCTAAAATGAAGTCTGCTACATCTTTGGCAAAAATGCCCCAAATCAATTTTATATTATTAAGTTTGTCTGAAAGAAAGTTATAGAGTCTACAAAATATGATATATATTGTATATATTGTGTGTGTGTGTCATATATATATATATATATATATATATATGTATATGCGTGTGTGTATGTATATATATATATATATATATATATATATATATATATATATATATATATATATATATATATATATATATATATTTGTAGAGGGTCAGCCTGGGGCAGGGTTAATTGAAGAAGGCAGGTACTTTCCCTTCAGACCTGCTTATGGTCAGGTGTGCAGAAAGTGTCAGTGTTGAGTAGGAGAGAGAGACACAGCAGCACGCTGTGTGGAAAACATCCATTGCTAGATGGTGTACCTGCTGGGTAAACTTAAACCGCAAAAAGACTGTAGCTCTGTTTGGAGCCAAACTGTTACCTCTGTTGACTATTATTTATGATTATGTGCATACACCTCAATCATTGTAGTAGTATGGACATATACATATCTAGATCTGAGAGATCTTGTACAAAAGAGGTAGTTCAATCAGCAATACACATTTATTTATAGGGTTACATAATATATACAAATTACACACCAGACAGTATTTACATCACAATATACAGTGTAGGTCCCCTGGCTTACATGATATTTACAAATTACTCACAGAACCATATTTACAATACAATATAAGGTGCAAGTTCAGAGTTAGATTACCTGTTAACTTCAGGTCAGCCCATGGTGACTGCCGTGTGCTCCCACACCAGAGTGAGTTGGCTTGCTCACAAAGCATTATATCCCCCCCTACTTTCTGTAGTGTGGCTAATCTAATTCTCCCTAATTGGTCACTGTACCTAGTAAATGTATATTGGGAACAGCCTGATTGGATGAGTCCAAGAAAGCTGTTGTTTACTTCCCAGGTGAGATGTTATCAGGGAAAACAAAAGGCCAAGCTTTGAAGTTGAACTAATTACAGTAACACCAACACAACACTCAATACTTTAAATATATATTTAAATCTAACGGAAATATATTTCTAATTACAATCTTGTACAGGTATTAATGGAGATTTCACATAAACTCATAAGGCTACACCTCTAAGCCTGTGGGCTGATGAACTGTACCTGTGTGCACATCCGTGTGATAAGACAAGTCTGACTGGTCTTATGTTTTTTGCTGTTTTGCTGAATAAAAGCCACTTTTATTTTACTGGACTGCCTCTGAGCCAGCTCTTCACCCCTCTGATCCCCTACAATATATATATATATATATATATATAGTGGTAGCGTTGGCCCTGCCAGGGCCTAGAAGGAGGTTGTGACCCAGAATTCTCAACCGGATGGATTAAGGTGACATGAAGAGGAAACCTGGCTTTTCAGTTTCCTCCGTGTTTTCTTAAAGTGGAGTTCCGCCAATTTTTTATTTAAAAGTCAGCAGCTACAAATACTGCAGCTGCTGATTTTAAAATATGGACACTTACCTGTCCAGGGCGCCCGCGATGTCAGTACCCGAAGCCGATCTGTCCCTTGGCTCTCGGGTGCTTCCACAGCCATCTTCGGTAAGGGAATCAGGACGTGAATACTTGCGGCTTCACTTGCTGGTTCCCTATTGTGCATGCACGACTTGTGCTGTGCTTTCCCTCTGGTCCCTGATGTCTCCTGGGACCCGTGTGTCTCCCAGAAGACAGCGGGGGAGGGAGAAAGGGAAGTGGCGCAGATACCCGTAGGTGGAGCGGATATCTATGGCCAGAAGTGGGAGCATAATACCTGTACTAGGTGCCAAATGTGACACAAAATTAGAATTCCATTTTTGTGTGGAACTCCGCTTTAAGTTCATTTTGGGACCTGGAGCTTGGAGATTTCAAAGTGATCCAGGTGGGATGAAACCTTAAAAACTGGTTCCAGGTATTCAGAACAGCCAACATAAAAATTGGTCAGGTGTGTGCTGGGCTTTTAGTAATCACCTGACCGTGGTTCTGAGCTCCACCTCGGCAGACAGGAGGTCTGGTCTAGGAGTCAGGAGGGCTCCACGGGGGAGCCAGTGCAACAAGAGGCTGCTAGCTGTGTGCTTCAAGTTGGTCGGTGAACAGTCTGTAGGAGACAGACAAGGGCCTGGAATGTAAGGCCAAAGCAGCAGTGCTGCAAGTGAAAGCCAAAAGGGCTAAATGTAATTTATGTTGATGGAAAAAGGAATTTCTGAAAACTAGGGCTGAAACAACTAATCGATTAATCAACAACTAATCGATTATGAAAATAGTTGTCAACTATTTTCATAATCGGATAAGACAGCAAGCCGATTAGTTGGCCTACATACAGAGTGCATTATTTGTTTACATATCAGGAAATACAGTGCAGCACACATACAGCTCAGTACACCATCCATACATGTCAGTAAGTGCCTGAGAACTTGTGAATGTGAGAGGAGCAATGCATCATGGGACATGTAGTCCTGGGCAGGAAGTGAGTGGTTCTAAAGGAGTTTTTTACCTTACTATGGGGGCACTATATACTATACTTTGAAGCTTACTATTGGAGTACTCTGAGGGCAGGAGAAGCCAGTAGTGTCGGTGGGGGACCCCAGAAGAGGAGAATCGTTCACATCTATGCTTTTTTTTTAGCTGCTGTGCATTTGAAAAGGGTCAGGGACTTTTTCAATGCAAAACAGTGCTTTTTTTTTTTTGGTATAATAGACTTCAATGGAGAAGCTGCAGAAAAGCATGTAGTGCATTTTTGCCGCAATTTGTGTTTTTTAATTTGACCAACAACAAATTGGCCAAAAAAAAACTGTATAAAAAATGCAAGACACAAATCACAGCAAAATCACATGTGCAAAAACGCACAGCAAAAGGCACGGCAGAAACAGATCAAAGGCAAACTGCTGTGAACCAAACCATATGCTGGCCATACACATATCGATATTTGGACGAGAATATTCATTACGAAAAATCTTTGTACATTCGCTGCTTATATGCACATGAGCACTTTGTTATATGATCTTATCACCTACAGCATTGTGATTTAGCCCGGTCATCATTGATTTATTTGGATACTGAGCCCATTACTATTATAGAGCCCAGAGGCGGTTCACAGGTGAGTTTTGGCTTAGCTTAATCACAAAGTCGCACGCTCCAAGCTGAGCATTTATTACCTAATGGGGGCATCTGAGTGATGACACCTTAGCACGGCTTGGATCACTTCTTTTGGATGACACAGACTTTTATCAATACTGGATTCATGACGCAATTGGTCGCTGCTTACATACACACGAGCACTTTGTTATATGATCTTATCACCTACAGCATTGTGCTTCAACACGGTCATCACTGATTTAATTGAACACTGTATGAAAGCACAGTCATCATTGACTTATTTGGACACTGTATGAAAGCACAGAAGCACTTTGATATATTATTTTATGGTTTGTAATACACAGTTATGCACTAGGCACTTTAGCTATATTATCCATAGTATGATATATGTGTATTAATATTTATAATTCACTGTTTTAACCCCACTAATGATTAGAAAATTGTACGAACGTTCCTAAAATGAACATTGTTTTTTGTATCGACAGCATAAGTAACAGCAGGCTCGGGCAGCTTAAGCCACCTGCCCATGACAAGGGAGGTTGTCATACATAACATATTATGGTTATGTCTGGAAATCCACAAAAGAGTCTCTTTAATTTTTTTTTTTTTTTTTTCTTTGAATAAAAAAATTTGACCTCGGAGTCTGATGATATTTACCAGATTCAACCTCTGCCGCGTACACACGACCGGACTTTCCGGCAGACTAGGTCCAAAAGGATTAGTCCGTTGGACAATCCGATCATGTATGGACTAGTCCGACCATTTTTCGAAAAAAAATCTGCAGACTTAGAAATAGAACGTTTCAAATCTATCCAACGGACTCAATTCCGACGGACTAAAATCGGCAAAACCATTTGTCTGTGTGCTGGTCCGATGGACCAAATACGATGCAAGGGAAGTTATTGGCCACTGGCTATTGAACTTCCTTGTTTAGTCCCTTTTACGTCATCACGTTCAAAACAAACGCACTTACGAACGGACTTAGTCCGTTTTGTGTGTGGCCAAGTCCATTCGTTTGGAAAGTCTGTCGGGACTCCGCCGAAAGTCCGTTGGGAAAATCGTCGGACCAATCTGCCGGAAAGTCCGGTCATGTATATAATAGTATACACAGTATATCTCTTCTGTCTGTTAAGCCTCATACACACGATCGGACTTTTGTACAAACTTTCCCGTGGATTTTTGTACAAAGGGCATCGGCCGTGAATTTGTATTACATACACACGGCAGGACTTTTTCAGCCATCGTTGGTCAACTTCTGTATTGTTGTCTGATCTTTTGCATTGGTTCTGAGCATGCCTGTTTGTACTTTGTACAAAAGTCCTATGGTTTTCTGTACACACGATCGGACTTTGCTCCATCTGGCTTTTGTTGCTGGAAAGTTTGTCCGTTCGCACAGCCAAAAAAGTCAGATGAAAACCAAAAAAATTTGTCCGATGGAGTGTACATGCGGTCGGTTGTTACCTTAAAAAAGCTAATTTGCATGTTTGTTGTCAAAAAGTCTAATCGAGTGTATGGGCCTTTATTCTCAGAGTGCATTAGAGGTTTTGCTTCCTAACCATATAGCGGATAATTTATATTTGTGTGCGGAAAATACTGCGCTAAACCATAAAAAATAACAACAAATATGTGAATATATAAAAATATGTGAAATAACACAATAAAGCTGCTAACACTCAGACAAAGTCCAACAAAGAAATCAAAATTAAAGTGTAGTGCTAAAAATAAAATGAAAACAAATAAGTCCTTAGCAATGTGTTAAAAGGACAACAGCAGTGACCATTAATCAAAGGGTAAATGTCCACATGTAGGAGTCCACTCAAGAGACTGTATCTTCTATCACCAACTTGCAATCCAAATAACCTCTAATTGAAGGGCTAATGAGCACAGATAAGAGGGTGGGTACTCGTACCGTAACTGGTGGACACGTGGAAAGGCTAGAGCCTGAGAGGGCTATTTAATCCTTCTCCTCTGTCAGGGCCAGTGTTGTTGGGATTTTCTGGGTAGATGGTTGTCACTTCCAGCCACCTTTCTGAGCTGCGGTCGGCTGCAGCATGGTGTCAGTTCCTCGTCTGTCCCCGTCATCCCTGGGTTCTATTGGGGCCACCCTGCCCGTCCTTCCTTGCGGCCATGTTCCAGCCTCATGGGGGAGGGGGGTGCCGGGGGAGCATCCTCCTCCTCACACTCTCCCCTCAGCTCCATCTGGCCAGTGTACAGCCCACCCACTGCTCGCGGCGCTCATGCCAGGGGGGTGGCGTCCGCCCGTCCGTCTTTCCTTCTTTCCATCCGCCATTCACACTCTCCCCTCAAGCTCCGTGTGGCCAACGTGAAGCCCGCCCGCTTTTCCCGTCGCTCATGCCAGGGGGAGCGGGGGGGCGTTTCGTCCGGCCATCCATCCTCCATCTCACTCTTCCCACAGGTCCATGTAGATGGTGTGCAGCACACCCGCTTTCCCGGCGCTCATGCCGGGGGGGGAGCGGGGGGGGGCGTTCCTCCGGCCATCCACCCTCAGATCTCCCCACAGATCCGTGGGGTCAGCGGGTAGCCTGCCCGCTTCTCGTGGTATTCCCGCCGGGTGGAGTGGGGTGTTCAGCCGTCCTTCCGTCCTCCACCCACACTCTTCCCCTCAGCTCTCCTGCATACAGCCCGCCCGCTTCTCCCGGGGGAGGGGTGTGATTGGTCGTCCATGGGGGGGCGTCCATTTGGCCACCCTACACCCACCACTTGCCACTTACCCGCCAGTTCACCTCCCGGGAACACACGCTATGCTCCATGGAGGGGATGCCCGCACGCTTCCCGATTCTCATGGGGGGGGCACTTACCCGCCTGCTCACCTTCCGGTACTTATGTGGAGGGGGATCCCCGCACGTCTTCTGGGCAGCCATTGTTTCAGTCACAAGTGTTTCATCATGGCGTTCGGCCCCAGGTTTCTGTCTCTGCATTCTTCCGTCCTAGCGTTCGGTCCAGCATTTCTGTCATAGCGTTCTGTCCAGCATTTCTGTCATAGCGGTCTGTCCAGCATTTCCGTCATAGCGTTCTGTCCAGTATTTCCGTCATAGCGTTCTGTCCAGTATTTCCGTCATAGCGTTCTGTCCAGCATTTCCGTCATATCGGTCTGTCCAGCATTACCGTCATAGCGGTCTGTCCAGCATTACCGTCATAGCGTTCTGTCCAGCATTTCCGTCATAGCGTTCTGTCCAGCATTTCCGTCATAGCGGTCTGTCCAGGATTTCCGTCATAGCGGTCTGTCCAGGATTTCCGTCATAGCGGTCTGTCCAGCATTTCCGTCATAGCGGTCTGTCCAGCATTTCCGTCATAGCGGTCTGTCCAGCATTTCCGTCATAGCGGTCTGTCCAGCATTACCGTCATAGCGGTCTGTCCAGCATTACCGTCATAGCGGTCTGTCCAGCATTACCGTCATAGCGGTCTGTCCAGCATTACCGTCATAGCGGTCTGTCCAGCATTACCGTCATAGCGGTCTGTCCAGCATTACCGTCATAGCGGTCTGCCCAGCATGTCTGTCTTAGCATTCTTCCCCAGGATTTCTGTCATAGCTTTTTTCTGCCCCAGGACTTCTGTCATAGCGTTTTCTGCCCCCGGACTTCTGTCATAGCGTTTTCTGACCCTGGATTTCGGTCAGAGCGTTTCTGCCCCAGGGTTGCTGTCATAGTGTTCTGCTCCAGGACTTCTGTCAGTGTTTCACCCCAGGATTCTGTCACAGTGGTTCGCCCCAGCATTTCTGTCACAGGGGTCCGCCCCAGCGTTCTGCCCAAGCATTTCTGTCATAGCGTTCTGCCCAAGCATTTCTGTCATAGCGTTCTGCCCAAGCATTTCTGTCATAGCGTTCTGCACCAGCATTTCTGTCATTGCGTGCTTTTCTGTCATAGTGTTCTGCCCCAGCTTTTTTCTGGCTTGGCATTCAGTCTTGGCATTTCGGTCATAGCGTTTCTGCCCCGGGATTTCTGTCTTTGCATTTCTGTCTCAGCGTGTTTTCGGTCATTGCATTTCTGGCCAGGATTCTGCTGTTGCGTCGTTGTCTCAGCTTTTCTGTTATAGCGTTTCTGGCATTTATGCCTCAGCGTTTCAGTCTTGGTTTTGCTGTCATTGCGTTCTGCCCCTGGATTTCTGTCACTACGTTTCTGCATCAGCATTAAAATTCAGCGTTTCTGTCATGGCGTTTTCATCATGGCGTTTTGCGTTTCTGTCATAGCGTTTTTCTTTCATAGCGTTGATGTCTTTGTGTTGCTGCCCAGCATGTCTGTCATAGTATTTCCGCTTTGGTGTTCAGTCTGAGTTTCTCAGAGGGGCGTTGTTCACTCATGGTATACTCTGGTAGTCTTTCGTCTTTGTTGATTGTCATGTCCCATCATGTCTGTGTCATGTTTGTACCTGGGTCAGGTAGCTAGGGCTCACACGTCAGGATCTGTCATGTCTACAGATCCATACGGGCTGAGGTTTCGTTTGTTAATTGATTGTTGTCCACAATCTTCTCGCCCGTATACCATACGTCATATGATGCATGTTCATTCACCATATGTATACGACTACCCACCTGTGGGTACACTAGCCCTGAGTTTTCAGTTAATTACCTGTCTCTGCGCTGCAGGTTACTCAGGCTCACTTACCACTTACATGAGGGTGGGGGCGACGGGGTCCGTCTTCAGGTTCATTCACGCGCAGTGGTTTTGACATTTCTGCTCATGTTTCATTCTTGGGTAGGTGGGGGGGGGGGGGGGCATTGTTGTTCTCATGTCTGGTTGTCTGTCATTTCTCTAGTTTGTGTTTCAGGTTGGTCTGTCTTGGCATCCATACCGATATCAAGCATGCTTGCACTCACTTCCATCAGCCCGGCCATTGTTGGGGGCTAGTTGATTGGTGCTGATGTCGTTTTCGCCACTGGGCTCAACCTTGGGTCAGAAGCAGTCGCAAATTGTTTTTCTTCAGTTGATGTCCTTTTGCGTTGAGGCCTTGGTTATAGCCCAGGGATGTATAGTCTGTCTCAGGGTGTGTGCTAAGCCACGTCCCTGCGACGGTCCTTGGGTGGTAGGTTGGGCAGTAGTGATGGCCGAACGGTTCGCCCGGCGGTCGTTTCGCGGCGAATTTCCGACTTTCGCCGTCCGCGGGTTCGAACGCCTTTTTCCGTCGTTCGCCCCGGCGGACTTACGTGTTTAATGTATACAAGAACTTTAACCTTTCGTGACACGTTTATCATGTGTTACAGGACAACCAATTGAGACATGACAGCTCATGGACACTTGGACATTCCCCCTAACCTATAAATACACCCGATCCGGTGGCCATTTTACATTCTTTCTTCTGTCACTGTAGGGAAAGGATCCTGTGTGGAGTAGGGACAGAGAAAACGCTAGCTATTTGGTACACAAAAGTTCTTTTCAGGACTGGTATAGGTGTTAGGTCAGCAGCCTGAGTTTCTTATGTCAGTTTAGATAAAGGGACAGAGCGCTGTATGCTGCTATTTTAGGGACAGCTCAGCCAGATTAGTCTTTCTTCATCATCATCATCATCATCATCATTAGCTGTTACTATCAGGTCCACAAAAGAGCTGTTCCAGCTAATCGTTCCAGCCTACTCTTTTTTGCCAATTTGTATAGGGACAGGCAGGAAGCAGTGTGTCAGGCAGTGAGGATAATTTTAAAGACTTGCTGTTACTATTAGTTCCACAAAGGTTCTTTTCAGGACTGGTATCAGTGGTACGGTAATAGGCTTGTACACGTATAATATTCTTTCTTCCAAATATAGAAAGAATATTATACTTGACTGCTGCCCTTCTGCTGCAGTCTGCTAATCATTCACAACTCACTTGTTCCACAAAGCTCTTTATCAGGACTGGTAACTTGGTCTGTCTAGGGTGCTACGGTACATAGGCTTGGGTGCGGTACAGTCTGCTGTTCTGTAAGGACCGCTATCGGTCCACAATAGATAGGGTTGCCGTGCACTACTGCTGACCGCTGCCCTATACTGCAGCAGTCCTTCAGCGGTATAGGGACTGACGCACAGTCTGCTAAACACTAATACACAACCTGCTTGGTCCACAAAAGTTCTTATAAGGACTGGTAACTTGGTATAGGGTGCTACGGTACATAGGCCTGAGTGCGTTACAGTCTGCTGTTCTGTAAGGACCGCTATCGGTCCACAATACATAGGGTTGACGTGCACTACTGCTGACCGCTGCCCTATACTGCAGCAGTCCTTCAGCGGTATAGGGACTGACGCACAGTCTGCTAAACACTAACACACAACCTGCTTGGTCCACAAAAGTTCTTATAAGGACTGGTAACTTGGTATAGGGTGCTACGGTACATAGGCCTGAGTGCAGTACAGTCTGCTGTTCTGTAAGGACTGCTATCGGTCCACAATACATAGGGTTGCCGTGCACTACTGCTGACCGCTGCCCTATACTGCAGCAGTCCTTCAGCGGTATAGGGACTGACGCACAGTCTGCTAAACACTAATACACAACCTGCTTGGTCCACAAAAGTTCTTATAAGGACTGGTAACTTGGTATAGGGTGCTACGGTACATAGGCCTGAGTGCGTTACAGTCTGCTGTTCTGTAAGGACCGCTATCGGTCCACAATACATAGGGTTGCCGTGCACTACTGCTGACCGCTGCCCTATACTGCAGCAGTCCTTCATTGGTATAGGGACTGACGTACAGTCTGCTAATCACTAACACACAACCTGCTTGGTCCACAAAAGTTCTTATAAGGACTGGTAACTTGGTATAGGGTGCTACGGTACATAGGCCTGAGTGCGTTACAGTCTGCTGTTCTGTAAGGACCGCTATCGGTCCACAATACATAGGGTTGCCGTGCACTACTGCTGACCGCTGCCCTATACTGCAGCAGTCCTTCATTGGTATAGGGACTGACGTACAGTCTGCTAATCACTAACACACAACCTGCTTGGTCCACAAAAGTTCTTATAAGGACTGGTAACTTGGTATAGGGTGCTACGGTACATAGGCCTGAGTGCGTTACAGTCTGCTGTTCTGTAAGGACCGCTATCGGTCCACAATACATAGGGTTGCCGTGCACTACTGCTGACCGCTGCCCTATACTGCAGCAGTCCTTCATTGGTATAGGGACTGACGTACAGTCTGCTAATCACTAACACACAACCTGCTTGGTCCACAAAAGTTCTTATAAGGACTGGTAACTTGGTATAGGGTGCTACGGTACATAGGCCTGAGTGCGTTACAGTCTGCTGTTCTGTAAGGACCGCTATCGGTCCACAATACATAGGGTTGCCGTGCACTACTGCTGACCGCTGCCCTATACTGCAGCAGTCCTTCAGCGGTATAGGGACTGACGCACAGTCTGCTAAACACTAACACACAACCTGCTTGGTCCACAAAAGTTCTTATAAGGACTGGTAACTTGGTATAGGGTGCTACGGTACATAGGCCTGAGTGCGTTACAGTCTGCTGTTCTGTAAGGACCGCTATCGGTCCACAATACATAGGGTTGCCGTGCACTACTGCTGACCGCTGCCCTATACTGCAGCAGTCCTTCATTGGTATAGGGACTGACGTACAGTCTGCTAATCACTAACACACAACCTGCTTGGTCCACAAAAGTTCTTATAAGGACTGGTAACTTGGTATAGGGTGCTACGGTACATAGGCCTGAGTGCGTTACAGTCTGCTGTTCTGTAAGGACCGCTATCGGTCCACAATACATAGGGTTGCCGTGCACTACTGCTGACCGCTGCCCTATACTGCAGCAGTCCTTCAGCGGTATAGGGACTGACGCACAGTCTGCTAAACACTAACACACAACCTGCTTGGTCCACAAAAGTTCTTATAAGGACTGGTAACTTGGTATAGGGTGCTACGGTACATAGGCCTGAGTGCAGTACAGTCTGCTGTTCTGTAAGGACCGCTATCGGTCCACAATACATAGGGTTGCCGTGCACTACTGCTGACCGCTGCCCTATACTGCAGCAGTCCTTCATTGGTATAGGGACTGACGTACAGTCTGCTAAACACTAATACACAACCTGCTTGGTCCACAAAAGTTCTTATAAGGACTGGTAACTTGGTATAGGGTGCTACGGTACATAGGCCTGAGTGCGTTACAGTCTGCTGTTCTGTAAGGACCGCTATCGGTCCACAATACATAGGGTTGACGTGCACTACTGCTGACCGCTGCCCTATACTGCAGCAGTCCTTCAGCGGTATAGGGACTGACGCACAGTCTGCTAAACACTAACACACAACCTGCTTGGTCCACAAAAGTTCTTATAAGGACTGGTAACTTGGTATAGGGTGCTACGGTACATAGGCCTGAGTGCAGTACAGTCTGCTGTTCTGTAAGGACTGCTATCGGTCCACAATACATAGGGTTGCCGTGCACTACTGCTGACCGCTGCCCTATACTGCAGCAGTCCTTCAGCGGTATAGGGACTGACGCACAGTCTGCTAAACACTAATACACAACCTGCTTGGTCCACAAAAGTTCTTATAAGGACTGGTAACTTGGTATAGGGTGCTACGGTACATAGGCCTGAGTGCGTTACAGTCTGCTGTTCTGTAAGGACCGCTATCGGTCCACAATACATAGGGTTGCCGTGCACTACTGCTGACCGCTGCCCTATACTGCAGCAGTCCTTCAGCGGTATAGGGACTGACGCACAGTCTGCTAAACACTAACACACAACCTGCTTGGTCCACAAAAGTTCTTATAAGGACTGGTAACTTGGTATAGGGTGCTACGGTACATAGGCCTGAGTGCGTTACAGTCTGCTGTTCTGTAAGGACCGCTATCGGTCCACAATACATAGGGTTGCCGTGCACTACTGCTGACCGCTGCCCTATACTGCAGCAGTCCTTCATTGGTATAGGGACTGACGTACAGTCTGCTAATCACTAACACACAACCTGCTTGGTCCACAAAAGTTTTTATAAGGACTGGTAACTTGGTATAGGGTGCTACGGTACATAGGCCTGAGTGCAGTACAGTCTGCTGTTCTGTAAGGACCGCTATCGGTCCACAATACATAGGGTTGCCGTGCACTACTGCTGACCGCTGCCCTATACTGCAGCAGTCCTTCATTGGTATAGGGACTGACGTACAGTCTGCTAATCACTAACACACAACCTGCTTGGTCCACAAAAGTTTTTATAAGGACTGGTAACTTGGTATAGGGTGCTACGGTACATAGGCCTGAGTGCAGTACAGTCTGCTGTTCTGTAAGGACCGCTATCGGTCCACAATACATAGGGTTGACGTGCACTACTGCTGACCGCTGCCCTATACTGCAGCAGTCCTTCAGCGGTATAGGGACTAAGAGTTTTGTCACAGGGTGATTTAAAAAATGACAGGCAGAGGAAGAGGCAGGCCCTTCCGCAGGGGTGGTAGGGGTAGGGCAGGAGCAACAGCCTTGAGCCAAAGTGGGAAGTTGCAGAAGGTGCGTTCAATTACTTTAAAGGACGCACCAGACTTGGTTGAGTGGCTCACTCAGCCTTATTCTTCTGCACCCTCCTCATCCTCTCGATCTGCACCCTCTTCTTCACTCTCTGCTATGTGCACCCCCAAAGACACTACCACCAACAACACCACCACCACCACATACCTTCCGCTTGAGTGCAAATGGGGGCCTTCATGCTCCAGTGTTTTAATAGGGACCCCCGTATAAAAAGCATGAGGGTCAAGGACCAGTACTGGGTGGCAACGTACTTAGATCCCCGGTACAAACACAAAATGGCGGAAATGTTACCGCCGTCGCAGAGGGCTGTCAGAATGCAGCACTTCCAGGCCTTGCTTCGAGAAATGCTGCATTCTGCTTTTGCGTGCGCTGGCAGAGGAGCAATTCCCACTCCCAGAGAAGGATTTGCGGGTACCAATCCAACAGCGCCTGCAAGAAGAGGCCGGTTTGAAGATGTGTTGGTGACTTCGGATATGAGGTCATTCTTTCAGCCGACCCATCGACAGGTGTCATCCGGATCCAGCATCAGGGAACGCCTAGACCGTCAGGTGTCCGACTACATTGGGTTAACGGCCGATGTGGACGCTCTGAGGAGTGATGAACCCCTAGACTACTGGGTGGGCAGGCTTGACCTCTGGCCAGAGCTTGCCCAATTTGCAATCGAACTGTTGGCTTGCCCCTCATCCAGTGTCCTGTCCGAAAGGACGTTCAGCGCAGCAGGGGGGATTGTGACCGATAAGCGTACTCGCCTAGCTCACGACAGTGTTAACTACCTCACATTTCTAAAAATGAATGAGGCATGGATCTCGGAGGAATTCAACACATGTGATCAGTAGACCATGTATATGTCTATAAACAATTTTTGGAATCAAGCACACAGACCTTCTTAATTCATTTGGCTCACTTCCCTGACCCAAAAAAGCACACCGTACTATATGCCCCTACCCTCCTCTTTGAAGAGGTTGAGCGGTGTCATATTTCTACTGGGGCTGCTTATTATGAGGGGTTCCCACCATCCCTGTGCTGTGCTGACTTCCTCCTGGGTGTTCTTATTATGAGGGGCTCCCACCATCCCTGTGCTGTGCTGACTTCCTCCTGGGGGTTCTTATTATGAGGGGCTCCCACCATCCCTGTGCTGTGCTGACTTCCTCCTGGGGGTTCTTATTATGAGGGGATCACACCATCCCTGTGCTGTGCTGACTTCCTCCTGGGGCTGCTTACGGTGCTGCTGTCAGCGCTGTATGTCACGGAGCTGCTGTCAGCGCTGTATGTCACGGAGCTGCTGTCAGCGCTGTATGTCACGGAGCTGCTGTCAGCGCTGTATGTCACGGAGCTGCTGTCAGCGCTGTATGTCACGGAGCTGCTGTCAGCGCTGTATGTCACGGAGCTGCTGTCAGCGCTGTATGTCACGGAGCTGCTGTCAGCGCTGTATGTCACGGAGCTGCTGTCAGCGCTGTATGTCACGGTGCTGCTGTCAGCGCTGTATGTCACGGAGCTGCTGTCAGCGCTGTATGTCACGGAGCTGCTGTCAGTGCTGTATGTCACGGAGCTGCTGTCAGCGCTGTATGTCACGGAGCTGCTGTCAGCGCTGTATGTCACGGAGCTGCTGTCAGCGCTGTATGTCACGGTGCTGCTGTCAGCGCTGTATGTCACGGAGCTGCTGTCAGCGCTGTATGTCACGGAGCTGCTGTCAGTGCTGTATGTCACGGAGCTGCTGTCAGCGCTGTATGTCACGGAGCTGCTGTCAGCGCTGTATGTCACGGAGCTGCTGTCAGCGCTGTATGTCACGGTGCTGCTGTCAGCGCTGTATGTCACGGAGCTGCTGTCAGCGCTGTATGTCACGGAGCTGCTGTCAGCGCTGTATGTCACGGAGCTGCTGTCAGCGCTGTATGTCACGGAGCTGCTGTCAGCGCTGTATGTCACGGAGCTGCTGTCAGCGCTGTATGTCACGGTGCTGATGTCAGTGCTCTGTATTACGGTGCTGCTGTCAGTGCTCTGTATCTCCTGCACCCTCTTGTTTGCCTACCCTGGTCCCTGACCTTCCCTCTCCTCCATTGCCTTCATTAGCTCCATAGTCCTGAATTGTCAGAACAATTTCCCAAATAAAAAAAAAATGCTTGTAGTTATCGATCCCAAATTCACCTCATACATGTATTATGCTATTGTCCAGGTGGTGGGACTACGTGCTACCCCCTAATAATTACCCCGTGGCCGCAAATTCGACCTAAAGGTTTGCGAAATTCGCCTCCCATTGAAGTCAATGGAGCCCGCGGCGAACGGTCGTTTTCGCGAACGTTTGTGTCCGTTCGCGTTTCGCGTTCGCGAAACGTCCCGTCGGAAGTTCGTCCATCACTATTGGGCAGACATCATAATGATTCTGGATTCCACTCTGGGCTCTGATCTTGTCTAACATATTGCCTGGAGTTCTACTTGGGGACGTCAGTCCAGTCGTCTTTTCCGATCCCCAGCCTGTTCCAAGTAGGGGGGGCTTCAGTCACCTTGGGTATGTCTGTATCATGCCATGGGACTATTTCCCCGGGATGGAGTCTGGCCCTCCTTCCTCGGTTCAGGATTCTGACTCAGCTGTTAGGTCTCAGGCTGAAGCATGACCCGATCATATCCGGTGGGACCAGGGTCCTGTGTCTGGCATGGTTTCTCCATGTTTGGCGATATTATTGTCATGGTGCATGGACCTTACCTTATCCGCTTACTCCATCACATCCATCAGGTATCCAGATTTTCGCACTCCTGCTAGTGGTCTTTTTGGCACTCACCCTCTCACTTCCCCAAAACAAGTTTGGGTAGACCAGGGATTGGGGGGGGGGGGGTTATGTCTCTGAGCTATTTCACTGGTGTTCATTGAAGTATTTTGTTTTTCTCGGCCATCATTTGCAGGGGTCCCTTGGGCCAGGCCTTGGTTCCTTTCCCCCACGTATCCTCTCATTTCACAAGCAGTTCATTCTCGGGTCTGGGTGTCTCAGGCATCAGGCTCAATTCAATCTTTCACGGGATGTTCAGTTGGGTTCGGGGTAGTTTCGCAGGCTCTATGGGGGGTTCCTTCTCATCACCAAGTCAGGAGTCAGTGTGTTCATCTGTCACAGCGGATACTTTCCGGATATTTACTGTTGCCATCCGGGCACACGCCATTATCCGTGATGGTTCATTACCTTCCCTTCTTCACCTAAATTTGTGTCTTTTTGCCCTCTTTTCAGGTATACTGACCAGATAGGCCAAGGCACACCTCAGGCCTTGGTTCTTAGGAGTATCGCATTTCTCGCTTGAAGACTCTGACTACAAATACACCATAAGGCAATGTGTCATACAGACTTGAGGGGCTAAATAGCCAATGGTGGTCGTGCCCAACTTGATGATTACTCCCGGACTGGGGCTCAGATCCACGTCCACATCAGTAGGAGTACACAATTCCAGGCAGATAGCCCCCAAAGTGTATGAATGACAAAAATCGATCCCTCAGAAGTTGATCCAAGGGTATCCGTCAGATGCCGAACCTCATTGGCTCCCAGCCCTGCCCTTTTCTTTTCCAAGTCTGGGTGCTGCTGTATAGGCAATACCAAGTCAAATTCAGATATTTATGCTTACATTTAGAGTGTGTTTCTCCTTAGCTTGTATAGAGGAACAAAAGCAGTTGCAACACAGCAGAATAGGATACCTTAGTCTGGGGCATAATAGCATCAACAGCCTATAGAAAAAAGAGGACCACAAACAGTAGGGATGAGCTTGGTGTTTGAGTCGAACGCATGTTCGACTTGAACACTGGCTGTTTGGCGAAGCCAGAACTCTGTGGGCCGTTCACGCCAAATTCGTGAGGCGCTCACGGCCCACAATGCACTGTGCCATCGCAGTGCATTGCTGACTCATGATTGGCTAAGCATGCACTGTGACCCCGCATGCTTTGCCAATCACGCACTGTGACCCCGCATGCTTGGCCAATCACAGTGAGGAGAGCCATAATTGGCCACAGGCAGGATGCCTGTGGCAAATTATAGCTCAGGCTGTTTAGTACACACCCCACACTATATAAGGCTGCCAGCACGGAGGCCTTGTGTAGTGTTCCGGCGTCTGCAGGAGTTAGTGGGTGTTGTGTGCCTTCAGAGCAGTATACACCTGTATCTACCCTTTATTGCTGTTCTCTAATAGAGCCCTCTGCAGGAGTTAGTGGGTGTTGTGTGCCTCCAGCGCAGTATACACCTGTATCTACCCTTTGTTGCTGTTCTCTAATAGAGCCATCTGCAGGAGTTAGTGGGTGTTGTGTGCTTCCAGCACAGTATACACCTGTATCTACCCTTTATTGCTGTTCTCTAATTGAGCCATCTGCAGGAGTTAGTGGGTGTTGTGTGCCTCCAGCGCAGTATACACCTGTATCTACCCTTTATTGCTGTTCTCTAATAGAGCCATCTGCAGGAGTTAGTGGGTGTTGTGTGCCTCCAGCACAATATACACTACCCAATTGCTGGTTTTCCCATCTCCCTGCAGGCCATTACCATGTCTGGAAGGCCAACAAGGAGAGGCAGACAGGCACGAGTCAAAAGAGGGCAAGCAGGCTCTGTGTCTAGAGACAACAGTGCTGGTCGTGGACGCGGTGCATCATCATCAGCACGTGGCCATGGGATACGCTTGCCCTTATTTTCGGCAGCTGGACTTGTTGAGCCGCATCATGCCGAAGACTTGGTAGAGTGGATGACCAAGCCCTCTTCATCCTCCTCATCCTCTCTCACCTAGGCTCAGGGTACTA
The DNA here is from genome assembly GCF_037356315.1 of Lithobates pipiens. NCBI lineage: Eukaryota > Metazoa > Chordata > Amphibia > Anura > Ranidae > Lithobates > Lithobates pipiens. The sequence continues at coordinate 251,759,409 of NW_027507784.1, forward strand.
GTAAAGCAGCTGCCAACGCACCCTCTTCTCTCGTCTCAATGTCGTCATCAGTCACTCCTTCCCTAGACCCACCATGTCCTCCTGAGGAATCCCCCGAACTGTTTGAGCACAGTGTTGGGTACATGCTTCAGGAGGATGCCCAGTGTTTTGAAGGCTCTGATGATGATACTCAGCTAGAGGAAGGCAGTAGCGTGAGCGCAGAGAGAGGGGATGCTCAAGAAGGACAGCGATCTGGCAGTCATGTTCCACAAGCTGCAGCATACTGCCAGGTTTCCTCCAGTGATGATGAGGGAGGGGGATGAGGTCACTGACTCCACGTGGGTGGCTGGTAGGAGAGAGGAGGAGGCACATCTCCAATGAGGCAGGGTGCTCTCCGGGGGCCAGCTTATGGGCAGCACACCAACTGAATCACACCGCAGAGCTCCGCCTGTGCAGGGTGCTGCCTCTGCGCATTATTCCAAAAGTTCTTTGGTGTTGGCCTTTTTTGAGATGAGTGCATCAGATCGCACCGCTGCTATTTGCAACATATATCTCAATCGTATCTCACCTGGCCAAAACATCAGCTGCTTGGGCACCACATGCTTGACCAGACATATGTTGACCTGCCATGCATCTCGTTGGCAAGCGTACCTTAAAGACCCATACCAAAGAACAAAGCGGACCTCTCTTTACTCCTCATCAGCTGGGATCTCCAACCCCACTAGACCTTCAGTCCTCTCTGAAACCTGCACTGAGAGGAATGAAGGTGTAGAATTAGGTGTGTCACAGCCAAGTGCTTGCGGGCAGTCTGCTAGCAGTACACCCACGTCCTATTGTCCCCAAATGCCACTTTTTCTCACGGAAGGCGATTCCGGCTCTCTACCGGCATGTGGAAGGCAATGTCCTTGCCTCACTGGACAGGGCGGTCAGCGGTAAGGTGCATATTACCGCTGACTCATGGTCCAGCAGGCATGGACAGGGACATTGCCTGTCTTTCACGGCACATTGGGTCACTCTTCTGGCAGCTGGGAAGGATGCAGGACAAGGTGCAGTAGTGTTGGAGGTTGCCTCCAAAACGCTACTACTGGTTGTGACACACCTCTCTCCTCCACCCCCTCCTCTTCTTCTTCCTCCATGGCCTCTTCCAGTGCTCTGTCCTCAGAACCAGCGGTGCTCCGTAGGCGTTCAAGGGGCTACGCAAGTACGCAGGCAAAAAGATACCATGGCGTTGATTTGTTTGGGGGACAGGAGCCACACTTGGGCAGATATTTTGTCAGCTCTGCAGGGGCAGGCCTAGAGGTGGTTGACGCCATGCCAGCTTAAGCCAGGAATGGTGGTTTGCGACAATGGCACCAATCTCCTCTCTGCCCTCCGACAGGGACAACTGACCCATGTGCCCTGTTTGGCTCACATCCTTAACCTGGTGGTGCCGCGGTTCTTGGGCAGGTACCCAGGCTTACAGGATGTCCTGAAGCAGGCCAGGAAAGTCTGTGTGCATTTCCGCCGATCATTTAATGCCTGTGCTCGGCTGGCTGAGCTCCAAAAGGAGTTGAACCTGCCCAAGAACCGCCTTATATGTGACCTGCCCACCAGGTGGAACTCAACGTTAGCCATGCTGCAGCGGCTGCACACGCAGCAGAGGGCCATCAATGAGTACCTGCGTGACTACGGCACCACGACAGGGTCAGGGGAGCTTGGTTTTTTTCTCACCACACCAGTGGGGCATGATGAGGGATGCATTCACTGTCCTGTCTCCGTTTGAGGAGGCCACAAGGATGGTGAGCAGTGACAGTGCATGCATCAGTGACTCTGTACCTCTTGTTCACCTGTTGGAGCATACGCTGCGTGGAATAATGGACAAGGCACTTGAGGCAGAACAGAGGCAGGAAGAGGAGGACTTCCTTGCCTCTCAAGGCCCCCTTTATCCATACAGTGTTCCTGCTGTCCCACCCATCACACAGGAAGAGGATGAGGAGGAGGAGGATGATTGTGTCAGCATGGAGGGGGAGCCTGGCACTCAGCATCAGCAGCAGCAGTCTTGTAGGGATGATTTACAGTCCCAAGAAACCCGTGGACTTCTACGTGGCTGGAAGGAGGTGGCTGCGGATCATGTTGTCCTTAGTGACCCAGAGGACTCCGGACCAAATGCCTAAGCTAACCTCCGCTGCATGGCCTCCCTGATCCTGCCAAAGCCTGCAGAAGGATCTTTGTATTCTTCGGATCAAGGAGAGGGACCATTACTGGCTGGCCACTCTCCTTGATCCACGGTACAAGGGTAAGGTTGCCGACCTTATCTTGCCGTCGCAGAGGATGAGACATCTCCGGGAGGCCTTGCAAAAAGGTCTGTGTAACGTGTTCCCAGAGACTGGGAGGTCACAAACTCCTGGTCCTGGACAACGTGTTGCTGAGGCTTCGGTCAGAAGGAGCGGTGGAGAAGGTGGCCATCTGACCAATGCGTTCAGACAATTTTTCCCAAGTCTGTCTTTCAGGACAGCCACCGTAGAGAGACCCTGGCTCCTCCCCTCTTAGGAAACACCACCTTCAACTTCACAATTTAATTCTCATCCTCCCCCCGTCTCCTCAGTTATGGTGTTTCCTCTGGTGGGGAGACACCGCTAAGGAACCTTAGCTAAACAGTCGGCGAGACTGAGGCTATGTTATCTAGAGTGGAGGAGACAGTGGTCTCTCTGGCTCCGCTCGATAGTCCGATCGTCTATCTGACTACACTCGGCAGTCTGATCGGCTGGGGAGCTGAACGTTCGTACTGACCGTTTTCCGTGCACTCCAAACTTCGCTTGGGGATTGCAAGAAGTTTGGGGAGGTCCATACGTTCGTTCGTCCAGTGGGGCGCTGCAGCAGGATGTCCTAGGTCCCCCTGTGTTTGCAGTCAGCTTGGAGCTGGAGGCCGGACCAGATGACGGGCGGCATCATTTCCGGTGGGGGCGGACATCTTCATTGGATCCGCATCTTCTGGTTCCGGACGCCGTTTGTGAAAGAGGACCAAGCATTTGGCTGGTGCAGCCTCTTTCTCTAAGCTGTACAGGCAGCTGTCGGTGGCACATTCGTACCACTCTTCCTCAACAGGAGAATGTCCGAAGCAGAGGCTTCAAGAGCGGCTCCTGGGGACAACAGCACCAGCCACTCAAAGGTAAGGGGAACCCTGGGGAGGTGTTCCCTTACTCAGTAACCAGTAGCTCCACTGGTGTTATTCCCCCTTGGTGGTCGGGGGGTAAGGGAGTGTGTCTGAGATCCTGGTGGTGGTTGGTCCTGGGGGGGGCACTCCCGGTGATCGTCTAAGAAATGCTGGTGTGTTATTTTTGTTTTTTGTTTTTTAAACTTATGCTGCCCTCTTTTATTTCTGTATTTCAGAAAGCCACGAGCAAGTCCCCCCCATGGTTCTAGGAAGAAGTGTCCTTCATGTAGAGCCTCTAGGGGGGATTCCTGGACCAAGGCACTTTGTAAGGAGTGTATTGAGGGGTTGGTTAGGGAGCAGGCAGCAGAACAGGGTGCAGACCTGGCGACATCTGTGAAGGAACTCTCTAGTACTTTCCAGACCTTCAAAACACTCTTTTCTAGTTTCCAGTGGCCTCAGCCCCAGAGCACTCCTCCACCAGCGCAGCAGAGTGTACCACCTAGCCCAGCGGATGTTCCTCCTGCTGGTGGGGAGAATCCAGGGGGTTCCAGAGAGGAAGTTGAGGAAGAAGTTGACAGTGCTTCCTCAGATTCCCAAGGGGAATCTGATGGAGAGGGATTGGATGGGGAATCCAAAAGAACTTCACGGTATAAACTTTCCCTGGAAGAAGTGGAGGATCTCTTAGAAGCTATTCATACCACTTCAGGTATACAAGAGGAAAGGAGGGCATTGTCACTTCACGATCAGATGTACAAGGGCCTGGGGGAACAGAAAAAGCAGGTGTTCCCGGTTCATGACGTCTTGATTAATGCCATCAAGAAGGAATGGCAGGATCCCGAAAGAAAACCTTTCTTTTCTGGTGCGTTGAAACGAAGGTTTCCTTTTGCGGAAGAGGAGGCTCTTGTCTGGAATAAATCTCCCAGGTTAGATGCTGCCTTTTCTCAGGTGTCCAGACATACTGTTCTGGCCTTTGAGGACATGGGGGTACTTTCAGACCCTATGGATCGAAGGGTGGATTCACTTCTAAAGAGAGCCTGGGACTCATCACAGGGAAATCTTAAGCCTGCCATGGCAGCCACAGTGTTGGCTCATAATATGGAATATTGACTTACCCAGATTAAGGCACACATTGAAGCAGGGACGGCAAAGGAGACTATTCTATCCTCCTTTCCCATGCTGCTTAAGGGGGTAGCATACATTGCGGATGCTTCGGCTGAGTCTGTGCGAATGTCTGCAAGGCCTACGGCCCTGACCAACTCAGCCAGGAGGGCCTTATGGCTGAAGACATGGCAGGGGAACAGTGCGTCCAAAATAAAGCTCTGTGGGATCCCTTTCACCGGGGACTTGCTGTTTGGGCCAGGTCTTGAAGCAGTGCTAGATCACACAGCAGATAAGAAAAAAGGCCTTTCTCTTTAAGAGGAAGTATGGGGGGCAGTCAAAAAGAAAGACTCATCCTCAGAAAAAGTTTGAAGCCCCTAGAACTGATCGGCAGAAGAAAAGTTGGGGGCTGAAGGGCAAAGGGCATGGGGGAGCGATTTTTCGCCCTCCTGAACAGCCCAAAAAGTCTCAATGACAAGGTCATGGTGGGAGGAAGGTTGGGGGTCTTCCTCCCACAGTGGGAGATGATCACCTCCAATCAGTTTGTGTTGGGGATCATAAGAAGGGGTTACCGATTGGAGTTTTCAGAGCGCCCCCCCCCCCCGAGACTTCTTGTCACCGAGCTGCCAAAGTGTGCAGAAAAATCGTCTGCCCTTCTTTCCTCTCTACAGGAGTTAGAGGAACAGGAGGTAGTGGTACGGGTCCCAGCAGGAGAGACGGGCAAAGTCTTCTATTCTCACATCTTTGTGGTTTGCAAGCCTTCGGGAAAGGTCAGGCTCATCCTAAACCTGAAGCCTCTGAATGTCTCAGTCACCTACAGGAGGTTTTGGATGGATTCAGTTTACTCGGTGAAGGCACTTCTTCCACCAAACTGTTTCATGGCATCGATTAGATTTAAAAGATGCATACCTGCATATTCCCATCACAGAGAGCCACCAACGTTTCCTCAGATTGGCAGTGAAAACCTCAGTAGGGGTGCTACACCTCCAGTTCAAAGCACTTCCCTTTGGGCTATCCTCTCCCCCCCCTCCCCCGTATCTTCACCAAAGTGATGGTAGAGGTTCTGGCATTCCTACGTCTCGGGAATCTCGGTGATCGCGTACAGTATCTCGAAGATCTTCTCCTGTTTGCACCTTCTCCGGCGCAGTTGATTTGGGATCTACAGGTGGCAAAAGACTTGTTAGTGAGCCTGGGGTGGCTTCTGAACCTGGAGAAGTCCAACTTAATTCCATCCCAAAGGGTCACTTTCCTGGGGTATGTGTTGGACTCAACAGAACAAAAGGTCTTCCTTCCCTTAGAGAAAATCCAAAAGGTAGACAAAGCATTGTTGTTTCTCCAGGGCAGCCGTCGGATCTCAGTGAGGAAGGTGACGTCGGCCTTGGACTTGCTAATATCCATGCTCCCAGCAGTTCAGTGGGCGGGGTTACATTTCCGTCCCCTGCAACTATTCATCTTAAGGGTTTGGGACCACAGCCAGGGGTCTTTGGACTCTCTGGTTTCGGTTCCAACTCAGGTCAAGAGCTCCCTTTGGTGGTGGAGAAAGGGGGTAAATTTGTCATAAGGTCTAGAGTGGGTTTTACCAGTATCCAGGGTGGTTAGAACCGATGCGAGCGGCTCAGGCTGGGGTGCGCACCTAGACTCTCGTTTGGTACAAGGTACCTGGGAGAGGAGGGAGTCAAAGAGATCCTCGAATTGGAGGGAGCTGAGAGCAGTAGATCTGGCACTCAGGGCCTTTCAGACGGAACTCCAGGGACATCATGTGAGAGTCCGGTCGGACAATTCCTCGGTAGTGGCTTACGTCAACAGGCAGGGGGGCACCAGGAGCGGATTCTTATGGGCCCCTGCAAAAGCCATCCTCAGGTGGGCCGAAGCAAATGTCCTATCTCTTTCAGCGATACATTTGAAGGGGGAGCAAAATCAGGTAGCAGATTTCCTCAGCAGGAGAACACTGAGAGAAGGCAACTGGGTTCTGAAGCAAGAGGTTTTCGAACTGGTCACCCAAAGGTGGGGGATGCTTCCGATAGACCTTTTTGCCTCGAAGAAAAACGCAAAAGTAGCCATCTTCTTTTTTCCATAAACGGGGGGACGGGGCGTTGGGGGTGGACACACACTAGCACAGAGCTGGAGATTCTCCAGGTGCTATGCTTTCCCCCCTCCCGTTCTGATACCTGTAGTGTTAAGGAGGTTTTAGGTGGAGAACACTACTCTTATTCTAATCGTGCCACACTGGCCCAGGAGGCCGTGGTTCTCCATTGTGAAGGGCCTGTCTGTGGAACCCCCCTGGATTCTCCTAGTCCAGGAGGATCTTCTTAGGGTCCAATCTACTGTCCTCAGGTGAAGAGGTGGAACCTTGCAGCTTGGCTACTGAGGAGGAATTGCTGAGGGGCAAAGGGTTCTCGGATCGTTTAGTAGCCACTCTCCTAAGTTGCAGGAAAAAGGAAACGCAGACCATTTAATTGAAGGTATGGAAGCGGTTCAATAGCTGGTGCTCAGAGAACTCCTTTGATGTGCGCAGCTCTGTAGCCGTTCTAGAGTTCCTGCAGGCAGGGGCCGATAAAGGATTAGCCCTTGGGACCTTGAAGGGTCAGGTATCTGCTTTGAGCGTATTTCTGGAAAGGCATCTAGCAACAGACCCTTGGATAGTGAGGTTCTTTAGAGCCTTAAGTTGGCAGAGACCTGTCAGAAATTCCCCCTTCCCAGTATGGGATCTTTCATTAGTTTTACAGGTTCCCACAGGAGAACCTTTTGAGCCATTGGAATCTTGCACGTTAAGATTGATCACTCTCAAAACTGTGTTTTTGGTGGCGATCACTACGGCAAGGAGAGTTAGTGAATTCAAAGCCTTTTCTGTTAGGGCACCTTTTTTTCAGGTTTTTCCAGACCGTTTGATTTTTAAGACGGATCCGGCCTTTTTACCTAAGGTAGCCTCTAATTTTCATAGAGACCAGGAGATTGTGCTGCCTACTTTATGTTCAAATCCTGTGAGAGAACAGGAACACATTTTTCATAGATTGGATGTTAGAAGATGTCTTTCATTATTTAGATTGCACAAGTCAGTTCAGAAAGTCTGATTCACTTTTTGTGTTATTTTCAGGGGCCAGGAAGGCTTCCAGAGCCTCTAAACGTACAATAGCCAGATGGTTAAGATTGGCCATTGGGCAGGCTTACGTGACAGGGGGGTTAGAACCCCCAGTTGGGATCAGGGCACACTCAACCAGGGCAGTGGCCACTTCTCTGGCAGAGTGGGCTGGTGCTTCTCCTGAACAGATTTGTAGAGCTGCAACATGGTCCAGTTTTTCTACGTTAGTGAAGCACTATAGACTGGATCTTCTGTCAGCCAAGGACCAAGCCTTTGGTCGTAAAATGCTGCAAGCAGTAGTCCCACCCTAAGATAAGGTGCTCGCTTATCCTCTCTACAGTGGCTGTCCTGAAATACGGACTTGGGGAAAAACTGAGTTACTTACCGGTAACATCCTTTTCCAGGAGTCTTTCAGGACAGCACTGGTTCCCACCCAGGTTTTTGGATATCTTTGGGAACTTATCGCATGAGACCGTCAGGTAAGATTATAAGTTTGTTTGTTTGACGTGTTCTTGTGTCTCCCCAGTTGGCTGGAGGTACTCTGGAAGAACTGAGAGGACGGAGGGAGGATGAGACTTAAATTGTGAAATTGAAGGCAGTGTTTCCCAAGAGGGGAGGAGCCAGGGTCTCTCTACGGTGGCTGTCCTGAAAGACTCCTGGAAAAGGATGTAAGTAACTCAGTTTTTTAGTCCGCAGCCCCAAGGTACGAACTGTTCCAGCAACCATCGCCAGCGTCTGATTTACATGGTGCAGGAATACCTAGGGGCAAGGTCAGACTTGGACACCTTCCCCACCGAAAATCCTCTGGCTTACTGGGTCTTGAGGATGGATCACTGGCCAGAGCTTGCACAGTATGCAATTGAGCTACTGGCCTGTCCTGCATCCAGCGTACTTTCGGAACGCACCTTCAGTGCTGCTGGTGGCTTTGTAACCAATCACAGGGTGTGCCTGTCCACCGACTCGGTTGTTATGTTGACGGTCTATCCTCTTCCTCCTCCGCTGATTTCTTGGAAAAACATTTTTGGTTCTGGGTGATGCCACCAGCCCAATTTTTCAGCCCCTGTCTAACAGGGGTGTGTAATTACAATTTTTGATGCAATGCTTTGCAGCAGGGCTCACTCCTGCACTCCAACTAGAGTATCTGGGAAAGGTTGCAGTGTCGTGGCACCAGCAAGCAGTGCCTAAGGCCCAATTTTTCAGCCCCTGTTTAATAGGGGCATGCAATTACAATTCTTGATATAATATTTCACAGCAGGGCCTGTTCCTGTGCCCACCGAGAGTAACTGTGAGGACTTATAGTGTTGTGGCACCAGCACCACCACCACAACCACCAAATGCCCAATTTTTCTACCACTGTTCAACAATGGCATGTAATTACAATTCTTGATATAATAGTTCACAGCAGGGCGCTCCAGTGCCCAGCAAAAGTCACTTTGAGGGCTTACAGTGTTGTGGCAACACCAACACCTTAGGCCCCCATTTCTGCAGAGCATATAGGGCAAATGGAAGGAGATAAGAGGAAGTGAGATGAAAAAAGATGGACGGCAAATTTTTTTTTTTACAGGGGTGATAACCCTTCCCTATGTTTTCCAAAAACTGTAAAAATAGATTTTTTGACTGGAGCTACACTTTAAAAATGTACTAGTTCAAAATTACAAACAGATTCTACTTAACACAACAAACCTACACAGTCCCTGTCTTGTTTTCACCGCCTGTATACTGCTGTTCTGAGTATATAGGGCCTGGGGGCCCCACGCCTTTCCTTTTTTTAATATGGGTGCGGGTTTTCCATTAATATCCGTACAAGACCCAATGGGCAGGGGGGCTACCCATGCCAGTTTTCTCAATGATTTTCATCCATATTGCCGGAACCAGATATTACATTAAAACCGCAAGCAGTTTTAAATGACTTTTTCTTTTCCGTTAAAATGTCATTTTGTGCAGGGACTGTTCTAAACACGGGAAACACGTTCCACTTCACAGGCATACTATAGACCCCCCCCCCCGGCTTGATATTTAAAGGAATATTTTACTTCTTGTTTTCACTTTAATCGTCATTAAAATCAGTGCTCCCAAAAAAACATCTGTTTTTAAAAACATTTTAGGCATTGACCCATTTCCCCTGGGGCAGGAGCCAGGTCCCCAAACCCTTTTTAGGACAATATCTTGCATATTAGCCATTAACATGATCACTTTTTATTTTGAGTCCCATAGACTTCAATGGGGTTCTAAAGTTTGCACGAATTTTCGGTCCGTTTGAAACTTCTGGTGCGAACCCGAACCAGGGGGTGTTCGGCTCATCCCTAACAGACAGATCCCTTGACCACCATTGGCTATTTAGCCCCTCAAGCCTGTATAATGCATTGCCTTATGGTGTATGTGTCCACCAGTTGCTTATCTGTGCTCATTAGCCCTTCAATTAGAGGTTATTTGGATTGCAAGCTGGTGATAGAAGATGCAGTCTCTTGAGTGGACTCCTACATGTGGACATTTACTCTTTGATTAATGGTCTCTGCTGTTGTCCTTTTGACACATTGCTAAGGACTTATTTCTTTGTTTTCATTTTATTTTTAGCGCTACACTTTAATTTTGATAATTTATATTTACCACTGCATATAGCTATTTAAGAATAAATTTTATTTGTACATATTAACTAAATTATACACCACAGTTTTTTTTAAAGCTTAATATCCGATTTATTGATTAATCAAAACAATAATCGTCCAACTAATCGATTAATAAAATAATCATTAGTTGCAGCCCTAGTGTAGGGATATTTCATTCAGTCTGAATGTAGTTTAACGCCGTATATTTCATTTCATTACTGAAAGTTTAATGGCATATATTTAATTGCGTTACTGCAAGTTTAACGCCATATAGCTCTGTGTGTTACTGAAAGTTTAACGCCATATATTTGATTGAGTTACTGCAAGTTTAATGCAGTATATTTAATTGCATTACTGCAATTTTAACGCTGTATAGTTCTGTGTATTACTGCAAGTTTAACACTGTCAGTAAGGGCGTGCCAATACTCAAGATGGCAGCCACAGAAGTTCCCCTTGTTTGGTACATCTTATCTGGTTGTATGTGGTTGTTTTTTCTTTTACAGGGACGTTGACAAGGATGTCGTGGCAGTGGCGGGTGTTGGTCTTTGTGGGTGAAGGAAGATACCTCGGAAGGAAGAGTTCAGGACCTATCAGTGGTATGGGTCCTGAGGGTGTTATTTCAGCCAACGGAGGTTTGGCTGGATTGTTATGGTAATGGGTGCACTGCAGTCGGTGGTTGTCTCTGAGCCAGCCTGTCAACTTGAGGCCTATGATCAGTTGAGAGATACCGCAGTGCAGTATTTACAAAATTGTGAATTGAGGTTTCCTGCAAAGACCAACGCTAGGTGGACTGATGGGTTTTTCGATAAGAGATGTTTATGTTTTTGAGTTCATTTTGAAAAAGATATGTTTTGAATAAATAAGGCTGCTATGGCCATGTTTTACTCCAATTTCAGTGTGGTCTCGTTAATTAAGAATTTTAAGAGGTTGGAGGTAAAAGGGTATGGTTCAAGCAGCAAGGTACCTCTGTTATACAATAGTCATGGCAAAACCTGCCTGCTTGTCCACAGCTATTTTTATCAGAGTCCCAGGTTCAGGTATGGAGGGGTCAGCGGAGTTATTTGAACACAGCGTCAGCCACTTGCCCCTTGATGCACAGCCAATACTCGATTCAGATGCTGGTTCTGAGGTTGTGGGAGGCAGGAACATGAGCCTACAGAGAGGGGAGAACACTTGTATACAACTTGGCATTCATGTTCCCCCAGCCGCAGTGTACTGCCAAGTTGTTCCCAGTGGTAATGAGGATGGAGGAGATGATGATGATGATGATGAGGTCACTGACTCGACTTGGGTGCTGGATAGAGCAGAGGAGGAAAGTGAGGGTGAGTCACAACCCCAAAGAGGCAGCCATCATGGAAGAGTAGAGAGCATCCACCCTATTTCATCACATTGTAGAGCTGTTATCTCCCGGCCCACTTCCCACAGCTCAGCTGTCTGGGCCTTTTTTAGTACATGTGCAGCCGATTACACTGTTGCTATTTGCAAACTTTATCTCAAGCACATCAAGCGTGGCAAAACACCCACCATTTGGGTACCACATGCTTGACCAGGCATTTAACCTCCCACCACTCAGCCCGTTGGCAAGAGCACCTAAAAGCCACATAAAACGGGCACAACTCTGTTCCCTCCTCCTTACTCACCTCAGTCTGCCCCTGCTATACCTCATCACCTCTCAGCAGCCTCCACTGACAGGGATGATGGTATAGCACAGGGTGTCCCAGGTCCTTGCAGCACATCTGCCAGCAGCACACCACCAGCTTTAGACTATAGCTGGCAAATTTCTCTGCCCCATCTGCTGCAGTGAAAAAAAGAATACATTCCCTGCCAAACAGGTGTGGAAAAATTGTTCTTTGGGTGTTAATTGTGCTCATGAAACCTACACCAAAGACATTCTTCCAGATGAAATCAATGCCCACAACACTAGGCAGCCTAGAAGTCCTGCAGAGATTCCACATCCCAAAAACACTTAATCGGAAACATCGGCATCAGGGGCTTCATTGCTGTTGGTAATCCAGGACTTCTTCATTTTGATAAAAGTCAGATGGTCCAAGGAGTCTGTGGACAGGCGCATTCTATTTGCACTAATTTTGACTTTTCATTATTAAACCCTTATTTTGAAAAGTGTTAACCTTGCATCTAAAGCTCTTAATGCAAGCTATAAATGAACCTGCCTCCTTGAAGAGCGCTACTGTTTTAGAGTAAGGCCTCTGAGCAGACCTGTCTGTGGTGGCAGTGTGTGTTACAGATGCTTATTCTAAAATCATAATTAGTATTGCTAAATTGATGGAAATTCTGACCCTTCCTTATCAAAGGTCGGTGGTGGCAGTTAAAGGATTAATTTCTTAATTAGCCCAGTGACAATCATTCTCAGGCTGCTGGCACCTAAATTGTGGTCCCGCAAGCTGGGAAATCTTTGTGCCAGGCGCAGCTGAGAGTGGTATTGTTACGCAAGTGACAATGTGGTGTGAGGCCAGACCGGTCCTTCGTCATGCATTAGAGAGGAGGGCAGGGATCTGACACACGCGTCTGTCACACATGCAGGGAGTTGCACATGCAGGGGTTTCTTCCAAAGAAGGGGGGTTCTTTAAATATGTCAGTGGCACTTCCACTCTTGCATCATCCATATGAACATTTCTTCTCTCTCTTCACAAGGAAAATCTGAGTTTATACTCCCATCTACCTTAAACTGAAAATTGACTGACTGCTCAAATGTATTTTTGGTTACCTAAATTATGGGTTCCCTTATCTCTACAATTTTGGCCTTTTGGTCCTCTTGCAGTTTGGTTATGATGTGAAAAGTTCTGCTCTGCTAGCTGTGTGCCTGATATTACCTCCTGATTTTTTTGCCAGATTCCATCCACACCCAACACAGTATAAAACAAGGCCTTCTTCATGGTGAAACACATGCAGGGGGTTGTACATGCAGGGATTTCTTCCAAAGGGGGGTTCTTTAAATAAGTAGCACTTCAGCGACTTGCACAACGCAAACATCAACAGCAGACTATTTTACAAAACACCAAACTGCAGATTTCCTAATTTCCAAATCCTCTCACCTTCCTCTCTGAAACATGTACTTTTTACCTCTCCTTTTCACAATTGCAGCCTCTGTCCTCAAGCTCTCTTTTCTTCTCCACCTCACAATTTGTACACAATATGCCGCATATACACAACCCGGACTTTCCGGCAGACTAGGTCCGATGGTCTTCCCGACCGACTTTCGGCGGAGTTCCGACAGACTTTCCAAACGAAAGGACTTGGCCACACACAAACGGACTAAGTCCGTTCATTTTGAACGTGATGACATAAACGGGACTAAACAAGGAAGGCCAGTAACTAATAGCTTCCCTTGCATCGTATTTGGTCTGTCGGACCAGCACACAGATGAACGGTTTTCAAGTTTTTAGTCCATCGGAATTGAGTCCGTCGGATGAATATGAAAATTTTTTCTTTTTCTAGGTCCGTCGGGTTTACTTTTCAAAAAACTATCGGACTAGCCCACACACATTCGGATTGTCCGACGGACTAATCCCTTCGGACCTAGTCTGCCGGAAAGTCCAGTCGTATGTACGCGGCATAACCCTCACTTCTCCACTCTCCCTATTACTGCACTCATCACCTCTTTCTAACTCTAATGTCACGTACACACGATCAGAATTTTGGTCAGAAAAAGCTATGATGGTTTTTCCGACGGGATTCCGCTCAAGCTGTCTTGCATAAACACGGTCACACCAAATTCCAACCGTCCAGAACGTGGTGTCATACAACACGTATGACGGGACTAGAAAACGGAAGTTTAATAGCCAGTGCGACGCCCTTTGGGCGCCTTCTGCTAATCTCATGTTTATCTCGTGTTAGTATAAGTTTGGTGAAAGACGATTTGCGCTTTTCAGACTCTGCTTATTCCAATCATTTTACTGCTGTTCAGTTTGTGTTTGTGGGTTTGTATCTGGTTTTCAGTGAATTCTTGTCTGCTCGTTACTGATTTTCAGTTCACTCTTCACAGGCCTTGCTGTTCTTCAGTGCTTTCGGTTAATTAGTTCTCACCAGCCGACCATTTGGAAGCCATGTTGCGGTTACGTACTCGTTATAGAGTTCGTGCTATGTGAGGGCTTGGTGTTGGGGTTTTTACTTTGACCCAAGCCCAGTCCATGAACAGGGTGGGGAGGAGTTCATGGACCAAGAATTGGTTACTACAGCGTGATCAATTCTCTCATATGCCTTTGCTGTGGGAGATCCAGGAGAATAACCCTGATGATTTCAGGAATTTTCTCCGGATGACGGACCCCATTTTTCACCGTTTGTTGGCTTTGCTCACTCCTTATATTAGCAGGCAGGACCCCTGCATGTGGCAAGCCATCACTCCCGAGCAGAGGTTAGTTGCCACCTTGCGGTACTTGGTGACGGGGAGAAGTCTACAGGACCTCAAGTTCTCTACAGACATCTCCCCCAAGGCTCTGGGGGTCATTATTCCAGAGACCAGTTCTGCTATTATTCAGGTCCTGCAGAAGGACTATATTAGGGTAAGTTTTTATCCTTTAACATCACATTCTATGTATTTAATGTTTTGTATTTATTTCATCATTCCATAATTACCCTGATTGTAATATGCTGTGAATGTCCCCTTTGTCCTCATGCATGCTCAAATCTTTTAATGCTCCTTTTTTGGCCTACATGCATATTTTCATTCACTAACCTCCCCAGCATGCTATCTTGGGCCCATACACACCTAGCCCAGTCACTTAACAATGTATTTTGTCAGCACCATTGTAGTGCTTTACCCTAAACACCCCCTATAATGTGTACAAATGTTACTGTTGTCTTTAAAATCAAGCAGCGTGTCAAAGGCTTTTTTGTCTCCCAAACTCATTTAGAATCCCCCCCTCCCTAAAATTTTGTCAATGGGCCATCAGAGGGGGTAAGTAATCTGATAAGTGGATCTTAGATTTTTGTCTTTAAATGCTCATTAAAATAAATTTTATACTGATGGTCAAGAATGTTTGTTTCTAATCTGCTTGCAATGTTTATGTGCAAAATTACGAATTTTTCTTTTCTGTTTCGACTCCACTACGAGTTTCTCTATATGGATGTGGGGAAAAATGGCGGATGGTGGAGTCTTTGCCCAGACTGAGTTCTACGGACGTCTCCAGAGCGGTAGCTTGGGATTGCCACCGGTGGAAGAGAACGTCAAAGGACTTCCATTTGTTTTTATTGCTGATGAAGCATTTGGTCTGGCCAATCACGTGATGAGGCCATTTCACCAGAGGACCCTAACCGCGGAGAAGAGGGTTTTTAATTACCAACTGGCCAGAGCCCGAAGAGTCGTGGAGAATACCTTTGGGATAATGGCCAGCCGGTTCCGCCTATTTCTAATGGCAATCAACCTGGCGGAGTACAAACTGAACCACATTGTTTTATGCTGCTGCATGCTGCACAACTTTTTAAAAAGAAATGCTACAAATTATATAGCCCCAGTTGGGCCTGAGGCCAGACTTCGTGAACCAACACTGACAGCCCTGGAAGCTGTCTGTCCTGGCTTGCCCCCCCAATGTGCCCGTGAAGTGCGTGAAAAATATGTGGAATATTTTACGGGTAGGGGATCCATTGCTATGCCAGCTAATTTGTAAATATTTTCAAAATAAAAAAAAATTTGATATGATAAAATGTTTATTTGGATTTACTTCTTGTGTTTCTTTTATATGTCTCCTAGGTTTTAACATTATTTAAATAATGCCCATTGTCACTAAATACCAACTCAGTGTTACTAAGCATTGAAAGAAGAAACCACACATTGTTGAGTAGAAAGACTTTTACTCCGTTGCCCATTCACATGTGCATTTAAAAAAATGTTAAATTGCAAATTTTAAAAAAAGTACAGAGACAGGCATGTTTCCAAACATAATATACACAACTCTGGAGCTTACAAAGTTCAACATTGCAAAAAAGAAGGCAATATCAGACATTATAGTGTGAAAAAGGTCTTGATCTTGCATTCATCAGATGGGATGAAGTCACCCCTGTAAAAGCCAAATTTAGAAGATGCATACAAATTGTGAATCAAAATGGGGATTTCCTTTCTGATCCCATACCTAATGTCAACATGTGCTATCTCCCATCGTGGGGGATGAATAGACGTGTTTTGGGGTTGCAACTACTTCCTTTCACCTACTAGAGTTGGGAGGAAGGGGTTGCGTACATTGAAATACCCTGATGGCAGATAGCACATTTTGACACACTGTGTGCATCTTACAAATTTGCCTTTTAAACTGCAGTAAAACTTTACATAATTTTTTTTAGAAAAAATAAAAAAAGTGTAATCTTTTTGGGATTTAGATTCTCCTTAGTACATCAATCATTCTTCAGTCTTTGTTCAGTCACCTTGGTTTTTTCCATGATGAGATCTAAATCATGACTACACACCATTATGTCCTGGATAAGCCGTTGTGCACTGTCACTGGTGAAATTATTAGATTTTTCTTCCATAACCTGCACATCACCTAAAATAAAAATATACACCATGTGTTATAAATATGCAGGCATACATCTATTACCTGAGTCTGTGGTGTTAGACACTAACTTGTTGTGGTGCCAATTTCAACCACTTCTTCTTCTACCTCTCCTTCCTCCACATCCTGAGGTACCACAATCCTCTGCTCCCCTTCTTCCTGAGGTGTGGTGTTGCTGGTATCCTCAGATGGGCCGAGTCTTTTCTCCCCTATGAGAATGAAACAAAAGGTATACTTCGCACACAGATATTTGTGGACAGAAATATGAATGTGAAACATTGCTTGGAAGTGGGGTACAATTGTCTGTTTGGGCAATTCCCTTAACCAAGCAGGCATACTTACCTTTTTTGGACAAGCTTCACACATGGAGACACCCCAAGTATCCACTAGAGCACCTGTGTGGGTCACCCTAAAAAATGTGCTCTGGTGTCCCACACTAGTCCAGACGTGTAAACAGCTGCTGAGTGTCCTCTCCTTACATTACACTGAATCAAGTTTGCAATTCATTCTAGTTTCAAAGACATGTAGACAACAATGTCCTTCTTTTAATACAAATTACCATGACCAAATGTCGTTAACCCTATATCTGCCAAAAATGTTGTATTTAGTTGGCAAACGAACAATGTTTCATACAAACGATTACTGTGCCCACGAGCATGAAAGTAGCCACTTTAAACTGTACAACAGTAAAGAAAAACACATGGGACAGCATGCTAGATAATATTAATAGGGACCCATGACAAGTACCATCTCCACCGTCTCATCAAAGGACATATTGGAGGCCTTAAACCTCCTCCTGGTTCAGGACGTTTCGGCCTCCGGGCTTTCCTCTTCCTCATTACTACTAGCAGTAACCACCTGCTGTGTTTCCACCGTGTTCCTCTCCCACTGGGATGAAAGACGGGGTGGGAAATATTATAGATAGAACGTCAGGGGCGGGTGACGCGAGCAGAGTTTCACGCATTCGCAGTGTATATAAGTTTAACAAACGTGTGTCGTACATACGTTCGGTGTGCGGAGGAAGGAGGACGAATGTTCTAATAAAGGTAACATCTTAACTTTGGTACATCAGTGGCTTATATTGATTCTAGATTGAGGCCTATATTGGGATAAGATTAGGAGAGTTTAGCCTATTAGTGTTTTTGTCTTGTGTTTTGTCTTGCAACAAATATGAAAGAATTCAAAGACCCTAAATTCATGGGCCACTTCATAGACAATTACAGGGATATGCAAAATCTGTGGGAGGTTAAAAACCCCTTATATCGCAATAAACCAGCTAGGAAGGCATTGCTGGAGAAATTGCTGTAATTTATGAAGACTAAGGTCCCCGACGCAGACAACGAGTTTGTGGATAGGAAAATTGGTAGCTTGAGAAGCACATATAGGAAGGAGCTTAATAAGGTCCAGGCTTCCATGAGATCGGGAGCAGCAGCAGAGGACATGTATGTACCCAGTCTGTGGTACTACAACAGGATGCCGTTTCTGGAAGACCAGATGGAAGCCAGGGAATCACTTTCTACACTTCCATCCACCCTTCCCTCAACTCCAGCTGAGGCTTCCGAGGACCAACCCGGGCCTTCCACCCTGGAAGAAGTTGAGGAGCTCAGCTGGAGCCAGGTATAGTATTTTTTAACATATTGCCCGAAAATGATAGTTGTTAACTAGATGTTATTCTTGCTAACAAATGAATGATTTAACAAAAAGTGTTTGACATATCAATAGACAGTAGGGGCCAAAAATGAGAGTGACAAGAATGAAAAATGCTGGGGTCAGAATGATAGTCTTTCTATTTATAAACATTCAATTTGCAACAGTCATGAGCTGAAAATTGAGTGTGATTGATGAAGCAAAAACTAAAACTATGCCCCTTTTTCATAAACAGGAAGACCTCAGCCAGGACGACGCTCTAGAATGTGGCAGACAGGAGGAGGTGGGGGTAAGTGGCAGACAGGAGGTGGTGGGGCCCTGTAGCCTCACCCAATCCCAGGTGCCTCCCCTCCGCCTTCCAAAAAAGAGGGCCAGGAAGGGGGGGGTAACGTGGAGGAAGCAGCACTGGGCCTCATTAAGGATACTAATGCGGCCCTGAACCCCCCCCCCCCCCCCGACGCTGAATAGGCCTAAGGCTGCTATGTAGCTGAAAAATTGCAGCAAATGGAGGAGGGCAAATGCCTCAGGTGTGAGAAATTAGTTTTTGAACCATTCAGGAGTGGTCAAATAAGTGATAACATGCACTTATATGTGCTCGCCCATCCTCTTCCGCCTTCTCCTGCCACAAGTCCACCTCCAGAGCCAGTCTCCAAGGAAGGCTGCAGGGAAGCGTGGAGGGAAGACTGCAGGGAAGACAAAGTGATGGCCTGGGTTCAGTCTGTTCTGACAGAAGACGCAGCTGTTGTAGTGATCTCTGGGGGTCCTGGACCAGATTGTCCTCCCCATTATATGGACTTCTCAAGCTAACAATTTTATTTTCCAAATAGTTGATGTGTGCCCTGGGGTAGAAAGGCTTTGCAAACTCCATCAGTTTCTCCAGCGTTGCCTTCTTTATTTTGTTATCAGCCAGAATAAATGGAGATTTTTTTTTTCTGATAATACTTGCCTATGTGTTTTTCTCCAAATATGACAGTTACATGTAAAAAATACAATGTCAAATTAACAAGGGACGCCAACATCAACCTCCTTGAGCTTTAAAAATACAAGATAATAATGTTGTTGTGTAAACTTGACACACACAAAAAAAACAAAAAAAACAATGGAGATGACTAGAAAATAATTAAAAAATATTCCAAAAAAAGGAGTTCTTGATTTTAAAAAAATGACAATAAAAAAAAATCCAAACCATATTATAGAGATCTGGTTTGAAAAACAAAGATTTTTCATGAGATCACAAGAAATAGTAAAGAAACAAGTTTGTGAGAACTCTGTATGAATATGAGCAGCAAAACAACTTCATTCTTCTAGCATTCTAAAGAAGAAGAGAATACATTGCATTAAACTATTTCACAAATTTCAGCGTGACGAATGTGCGATGTCCATTACGAACGGTAGTATTAAAAGACCGATCGCTTTCTTCTCGTAATGGAATCTGAGCATGCGTGAGTTTTTGGGCATCGGAATTGCATACACATGAACACATTTTCGGATAGGAACTTTTTCCGACCAAAAAAATTGAAAACCTGCTCTCAATCTTTTGCTGGCTGGAATTCAGCCAGCAAAAGTCCGATTGAGCATTTTCCGACCAAAAGCTCCTCTCTTGACCAACAGAAGCCTCAAAACTATGTTTTCCAAGACACTGGGAACCTACCAGAATCAGGAAAAGTGTTCAATAAACTCCTCTTTAAGGTGTCCTCGAGATTTCATCTTTTCATTTTTGTTTTTTAAAAGTCAGCAGCTACAAACACTGTAGCTGCTGACTTTTAATAAGGACACTAACCTGTCCAGGGAGCTCGCAATGTCGGCCCCCCATGGCCGATCCGTCCATCGGATTGGGTGCAGGTGCCACCATTCTAATTAAGGGAAACAGACAGTGGAGCCTTGCGGCTTCAATGCCCGTTTCCTACTGCGCATGTACAAGTTGCGCGGCGCTTTGTGAATGCCCAAAACATCTTCTGGGGCACATACATGTTCCAGAAGACATCGGGGGGACTCACCGAAGAAGAGGATATGACATTCTGCGCCGCAAACCGGATGGATTGGAAGTACAGGCTGTACTTCGTTAAAAGTAAGCTAGAAGAAAAAAATATTTTTAACTAGCCAAAAACGAGGGGTGGTCTTTCATTTAAGACCACCTCTTAAAAGTGGGTGGAACGCCACTTTAATGCCACATATTCTTGTGTCCTTTTGCAGGTTTTGAAAAATGATGGAGCCCATGCACCGCAAATTTGTGGAGGCATGAGAAGCATACTCACTGAGGATTACAGTATCTGGAACTGCCTCCTCCCAGCCAAGTACTACTCCTAAGGGTTTTGGAGAAGGAAAGCCATCTCTTACTGTTTGACATATGTCTTCTTCTGCTTCAATGCCTCCAAAACTGCCAGAATCCTCCTCCTCCTCCTCCTCTCTCTCCTCTTGTGTGTTCTGTGGCATAGGAACAATGGTGTCTGCATAAAGTGGGCCTTGAGAGGAAAGGAAGTCCTCCTCTTCCTCCCGCTGCTCTGCCCTATCCATAATGCCACGCAGAGTCTGCTCCAGCAGGAACACAACAGGGATTGTGTCACTGATGCAGCATTGTCAAGGGTCACCATCCTTGTGGCCTTTTCATATGGTGATGGTACAGTGCATGCATCCTTATGAGCAGCCTTTGGCATGGGGAAAAGAGCCTGAGCCTGTTGTTGTACCATACTCACACAGGTACTCGTTGACGGCCCTCTGCTGCATGTGCAGCCACTGCAGCATTGCCAAAGTTGAGTTCCACCTGGTGGGCATGTCACAAATCAAGCGGTTTATGGGCAGGTGGAATTCCCACTGAATTTCAGCACTGGCTGTGTATGATCGCCTAAAATGGCTACAGACTCTTCTGGCCTGCTTTAGTAGATCTTCCAACCCTGGGTACCTATTTAGGAAACGCTGCACCACCAAATTGAGGACATGTGCCAAGCATGGTACATGTGTCAACTTTCCCTGTCTAAGGGCCAACAGGAGGTTTGTGCCATTATCACACACCACTATTCCTGGCTCCAGCTGGTGTGATGTGACCCACCCCTGGGCCTGCCCCTGCATAGCTGCAAGAATCTCTGCTCCGGTGTGGTTCCTGTCCCCTAGACACACCAGCTGAAGCACTGCATGGCACCTTTTAGCCTCACTCATTGAATTGCCCTTTGAACGCTTAGGGGGTACTTGAGGTTCATAGGACAATTCAGCAGAGGGAGTAGAGTGGATTGGGGGATCGGTTCATTGATTCAAAGCATATTCAGCACTATACACTGCAGGTAATCGCTGGCAGAGAGACGTGAATAGCTGTGGCCACCAACGACCTGTCTTTATAGTGAATGAGGCCAGCAGCTGCACCTAGCCACTGAGTGCCACAGCAGGAATCTCTGATACCTGCTGCTACTATTCACACCGACACTAATCGTCAGTGTGAATGTAGTCTTATAGTTTCTCCTTAAAGTGGTTCTAAAGTATCGTTGGGCAACAGTTCGGCAGAGCAAAAGTTTGGCCCGAATATCGCCTATTGAGTGAACACCTAAATTTGTGGGGGGCTTGGCGGGATGCACAGTGTATTCTAAACCCTGCTTGGGAAAAGCTTTGCGAATGAGTATGGGGTACATTGTACCCCTACTCGTTCACCAAAAAAAGTGTTAAGAAGAAAAAAAAAAGTTTCTGACAAATGCAAAAAAGCAATGCCCCCACCCCCCCCATTTAGATTGATTGTCAATCATGACAATCTGCCATTTGACAATTCTTATATGTAAAGGCGGGGCCACCTGATGACATCACCTGGTAGCTTCCCCCCATGTTGAGGTCATGTGGCCTGGTATGGTTCGGGGGGGAGCGCTCTGTCGTCCCCTCCCTTTTCTGGGCTGTCGGGCTGCATGCTCAGATAATAGATAAGGGTCTGGCACAGACTTTTTTCAGGACCTGAGGTGGCGGCAGCGGCAGTGTGATTGATGATGGATTTACATTGGGGGATTTTTTTATAAAGTAATTGACTCCTTTAATAAAAATATTTATTTATCAAAAACTGTGTGTGCGTTTATTTCTTTTTGACGCTTTTTTAATGAATGGGTAGGGTGCTATGTTAAAGGGGGCTTCCAGATTCTGATAAGCGCCCTGCCGCAGACCCACAAAACTACAGTCCAGGGTTGTAGGGAAGAGGTCCTTGTCCCAATCAGCACCCCCCATGTTGAGGGCATGTTTCCAGGTATGGTTTAGGGGGGCGCTCGCTCGTCTCCCCGTTTCCTGACCTGCTGGGCTGCATGCTTGGATAAGGTCTGTTATGGATTGGTGGGGGGGGGATTCCATTTCTTTCCACATGTTTCTATTGCCTGCAATGGTATTGTATTGCCAGAAATTTAAATGTCATTTTTTTTCTTCATAAATGGGCAGTTTTCATGAATGGCAGACTATCTGTGAGTACTCAGGATGCTCCAATTGCTCCATGCTTGCAGTTTATTTGGCAGTTTATTCATTACCAGGATTCCCCGTTACACCCCCATTGAGAATGAACTCACGATTATCTCTTCTCACATCGGGGACTGTTCATTTTACAGACTATTCATCTACATCCCTCATCTAACGCAGTTGTGGAAGTGATATTTGTCCACTGTGATGCACCTAATTGGTATTGATTGAGCAGTCAGCCCTGCTAGTCCAATGATCAATTCTTCCAACAGGATCCATCTACCTGGATGTAGTGGTCCATGATTTTTATGTGTGGAGTGTTTGTCTGTGTTGGCCATTTGTGTCTTCTGACAACGTTGTCTATTTTATTGAATGTGGTGGAGTCACACACAATTTTTTACTGTTACCAGTGTTTGTTTATGTGGATCTTTCAATAAAGTTACTATATATTTTTCTCATACCAGTTTTTTCTCTTTGAATAATTTCTTTGGAATCCTTTCCTTTTTTTTTTTTTTTTATAGTTTAGGTCGCTATATATATTCTTCTACATATTTTTGGTAAAAAAAAAACGCAGTAGGCGTATATTGATTGCTTTGAACAAAAGTTAGCACATCTACAAACTACGGGATAGATTTAGGGCTTTTTATATTTTTTAATTGTTTTTACTGGTAATGGCGGGGATCTGCGATTTTTAGGGGGACTGCAACATTGCGGTGGACAAATCTGACCCCAACTTACACTTTTTGGGGACCAGTGATATTATATTGATCAGTGCTATAAAAATGCACTGATCAATGTAAAAATGACACTGGGGGGGCGTGGCCGGCGCGTGACCAAGATGGCCGCTTGAGGAGAGAGCTCTTCACACCGACGGCATCTAAAGCGACTTTCGGCGAACCCGTTCCGACTTTTCAGCCTCTGACATCCCGGGAGAACTCCCGCTCCACCTCACAGCGATGTCGCTGAAGCGCAAAGACGATCGGCTTCCCCGAAAACTTACGGCGTTCATGTACCAGCCGTCCGCGCGGAAGATCCAAAATGGCGCCGGCGCGGACTTGCGGAGCACACAGGCAGAGGCCGCGTTTCACGCAAACGGAGGAGGAGACCCATATGTACCGACACAACCTCCGGTAAGCAGGGGAGACCCTTCCCGCTCGCCACCAGGGACACCCACAGCCCAAAGCCCAGCCAAAGCTAAGATGCGCCTGGACAACACAGGCATAGCACACTGCAGGGACCCCACTATTGGGACGCCTCAGGCCTTCCCTCAGCAGAGCCAGCTACCTGACGCCATAGCAGCATTCCCTACCATAGGGCAGGCTGTCATGGACACCACCTTAAAGGACATGCTCATGTCTCTAAGGAGCTCGCTGCAATCTGATCTGTTCTCTCTCATGCACAGTTTTGGTAGTAAACTAGGAGCAATGGATGACAGGATCACACAAATGGAAATTACTGCAGGAGACATTACAGGAACAGTGAATGACATTATTGATACTCAGGAGGCACAGACTCAGGATATTACATGGATAAAGGACAAAATGGCGGATTTAGAGGACAGAGCCAGACGAAACAACTTTAAAATCAGAGGAGTCCCGGAATCTGTCCAAAATACTGAATTGCCTGCCTATGCAAAAGGCCTTATTAAAGCTGTGCTCCCTGAGGCAAAAAATATTGAACTTGTCATTGACCGCATACACAGGCTGCCAAAACCCGCGTTTTTACCTGACGCTGTACCTAGAGATGTCATCCTTAGAGTGCATTTCTACCACATTAAGGAGCAGTTCATGCACAAGATGAGGGGGTTAGAAAATTTACCAGAACCATACAATCGTCTCCAAATCTATGCTGACCTCTCACAGCATACTCTGAGCAGAAGGAGGCAGCTTAATACGATCACCAAAGCCCTCCGCAATCATCAGCTCCAATACCAGTGGATAGCGCCAGCCAAGTTGTCTGTCCTCCGAGACGGGAGGAAATATGTTGTAACGTCCCTGCAGCAAGGTTTGCATCTCTTACAGAAATGGGGCATCGTCCCTGCCTCCCCTGGCGAGGCGCCTATGGATCAAAGTAACACAGGCTCTATAACGGCCCAACCTCTGCCTCCCAGGAGCCAAAACAACGCTTCCCTTTAATACTCAGGAACGGGCCCATACGTTCTATTTACCGTTTGGTGATGCCATCTGCTCATGCCAGGTCTTAAGACTCGTTACCCCAATTTTTGTGTTTCTAGGCGCTGTAGCGCTGAGGTGCATCCTCAACAGAAACACCTTTTACAGTTCACGGTTCTCAATACCTTAAAGCTTTCTAAGCTACACCTACCCGCAAATTGCATTGCTTTTTGGTCTACCTAGATACTATTGCGTGCCTTTTATTTCTTATTTTATTTTTTTGTTTTGTTTTGTTTCTGTGTCTCTCCCCTCTACCACCTCTATTCTTTCCCCACTTGTCTCTCCACCCTACACAGCACCCCGGAAGCCTCCACATATTGGATTGATCGTGCCTATTCTTGATCTACTCCGGTCTTCAACACAGCTAACTGAACTTTCGGACCCCTCCAGTTCACTGCCCTCCAAGGTAATAACCTTAGCGGTTCCTTTTTGTTCTTTTTTTTTGGCAATTAAGCGCTCCACATGCCAATCACCATTGTAACAATCAATGCAAAGGGGCTTAACCACCCTGCCAAGAGACGATCTTTGTGGTCATTAACTAAACACACTAAGTGTGACGTTTTATGCGTACAAGAAACGCACTTCCAAGCCTGCAACCCACCGGTATGCACTCACAGGGAGTTCAGCAATATTTTCACCGCTAACTCGGAAAAGAAACGGAAAGGGGTACTTATAGCCTTCAAAAACACTTTAGCATTTCATCTTGTCCAGTGCACAACAGACCCTGATGGTCGCTATATCATATTGTCTTGCACCATCAATGGTGCTCCCTATACTTTTGTCACCGTGTATGCGCCTAATACACACCAATCTCGCTTTTTACGTAAGTTACATAAGAAAGTTGAAGCCCAAAAGCAAGGAGCTACAATCTGGTGTGGAGATTTTAACTGCACTCCTGATCCGGAACTAGATTCGACCTTTCAGACCAAGAGACGCAGACTGGCGCTCAACCCTTTGTTGCACAATCTACGCCTTCTAGACATCTGGAGATGTCAGCATGCAGAAGAGAGAGACTACACATACTTTTCCCCAGGCCATAATTCTTACTCCCGAATTGACCTTTTTCTAACAGATCCCTGGACTCTTCAAACTGTATCCTCTTCTACTATACATCTAACTACATGGTCAGACCACTCCCCTGTGAGTATAACCTTGGAAGACAAAATCAAGCACTCACCAGCGTATCTTTGGAGAATGAATTCTAGAATTTTACAGGCGGAACCCTATGCTCAAATATTGAAAAACGAATTGGAGGAGTATTTCATTCGGAACAAAGACTCTGTTGCAGATCCGCATATTTTGTGGGCCTCGCATAAAGCATTTATGCGGGGAATTTTTATTCAACTTGGGGCTAGGGATGCTAAGCAAAGGAGGCAGCGGATGAACACCCTTCTTACACGTATACAAACAGTGGACTTGCTTAACAAAGCCCAGCCTACCCAGACACTTAAATCTGAACTAATCTCACTGAGACTGGAGCTCAGGGCCCTTTTACTAGAGAACCATGACAAAATCCAAAGGCGACATAAAATGACATTCTACGCTGCAGGTAACAAATCTGGTAAACTACTCTCCCACCAAATTAAAGGCCACATTACTAGATCTCCCATACCTTATATCCATCACCCAGACTCCAACTCCAAACTGACTAATCCGCAAGACATCGCTAACGCCTTCAGCGTTTATTACGGCAAACTATATAATCTAAAGACTGATCCCCACCAAACCCAACCCACTCATACGCAGATACAGGATTTTTTAGACTCAGTGAATCTCCCTCATCTGACTACACAACAATTGGAGATACTCAATGCCCCTTTCACACAACTAGAAATTCAATCCGCTATCCATACTCTTCCTAATGGCAAGGCGCCCGGCCCAGACGGTTTTGTAGGAGAGTACTACAAACAATTTAGTACAATCCTCACTCCACATATGACACCCATGTTTAATTCTGCTGCCTCCTCTGCTTCCTTTCCACAAGAGATGTTAAAAGCGTTAATTGTAACAATACCAAAACCAGGGAAGGAACCCAATCTCACTCAAAATTTTCGTCCCATCTCACTATTGAACCATGATATAAAATTGTACGCTAAAGTTATTGCAAAGAGATTAGATGACATATTGCCACTGTTGATACATCCTGACCAATCGGGCTTTGTCAAAGGTCGCCAGACCTCAGATGCCACCCGGCGCATGATTAATCTTGTCCACCACGCAGTGACCCATCGAGTGCCTTCTCTGCTTCTTTCATTGGATGCGGAGAAGGCATTCGATAGGGTTCACTGGCATTACTTAAGATTGACCTTAGAAAAATTTGGATTTCAAAATCACATCCTCTCATCTATTTTAGCCCTTTACTCCAACCCTTCGGCCCAAGTTTATTGTTCCTCAATGTTATCGACTTCGTTTCATATCACAAACGGTACCAGACAAGGATGCCCCCTCTCCCCTTTGATATTTGATCTAATGATCGAACCCCTTGCAGCCAAAATCAGATCCCATCCCAACATTTATGGTATTAACATTGGCAATACAAACCACAAGATCAGCCTTTTTGCTGACGATGTCATCTTTTCCCTGACTCGTCCCTCCTCTTCCCTGGCTTCGGTACAACAAGTACTTGATGAATTTAGCTTAGTCTCATATTACAAAGTGAATGTCTCAAAATCTTATGCACTTCCCTTGGTTCTACCAGAACAACAATGTCTGTCCCTGAAAGACTGTTACCACTACGCATGGGCCACTGATTCTTTGACCTACCTAGGTATCACCCTCACTTCTCGTCCTAACGACTTGTTCAAGGCCAATTTCACCCCCTTTCTCACCCAACTCCCATTAGAACTCGACAAATTATCTAAATTGATGCTTACAAGCTCAGGTAGATTAGCAACATTCAAAATGATCCATCTTCCACGGTTACTGTACCTGTTTCGGGCAATACCAATCCCCATACCTGCACCCTTCTTCACAAGAACCCAAACGTTACTCAGGAACTTTGTATGGCAAGGGAAAAAATCTAGAATAGCATATACCACCCTACTGAAGCATAAAACGGTGGGAGGTATGGGTTATATCAATACTAGGGACTACTACCACGCAGCCATACTGGCACAACTCAAAGAATGGTTTACTCCTGATCTCAACAATCACTGGAGCTCCATAGAAGCCTCCCAAGTACCTGGTAAGAATTTACAAACGTGGCTCCTCTCTGCACCTAAATTGAAGGTGAGGGATACTACCCTCTCTCCCCCCATAAGAGCATCAGTGAAGGCCTTCGCCTATCTGGTCAAACACACACGCACAAATGCCAACAACTGCACTGTTCCTCTCCCGATAGATATCATCGGCCTACTGATTCCTTTCATGAATATACATTCTTGGAAAACCAATGGGATCACACACATTGAGGATCTCTATAAAGATGGCCTCCTAAAATCCTTCTCCTCCTTGAAACAGGAATTTAATCTATCTCCCCGCGACTATTTCAAATATTTCCAAATAACTCATTGCCTAATACGAAATCCCCACCTTCACGTACATATTCCACAACCATCCTGGAAATATCTCACAGGTACTTACTCTTCAGTCAAAGGTATCTCTCTGTTCTACGCCACACTTGGTGAAAAAACGTCCTTTGCCAAACTGCCCCCCATGTTACAATGGGAACATGATATGGACACCACGTATTCATCGCAACAATGGTCACTTGCTATAAAAGCTGTTAATTCGGCGACTAAATCTGCTAACCTCTGGGAACTCACATATAAAATTAATCTCAGGTGGTACCTTACCCCAACCCATCTTCACACCTACTATAAAAATACAGACCCAAATTGTTGGAGAAACTGTGGTCTCCCAGGAACCCTTTACCATACCCTCTGGTCCTGTCCCAAATTGATCCCTTTCTGGACTGATGTATTTAATCTTATATCGGAAGTCACACACATTGCTACCCCTCCAAACCCCGCTCTGGCTTTACTCACCATTGGCATTGAACATTACCCTTACAGGCTAAGATGCATAGTAACACATATTTGCCTAGCTGCTAGATTAACAGTGACCCGCAATTGGAAATCCTCGGCCCTACTTTCCTGTGCTGACGTTATACGAACCACTCATCTACATGGGATGTATGAATGTATGTATGCTACTGCTGAGGGACACTTACCCAAAACTGCAACACTTTGGGGG
This sequence comes from Lithobates pipiens, assembly GCF_037356315.1. Taxonomy (NCBI): domain Eukaryota; kingdom Metazoa; phylum Chordata; class Amphibia; order Anura; family Ranidae; genus Lithobates; species Lithobates pipiens. The sequence continues at coordinate 251,788,229 of NW_027507784.1, forward strand.
GCGTGGATGGAGTGGTTCAACAACTCCCAACCCTTACTCATCTGAACACTATAACATGATAGGGCTTCCCTACTCGTTCCTTATGCCCTTGCTCTGTCATCTTCCTGGACCTTCCCCCCCCCCCCTCGACGACGGGGGGAGGGGGTGAGGGAAGGGGAGTGTGGGAGATAGACAAGTCCCCCCCTCTCCCCTTTTTTTTTTTTTTTTTTTTTTTTTTTTTTTCCTATTCCCCCCTTTTTTTTTGTGTGTTTTGATCTACCTTTTCTTTACTTATCTCTGCATTTTTCTTCAGTACACAGCTCTTAGCTTCCTATGCTTTATGCTTACCTGTATCCGGGTGTACTTCTGATACTTGGTATGTGATGTTATGTTTGCCTCACTATGACCGAATGGAATTATTATTTGTTTATTCTTGAGGTCAATTTTGAGTGATTTGACCGGTTTAGTTACAACCTCAGGGATAATTCTTACTACTGTTTCCCTACATGCATGTTGATAGGTGACTGTCCTCAACCCTGGACACAGTGAGATCCCATTTGGGGTGTCTGGAATGAGGTCAGTCCTTGAGGCCTGATATTTTCTATATCTATTGTTATGTCGTAGTGTTATATTCAATCCTACAATCTGTTGATTATTGACTGCAACTATTGTGGACTATAAGGCGACTACCTGTAATGTCAGCGTTGTCTTTCTTTTTTGTTTTACTTATTTTTGTGTTTTTGTTTCCTGTATTACCTTTAACTTCAATAAAAACCATTGAAACATAAAAATGACACTGGCAGGGAAGGGGTTAACACTAGGGGGCTATCAAGGCGTTAAGTGTGTTCCCTGGGTGTGTTCTAACTGTAGGGGGGATGGGCTTATTGGAACACGACAGAGATCACTGTTCCCGATCTTTGGGAACAGTAGATCTCTGTCATGTTATCCGGCAGAATGGGGAATCACCTTGTTTACATGTGCAGTTCCCCGTTCTGCCTCTCCTCACCGCGATCGCGGGTCACCTGGCGGACATCGAGTCTGCGGGACCCGTGGGCATGCTCCCGCAGTGCATGGTGGGCTTGCACACCTGCTATCCTCCTTGCATGGACCAACGTACAGGTATGTCGGTTCACGCAGGAGAGCTGACCTATAGCAGTATACCTGCGTGAGCTGGTCGGCAAGTGGTTAAGCATCATTAAAATCACTGCTCCTTTAAAAATAATGTTTTTAAATAAGAAATTTGCATTGGCAGTAACTGGGCCCCTATATTCTTTTTATGGCCAATAACTTGCATATAGGCCTTCAAAATGGGGGCTTTTGATTTTTAAGTTAGTGTCCCATAGACTTCAATGGGATTCTGAGTTACTATGTTAGGGAGTTCTGGTGTGAATAAAACCGGGGTGTTCGGCCTAGCTCTATTCTAAAGGCTTAAGGTTTTTTTCCCTTACTGCCTTCTCTATATTAAGGTAATAAACCTTATATGCCACAGAAGCATAAGTCCACTTGGAAGAATCACATTGTTTTTTCCTATATGACTTTTCAGCCAGGATATAAATTAGTTGGAGAAATCTCAAGTAGTTACAGTCAGATTAGCAATTTCTTTGCATATATATTCTATTTGAGCAGAATTTTATTTTGCAAATATTTTAATACACATCTTTACCATCTAATTTCTCACTATTAGCTCTATGTTGCAAACCCGTCAGTCTGGATGTGGTTTCCTACATTCCTGTTTAATTCTTAATAAATTGCTCAGTGATCCCATTGCTGCTGCTGAATGTAAGGGTAATTTCTCACTGCTCATTATTTTGAATATAAATGCTGCCTTTGGAATACTTTACTAGCATAGCCTCATTCAAACACTTAGCTCCCGAGACCTTAGAGAACCACTGTTGTATTACTTTCCTTGCAGGTTCTACCTCTTGTCTTGCTCTGAGTGCTCTGGGGACCATTGTTATACTCATTTCATTTTCCTTTTCACATTTCTGTTATTGGGAGCCTAATCACACATGATGGCTTCCTGCTTCATCTCCCTAGGAGTGATGAGTGAACAGCTGTATCAATAGTGGATCTGCATCACCTATACTTGCCTGCACTGGACCTCATGCAATAATGTTAAAGAGGAACTTATATTGACTATGGCCAAATTAAAATTCATCAGGTTCAAATAACGTACTATAGTTAGACTTGTCCTGCAGCCTACTGGGATGTGTGACATTATTCGAGGAAGCAGTAAGTGGAGGAGGAAAAAGACAGCTGGGGCAAGGTCATCCCAACCTAGGCAGAGGGTATTGACAAAAAAAGTACCCACTCCACCCAGGGCCATTTTTAACATGGGGGCAAAAGGGGCAACTGCCCAGAGCCCAGTCATTGTTGAGGGGCCCAAAGCAGCTGCCCCTTGAGCCCCTTGTCATGGGTAGGCCTGGACTGGTAGCAGCGGGGAGCAAGGAAATGCGAGAGAGAAGAGCAGCAGGTGCAGCATACCCGACACAGCAGTGCCAACCAAGAAGCCTGGACTTGTTCAACCTCCTCTCCACCTCCAGCTCTGACTGTGGACCTCGAGAGCAGGCGGATTGGGGCCCCTGGGGGAGCGATGGACTAGCCAGGGACTTCTACCTGCCCTCCTCTCCACCCCCAGCGCTAACAGCAGGCCCCCAGGGCAAGCAGATCAGGGGTCCCCGGAGGACCAGCGGGAGGTGCAGGCAGCCAGGGACTGCTACCTGCCTTCCTCTCCACCCCCAGCTTTGACAGCGTGCCCCGAGAGCAGGCGGATCGGAGGACCGGTGGGAGGCGCAGGCGGCCAGGGTGCTACCTGCCCTCCTCTCCACTCCCAACATTCACAGCAGGCCCGAGAGCGGAGGACCGGCGGGAGGCACACTTGGCCAGGGACTGCTACCTGCCCTCCTCTTCACTTCCAAATTTGACTGCAGGCCCTGAGAGCAGGCGGATGAGGGGCCCCTGGAGGACAGGTGGGAGGTGCAGGCAGCCAGGGACTGCTACCTGTCCTCCTCTCCACCCCCAACTTTGACTGTGGGCCCCAAGGGCAGGCAGATCAGGGGCCCATGGAGGACCAGTGGGACTGCTACTTGCCCGGGACAGTTGCTAAAAGGAGCATGGTATTGGGAATCACACACACCTACTGCAGACAGGGGGTGCACAGGAGCGACTGCAGACAGGGCTAGGGGTCTCTATCTTTCATCCCCTCTCTCTCTGACCCCTCTCACTCCCTCTCTCTGACCCCTCTCTGACCCCCCTCTCTCTCTCTGACCCCTCTCTGACCCTCTCTCTCTCTCACCCCAATCCCTGACCCCTCTTTCTCTCACCCATCCCTGACCCTTTTCTCTCACTCTGACCCCTCTCTCTCACCCCTCTCTGACTCCTCTCTCTCTCTCTCACACCCGCTCTCTGACCCCTCTCTCACCCCCTCTCTCTCTCAACCTCCTCTCTGACCCCCTCTATTTCTCTCTCTCAACCTCCTCTCTGACCCCCTCTCTTTCTCTCACCCCCTCTTTGACCTCTTTCTCTCTCTCTCTCATCCCCCTCTCTGACCTCTCTCTCTATCACATCCCCTCTCTGACCCCTCTCTCTCTCTCAACCCCCTCTCTGTCCCACCCTCTCTCTCTCACCCCCCTCTCTGATGCCTCTCCCTCACCCACTCTATGACCCCTCTCTCTCACCCCTCTCTGACTCCTCTCTCTCACCCCCCTCTCTGACCCCTTGCACTCTGACCCCATCTCTATCTCTCACACCCTCTCTCTGACCCCTCTCTCTCACCCCCCTCTCTCTCTCACCCCCTCTCTGCCCCCTCTCTCTCTCTCTCAACCTCCTCTCTGACCCCCTCTCTCTCTCTCTCTTACCCCCTCTTTGAACTTTTTCTCTCTCTCTCATACCCCTCTCTGACCTCTCTCTCTCTATCGCATCCCCTCTCTGACCTCTCTCTCTCTCAACCCCCTCTCTGTCCCACCCTCTCTTTCTCATCCCCCTCTCTGACGCCTCTCCCTCACCCACTCGATGACCCCTCTCTCTCTCATCCCCCTCTCTGACCCCTCTCTCTCACTCTCTCATCTCTGACCCTTCTCTCTCAACCCCCTCTCTGACCCCTCTCTTTCACCCCCTCTCTGACCCCCCATTATCTCTGTCTCTCACCCCCTCTCTCTCTCTTTCACCCCCCTCTCTCTCTCTCACACCAAGTTTAGCTGCTATTTATTGTATGTTTTAAAGCAGGTGGAGAGTGAAATTGCATACAGGGGGCCCAAAGGATATATTTGCCCAGGGTCCAGTCAATATTAAAGATGGCCCTGAATCTACCCCCCTTCCAAATGAAAATGATGCAACTAAGGTACTAAAATAGAGGCCATGAAAGCCTGCTTTAAACACTTCCACTGCAGATATGTGGCGAGGCAGGAAAGCGTCATTCTGGGAGGACACACTCATGTGTCCTCTGACTTCTTAGGCTTGTGAGCAGCCTCGAGACCACTATTACTATTTTGATCTCTGTGATTGGTTTTCAAGATGTGCTTGAATTCGAGTTTGTAAAGTTGTAGAATTTTAAATTTATCTCTAGAGTAAATACTTTTTTAATGGATGCTAATAGTCTGCTAGCCTTGCTTGCTGCAGCTCGGCTTTGCATGCGATTGCTGTCTTTGATAGACTAGGACCTCCAGATCATTTTCCATCTCCGATTCTTCCAGAAGTTCTTCCCTAGGGAGTAACTTGCATTCATATTATAAGCTCTCAAGTGCATAACTTTACATTTTTCAGTATTAAACCTCATCTACAATATAGCTGCCCATTCCTCTCTTTGTTGAGGGTCTTTTTGTAAAGTTGCTATATCCTGTTTTACTCTGATTAGCTTTGTATCATCAGCAAGCACTGAGATTTAATTATTTGTTCCAACCTCTATATTGTTTATGAACAAGTTAAACAGAATTGATTCCAGGACAGAGACCTCTTTTATATTTTACTAAATCCAAAGGCAAACAAACAACAATGCATGTGCAATATGATATTTCCCATTGAAAATGGGGACTATGAAATGGATGAAAAATGTTTAAAACAATGAGAACTCGTCTTTGACTTCATAGGGGTGTTGACTGCAACAGTATTAGCTCTGATTTTCTTATCCGAATCAGGATTAAACAGTTCAATCATTATCACGAATGTCTATACATACACAAATAGCGAATTTCAACGAATACGAACGAATACGAATACGAACGAATGAATTCAACACTCTACGAATAATAACGAATTATCTGAAAACGTATTAAGGTAACATAAGGAATATAACAGAACGAAATGATGTATATTACGAATGACAACGAACCGAAACTAAACAAAATTTTCCGTTGTGCACAAGTCTAGTGGAGACAACCATGAAATGTCCAGAAGTGCAGCGGCTAGTACTACATGAGTGCCACAATCAGTGGGGTTGAGGTCCATAGGCATATACTGCCATTGTTTGGGGTTAGAGAATTTTCTGATACAGTCTACTCTGCTACTGATAAGTGGTGTTTGGTGCACTTTAAATTGAGGAGTGACGCTGACAGAAATGTAAAAACTATTTAAAAAAACAAAGAAGGGGGAGAAACCGCATCGCAGTCAGAAAAACTGTGGCTGCCAGTTTAAAAAAAAAGGGGGCAGGCAGGGGATAAAAAAAGCACTTAATATACAGCACTAAATGTTATACTATACTATGTTAAACACTGCAATACACTGCGCGTGTGTGTCCACAGTCAAAGGTGGACGTTGTACGCCCTCAGGCGGGGCAAATTTGTCTGTTTAGTGATGTTGTCCATGCAGTGTTAAACACTTCACTACACTGACACACTACACCAGGTATCCCTGCACTACACTATACTCACGCACTATACTGACACACTATACCCATACTATGCTGGCACACTACAGGGCCACCATCAGGGGTGTACAGGTAGTACTGTTGGCCCGAGCATCCCAAGGGTCTAGCCCAGGGGTCTCAAACTGGTGGCCCTCCAGCTGTTAAGAAACTACAAGTCCCATCTCTGTCTGTGGGAGTCCTGCTTGTAACTGTCAGCCATGCAATGCCTCAGGGGACTTGTAGTTTCGCAACAGCTGGAGGGCCGCCAGTTTGAGACCCCTGGTCTAGCCTCTGCCACCTCTCACTAGCAACCCCCCCTTCGCCTGCTATAGAGGAGGAGAAAGGTGCATACAAGCCTGAGACACCATTCACTTGCTCTGCTTCCATCCATGCATCTTCCTTCTCACTCTGCACATGCACAGACGTCAAGAGCCAGCTCGGTGGGCCAGGCTGAGTCAGGCGGGCCGCATAGGTCCTAATGTTACTGGCCGTGATTTTGTGACGGCCATCTTGAATAGGGGCAAATTTTAAAAAAATTTTTGCCCTTGTTTGTCAAAATAATTTTTTATAGGATTGTATCTTCCACATATGTCCCTCCCCTCTCCATTGTTTAATACTGGGGGCTTTCAGCATGGCATCCTGTTGTCATCTGAGGAGGTTGGCTATGCGGGGAGTTCCAAGAGGGGACCTGTTTTTTGCCAATGGTAAATGCAATTTCTTTTTCTTTTTTTTACCCAGGAATACTGTTTCCTTGCTACATCTGAAATACCAATCGCTAACACCTTTATCTTTCTCTGTCTGCTGCTTAAAATAAGCAGTGCGCCACCGGAACAAGACCCTCTCCAACATTTAAGGTAGGGACCATCTTCCAGAGTAAAAAAAAAAGAAGAGAACACTTATGCTGGTATGTTTATGTATTTCAGCCTTGTACGCCAGTAGAAGTCCAAGTGGACATCAAGGCTACATAAACAAACCTATGAAGGCCCCAACCAGGGGACACCATCCAGATCAGGATATGCAAGCGGCAAGGGTTCATCGGTGAAAAGACATAGTTCTTCACATGCAACAACTCTCAAATCCCTATATGCCGAGCATGCGTAGGTCATCCCATTACCAGCCAATTGGTCTGCAAAAGCTGTTTTAGAGTCTATGCAGCAGACAGAGTCAGAGGGTTAACAGCTAAGCTGTCCTACTCAAAAGATGGGTATGAGTTACATAGCAGAACAGCAACAGTAGTTCCATTGCAGCAATTAGCTCAATCGCCTCCAGAGAAGTTAACTCTTCCTGGCCCATTCTTGAGAGAATCCTCTCACCACACAGCAAGCATCCCTCCTAGACATCTGGATGATAGTGGGCAATCTGAGGACTTCAACCTTTTACTAGTTCAGCTCTATGTCCAGGCTGTAAAGCAAGCTATTGGCTGGGAGGAAGCCGACACTACATCTGAAAAGTCAAAGATGTATTTCCCATTTCTAAAGAAGCAGGTTTCCTTCTTTCGGCCTGTTTTCTACTAGAGCGACTTGTCATGTGACTTGTCATGTGCAAAGTCGCATAACAAGTCGTACCCAATTATTTCCAATGAGTACTGTCCATATCTGTGTGACTTCAAGTCACAGTGACATCAAATTAGTCCCTGCACTACTTTGGTCCCACTTTGATGCGACTTGAGGTCCATAGACCTCAAGAATACACAGGCATTGTTTCAAGTCGCATCAAAATAGTGGTAAAATCGTGCAATTTTTAGGTATCTATAGTAAACATAGGATTACTCTGATGGATGATGTCAACATTAAGGGCAGCACAGTGGTGTAGTGGTTAGCACTCTCACCTAGCAGTAAGAAGGGTCGCTGGTTCGAATCCCAACCACGACACTACCTGCCTGGAGTTTGCATGTTCTCCCTGTGCCTGCGTGGGTTTCCTCCGGGTACTCTGGTTTCCTCCCACAATCCAAAGACATGCAGGTAGGTTAATTGGCTTCTGTCCAAAATTGGCCCTAGTATATGAATGGGGACCTTGGATTGTGGGCTCCTTGATGGTAGGAATGGATGTGAGTGTACGATGTACAGGGATAGGGACAATTGCAGACACTCACTCAGGTTGAACAGGATGGACTGGTGTCTTTATTCAACCTTACTAACTATGAAACTATGAAACTAACATTGTTGAAAAAATAAAAAATATAATTTTTTTTCCTGTCAATTTCCTAGGAATACTTTATCCACTGACGGAACAAGATTCTGCAATGCCAGATGGTCCACGCGGCAGTGGTTTGTATAACAAAGAATTTCATCTCACCAACCAATGGTTCAGCCTCAATTGAGGATACTTTAGACAGACGAATAGTCCCCAACTTAACCACTTGCCGCCCGCCCTATAGGCAATTGACGGCTGCAAAGTGGTTTCATAATCCTGACCGGACGTCATATGACGTGATCAGGATTATGAGCCGCTGCGCGCCCCCGGGGGCGCGCATCGCGGCGATCGTTGTTGCGGGGTGTCAGTCTGACACCCGGCAACTACGATCTCGGTAAAGAGTCTCCGTCGGAGACTCTTTACATGTAATCAGCCGTGTCCAATCACGGCTGATCACAGTGTAAATGGGAAGAGCCGGTGATCGGCTTTCCCTCACTCGCGTCTGTCAGACGCGAGTAGAGGAGAGCCGATCGGCTGCTCCTCTGACAGGGGGGGTTTGTGCTGATCGATTATCAGCACAGCCCCCCCGAGGATGCCCACACTGGACCACCAGGGACGCCACCAGACCACCAGGGAAAAGGTAATAAAGGTCATAATCCTCCCTAGACCACCAGGGATGCCAGTCAGCACAATGGGTGCCAATCAGTGCCCATAATGGATGCCAATCAGTGCCCACAATGGGCATCACTGATTGGCATGCATTATTGTTTGGCACTGATTGGCATCCATTACTATAGTATAACACCGATGCCGCCTATGAGTGCCCACCTGTGCCGCCTATGAGTGCCCACCTGTGCCGCCTATGAGTGCCCACCTGTGTCGCCTATGAGTGCCCACCTGTGCCGCCTATGAGTGCCCACCTGTGCCGCCTATCCATGCCCATCTGTGCCGCCTATCCATGCCCACCTGTGCCGCCTATCCGTGCCCATCCGTGCCGCCCATCCGTGCCAGCTATCAGTGCCAATTTGTGCCACCTATCAGTGTCCATCCGTGTCGCCCATCAGTGTCGCCCATCCGTGTCGCCCATCCGTGTCGCCCATCAGTGCCACTTCATTGGTGCCACATTGGTGCCCATCAGTGCCGCCTTATCAGTGCCCATCAGTGTAGCCCCATCAGTGCCCATCAGTGATGGAGAAAATGTACTTATTTACAAAGTTTTGAAACTGAAACAAAAAAAAACATTATTTTTTTCAAAATTTTCGGTATTTTTTTATTTGTAGCGCAAAAAATAAAAATCGTAGAGGTGATCAAATACCACCAAAAGAAAGCTCTATTTGTGGGAAAAAAATGATAAAAATTTCATTTGGGTACAGTGTAGCATGACCGCGCAATTGTCATTCAAAGTGCGACAGCGCTGAAAGCTCAAAATTGGTCTGGGCAGGAAGGTGTTTAAGTGCCCTGTATTGAAGTGGTTAAAGGAGCTTACCAAATGGAGGGTAAAGGCCTGGTAGTCAGCAATTGCCTTATCTGTATCTAAAGCTCTGGAAACAGTGATTCATCAACATGTCCCTAGGGAACATTTTGTCAAGGCTTTGGATAAATTATGGCTCTCAGCAGAATTCACCGGTGAGACAGCGATGGATACAATTCGATACTTCGCAAGATCAATGTCACTACTTGTGATAGCCATATGGGTATTCTGGTCAGAACTACGGACAGCTGACACTGTGTGAAAACAACGTATAACACGCACTTTTTTTCTCCTTAAAAGCAGGGGAAAATCAAGGGTGCGTGTTATACGCCTATCCCCCGCAGTTCTAAGCCTCTCGGCGGCTTTTGGCCGCCTTTGGCCATTTTCGGGGGCTTTCGGCCGCCTTCGGCTCTTCTCGGGGGCTTTCGGCCACCTTTGGCTCTTCTCGGCAGCTTCCGCCCGCCTTTGGCCGTTCTCGGCAGCTTCCGGTTGCTTTCAGCCGTTCTTGGCGGCCGAAAGCTCCCGAGAATAGCCGAAGGTGGCCCGAGGCCACCGAGAACTACCGCGTGCCGCCAAGATACAGAGCCGGATGTCCTGTGTATCTCTGCGGCAGCATTTAAAAAAAAAAAAAGAGGCAAATAAAACTGACAAGGCTGCAATGGTGGACAAGGCTGCAAGACAAGGCTGCAATGGTGGACAAGGCTGAATGACAAGGCTGCAATAATGGACAAGGCTGCAGATGGACACTGATAAGGCTGCATTGATAGGCATTTACATGTAAGTTTTTTTTTTCCTTAAACTTCCCTCCTAAAAGTTTTTTTCCTTAAAATTCCCTCCTAAAGTTGGGGTGTGTGTTATACGCCGATGCGTGTTATACGCCGATAAATACGGTAGTATAAATACAGTTTTTTTTTATGGTAAATCACTCTTTGAAGAAATGTTACAGAAAGCCATTTCCCTCATCACAGGAGGAAAGTCAGACTTTATTCCCAAAACAGCAAAATTAGACGTACCCGGGGATTCAGGGATGCTTACTTGCATGCACCCATACTACAACTGTTACAGAAGTATCTGAGATTTTTGGTCGACCAGGTCCACTATCCAAGCTTCTTTATGAGAACTGGGTCTCAGTTCTTATCACTAACGAGACAATATCCTCCTTTTATCAAAAGATCCAGTCCAGCTAGTGGAACACAGGTGGATGCTGTGGCCTATACTATCAAGATACTGTTGGATGGTAAACAGTCATCTTTTCTCCAGTTTAGATGCCTTATTCAGCACCGCAAGAAAGTGTGGGTGATCATTCAGAAAGTAAGGAGAGTGAGGACATGGTCCTACATAAGAGCCTCGAGCTAACTCGACTTAATAGGGATTTTTGTCTATTTGTATCCAGATGGTCCCATGGACATATGGATACCTCATTCACATTTTACCTTGAATTCCTAAAGCAATGGAGCAAACCGTCTATCCCAGTCCATATATCAAACAAATTTGATGCATAGGGGTCTGCACTAGTGGACAAGGACGGAGATAGCTGTAATGCCATGTCCATGAAGGCCTGTCTTCTGGACCACAGTTACCACAGACACCAATTCAATAGGCTAGGAGGCACATTGCAACCAGGTGTTGGTTCAAGAGGGATAGGCATTCAATGCGGCAGACATCATCGCAAATATCCTGGAAATCCAGGCGGTTTATCTTGCATCAACAGCATTTGCTCTCTCAGATCAAGGTCAAAGCTTTTCTGATTCAGATAGAAAATAGAGCTGCAATATCATACATACACTACCAAGGCGGAACCCACAACAGTTCCTTACTAAGGGAAGTGGAACCCATCTTCATTTGAGCAGAGGGGAATCTGAAGGACCTAAGCTCTTGTTCACACGGTCGGAGATTCCGATGGAATGTGTCCTATCGGACCATTTTGACGGATATTCCGACTGTGTGTGGTCTGCATCGGACTGTTTCCGTCGGAATATCCGACGGACCAAGTTTTCCAACTTGCCGGTAAAATTTTCTGACAAAATGCTCCTATCGGACATACTCTGATCATGTGTAGCCTACTCCGACGGACAAAGTGCCACGCATGCTCAGATCAAATTCCTAGACCAAAGCTATTGGCTACTAGCCTGAACGTAGTCAAGTCGTAACGAAATAACGTCATCACGTTATGTATAATCAGATTTTCTGACAATTTAGTCCGACCGTGTGTATGCAGCATCACTTCCGGACCTCTTCCGGAATTAATCCGTCGGAATTACTCCAACGGATTTGGTTGTCGGAATCTCTGATCGTGTGTACAAGGGCTTAGAGTAGTCTATCTATCCAGCCCACTTAAACACAAACTGCAATCACTACAACTGAAGTTATTCAGTTTGATTGTGAGGCAGTGGATCTTTCCTGATCTGCATCTTTTTGCTACAGCAAGCAATATCAAGCTGCGGAGGTTTGTTTTACATCTATCTCACCTTTGGGCAGAAGCAATAGATGTCCTGTCAAGTCCTTGGGCATGCAATCTAATTTAGGCCTCCTCCGGCCTCCTACCTTGAAAATTGCAATATCAACAATAACGGTGATAACAGACCTGCCTTATCTGCATGCAGACCCATGATTCCCTAGGGCAATATATCTTAGTGTCCTGAGGCCTGCCAGCCTGAGGTAAATATTCCTCTTATACCCTTTCTTCTTGCTCGAGGCATCACACCCATGAGAATACTCAAAGATTGAACCTTCCATTAGAATGTTAAAGAGGCTTTAATCATTAAAATGTTCCTCCACAGTTGTTTCAACTCTGCTCAAAGCACATGAGCCTTCAACGAACAATGCATATGACAAGGTTTGGAATAAGTTTATATCTTTTGCTAACAGCAAAACTTCAATCCTGATGTACCCTCTTCCTTCCGACTCCTTGACTTCCTGCAAACAGACTTTATTTAGGATTAAGATTAAGCAATTTAAACTGGTGGCAATCTCTGCTGTGACCACAAGAGATGGGCCGAAGATCCTTCAATAATCAAATTCTTCAAGACGGTCAAGAAGATAAGCCCATCCATTAAAACAAATCTTTCCCACTTGGGATCTCTCTATCGCTCTGGAGGCCTTATCCAAACAGCCTTTTGCCCCCATCTGATTCAGCATCCTTGTGGAATCTCACTTGGAAATGATTTTTCTTTGTAGAGATGGAATCGGGCTGGGGAGTATCAGAACTTCAGGCTCTGAGATCAGAAGATGATAATAATTTCTGTATTCGGATAGAGTGGAACTTAGAACAGGTACATGGATTCATCCTCTGCCTCTACTATCTCCAAGCCTTGGGCCCTGCCAATCTTTTCAGATCCAATTTTGACCTTCTTCACAAAGACGATATTACTTTGGTACTAAGACTATATTCAAGCCAGAAATCCCTTCAGATTTCATCTAACCTATTTGTAATACCCCCCAAAAAAAAAATAAAAAAAACAAGGGGCAAAGAAGCATTATCTGGGGCAGAGGTTTCCAGAATGTGACCCTCCAGAACTGCAGTATTCATCATGCCTAGTCATGTCTGTGAATATCAGAGCTTCAAAATATGTCATGGGACATGTGGTTCTGCGGCAGCTGGGAAGACATAGTTTGCAGATCCCTGCTCTAGTACAATAGTTTCAGGGATAATTAAATTGGTTAAGAAGGTGTACAGGGCTAGGGGTCTAGAACCCCCTCTTCAGTTGGGCTGTATGCCACCCGGTTGTTCTCTGCCTCTTGGACAGCCAGAGCAGACGTATCCATCAAAATGATCTAAAGGGGAGCATCATGGTCATCCCAACATGCGTTTACAAGACGTTACAGAGTCGACCCGGCAGCTTTCTTATCTATAGAAACTGGTAGACAGGCTATCAGGCCAGCATTTACCTTTTTCAAATAAATCTTTTACTATGCATCATCCCACTCATTTCAGCTAGTTATTTTATCACAGGTATGCTACCATGGAGGCACCAGGAAAACAGAAAATAGTTTCATACTTATTGTAATTTTCTTTTTCTGGTGCCTATCCATGGCAGCATACAATCCCACCCTCGGTATGCTATATTACGTAGAATGCTGGAAGTGCACTATTCCTCTTCTTTTATAATATTCACTGGTCCTGAGGGAGGCTCCAAGGTGGAGCTTGTCACAGGTATGCTGCCATGGATAGGCACTAGGAAAAAAAAATTGCGGTACGTATGAAACAATTTTATGATTTTTATTTTGGATAGAGTCAGGAAGGGTTATGACCCCTGTCAGATTTTAGTTTTTTTGTCATATGTATCCCATTGCTGAGATCTACCTTCACTTCCTGTCCCTTAGAGGAAATCCCTACAAATTAAGGGAATTCCTTGGTGAACCCCAGGTCACCAGAACTAGTGCCCCCATTGTAAGATTTACTTTTCTGGAGACAACCCAAAATCTGGGGTTTTCTTTAACTTTCACTTTCAATGATCATAGTATATAGGACAAATAGAGAGGCTGAATCTCCTTAAAGCACTCACACCAGCACCGTGATATACAGCAAAGACACCTGCACCGTAAGAGCAGAGGTACAGCCCCAGGAGGAAGTCAGCACAAGGATGGTGGGAGCCCCTCATAATAAGCAGCCCCAGGAGGATGTCAGAATAGCACAGGGATGGTGGGAGCCCCTCATAATAAGCAGCCCCAGGAGGAAGTCAGCACAGCACAGGGATGGTGGGAGCCCCTCATAATGAGCATAGCACAGGGATGGTGGGAGCCCCTCATAATATGCACAGCAGAGGTACAGCCCCAGGAGGAAGTCAGCACAGCACAGGGATGGTGGGATCCCCTCATAATAAGCAGCCCCAGTAGAAATATGACACCGCTCAACCTCTTCAAACAGGAGGGTACGGGCATATAGTACGGTGTGCTTTTTTGGACAAGGAAGTGAGCCAAATGAAGAAAGAAGGTCTGTGTGCTCGATTAAAAAAATTGTTTATAGACATATACATGGTCTACTGGTCACATGTGTTGAATTCCTCCGAGATCCATGCCTCATTCATTTTTAGAAATGTGAGGTAGTTAACACTGTCGTGAGCTAGGCGAGTACGCTTATGGGTCACGATCCCCCCCTCCTGCGCTGAACGTCCTTTCGGACAGGACACTGGACGAGGGGCAAGCCAACAGTTCGATTGCAAATTGGGCAAGCTCTGGCCAGAGGTCAAGCCTGCCCACCCAGTAGTCCAGGGGTTCATCACTCCTCAGAGCGTCCACATCGGCCGTTAACCCGATGTAGTCGGACACCTGCCGGTCTAGGCGTTCCCTGATGCTGGATCCGGATGACACCTGTCGATGGGTCGGCTGAAAGAATGACCTCATATCAGAAGTCACCAACACATCTTCAAACCGGCCTCTTCTTGCAGGCGCTGTTGGATTGGTACCCGCAACTCCTTCTCTGGGAGTGGGAATTGCTCCTCTGTCAGTGCACACAAAAGCAGAATGCAGCATTTCGCGAAGAAAGGCCTGGAAGTGCTCCATTCTGACAGCCCTCTGTGACGGCGGTAACATTTCCGCCATTTTGTGTTTGTACTGGCGGTCTAAGTACGTTGCCACCCAGTACTGGTCCTTGACCCTAATGCTTTTTATACGGGGGTCCCTGTTAAAACACTGGAGCATGAAGGCCCCCATTTGCACTAAACTGGAAGCGGTGTGGTGGCCTGGCTCCTGCTCATCATCCAGGATAATGTCGTCCTCTTTATTCTCCTCTCCCCATCCACGCACAACAACAGGGATCCCAGAAAGGTTTAAAGAATGCTCTTCTTGCTCCTCCTCATCCGCCCCGGCACCATCCTCCTCTGACTCCTCTTCAGACTCCTGTTGTTCACTTGTCTCAGATAGAGTAGCCCCCCTGAGAATTCATCCAGCATTGCGACTTCCTCATCTTCCCGCTCCTGCTCCTCCACAGCTTGATCAATGACACGATGCAATGCACGCTCCATAAAGAAGGCATAAGGCACCATGTCACTGATGGCGCCATGGCTGCGACTGACCTGTTTGGTGATCTCCTCAAATGGCTGCAGAAGTCTGCATGCATTGCGCATGAGCAGCCACTGGCGCGGTGAAAAAAAACCCAGCTCCCCAGAACCTGTTCTGCCGCAGAGTTCATACAGGTAGACGTTAACTGCACGTTTCTGCTGGAGCAGCCTATCAAGCATATAGAAGGTTGAGTTCCATCATGTCGGGCAATCGCAAATAAGACATCTGACCGGCAGATTGTGTCGCCGCTGAATGTCAGCAAGGCGAGCCATGGCTGTGTAAGATCTTCTGAAATGGGCCAAGATTTTCCTTGCCTGCCGCAAGATGTCCTGGACCCCAGGGTATTTGACAGCGAATTGCTGCACGACCAAGTATAAGACGTGTGCCATGCATGGCACGTGCGTAATTTTGCCCTGTTTCAATGCACTAAGCAGATTGGCACCGTTGTCACACACCACTTTACCAACTGTCAAATTGAGCGGTGTTAGCCACTGAACTGCCTGTGAACGCAAAGCTGAAAGGAGTGCCGAGCCAGTGTGGCTCTTGGCTTCCAGGCACAACAGATGCAGCACGGCATGGCAACATCTCACCTGGCATGTCGAATTGGTTCTGGGGAGCTTGGGTGGCGCAGCGGAAGAGACGCTAGCAGCGGAAAAGGAGGAGTCAGCCGAGGAGGAGAGGGAGGAGGATGGAGTAGGAGGAGGAGGAGAAGAAGAGCCAGGCCTGCATGCAATCCGTGACGGTAAAACCAAATCTACACGGGTGCCACGGGTTACATGCTTGACGGCCGTCAGAAGGTTCACCCAGTGGGCAGTAAAAGTGATATACCTTCCCTGCCCGTGTTTGCTAGACCACGTGTCTGTGGTCAGATGTATCTTGGCACCGACACTGTGTGCCAGAGATACATTCACTTGCCGCTGAACATGGCCATATAGCTCTGGGATGCCCTTCTCTGAGAAATACTTCCTTCCTGGGACCTTCCATTGTGGTGTTCCAATGGCCACAAATTTGCGAAAGGCCTCCGAGTCCACCAGTTTATATGGCAGTAGTTGGCGGGCTATCAGTTCTGACAAGCCAGCCGTCAACCGTTGGGCAAGGGGGTTATCCGGCGTCATCATTTTTTTAACGCTCGAACATTAGGCCCACGGAAGCCTGCCTTTTTGCAGAAAAACGTGAGCTTGGTGTGATGGAAGGTGGAGTGGAGGACAATTGTGAAGAGAGAGGAGAAGTAGAAGACGAGGCTGGACGGTAAGAGCCTGGAGTGTGGCTTTGTGTGTTCCGTTGCTCCAACTGGGCTCGGTGATGGCTGCTCGTGTGCCTTCTTAAGGCGGTTGTCCCTAGGTGAGTGTTGGGCTTACCGCGACTAATGCGTTGACTGCAAAGATTGCAGATGGCAACGCTATTGTCAGCAGCGGACACGTTAAAAAAAGCCCACACTGGGGAGCCATGTGCCGGTGTCCTGGGAGCTCCAGATGTGACCATACATGGTCGATGACTCGCTCCTTATACATTTGCCGTCTGCTTTGTCCCTCCTGTGCAATGTAAGTTATTCCTGCTTCTCCTCCCTATCTGCTGGTCCATATCTCCCTCTGAACTCCCCTCCTCTTCCTCTCTTGTGGGCACCCACGTGACATCACTAGACATGTCATCATCGACGTTGCCTTCCAAACCGCTATAAGTAGAGATCTCGGAGTAGGCAGCAACAGCGAGGACCAACCTCCTCCTTGGGTTGATCTGGGTACTGTCTTCAGACTGCTGAGTGGCGGTTGTTGCTACCCCCTCTTCCTGATCCAATACCAAGAGTGGCTGCGCATCAGAAATGTCTTGATATGGATCGGAAAATAATTCCTGTGACTCAAGCGGAAGGTATGTGGTGGTGGTGGTGTTGTTGGTGGTAGTGTCTTTGGGGGTGCACATAGCAGAGAGTGAGGAAGAGGGTGCAGATCGAGAGGATGAGGAGGGTGCAGAAGAGTAAAGCCCCGTACACACGAGAGGACTTATGTCCGACAGACTTCCGAAGGAGTTCTGCCGGAGTTCTGCCGGAGTTCCGACAGAATTCTGACGGACTTTTCGACTGAGTGGACTTGGCCACACACAATCACACTAAACTCCGACGGATTCGAACGTGATGACGTACGACTCGACTCGAATAAGGAAGTTCATAGCCAGTAGCCAATAGCTGCCCTAGCGTCGGTTTTAGTCCGTCGGAATAGCATACACACGAGCAAATTTTTCGAAGGGACCGGGTCCGGCGGAGTTCCGTCGGAAAAATTTGAAGCATGTTCCATATTCTAAAGTCCGTCAGACTTTGGCGAATCAAAAGTCCGTTGCAGCCCACACACGATCGAATAGTCTGACGGAATCAGTCCGTCGGACTTTGGATGTTGAAAAGTCCGCTCGTGTGTACGCGGCATAAGGCTGAGTGAGCCACTCAACCAAGTCTGGTGCGTCCTTTAAAGTAGTTGAACGCACCTTCTGCAACTTCCCACTTTGGCTCAAGCCTGTTGCTCCTGCCCTACCCCTACCACCCCTGCGGAAGGGCCTGCCTCTTCCTCTGCCTGTCATTTTTTAAATGACCGTGTGACAAAACTCTCAGTCACTATACTGATAAAGGACTGCTGCAGTATAGGGCAGCAGTCAGCAGTAGTGCACCTCAACCCTATGTATTGTGGACCTATACCAGTCCTTAAGGAATAGCAGACTGTACCTCACTAAACCCTATGCACTGTAGTACCTTATACCTTACCAGTCCTTATAAGGACCTTTGTGGAACAAGTAGGTTGTGAATGATTAGCAGACTGTACCTCAGTCCCTATACTGATAAAGGACTACTGCAGCAGAAGGGCAGCAGTCAGCAGTAGTGCACCTCAACCCTATGTATTGTGGACCTATACCAGTCCTTAAGGAATAGCAGACTGTACCTCACTCAACCCTATGTACTGTAGTACCCTATACCTTACCAGTCCTTATAAGGACCTTTGTGGAACAAGTAGGTTGTGAATGATTAGCAGACTGTACCTCAGTCCCTATACTGATAAAGGACTGCTGCAGTATAGGGCAGCAGTCAGCAGTAGTGCACCTCAGCCCTATGTATTGTGGACCTATACCAGTCCTTAAGGAATAGCAGACTGTACCTCACTCAACCCTATGTACTGTAGTACCCTATATCTTACCAGTCCTTATAAGGACCTTTGTGGAACAAGTAGGTTGTGAATGATTAGCAGGCTGTACTTCAGTCCCTATACTGATAAAGGACTACTGCAGCAGAAGGGCAGCAGTCAGCAGTAGTGCACCTCAACCCTATGTATTGTGGACCTATACCAGTCCTTACGGAATAGCAGACTGTACCTCACTCAGCCCTATGTACTGTAGTACCCTTTACCTTACCAGTCCTTATAAGGACCTTTGTGGAACAGGTAAGTTGTGAATGATTAGCAGACTTTACCTCAGTCCCTATACTAATAAAGGACTACTGCAGTAGAAGGGCAGCAGTCAAGTATAATATTCTTTCTATATTTGGAAGAAAGAATATTATACGTGTACAAGCCTATTACCATACCAGTCCTGAAAAGAACCTTTGTGGACCTAATAGTAACAGCTACTGATTAAACTGACTGTGCCTCACTGCCTCACACACAGCTTCCTGCCTGTCCCTATTTAAACTGACAAAACAGAGGCTGCTGGAACAATAACTTGAATAGCACTTTTGTGGACCTAATAGTAACAGCTAATGATTAAACTGACTGTCCCTGCAGCACACAGCGTCCTGTCCCTCTCTCTACACTGACAAAAGACAGGCTGCTGCAAAAATCAGTAGCACAGCAGTGCCTCAAACCTATATCCTGAACTACACCTAACACCTATACCAGTCCTGAAAAGAACTTTTGTGGACCAAATAGCTAGCGATTTGGGTCACTGCAGTCTCTCCCTGCTCCACACAGCAACCTCTCCCTATAGTGACAGAAGAAAGAATGTAAAATGGCCGCCGGATCGGGTCTATTTATAAGTTAGGGGGAATGTCCAAGTGTCCATGTGCTTTAATGTCTCAATTGGCTGCCCTGTACCCCATGATGGATGTGTCATCATAGGTCAAATTTCTTTTACACAGTAAACAGTCCCCCGGGCGAACGGCGGCAATAGTCCGCCAGTCGGGCGGACGGCGAACAGCCGAAATTCGCCACAAAATGACCGCCGGGCGAACCGTTCGGCCATCCCTAATAGTAGCCCATTATGTGTCACTTACCTGACACAGGAGCCAGCGATGTCACCATTGTCC
The DNA here is from genome assembly GCF_037356315.1 of Lithobates pipiens. Classification (NCBI taxonomy): domain Eukaryota; kingdom Metazoa; phylum Chordata; class Amphibia; order Anura; family Ranidae; genus Lithobates; species Lithobates pipiens. The sequence continues at coordinate 251,807,927 of NW_027507784.1, forward strand.
CCTGTAGTCCGGAGTGTCCATCTTCTTCCGGGTATCGCTGCTCCGGCCACTCACAGCGCCAAAGCAGCGATGACGTCACTCCCGCCAATGCGCATGGGAGCCGCCACTAACAGCATATCACCGTTAGCAGCGGCATGCCTCTCTTTTTGTAAATATCTCCTAAACAGTTTAGGTTTAGGAGATATTTCTTGGACCTACAGATAAGCCTTAATCTAGGCTTATCTGTAGGTCAAAGTGGTTTGTAAGGGTTTACAACCACTTTAACCCCTTCCCGCCGATCATACGCAGATGTGCGTACTCGGCTTCCGGGGGGTATACCGGGATGATGCCCGCACCTGCAGGCATCATCCCGGTACTGTTTTTTTTCAGCAGGCGATTGGCTATCCAGGCATAACAACCGATGCGGCTAAAAGCTGCTCGGCTGTTATGCCGGAGGAGCGGGAGGGGACGTTCCCTCCCTCCTGCCGCTGTTACCGGTGCTCCCGCTCGATCGGGAGCACCGATTCAAATTCTGCTGCCTTCAGCTGCTGGGCAGGGACTGGAATGAAGCCATAATCGGCTTCGTTCCAGCCTCCTCATCGTAAACATGGAAGCGACGTCATGACGTCACTTCCCGTTTACTCGGCTGCCAATGGAGCCGGTTTAAAAAAATATCCGGTATTCAGAATCGCCGTTTTCAGCGATCTGAATACATTGAAGTGTAAAGGAGGGGTGGGGGTCTTTTAGACCCCCGATCCCTCCATAAAGAGTACCTGTCACCACCTATTACTGTCACAAGGGATGTTTACATTCCTTGTGACAGCAATAAAAGTGATACATTTTTTTTTTTAAACAATTTAGTCATTTTAAAATAAATAAAATAAATAAAAAAATAAAAAAAAATTTTTAAAGCGCCCGCCGTCCCCGCGAGCTCGCGAAACAAAGAAAACGCATACGGAAGTCGCGCCCGCGTATGTAAACGGTGTTCAAATCATACATGTGAGGTATCACCGCGATTGTAAGAGCGAGAGAAATAATTCTAGCACTAGACCTCCTCTGTAACGCTAACCTGGTTACCGTAAAAAAATTTAAAGCGTCGCCTATTGAGATTTTTAGGTACCGTACTTTGTCGTCAATTCACAAGTGCGCGCAATTATAAAGTGTGACATGTTTGGTATCTATTTACTTGGCGTAACATTATCTTTCACATTACGCAAAAAAATTGGGCTAATTTTACTGTTTTCTTTTTTTTTTTTTTTTTATTCATGAAAGTGTCCCTTTTCCCAAAAAGTTGCGTTTAAAACACCGCTGCGCAAATACCGTGTGACATAAAATATTGCAACAATCGCCGTTTTATTCTCTAGAGTCTCTGCTAAAAAAATATATATAATGTGTGGGGGTTCCAAGTAATTTTCTAGCAAAAAATATGGATTTTAACTTGTAAACACCAAATTCCAAAAATAGGCTTAGTCATGAAAGGGTTAAGGAGGGCACAGACAGCAATAAAAAACTGACAAGTGTTCTAATTCTAGATTGTAAGCTCTAACCAGCAGGGCCCTCTGATCCCTCCTGTATTGATTTGTATTGCAAGTGTACTGTCTGCCCTCATATTGTAAAGCGCTGCTCAAACTGCTGGCGCTATATAAATCCTGAATAATAATAATAATAATCCCTCGTTACTCTAGCCAAAACTAAAAAAAAGTTTTACCATTAGTTATATTCTAATGCATATTTATATCTAATTGCACAGTATTACTTTAAAATAAAAAAAATGGAATTAATCAGGGCATACAGAGGTTTCCAGGCAGTTTCACAGCCTGGGATCTTACCTTCCTATCTGTCCTGGTTATTTCTCCACAGAAAGCAGCATTCCCATTACTGCAGCTTCCTCTGCAGAAAATCCCCTACATGCGATCCTTTAACAGTCACGCTCAAGCTGGGATAAATTTTAAACTTTCTGAATTCCTTTAGTTGCATATCAGAATTGATTTATAATTACAAATTGAAATGAAAGGATTTAATAAAGTACACCTGGAGATTCTATTCTCTAGGGATAAATAGTTCACCACTTGCATATTTTGGTATTCTGTCTCGGCCCCCGGCTGGGTGCTGTTACAGGGATTAAATTAAACAGATGATTGGTGATGCCCCAAAGTAGTGAAGTTTTTGACCATAACATTTCTACAAAGCCATCTGGACTTGAAGCAAACAAGTCCTTAAAACATGAACTGTCTGCAACTACCACTTATGAAAACGGGGCTCAATAATTTATCATTTATATTATACATAGGATAAATTTGGTCCTGCTGTTTGGACTACTCTGCTCTTCATTTATCACTGCATTCCTCTGTGCCTCATAATGTTTTTAGTGTGGACAGAATACTTTTTTAAATTATAAGAAGTTCCATCTACATAAGTAACAAACAGAAATGTTTGGGTCATACATGTTTGTCTCTGCTAAAGAAAAGTATAATGTCGAAAAATTGCATGTTGAGTTATTACCATCATTTTTACTGTACAGTTACTTTTATATTTCAACTTGCTCTTCAGAATTTTTGTATAAAATATAGAAATTTGTAGATTAGCATTGATGGAAAAGAGAGCGAATACACCAGGATTTCTCCAACAACAATTCTAGCTGTCAATGTAAATACATTTTTTGAACAAAGTTGGTCCACGCAAACAGATGAGTCTGCTGTGAGTGCTGTATAAACTGTATGTGACATCAGCTACATACAGTATAGAGTGAAGTGTTCCATCAGTGGGACAGGGTCCTCCTGTCCCACTCCCAGAATAAAATTGAGTTGGAGTGCTGCACAGACGGTCACATGAAGCTTTGTATTTTCTGAATGGGTAATAGACTTCTACTTATTGGGTGAGATTGTGACATCATTAATCTCCAACTCAGCCAGAGGAAGCCTTGCATTCACTGAAGTCCCTGCCCTGCTGCCAGAACACAGCAATGTATATTGTATGTAACAGTTCATACAGTGCTCCCAATGGGCACACCTGTTAGTGAAAGTAATAATTCATTTGTACTAGCTTGGTTCAAACAAACTATTTAAAGGTGAGTACTAAAATAAAATAAAAATTATTAAATTAATTAACATATTATACTCACCTGCTCTGTGCAATGTTTTTACACATACTATTCCTCTAGGGCTAGCAATCTTGGCATTTCCTCTTCTGCATGTGACCCCACAGCAAGCCACTTGCTATGGGGGCACACAGTTTCCAAGCTGTGTGCGTCTATGGACACACACAGCGGGGTTTAGCCCCATCCCCCGCTTCCTCCTCACTGCATTTGATTGACCGTAGTTAGAGCCAAATAGTATGTGTCCCCGTGCTGTGGTGGGCTCAAGTGAATTTAAATTAAATTAAGTTTTGACTGCTGCAAGAAAAAGGTGTACTCTAAGAATTAGTTTGGGAAGTTCCACCACTGTCTGTGCTCAGTAAAATATATAGAATCATAAAAAAATAGTTTACAATATCTACTATATAATCACCAATGTCTGCTATAACAAATGACAAAGCATAACAATAAAAGTTTACATAGTACTATGATTCTTCAATATCACAATGATTCCTTTAAAGTGCCATCCCTGCAGAAAAAGTTCTTTTGAAAGTGCAATCTGTGCAATAATATATGGCAAAAGTGATGATGAAAGTACCATGCTCCCCTTCCTCTTGCGTCCTCCCTCACCAGCTAACCATGTAAAGATCACCTGTATTGGTGAAATATATCTTTCATAGATGTGTCACATTCATTCCACCGCTCCGTATACACCGCTCCCACACTGCCCCAAAGATGCTGCTTGCAGGACTTTTTTTTCCCGTCCTGCAAGTGCTCTGCCCCAGTGTGAAAGCACTCGGACTTTCACACTGGGGTGGCTTGAGAGGCGCTTTTCGGGCTCTTTACAGGCACTGTTTTAGTTCTAAAACGCCTGAAAAGCGCTTCAGTGTGAAAGGGGTCTTAGACGTACTCATAGGATAAGAAATAGAGCATACATGGCATGATATAATTTAAAAAGGTTTTATTATAAAATAATATCCCCTCAAATATTGGTCTTTCATGCCAAGCATATAAAATGCCATGCAATCAAGGGTTTGTGTTCCAAAATCCAAGAAATGGTGTCACTGGAAGTCTCCGTGCCTAATGCATTTCACTCCAGCCCGGGAGCCTCTGATGACAATGTTGATGGGGCTATTTGTGCTGTGAAAGGTAATGGGGTGATTGTGCTAGGAGAAGCAATGGGGGTATATGTGCTAGGAGGAAATTTTGGGGGGCAGGGGAGGGGTTTGGATGGGATTTGTGCTAAAAAGGAGGGATTGGGGGGGATGTAGTGTGAGAGGGGATTGGGGGGATTTGTGCTGGGGGTGATTGGTGCTAAGAGGGAGGAATTGTGCTAGGAGAGGGGATTTGGGGATTTATACTTGGAGGGGGATTTGTACTATGAGAGGGGATTAGGGGGATTTGTGCTAAGAGGGGGGGTTTGTGCTAGGAAAGGGGATTGGGGATTTGCACAAGAAGGGGGGATTTGTGCTAGGGGAGCTGATTGAGGAGTTTGTGTGAGGAGGGGGGATGTGTGCTAGAAGAGGGGATTGGGGGATTTTTATGAGGAGAGGTTATTTGTGCTAGGAGTAGAGGCAGGACGATGTGTTGTCACCTCCAAAAGGGGGGGGGGGGGTAACACCATGTTTTACCGCAGCAGGTGACACCAACCCTAGTGATGCCACTGACACTAACTGGTATTCACCAGAGCTCCTGATGGTAGAGATGGATTTTGCTGTGTGATAGTACCAGGTCGCAGTCCTCAGGATTGTCCCAACAGGAGGTGAGCAAGCTGGAGTCCAGTAGCAGAAATAGCAAGTAGTAAACAAGCCTATTTAGTGCAGTGTGCTGGGGGAATAAAATCTGGAAGTAGTTTAAAGCGTAACTCCACTTTTGTTGAGAAAAAAACATTTCCCCTTGGGTGATCTATGTACATTGCAGGGAATATAACAACCTTTGTTGCAGATTTCTACCTTTTTGTTATTTAGAAGAAATCCCTGTGTGTTTGTCTGTGCCTCTGTGCCTAGTTATTCTAATGGGAGTGGTTTCATAATTATCAGACAGCTGTGGTAGTTGCAGAGCACTATTGAGTAAAGCTACTGGGCTTGTTTCCCGTTAGACGTGTTCCTATTGGAAATATCTTGCCAAAAATTAAATTTTTGTTGCAGGGCGTGCCTGAAATCTGACTTGTATCTTAGGCAGACCTCTGGGAAAATTGGTGAGCCAATCACACAAGCAGGAAATTATGTTTCTGGGGGTGGTCAGTACACGTTCTATGTACAGAACAACTCCATGTAGCCATATTGCAATGCATTTATAGGAACTTACAGCGGCTGTAGATTGAAAAGGAATTAATACCATTCAATTACATTATGAGTTGTATCACAATTGTACACGCTATATTATTCTTTCTATATTTGCTATTTTTTTCCCACGAAAGTGGAGTTACCCTTTAACCATATAACTCATCATAACAAGATCACTTTTCATAGTAATTGTTAAATCTCTGCAAGAACTCTTAGCCAGTAGTGTCTATAGGTTGCTTATAAACATGGCTGTGACCCTCCAGTGGTTACAGCAGAAAAACATGAAGGTTCTGGAGTGCCCACTATAGTCTCCTGACCTTATTATCATCGAACCACTCTGGGGAGATCAAAAACATGCGGTTCATGCAAGACAACCAAAAACTTTGCATGACCTCGAGGCATTTTGACATATGATGAATGGGCAACAAGAATTCGGCCTAACAGAGAACTATTACAAAAGACTGCAAAGACTACAGCTCTCTATGCCCCTTTTCATGGTAGTGCTATTCCCTTCCTCTGGTTGTGGCACTAGTGTGTAACTGGTGTGTCCCAGGTAGCCTCAGCAATTGGGGTCTGTGGGGTTAATTCCCACTCCCCTTGAGTTCATCCTAGGTGACAGCCTGTGGATTTTGGCAGCAGCAACTTTTCCTTGTTGGTTTTTAAAGTCATGTGGCTCCCCACATAACACATTACAAACATAGGGGTTAGTAATATACAGTATGTGCACACAGGGCAGTCTTTAAGGCAGGGCAAAAAGGGGCAGCTGCCCTGGGCCCTGTCATTGTTGTGGGGCCCAAAGCAGTTTTAGTCCTGTGCTGTGTCCCGATATCTTAGTGTGAAGTGTTGGTACTAATGCTTTCCTGCTCTGCCCCATTGTTGTGTACAGATGACTCGCCTGCAAACCCTGTGTTTACATGTAAATAACCAGTGTGCTGCAACCAGTCAGTAAGCAGTAATGATATCCTGTAACAGTAAACTGATTTTAAGTCTAGCTTCTATTTATTGTACTTCTCAGAGCAGGTGGAGAGTGAAATTGCATGGGGTGGGGCCCCCAAGAACATTTTTGCCCAGGGTCCAATCAATATTAAAGATGGGCCTGTGTGCACATACATATGTCCTGTATTATAGGTATCAATACAATACTTTTGAGATTTTTGCATTATAGACAAATATATTCTGCAATTATTTACCCCTGAAGAAAAAAAGAGAAAAGAATGCAGTTCGAAATTGCGTTGGTATTTGTCTCTTTATTGCCATGCTGGACAAAACAATGCGGTTTTCCCTATGGAGTAATGTAATTCTGTATATTTGTAGCCACTTATTTCTTCTTTTACTATTTTATACCATATTCTTATTTTTTATTTTTTGCATCAGTGGGCAGCCCGCCTATTAAACTGGCTGCCATGCTTGTGGCATAAGTACCCATATTTAGAGTCCAGTTTGTTATCGCCACTCGTGTACCGCTAGCAGTGCTGCTGAGCCATCATATGCATTCCGTTTTCTCTCTCTCTCTCTCTCTCTCCAGTCTTTCCCCATATTTAGGTGCTCCATTGTCTTTTTAAATTCCAGCCACCCTCCCCATATACTATAAAAGACTTCAATTTGATCTTCACTTCTATATATTGTTTCTTCTATTGATCTTAACCAATCTATTTTTTCTATCCAGTCTTGATGGTGGGTCAGGGGTTTTCCAGACTTTCAGTATTAAGCTCTTTGCTGCGTTTAATAGGTGAGGAACCAGTGTTTTTTTATATTGCGTTAATGTTTTATCCGTATCATGGATCAAGCACGTCCAAGGTTCCTTCCTTACTTGTTCTCCTGTAATCTGGTATATATTATCTATAATCTTCTCCCAGTATGGCTCGATCTTTACACAGTCCCACCATAGGTGTGCAAAGGTTCCCGGGGTATTACAGCCCCTCCAACACATTGCTGAGGTTTCTGCTCTAATCCTCTGTGCTCTTTGTGGGACGATGTACCATCTCGCCAGTAATTTATAAGACATTTCCACTGTCCTATTATCCCTAGAGGTAGTACATACTGTTCTCAAGATCCTGCTTCTATGTTCCTTGTCCCGTAGAGTTCCCAACTCTTCCTCCCATTTCTTCAGATAGGGCGGGTCCCTCAGTTCCTTTTCCTCCCCTAAGATTTTATATATTTTTGACATACTCTGTCTCAATCACCTCGAGGAGGAGAGCAATCTCTCCATAGGTCTTAAGTCCCCTTCCCCTCGAAGTTCCCGGGGGAGCGCCTGTGTAAAGTGCTGTATTTGTGCATGTCTCCAACTATCTAATGGCCTATTTCCCCACTTTTGTCTTAATTCTTCCAAGGTGCATATTCTATCTCGAATCATCGTGTCCTTCAACATTATATCATTTTTCTTTGCCCACCTAATAAAGTATATACAGTATATTCATCCTTCCCAGGTTTAAAGTAATTTGTGTCTAATAAAGAAATTAAAGGTGAATTAAATTGCCAGTGATATAATTTTCACAATTTCTCCCAAATTTTGAAAACATTTGAAAACATTTATTGTTAGTGGGTTTGTGCTACTTGCTAATTCTCGGTGCTCCCGTGGAATCCAGATCAAATCTACTCTACTTTGCGCTTTCTCTATATCAACCCACCCTCTATTTCCCTTATCGTGTACCCATCCCGTTATTCGTGAAATAACAATTGCCTGGTAATATCTCTTGAAATTCGGAGCTGCTAACCTCCTCCTTGCTTCCACCTTTCCAGTATTGCATATGGAATTCTAGGGTTCTTACGCCCCCAGATAAATTTTATTACCAAAGTTCTTAATTTCATAAAAAGAACTCTTGTGGGACTTTTATTGGGATCATTTGGAACACATATATTAACTTTGATAATATAAACATTTTTAACGCGTTTATCCTCCCTATTAGCGAAAGGGATTTATATCTCATATGTCTTAAGAAATCCTTGACCCTATTCAATATAGGGGGATAATTAGCCGCATACACAGATGACAGTGATGCTGTAAGTTTTATGCCCAAGTACCCCAGCTCCCCACTACACCAAATAAAGGGGAATGAGGCTTGAAGTATCTTTTGTTCTTTTTTAGGCACTGTTATGTTCAAAATTTCCATTTTTGAAATATTAATCTTAAAATTTGTCAACTTTCCATATCTACATATTTCCTTCATTATGTTAGGCATGGTTATCCTGGGGTCTGATACATAAAATAATATGTCATCCGCGTTTGCGGTCACCTTATACTCCTCTTTACCTATTTTCACCCCTCTTATATCTTCATTTTTCCTTATTGCAGCTAATAAGGGCTCTAGAGCCAGAACGAATAACATTGGGGACAATGGACAACCCTGTCTTGTACCATTGTATAATTCCAACGCAGGGGAGAGACTTCCATTAACTTTTATTTTTGCTGTTGGGTGGTAATAGAATGTCATTATCCATATCAGCATTTTCTCTTTTATTCCCAGATGTCTCAGAGTTCCCATCATGAAGCCCCAGTCGACCCTGTCAAATGCCTTCTCTGCATCTACTGACAACAGGACAACCGGGGCTTCCTTCCTTTCAGCCTCATGTATCAACAGTAAGGATTAAGGCAATTTATCCTTTCCCTCCCTTCCTGTGACAAACCCCACTTGATCATTGTGTACCCAATGAGGCAGCAATGGTTTTAACCTTCCCGCTATTACTTTAGAAAAGATCTTCATGTCCGTGTTCAGTAAAGAAATTGGTCTATAACTCTCTTGTGCCGTTGGATCCTTACCTTCCTTTAATATCAGGGTTATATATGCCATCAGCGCCTCTTCCCTAAATTTTTCCCCTTCTGCCAAAGCATTCATATAGTCACATAGTTTAGCTACCAATATCTTCTCAAACCTCTTATAGTACATATAGAGTATCACACGCGCATTTGACCATCTGAAAATTCAGAGGTCAATCAGAGCTGGTAAGAGTTTATTCCTACTGGTGGAAGGAGTGTCACATACAAGTAATTAGCGGTCTTTCCACGTGGTGTTCCCGCTCTACATGCTCTTCTGTTGTCATATATGACCAATACGTGTGGACTTTTGTATTTTGCGCTGCACCATCTATATTAAATAATAGAGTATCCGTCCGGGCCCGGACTCTTCCAAGTTGCCATTTCCCTCACTGCCCTTGAAACTTCTTCCTGCGTTATTGGGGCCTCCAAGAACTCAAATTCTTCTTCTGGGACTCTAGGCAAGTCTAACTCCCTCAAGTACTCCAATATATCATCCTTATTTCTTCTATTTTCCTCCTCCTGCCCTACACTGTTCAACTGACTATAGAAACTATGGAAAATTGCTGCTATTTCGGGGGAAGAATGCATTTCCCCTTTCCTGTTTCTAATTTTAGCTATAAATTATGCATTTCTTTTTTCCCTTACTACTCTCGCTAACCATTTCCCAGGTTTGTTCCCCTCCTGATGTCTCTTTTTATCTACCATATGGAAAACTTGTTTCTTCTCCTGATCCAGAAGTTCTTCCAGTTATTCTTTTTTGTTTTTCAAATCCACCCTCTCTGGTATCCCACTTGGTCTTGTCTGTTGTTCTAATTCATGTATTTCCCTGCGGAGGTCCTGCATCCTCTTCCCTTTTTCTTTTTTTCCCCCACCCCAATACTTATTAAAATTCCTCTTATATATACTTTATGGGTTTCCCATATAATACCTCTAGAGACATCCGGGGGTTTCATTCCTAAGGAAAAACTCCTCCAGCTCCTGTTCTATTTTATTTTTTACCTCCGGGTCTTGAATCAAGGATTCGTAGAGTTTCCACGGTCCACTCTTAAAGGGGTCCATTGATATCTCTAGTTGTACTATTACTGGGGCATGGTCGGACAGAGACCGTATCCTTGAGTAGGGGGAGCATTTGATGTTCAATCAATACGTAGTCTATTCTAGAAAATGTCCCATGTGCCGCCGAGTAAAACATGTAATCCCTGCTATTCGGGTGTCTAATTCTCCAAGCATCCACCAGCTGATGTTCCAATAATAGGGACTTTATTCTATTTTGTCTTAGCATTGGCCAACGGGGGGAGCCTAGCTTGGAGTCCACCCGTGGGTCGATACTCATGTTAAAATCTCCTGCCACTATGAATTTGCCTTTTTTGAATTCTGCCAACATACCAAGGACCTTCCTCAGGAACTTATCAGGATCTCTATTTGGTGAATAAATGTTCGCTATGGTATATTCTACATCAGTCTTCCTCTTACAAACAGAAATCTCCCTTCTGGATCAGCTAATTGTTTCTCCATTTCAAACCTTGTACTTCTATCAAATCCAATTGCCACCCCCCTTGCATAGCTTCGATGTAGAATCCCCATAGAACCATGTGGGAAACTCCCAAGAGGATAGTCTCCCTCCGACTTCGTGTGACACATGTGTTTCCTGAAGACATATCACATTCACCCCATAATACTCTAGTTCTTTATTCACCCTAAATCTTTTTTTAGGGCTATTTATGCCCCTTACATTATATGTTATCAAACTTAACATAGTCATACATCATCTAATCGCTCCTCCCCTTTCCCCCTCCCCACGGGGGACCCATATGGTCTCCCCCTGGTAGAGGGCATAAGCAAAGAGAGGGAAAGGGGGGAGAGAGAGAGATACCCAAAACCAGAGAGAGAGAGTAATCAACCATATATAACCCCCCCTCCCTTCCCCCCATCCCCCCCTCCTTCCCACACCTCTTCCATTCTGATGAGTGAACAAATTCCATATTCGTTCTTTGGTTCACCGACGTCCAACGGATAGTCGTTTGATTCCTCAGCGTTCTTTGGGGCGAGCCTCTCCAGTCGCGGTCCCCCGCGCCCCTCTCTTTCCTACCACTGTTACACCTACCCAGGCCCCGGCTCCCTCTCCCCCCAAGAAGATAGAGTATTGATGTTTACGCTCTATCTCTTCCTCCCCCCCTCCGAATCTGTATCCATTGCGTACTGCTAAGTCTTCTCTCCTCTCCTCCCCCTACCTCCCACCCTGGCAGGGCTGGTGGGGGGATATCCAATTTACTACAGAACTCTGGTAGATCCTCTGGGAACCTCAGGCCATCTCTCCTGCCCTTAAGGCAAGCTGGGAATCCCCATTGATAAGGTATATTCAGTGTCTTCATTTGTTCTGTCAAAGTTTTGAGGAGTCTTCTCTTTGTCAATGTTTCTCCTGCCAGATCTGAGAATATCTTCAGCTCCGTCTCTTTAAACATAATTTTATCCATCTTACATATCTTTTCCATAACTTGTACCTTTTCTTCGTAATAATGGAATCTGACTATTACATCCCTTGGATTTTCATTGGCTTGAAATTGGTATCTTGTGATCCTATGTACTCTATCTAATTTTAATATTTCTTCTTCAGCTCTTCCTAGGATGGGATTGAACAGGCCCTGCATTACTTTGCTTAATTCCTCGTTTTTAAATTTTTCTGCTAATCCTCTTATCCTCAAATTTTTCCTTCTGCTCCGATTTTCCTGGTCTTCAATTTTATATAGGATCGATCTATTTGTTTTTTTGGATGGATTCCATTTGTTCCCTTATTTCCACCAATTTTTGATCGTATTTGTTCATTCTTTCTTTCACTTCCTCAACTCTGCCCAGGACTTGCCCTATGTCCGCCCTCACTGCCGCAATATCCAATTTCAGCAACATTTCCACTTTAGATAATGCTTCAGTAAATATTTCTCTTACTTGCCTTAGATTTACTTGGGGCTCCTCTGATCTTAATCCACCTTCTATTTCGGGGGGTATCTCTCCTTTCTTTTTTTTGTTAATTTTTTTTTAACTTTATCATCTTCCTGAGAGTTCTCCCCCCCAATTCTAGAGCATGTAACACACGTATCCTTGTTTTTTTCTGCCACAGGTGTCAGGTCACCTTGAGGCGAGGTGACAGATGCACACCGTAGGGATCAGGAGTGCACCGCAAGGTTGTGGACCCTACGGCTGACTGCTGCGGACGGGAGACAGGTCCCACCTGGGTTAAAGCGTAAGATTCCCTGGGGCGTGGAGTCTAAGAGCCAGCAGGTGTTCACCAGAGCCTCGAGTGGTGAGGATGGACTTGGCTGCAACTGGCTTTAGAGGTGAACTTCAACTTCTGATGTGTAAAATAATACCACCACCACGTGATAAAGAAGGGGAGAGGAAGCTTACCAAATGACGTGGACTCAGAGGAAGGCTTACGCCTCTCGAGTCATATGTGCCTGTAGCTTAGCAAACCAGATAATCATACATCTAGTATGTAATCTCCCGCAAGTCTTCAGGTCATGAAATCATCCGTAGCGATCCTTCTATAGTGCTCATCCCACGAAAATAGGGGGCTCAGGTATCAAAGACCATGGAAGTAGAAAACTAGCATAGCGTGATACCGTTTTAACATCCAATTTATTAAAAAATAATAATAAAATTACACTCACATTTGGTTCAATCGTAATAACATAGTCAGAAAGTAGCTCCTATGGGCAGGTACATCTGAAGCATTAAAATAATTTTTTTTCTGTCCTTAATGGGAATGATAGAGGGATAGTCCTTTCCTATGAATCTAGTATGTCTAGGATTAATTTTTTAGACTTGGGAATAGAAATTTCAGGACGTCAGTTCGTGATGAGCACACATTTTAAACCCACAGATAGAAACGGGTTTATACCTGTGGATAGTTGCCACCACAGAACATGGCTGAACTCTGTTCCTAAGAGTCAATTCCTGCGACTTTGCAGGAATTGTACTGATATCAACACGTTTAAAATACAGGCTGATGTCTTGAAGTCTACATTCTTGGATAGGGGCTATAGTGGGGTTGATATCGATAGAGAATTGCAGAAGGTTTTGGATATTGATCGAACTTCTTTGCTGGGGGAGAAGCCTCGTAGGGATGATGGCCGCTATAAATGGTCCTTCCTAACACGGTTCTCTACACAGCACAAACAAATTGAGAATATTTTTGAAAGACATTGGAGCATCCTAAGGAACGATAAAGTCCTTGGACCTCTCATACCGGAAAGACCCAAGGTGGTCTACCGGGGTTTACCTGCATTGAAAAGTAAGATTGCCCCCTCTATCATCAACCCCCCTGTTAAACCTATGTTCTATCACAATTGGACAGGTTACTATCCATGCAAAAAGTGTACGGTTTGTCATCATAATAGCAGTGGATGCGGCAGCACTAAGGAATTTAAATCTACCGTAACAGGCCGCACTTATAAGATCAAACAGTTCTGCACCTGTGCCACAATAAACGTAGTGTATCTACTGACTTGTCCTTGTGGCAAACAGTATGTAGGTAGAACTATAAGATCATTCACCACTCGTGTGTCGGAACACATTAACTTAATAAAACTCGGGAGCGTGAAACATACTGTTCCGCGTCACTATCGACAACACCATGCTCGAAATCCTATGGGAACTCAGTATCTGGTCATAGACAGATATATTGCACCATGGAGGGGCAGGGCTAACACCAGGGGTGTTTCAAGACTTGAAACATTCTGGATCTATGAGCTACAGACTTATCATCCTTTTGGAATGAACGTGGAGCTAGACATAAATGCATTTATTAATCAAGCATAAGGACAAAATAACAACTTTTTAATTTTTTTATATCTTTTTAGTTATTCATTGGCCCTCCCCTGATTGATCTACATTTGCATTAAAATAGATTGTTATTCAGTCGAACTATGTATGCTTAATTTGTAGTGTTTGCATGATGTACTCACTACAATGGTTTATTGATACAATACAAATGGTAATTGGTGGGAATACTATTTGATTGGTGGCCAATAGGGATGAGCCGAACACCCCCCGGTTCGGTTCGCACCAGAACTTTCGAACGGACCCCAAATTCGAACGAACTTTAGAACCCCATTGAAGTCTATGGGACTCGAACGTTCGAAATGAAAAGTGCTAATTTTAACGGCTAATATGCAAGATACTGTCCTAAAAAGGGTTTGGGGACCTGGCTCCTGCCCCAGGGGACATGGGTCAATGCCTAAAATGTTTTTCAAAATGGCCGTTTTGGCGGGAGCACTGATTTTAATGACGATTAAAGTGAAAAAAAAAGTGAAATATTCCTTTAAATATGGTGCCTGGGGGGTGTCTGTAGTATGCCTGTGAAGTGCCACGTGTTTCCCGTGTTTAGAACAGTCCCTGCACAAAATGACATTAAACGGAAATAACACCATTTAAAACTGCTTGCAGTTTTAATGTTATATCTGGTTCCTGCAATATGGTTGAAAATCATTGAGAAAAATGGCATGGGTAGCCCTCCCTGCCCATTACCAGCCCCTTTAGGTCTTGTACGCATATTAAGGGGAACTCCGTACCCATATTAAAAAAAGGAAATGCGTGTGGCCCCCAGGCCCTATATACTCAGAACAGCAGTATACAGGCGGTGCAAACAAGACAGGGACTGTGTAGGTTTGTTGTGTTAAGTTGAATCTGTTTGTAATTTTCAACTGGTACATTTTTAAAGTGTAGCTCCAGTCAAAAAAACTATTTTTAAGCTTTTTGGAAAACATAGGGAAGGGTTATCACCCCTGTATAATTTGTTTTGTCGTCTATCTTTTTTCATCTCACTTGCTGTTGTCTCCTTCCTTTTGCAAGTAGGAGATGTTTGTAAATTGGATGTTTGAAAGTAGGGGCCTGCCCTATATGCTCTGCAGAAATGGCGGAACAAGGTGTTGGTTTTGCCACAACATTGTAAGCCCTCAAAGTGACTCTTGGTGGGCGCTGGAGCGCCCTGCTGTGAACGATTATATCAAGAATTGTAATTACATGCCATTGTTGAACAGTGGTAGAAAAATTGACCTTTGGTGGTTGTGGTGCTGGTGCCACAACACTATAAGTCCTCACCGTTACTCTGGGTGGGCACAGGAAGGGGCCCTCCTGTGAAATATTATATCAAGAATTGTAATTACATGTCCCTGTTAAACAGGGGCAGAAAAATTTGGCCTTAGGCACTGGTGCCACCACACTGCAACCTCTGCCATATACCCTTGTTTGATTGCAGGAATTAGCCCTGCTGCAAAGCATTGCATCAAAAATTGTACTTAAACGCCCCTGTTAAACAGGGGCAGAAAAATTGGGCTGATGGCATCAACCAGAACAAAAAATGTTCTTCCAACATATCAGCGGAGGAGGAAGAGGATAGATAATCAACATAACAGGACAGTCACTCAGCATCAGCATAGGCAGTCTTGAAGGGATGTGATATTTCAAAAAAAATTATTCTGTTACATCAGCTTCAGGTGCTTGGTAGCTGTGGGTGATCCAAGACTGATTCATCTTGATGAAGGTCAGTCGATCAACTGATTCGGTGGACAGGCGCACCCTGTGATCGGTAACAAAGCCACCAGCAGCACTGAAGGTGCGTTCCGAAAGAACGCTGGATGCAGGACAGGCCAGTAGCTCAATTGCATACTGTGCAAGCTCTGGCCAGTGATCCATCCTCAAGACCCAGTAAGCCAGAGGACTTTCGGGGGGAAAGGTGTCCAAGTCTGACCTTGCCCCTAGGTATTCCTGCACCATGTAAATCAGACGCTGGCAATGGGTGCTGGAACCGATCATACCTTGGGGCTGCGGACTAAAAAATTGTCTGAAAGCATCAGTCAGACGGCCACCTTCTCCACCGCTCCTTCTGACCGATGCCTGAGCAACACGTTGTCCAGGACCAGGAGTTTGTAACCTCCCAGTCTCTGGGAACGCGTTGCACAGACCTTTCTGCAAGGCCTCCCGGAGATGTCTCATCCTCTCCTCCCTCTGCGATGGCAAGATAAGGTCGGCAACCTTACCCTTGTCAAGGAGAGTGGTCAGCCAGTAATGGTCCCTCTCCTTGATCCGAAGAATACGAGGATCCTTCCGCAGGCTTTGCAGGATCAGGGAGGCCATGCAGCGTAGGTTAGCTGAGGCATTCGGTCCGGAGTCCTCTGGGTCACTAAGGACAACATGATCCGCAGCTACCTCCTCCCAGCCACGTACAAGTCCACGTGTTTCTTGGGACTGTAAATCATCCCTACAAGACTGCTGCTGCTGATGCTGAGTGCCAGGCTCCCCCTCCATGCTGACACAATCATCCTCCTCCTCCTCATCCTCTTCCTGTGTGATGGGTGGGACAGCAGGAACACTGTCTGGATAAAGGGGGCCTTGAGAGGCAAGGAAGTCCTCCTCTTCCTGCCTCTGTTCTGCCTCAAGTGCCCTGTCCATTATTCACGCAGCGTATGCTCCAAGAGGTGGAAAAGAGGTACAGTGTCACTGATGCATGCACTGTCACTGCTCACCATCCTTGTGGCCTCCTCAAATGGTGACAGGACAGTGCATGCATCCCTGATCATGCCCCACTGGCGTGGTGAGAAAAAAACCAAGCTCCCCTGACCCTGTCCTGGTGCCGTAGTCGCACAGGTACTCATTGATGGCCCTCTGCTGCGTGTGCAGCCGCTGCAGCATGGCCAATGTTGAGTTCCATCTGGTGGGCATGTCACATATAAGGCGGTTCTTGGGCAGGTTCAACTCCTTTTGGAGCTCAGCCAGCCGAGCACAGGCATTAAATGATTGGCGGAAATGCAGACAGACTTTCCTGGCCTGCTTCAGGACATCCTGTAAGCCGGGGTACCTGCCCAAGAACCGCTGCACCACCAGGTTAAGGACGTGAGCTACACAGGGCACATGGGTCAGTTGTCCCTTTCGGAGGGCGGAGAGGAGGTTGGTGCCATTGTCACAAACCACCATTCCTGGCTTGAGCTGGCATGGCGTCAACCACCTCTCGGCCTGCCCCTGCAGAGCTGACAAAACATCCGCCCCAGTGTGGCTCCTGTCCCCCAAACAAACCACCGCAAGCACGGCATGGCATCGTTTTGCCTGCGTACTTGCGTAGCCCCTGGAACGCCTACGAAGCACCGCTGGTTCTGAGGACAGAGCACTGGAAGAGGCCATGGAGGAAGAAGAAGAGGAGGGGGTGGAGGAGAGAGGTGTGTCACAACCAATAGTAGCATTTTGGAGGCGTGGTGGCGGAACAACCTCCAACACTACTGCACCTTGTCCTGCATCCTTCCCAGCTGCCAGAAGAGTGACCCAATGGGCCGTGAAAGACAGGTAACGTCCCTGTTCATGCCTGCTGGACCATGAGTCAGCGGTAATATGCACCTTACCGCTGACCGCCCTGTCCAGCGAGGCAAGGACATTGCCTTCCACATGCCGGTAGAGAGCCGGAATCGCCTTCCGTGAGAAAAAGTGGCGTTTGGGGACCTGCCACTGAGAAACCGCACATTGTACAAACTCACGGAAGGGGGCCGAGTCTACCAACTGAAAAGGCAGCAGTTGAAGTGCTAGCAATTTAGCCAAGCTAGCATTCAACCGCTGGGCATGTGGATGGCTGGGAGTGAACTTCTTTCGCCGGTCCAGCAGCTGGGGCAGGGACATTTGCCTGCTATAATCGGACGTGGGTGTACCGCTAGCAGAGTTCCCGGAAGCACTTGGCTGTGACACACCTAATTCTACACCTTCATTCCTCTCAGAGCAGGTTTCAGAGAGGACTGAAGGTCTAGTGGGGTTGGAGATGCCAGCTGATGAGGAGCAAGGAGAGGTCCGCTTTGTTCTTTGGTGTGGGTCTTTGAGGTACGCTTGCCAACGAGCTGCATGGCAGGTCAACATATGTCTGGTCAAGCATGTGGTGCCCAAGCGGCTGATGTTTTGGCCACGCGAGATACACTTGAGACATATGTTGCAAATAGCAGCGGTGCGATCTGATGCACTCGTCTCAAAAAAGGCCCACACCAAAGAACTTTTAGAATAACGCGCAGAGGCAGCGCTCTGCACAGGCGGAGCTCTGCGGTGTGATTCAGTCGGTGTGCTGCCCCTAAGCTGGCCCCCGGAGGGCATCCTGCCTCGTTGGACATGTGCCTCCTCCTCCTCCTCCTCCTCCTCCTCCTTCTCCTCTCTCCTTCCAGGCACCCACGTGGAGTCAGTGCCCTCATCATCCCCTCCCTCTTCATCGCTGTAGCAAACCTGGCAGTATGCTGCAGCTTGTGGAACATGACTGCCAGATTGCTGTCCTTCTTGAGCATCCCCTCTCTCTGCGCTCACGCTACTGCCTTCCTCTAGCTGAGTGTCATCATCAGAGCCCACAAAACACTGGGCATCCTCCTGGAGCATGTACCCAACACTGTGCTCAAAGAGTTCAGGAGACTCCTCAGGAGGACGTGGTGGGTCTAGGGAAGGAGTCACTGATGATGACATTGAGAGGAGGGAAGACGATGCGTTGGCAGCTGCTTTGCTAGTACCCTGAAACTGGGTGAGAGAGGATGAGGAGGATGAAGAGGGCTTGGTCATCCACTCTACCAAGTCGTTGGCATGTTGCGGTTCAACATGTCCAGCTGCCGAAAAGAAGGACAAGCGTGTCCCATGGCCACGTGCTGATGACAATGCACCGTGTCCACGACCAGCACTGTTGTCTCTAGACACAGAGCCTGCTTGCCCTCTTTTATCGGCTCGCGCCTGTCTGCCTCTCCTTGCTGGCCTTCCAGACATGGTAATGGTCTGAAGGGAGTTGGGTAAAAAAGCAGTTGGGTAGTGTATATTGTGCTAGAGGCACACAACACCCACTAACTCCTGCAGATGCCTTTATTATAGAACACCAGAGATAAAGGGGTATATACAGATGTATACTGTGCTGTGCTGGAGGCACACACAACTTCCAATAACTCCTGCAGATGGCAAGTGGACTCAAATAGAGAACAGCTATGTAGGTGGATATAGCGGTATGTACTGGGTACAGAGCATGCAGACAGCACGCACTATCTCCTAACACTACTGACTGCAAGCTCTATTATAAAAGATAGATCACTAGCTATATAGGTGAGGTGAATATAGCGGTGTATACTGCGGTCAGGCCACGCAGACAATAACCACTACACAACAGCAAGATCGAAAATCATCCAAAAACGATCGGTGTGTACTGTGTTGAAGGTACACAGAACACCCACTAACTCCTGCAGATGCCTTTATTATAGAACACCAGAGATAAAGGGGTATATACAGATGTATACTGTGCTGTGCTGGAGGCACACACAACTTCCAATAACTCCTGCAGATGGCAAGTGGGCCCAAATAGAGAACAGCTATGGGTACAGAGCACGCAGACAGCACGCACTATCTCCTAACACTACTGACTGCAAGCTCTATTATAAAAGATAGATCACTAGCTATATAGGTGCATTGTGGGTCGTGAGCGCCACACGAATTTGGCGCGAACGGACCAAAATGTTCGGACTTCGCCGAACGGACGAACAGCCAATGTTCGAGTCGAACGTATGTTCGACTCGAACACGAAGCTCATCCCTAGTGGCCAATTGTTTTAATTTGTTTTAGTAGCGTGATTTTTTGGAGAAATTAATGACCCCCTATTGAGGTGGAGTAAATGTTTTATCTCCCCTTTTCTCCTCTTTTTTTTCCCTTATGGTGAATATGTTCATGTGAATATCTCTCTATATATAGAAAGGCCAGTATGGTGGCCTGAAATTATGGGAGGAGCCCGGTGGAGTATATAACCAGCCCGTTCGCCTATCCTCCTCGTCGGTTCCGGTGCGCGATACCTGATACGTCAGATATCAAGGGCCGACTATCCTAGACCAGACGCAGTGAGCCCGTTCGTGAGTTCCCGCGTTGTTCGTCTCCGTCTTGACCGTCTTCCCGCATTCGAGCATAGACCTCTTGCAATCATGGCAAGCACGCATCCAAGCATAGACTTCTGGCAATCATTGCAAGCTGATGTCCAGGCACAACTTATGGCAATCATTGCTGCCAGGCACTTCGGGCTGCTCAATAGATTGCTTTGGGGAAAGCCTGGATACCTTCCTAAATGTTTGTCGTATTACAGGGTACTTATACTTATAGGTATAGTTGATCCAGGGAAAATCCGATTGCCTCTCGAGGGGTCAGGAAGGAATTTTTTCCCCTGCTGTAGCAAATTGGGCTATGCTCTGTTGGGGGTTTTTTGCCTTCCTCTGGATCAGCTGCGGGCGTAGAATTGGGTGTGTCGGGTTGTGTGATACCTTATTTATTTTGATTTGTGGTTGGACCGGATGGACTTCTGTCTTTTCCGGCCTGGCTACCCATGAAGCTTAATGTAATTCCTTGCAATCGTTGCAGGCACGCATCCTAGCATAACATCTTGCAATCATAGCAAGCACGCATCCTGGGTAACATCTTGCAATCATCGCAAGCACGCGTCCAAACATACATTCAAGCAACTCCTGCAGACTTCGCAGTGCTCATGCGGTAACACGAATTGCTCACAGTCACTACGTACACATCTCCTGTGACAAACTCCCGGGCAATTGTCGCAAGCACACGTTTAAACACAACTTTTAGTCATGCCAAGGCTCGCGACTTAGCATGACTTCTTGCAATCATTCGTTGCAAACACGTTCTCAGTGGCACGCTAACTGGCTACACGTCATTTTCAGCAGCACTTAATTGGCCACTCGTCTCCTGTGGCTTTTCTTACAAACCACTCACTGTTGCCTGTCTATCCGTCTCTTCCTTAGGACAGTTGAGTTCAACTTCCGTTCCGCACCAGGATCATGTTGACACACGCAACTGGCTTCTTCCAGTAGCACGCCCAGGCTATTTCTAGCCAGCGTTCAACACTTCTTATCCTTACAGTGCACGAAGAGCCATCTGTCGTTACGGCCCATACAGCAAGATCCCCACTACGAGGCGTCCAGAGGCATCAGCCCATAGCCATCGGCTAACGCTCGCCCATTACAACTGCCATCTTTAGGGGCATATAGTATCCTCGCATATTCCCCAGTTTAGTCATCCAAAAGACACCTACAGTCCCTTCACGGCATGTCGAGTTTCGCTATGCACATCATCCCTCAGGGGTCGCGCCTTTGTGTCACGCCTATTGGTCTTACTGTCCCTCTCACAGGATCCAGAGCAAGTCCTCAGCCTGGATCCCGCGGCAATAGCAGTCCTTGCTATGCGGGAGGAATTCCTATCGTCTAGGAATAGCGTCTCCCTGTTCATTCCCTCCGTGTCTTCCCTTTCACCCAGGTGATGACCGACGCAGCGGCCTCCACGGGCTTGCGGCTGTTTTGGCCACCTCTGGCTCGCAGCTCCCTGGCCTCCCCAGTTACTGGCAATTCCTGGCTGCGCCTAGGCGTCCTCCCTGTTGATTATGTCCTTTCTACGTCAACTGGTCCAGCTCTTGTTGTTCTTTCAGTTCAACATCCATTGTTCCTTTATCCCCGGTAAATTCAATCAGGCAGCGGGCGCCCTCTCCCGCTTTAACCTTGTCTCGTTTTCGATCAGGTACCCGGAGCCGGACCAACATCAGCAGCTATCCCGGACTAGTCTCAACTGACCCTGGATTAGCCCCTCACTTCCTAGCGGCTACCCAACTCATCGATCACTCCCTTTCCCGCAATACCCTCAAGGCCTGTCAATCAGCCTGGAGGGCCTTTAACCGCTTCATCACGTGTCACAGCACAGAGACGTCCTGTGTCAAGCAATTCATAGCCTTCATTTCCTACTGCCACTCGCAGTTGGCGTTATCCTTTAATACGATCCGGCTATACTTGACCGGTGTACAACATTTCACGTCCCTCCAGGACCCTACCGTACCCTCCTTATTTTCTTACCACGCCGTTCAGGCTGTTATGCGCCGTATCCAGAAGCGCCAGCCGATGGCCGGCACCAAACCACTGCCTATCACAGGAGACGTTTTAGAAATATGTCAGACATCCTGGCCACTTCACCTTTCGGTCCCCACATTAGTGTCATTTACAAGCAACCATACACCTAGCCTTCTACGGCTTCTTACGGCCAAACGAGTTTACTTGTAGTAGCCTCACAGCACGCATGCTGTGCAAGCATCACCTGGTCCGATACGAAGACCATTTCGTCTTACACTTAGCAGTCTCCAAGACGCAGCTTGGCTCGGGTATGGACATACACTTCTATAAGTCCAACAACCGCTGGTGCCCGGTCGCCATTCTCACCCGCTTGTTGCCCCCTTTTTGGCTGATCAACCAGGAACTAGTCCACTGCGGCCATTTCGCACTAAACCTCTGAACGCTGCCCGCTTTATGGAACATGTCAGGATGCTCCTGGGTATCCTTCACCTCTACCTTACTCACTACTCCGGACATTCCTTCCGTATCGGAGCAGCTCCAACAGCATCCCGCCAAGGGGTCCCGGACCACATTGTCAAGAAGTTGGGCAGGTAGAGGTCCACCTGTTTCGCCCGCCACATACCCAATCCAGAAGTGGAGATGGCCCAGGCCTTTGTCAAGCTCACCCGGTAGCAAACTTGAATCAATTAAATGCAACCCCTACCTGAATGTTTTTGCCCCCTTATTTTGGTATACCGTACGTTAGACCAGGGCACACTTTCAGGTCCATTTCAAGTAAGCGAGTTTATGTTAACCTTGTTTGTCATCCTTATCCGTATCGGTCAGAGGGCTCTGGACCATAAATAGAAAGGCCAGTATGGTGGCCTGAAATTATGGGAGGAGCCCGGTGGAGTATATAACCAGCCCGTTCGCCTATCCTCCTCGTCGGTTCCGGTGCGCGATACCCACCCACCCATCCCCTTTTTTCAGGGCATTTCTCAAGCATTATACTCCTCATGAGAGTACTCATTTCACTCCATTCATATTCATTTCATTTATCACCCACTTCTCTATCTAAGGTATGCCCCCTTATTTTGGTATACCGTACGTTAGACCAGGGCACACTTTCAGGTCCATTTCAAGTAAGCGAGTTTATGTTAACCTTGTTTGTCATCCTTATCCGTATCGGTCAGAGGGCTCTGGACCATAAATATATATATATATATATATATATATATATATATATATATATATATATATACTTTGTATATCTACTAAATATGTGTAAAGTTTATATTGATGCCCCCCTTAAGACCATGACTCCGGCAGACGCTGTATGTGATATGTATGGCATCGCCCTGTTGCTATGGAGTTGCTTGATGCCCCCTATGGGGAGGTTATGTGGGGCGGGTTCATATACACACAAGCGGGCAGTATGCGGCTTGATAATGATTGTTGCAGGCAGTCCGTGGGTTGGGCCTTGTTCTGAGAGCGAGGCTTGGTCCTGGGAAGTGTTTGCTGGCTAAACCGCAGCTGTGACAGTCTGGCCTCGCTTTCAGAGTGAGGCTTGACTACGTTGTATGCTGGAGTTTTGATGGCCTGGCCTCATAATCAGAGCAAGGCTTGGTTTTCAGAACGAGGCTTGAATATGCTGCATGCTGTTGTTTGGATGGCCAGGCCTCGTGATCAGAACGAGGCTTGGTTACAACACAGGATGGATGCTAATATGAGGCCTGGCCTCATAATCAGAGCGAGGCTTGGTTTTCAGAACGAGGCTTGAATATGCTGCAGGCTGTTGTTTGGATGGCCAGGCCTCATGATCACAACGAGGCTTGGTTACGACACAGGATGGATGCTAATATGACGCTTGGCCTCACAATCAGAGCGAGGCTTGACTATGCTGCATGCTGGTGTTTGGATGGCCAGGCCTCGTGATCAGAACGAGGCTTGGTTATGACACAGGACGGATGCTAATTTATGCCCAAGATGTGGAAAATCTTTCATATCCAAATATTCACAGTCTCGTTTATATTTTGGATATTTGGCGGGCATCTCTGATGGGGATGATGCTATATGTAAGGATAATAAATATATATAGAGGAGTTTTTAATATATACACTTCCGTAATATGTGACCGGAAGTGCCAAGTGCTTCCGGGGTCATTGGTTATTTTGGGGTCATTTTGTACTTATAAGCGATGCTGTTTGGGGGGGTCCACACCCCAGAGGATGGCTGTTTAGTTGAAATGCGTCAGATGGACCCCCTTACAGACATCGCTACTTTCTGACTATGTTATTACGATTGAACCAAATGTGAGTGTAATTTTATTATTATTTTTTAATAAATTGGATGTTAAAACGGTATCATGCTATGCTAGTTTTCTACTTCCATGGTCTTTGATACCTGAGCCCCCTATTTTCGTGGGATGAGCACTATAGGAGGATCGCTACAGATGATTTCATGACCTGAAGACTTGCGGGAGATTACATTCTAGATGTATGATTATCTGGTTTGCAAACCTACAGGCCCATATGACTCGAGAGGCGTAAGCCTTCCTCTGAGTCCACGTCATTTGGTAAGCCTCCTCTCCCCTTCTTTATCACGGTGATGGTGGCATTATTCTACACCTCAGAAGTTGAATTTCACCATTTTTCATGTCACCTCAAGTTTGGAATTTTGATTGATATTACACATTTCAAGGACTGTTAGACATTCACTTGATGGACTGTATATGTTAAATTAATTTTATTTACCTTAACCTTTTGTGTGCATGAGGTTTATGCACTCTTCCACCTGGGAGTAAGATCTCTTGATATACAACGGAATTTACACATATTTTCTTTTTTTGAAGTGTATGTAATTTTCTTTGCTTGAATTAGTGCCTTACTGGTTCATGTGGTTTGTTGCCACCTAAGCGCCACACTTTTTTGTTTTAATTTTTGTATGTTACTGTGTAGTCTTCAGTAGTGTTGGCAGCTGGGTAGAACACATTTTTTCACAGCGCAGTATTTTTTTACACCTTTATTCCTTTGCAACTGGCTTTAGGTCGCGACCCCCAGGGTCCCCCAGCTCACACCCACAGTAGGCAACAGGAGGATAGGGATGGTGAGGGACAAAGCCAAGGTCGGGGCCACAAGCAGACGGGAATAGTCAGGGATACGCCAAAAGGTCAGGATCACAGGCAAAAAGGGATAGTCAAAGGCACTCCAAAGTCGGTAACGGAACAACAGAAGAGCACACGGCAGGTAACAGGAAGCTAACACACAATGGTTGATCATCAGGGTTGGCTAGCAGTGCACAGGTTAATATAGGGTTCCCTGATGGGGCCTGGGGTGGAGCCACGCTTAGAGGAGAGGTTATAAAAACCACCAGGTGGAAGTGGTTGGCCTCTTAGTCTGAACACATGAGGGGAGGTAAGCAAACAGGAAGATCACTGCATAACCATGACAGTACCCTCCCTCTTACAAGGCCTCCCCCTCCCCCGCCTGGGTCCAGGCTTAAAGGGAAACTCCAGATGGAACCTCCTCAACAGACGAGGAGCAAAGACCTCAGATGCAGTGATCCAAGACCTCTCCTCAGGGCCCAACCCTTTCCAAAGTACGAGGTACTGAAGAATGCCTTTACGGAGCTGGGAATCCAAAACTTGACTAACCTCGTATTTTAGATTATCCTCAGAGACTGAAACCGAGGTAGGGAGAGGATGAGAGGACTTGAGGACTAAAGGCTTTTTAGGAATGGGTAAGGGCATGAGAAGATCAGGAGTCTGAGCAGGGTCCCCCACACCCTTAAAGATGAGCTGGGCATCCATAACAGGACCACCAGACTAGGCAGAGGTCAGTGGATCCCTGAGGTCAGGTTGGTTAGAAGGTGACAAGAGTCAAGCTGGATAGCTGCAACACCAACAGAATGCAGAGAACCCTGAGAAAAAGATTAAAAACCCCTCCTGGCCGAATGAGGTATCCTATCCAAAGGATGGATTGAGCCTCTTAAACGGGTTTGAACGGATATAGTAGAAGTAGGGTGAGGCCAGGTCACCGAAGGTGCTGAACAAGAAGCAGGAAGCTCATTGGGCATGGGCTGGACTGGAATAACTGGTGCAGAGGTCGACTGAATAGTATTGTCAGGTGTAGCGACCATCTCAATCGCATCACAGGGCATAGCGACTGTGGAACTTGCAGACAAGTTAGCCTGGCTGTGCGTCCAAGGGAGATTAGGGACAGGCAAAGGTAAATGGTTATGCGAACTGGAGTGAATGATCGACTCAGGTTCATAGGTGGGCCCCTCATCCAGAGTACCACATGACCTAGAGAGTGCATCAGTCCGACTATTGCAGGACGCATCCCAGAGATCGCTATATACAGCGGGAAGAGCAGAAGATACTGGGATGGTGGTAGCAGGAAGTTTCTCTTTTGAGGTACCCTTGAGTAGGCAAGAAGAGGAACAGGAGAGACCCCAAGCCAGGATCTGTCCAGCAGACCAGTCAACATGTGGAGAATGGAGCCGTAACCAAGGAAGACCTAATATGATAGGAGATGAAGCCTTAGGTAAGACAAGGAAGGATATCCACTCCTGGTGGAGTGTCCCTACTGACATCTTAACAGGAAGAGTTTGGAAGCGGATAGGGCCCCCTGGGAGAACCATGCCATTAATCGCCAAGACCACCAATGGTGTTGTAAGGGGCAAAAGGGTAAGTCTCATGGAGGATGCAGTTTCCTAATCCATGAAATTGGCAGCGACTCCGGAATCCAGATGTGCTGAGACCAAACGAGAGGAAGCACCGACACGAAGCAACAAAGAAAGGAGAAGACGAGAAGGTGAAGGTGATATTTCAGGATCTAATACTCCACCTTCCAGATGTATTAGCCCTGAGCGTTTTTCCGGACAAAGAGAACAAGTGTCACGGAAATTACTTTTGGCCCCACAATAGAGAAATAGGCCCAGAGTTCTGTGCCTAGCACGTTCTTTGGGAGATAACTTAGTCCAGCCCAACTGCATAGGTTCCTCGGTAGGCAGGGGGTGCTCCTCGGATCGAAGAGAAGGGACTGGGGGCTCAGGCTGCCTAAAGAACGGGGAGTGCTGGCGTCTTTTTTCCAGGGCCCTCTCCTGAAAGCGAATATCGATCTGGTTACACAAGGTGATGACACTGTCCAGATCAGCAGGAAGGGATCTTCCTGCTAATTCATCCTTCACTCTATCAGAGAGGCCATGTAAAAAGGTTGCAACTAGGGCCTCATTATTCCAGCTCAATTCAGCTGTGAGGATACGGAACTGAAGAGCATACTGTCCTACAGACGCGGACTCTTGATGGAGACGTAAAAGAGCGCTAGCCGCTGAGGAGACACGACCCGGTTCCTCGAAGATATTCCGAAAAAGTTTCAAGAAATCAGACAGGCTAGAAACCACTGGATCATTCAGTTCCCACAGAGGGGCAGCCCAAGCTAGCGCCCCGCCGGACAGGAGGGATATGATATATGCAACTTTTGCCCGATCGGACAGGAAGTTTTGGGGCTGAAGTTCAAAATGAGTTGTGCACTGGCTAAGGAACCCCCTGCAAGCCTTGGAGTCCCCAGAGAAACGGGCCGGAGCTGGTAGTTGTAATGAATGTGTGGCTGCGACTGATGCGATAGGTGCAGCGGCAAATAGCGGTTGAGGTTGTTGAACCGGGGGTCCTAATGAGGCCTGAACCTGTTCAACACGGGATGCCAAATCCTGAAGGAATCGCATCAACTGGGTCTGATGCGATTCTTGGGTCTCAAGTCTGCAAACTAAGCTCTGCAATGGATCATCTGCAGGAAGCGGCATGTCAGCCGGGTCCATGGCTGATCAAACTGTCAGGTCACCTTGAGGCAAGGTGACAGATGCACACCGTAGGGATCAGGAGTGCACCGCAAGGTTGTGGACCCTACGGCTGACTGCTGCGGATGGGAGACAGGTCCCACCGGGGGTTAGAGCGTAAGATTCCCTGGGGCGCAGAGTCTAAGAGCCAGCAGGTGTTCACCAGAGCCTCGAGTGGTGAGGATGGACTTGGCTGCAACTGGCTCCAGGTCGTGACCCCCAGGGTCCCCCAGCTCACACCCACAGTAGGCAACAGGAGGATAGGGATGGTGAGGGACAAAGCCAAGGTCGGGGGCCACAAGCAGACGGGAATAGTCAGGGATACGCCAAAAGGTCAGGATCACAGGCAAAAAGGGATAGTCAAAGACACGCCAAAGTCGGTAACGGAACAACAGAAGAGCACACGGCAAGTAACAGGAAGCTAACACACAATGGTTGATCAGCAGGGTTGGCTAGCAGTGCACAGGTTAATATAGGGATCCCTGATAGGGCCTGGGGTGGAACCATGCTTAGAGGAGAGGTTATAAAAACCACCAGGTGGAAGTGGCTGGCCTCTTAGTCTGAACACATGAGGGGAGGTAAGCAAACAGGAAGATCACTGCATAACCATGACAACAGGCCCCTCCCCCGTCCCTCTGGGCTTACTGGTTCCAGTCCTCACTGAGGTTACCTGTCTGGGAGTATTCTGGCTGTTCTCCACCAGACTTGTCTCCCCCATCATATACCGCTGGATCCCCCCAGGGCTAATGGCCATTGGCCCCGTCTTTTTTTATTTGCCTTGCCCTACATTCTTCTCCGCCCTCCCCAACCAATCCTCTGCTTCCTATTCCGGTCTCCGGGCCTTTGAACAGTCCATACACACAGAGGGAGAGGAAGGGAAAAACAAATACCGACAGGACCAGTCTGCGGTACAACAATATTTAAGCAAGTTGGCGGATGACAGAGCGGTGATCTCCTAAGTTGGGGGATACTTATTTCTCTGTTTATGTATGCAAGCTATATCTTTTGATATAACACCCCCAGCCACAGCTCTAGTATAACACTCCTTTCACAGTCCATCCATAAGCCTCCCAGCTATTTCATAGGGTATCATAGAGTTGGGTTGCAGTGAGCATTCAGCAATTATATAACCTTTACTACCTGACCTTACAAGTACACACCCTTTTGCTTTCTATTGTCCAGCAGCAGTTCATTCAGTGAAAAGATAAGAGTATACATATGTAAAATGCTTTAGTAGTTTTACTTTACCACCTCCAGCCGATCCAAAGAAAAAAGGAGCCTCAGCTGCGCTTCCATTCCTGCATATCCACTACTTCTTGTTCTAGTTTCCGGGCCTTTAAACAGTTCATACACACAAAGGGAAAGGGGGGGAAAGAGACAAGGACAGGAGAGACCGATCTCTACCAAAATCAATATCTCATATACTGTTGTTAATCTGTTTCATGCGATACCACAATATGTAAGCAAGTTAGTTGGCGGATGTCAGAGCAGTGATCTAAATTGGGGGATACTTATTTCTCTGTTTATGTATGCAAACCACATATTCTAATATAACACCCCAAGCCGCAGCTCTAGTATAGCACTCTTTTCAGAGTCCATCCGTAAGCCTCCCAGCTATTCCATAGAGTATCATAGAGTTGGATTGCAGCAAGCAGTTAAGCAATTAAGTAACCTTTACCAGCTGACCTTACAGGTACAGACCCTTTCGCTTTCTATTGTTAGGCTGCAGTTCATTCAATAAAGGGATAGGAGTATACATATATGAAAGTCTTTAGTATTTTTACTTTACCACCTCCAGCCAATCCAAAGAGAGAGAGATCCAGACCTTGCTTTAAAGTCTCTACTCCGTTTATCATCTTCCAGTGTCTTCCAATATTCCAGTCGGCCTTACACTGAGGGAGGGGGGAAAAGAGGGGCACTATACCGGTCTCACACTCTGCCAATCGATCCTCCCTCTATGGACCCTGCCGGTATATGCGTGCAGCGTGGACCGCACCGCATCTTGTCCCTCCTGGGGCTTCCGCTCCTATTTTATACCGTATTCATATGAATAAAGCTTGTTTTTATTTGTGTTAAAAAAAAAAAATTGTGTACACTTTTATGCCTGTTATAGTTCTATTCAAAGGGTTGGTTTACTGGTTCAGCTAAAATAAGAAATGTGAAATGACTCAAACTAGGGATTCTGTGTGTGAATCTATAAAGGAAAGCTCATTGCTGGATTAGGAGAGTTACTAGTAAGCAACATCTGCATGAGCAATCAAGATCTTCTTATTACTAGAGGTGGCCCTAACAATTTTTTTGCCAATCACTTGAATGTAGATTATAAATACTACTTATGATATGAACCATTGGGTCTGTGCATACATTTTGATGTCAGCCATTACCTCTTTGGGGTTTAGCATGTATAGACATACCAGACTAAGACAAGAAATAAGCACCACTGGGGTTGCAAATGGGGGTTACAGGAGTGACAATGGTCACCAGGTTCTGAGCATTTTTGTGATCTTAGAAGAAGATCATCAGGCATGTTAATGTTTTATTTAACTAGTTTCACTATTTAAATAATGTATGCTCCTGAGTGTAATAAAAGCAGCTTTATGCTAAAAATATACATATATTAGCAACAAGTCATGCAACAGTTGAAATATGCTAGACTGCAATCCCATGCCAAAGCCAGAAAACAAAAATATACAGCTCTGTTTTTTTATAAGCTATAGATGCAGACACTGTTAAGCTTTAGGACTCGAAAAAAAAAAAATCATTCTTTGGATTATTTCATAGTTTTATTAGTGCTTAATTTTTCTTTTGGCACTGAATATCCTTAGGAGAAAAGACTTGTGTACAGAACAAACTTCTTGTATAGCAACAGTAAGTACAACTAACTTGAAAACTCCTCAAAGACATGATGTAAATGATGTCACCCTTTGCAGCTGAAATAAATTGCTTCCTGGCTGTTATGTAAAGCCAGCCAAAAGTACAAGCGATATTGCCCATTAGAGAAGGATCTCTTTGTTAATCATTTTAGAATTCATATACGTAGTATGTTTCAAAAATGCTGTGAAATAAAAATATTTTTAAAGAAATGTACGTGAATTCCAGATGCAGAGCCATGGCGTTAGGGCATTACTTGGCTATAAGACAGGTCACATTTTGGAGACACACCCTGCCAATCTATTCCATAAAATGACAAATCATGTATTTCATGTGGAAAGGATTACATGGCAGACAAAATGACAGTATATGACATGTGAACAGAGAGAAAGTGGTGGAATTGAAACATGTGTATGTATGCCACGTCATCCAATGACAATGACAGATTGAAGTATTTTTTTTAAATCAAATAAATTTTTATTGCAAAACATATATGGTACAAACCAAACATAGACAGGAAATACAGTCGTACAGCAGTATTGGTTTTTACGTCTAAAGGAATACTGGAAATACAAAGTACAAATTGACCCGGTTTGTAGACCGCTGAGACATAGGAAATGTCATTAAAACTGAAAAATAAAAAAAATAAACCAAGAACATAAACAAAAGTGGCATTCTCTCTGAGACCATATTGCATTTTGGAACAGCTATATAAGTACAGTGTTATGCACAACGTCCAGCATCCCTCTACCCAGTCCTGCTGGTCCCTCCTCTTACCCCTCATAAATGCCGGGTGAGGGAGAGACATATAATTAGCCCCATGAAGATATTAAGATTGTCTATGTGCCTCCATGCACATGCCCCTGGACCCACATTCAGCCCTGTAAAAGTCTGTCCTGTATAAGTTGGTGGGGGGCTAGCCCCGGAACCTCAAGCCAGCCCCTGCCACATAGCATTAAATTTGTGCGGTGCGTTTCTGTGTTGGTATGTTATTTTTTCCCTGATCAGCATCTGGTTCACTTGGTCTGTCCATTGCTGCCTGGTGGGAACCCTGTGTGTTATCCACAATCGTGCTATTAATTTCCTGGCTACATATAATAACCGAATAATGGCAGTATGAGCCGAAGGCGTTAACAATTCTTCGTCTAGGGCCCCCAACAGGCAGACCAATGGACACCGCGGAATACTAACAGAGAATACAGAAGAGATAGTGTCAAGGATCTCATCCCAATACCTTTTTAGTTTTGGACACCTCCAGAACATATGCAGGAGATCCCCATGGTCCCGCATACATTTTGGGCAAAGGGGGGATCCCCTAACACCCCAGCTGTGCAGTTTAACTGGCGTCCTATAAACCCTATGCAGTAGATATAGATGGGAGAGTTTATGGGAGGCCGATACCGACACCAACGGAGCGGAGGACAAGCAAAGGTTCCAGGTCTCCGCGTCCATAGGCCCCAGGTCCGCCTCCCACTTCTGCCGACATGGGAGATGTGCCGGGTCTTGCATTGCATCAAGAAGCATGTCATACCCCCTAGATATCATACCCTTTCGTTCAGTTTGCATGAATATCCCATGTACTACAGCATGATCTGTCAGGCAAAGCTGCATACTGTGGGCTTGCGCCTGTAGCGCATGTCGTAACTGTAAGTATTTTAAAAAGTCCCTACGCGGTATGCCAAACTCGGCCTGTATTTCCATGAAGGACTTCAGCACCCGGCCACTATACAGCTGCAAGAGGTACCGGAGGCCGCTCCTTCTCCAGTTACCAAATCCCTTGAGCTTAAAAAGCTCGCCATAGCCGGACTTTGAGGGGGAGGACTGGGATGACATGTGGGATTACCCGTTCCAGACGCTGGTATCAGCTAGAGACAGACTTATCCAGTTTAAAATCCTGCATAGAGTATATTACACCCCAGCCAGATTGGCCAGAATGTATGGTATGGGTGCCAGGGGGTGCTGGCGTTGTACAGCCGACCGAGCTGACTTTGATCATGTGTTTTGGCAGTGTCCGCAGATTGAGGAGTTCTGGAGGGGAGTGACGCAAGTTATACAATCGGTACTTTCGGTGCCGATCCCAGTCACGGTTGCGGCATGTTTGCTCGGACTGGTGGGGGAGTTGGCACCTCGAAAGGTGCAGAGGACTCTGATCTCTCTGACGTTATTTTATGCACGTAAAGCTATCCTTTTGTGTTGGAAGAAACCTGATCCTCCTACAGTGTCTCTTGGAAGGGTTTAGTTAATAAAGCTCTGCCGTTCTACAAAGCAACATATCTCAGTAGAGGATGTCCCAATAAATTTGAGAGAGTGTGGCGGTGTTGGCTTGATGCCACAGATACTGTGATCTAATCGCTAGGTGGGGGGAGAACTCCTTGAGAGTCGGGTAAAGGACGGGGCAGGGAGTCGCTACACTTAGGTTGACTCCCGTCCCCGTCGCGGGTCTTGGGAAAATTATTCAATTATTAACGGTATAAGATATGTTTTTTCTATGTGAAGTACTGTTGGTGAACATGGATTATGATCAGAAGTTGATCGGGGGGCTGCACAGGGGGGAGAGGGTGGGAAGGGGGGGGGGGACTGGGGTTTTTGGGACCCTTTGTATGTTCTGTATGTGTTTTAAAACTGTTCAATAAAAATAAATTAAAAAAAAAAAAAAAAAAGCTCGCCATAGTTAGCGTTCCGCCAAATAGGGGTGAGACCAAGGAAACCATGTATTTGTAGCAGTCGTTTAACATGGGACCATAGGGTATTCAGTAATATAATAGTTGGGGAACTCCTGTCCATATGAGGGAAGCCTGCTTCCAACCTGGACAATGCTGTGTCCGGGGCGACAGTGTCATCAAGTATCCTACGTATCGGGTCCAGGGGATCATCCGACCACCAACCACCCAAGTGTTAAAGCTGCGAAGCCAAGAAATACAATCTAGCATGTGGTAGTGCCAACCCCCCCTCGTCCTTTTTATATTGCAGGGTAAGTAAACTAAGCCTGGCCGTCTTCCTACACCATATTAATTCCCTAAACTGAGAGTAAATTTTATCGAACCAACGTTTCGGAATCCAGGTCGGCGAGTTATGACCAACGTAGAGCAATTGTGGAGCCCATACCATTTTGATGAGATTCACCCTTCCCACTACCGATAGCGGTAGTTTGCACCAAGTTTTACATTTCTCCCTGAACTTATCCCTGAAAGTAACAGCAGTAGAAGATTCAGATTGGCGTAGTTCGTCACCTCGGGGGATACCTGTACCCCCAGGTATTTAAAGGACGCAACCGTCTGTATCATGTTTGCGCATGGGGGTAGAGGTGCTGTTAAAGGGGATAAGGGCATTAATACAGACTTGTCCCAGTTTATCGTGAAACCGGATAATGTACCAAATAGGTTAATCAAGTGCATAGTTGCTGTTAGGGAACCCTGTGTGTCCCCCAGGTAAATAAGTGTGTCATCCGCGTATAGTGATACCACATCCGTCCCAGTGGGCCTGCAGAATCCAACAATGTCCGGAGCCGACCTCATTCTTGCTGCCAGTGGTTCGAGCGCCATGGCAAAGAGCAGGGGCGACAAAGGGCACCCCTGTCTCGTGCCTCTATACAGCATGAATGGTTAGGAGAGTTCCGCGTTAGCTCTAATTCTAGCCGTAGGCTTAGCATATAATAGTTGGACCCAGCAAGTTCTCTTCGTGTCCTCTGAGGGGTTGGCAATATAGGCCTGCTCTGACTCTCTGAGTGCCCTACCGACCTCCATTTCCCAAGCTTTAGTATTCTGTTTTATACCATTTATAGTAGTGATAAATTCCCAGACTACATCTATAGAGGCCTAGTCTAAATTGTCCTGCAGGAAGAGTTTAAGGTCACTCGCTATGGGGTCAGGCTGCGGAAAGAGTGTAAGCCAAAAGGGGTTAAGCTTCCAACTCCTAGGTGCGAGGTCAGTAGATAGGGACATCTCAATCCACAAAGAGGAGTGGTCGGATATGTGTCTATCCCCATACCCAGAGTCACTAATTAGGGGGAGAAGGGCGGAGTTCCCCAGTCCCAAGTCTATTCTAGACAAGCTCCCAAACGCTGGAGAGCAACAGGAGTACAATCGGGTGTGGGGGTGGGCTCTCCGCCAGACATCCACCAACCCAAGTTCAGCTAATTGGGCAGCAAAGGGAGTATCACCATTAGGGCAGGCGGGAACCAAAGGAGGCGTTGGAATCTTATCCCACATGCCATTGACATAGTTATTAAAATCGCCCATTGCCAGTAGGGGTATGCTAGGGAACTGTGCCATAAACCCAGCGAGGCGCCTGAGGATCTCAGCTGAATACGGAGGTGGGATATATACGTTGGCGATAATGCAATGTACAGTAGCAATCTTACACAGCAAAAAGATGTACCTCCCCCCTGGGTCAATAACCTGTTGGGAGCAAGAGAATTGGGTATGTTGTCTAATTAGGATACTCACTCCCCTTGCATAAGCAGAGTATGTAGAGTGGAATTGCTGGGTATACAGTCTAGGCCCAAGGCTATGCGTAACATCAGGAGCAAAATGTGTCTCCTGCAGACACACAATTCCAGCCTTCATATCTTTGAGGTGTTTTAACACCGCCAGCCTTTTTACCAGGCTGCCCAGCCCTCTGACATTCCAAGAGAGAAATCTAACCTTTGCCATCAGGGATACAAAACATAAGTGTAGATAGGAGTGACCTTATTAACATTCGTAAGAAACTAGGGTGGAAAGATGCATTTAACACATATACAGCAACAACAAGCGACTGATAAGTCGCATCACCTGAGATGCCCCAAAAAGGGGGAGAGAAAAGTCCTTCATGAGCAGCAGTACCGAGGAAAAGTCGCCCAGACAGGTGCAGATATGCTGGGATATAGTCCGTGTCCATTGTGGTCCTGAGAGAGAAAAAATTAAGTAAAAGGAAAAAGAAAAGAGAAACAGTTAAACAGCAAAAAACTGTGGTATCTTCTGTATCGAAGCCCGCCGGGCTCCCAAACGGGAGAAGCAGCAGACTAATAGCCCCCATCCGGAACTCTGGGGCGGGGGGAAGGCCATGGAAACACCCATAGAAGACTCTTCTAGATGGTAAACAGGGTTTCACATGTGCAGGCATCATGTAGCACTGGTGGGTCTGTAATGGAGCCATAAACCTTCGCCTTCCGCCGGGCCTGAAGAAATGTAAGTCCAGTCAACTTGTCTGAAGGTGTCATTATCGTGGAGGAGATCTTTGAAGCTTGGCGGCTTTGAGTGCGTTGTGCTCCTGGTCAAGCCACTGTGCCGCTGCCGCAGGGCGATCAAAAAAGTGTGTAGAGCCCAGAGCCGTAACCCTGAGCCAGGCCGGATATAGCATACCATATTGAACGTTAAGGTCCCGAAGGCGTCGCTTAACCTCAAGAAATGTTGCACGCTTTTTCTGAAGCTCTGCTGAAAAGTCCGGAAATGGCGAAATCCTGGAGTTCTCAATCTCCATTTTGTCTGACAACCCCCGCGCTTTAGAGAGAATGGTGTCCCTGTCTCTATAGTTGAGGAGTTTAAACAAGAAGGGCCTGGGGCGGTTGCCCGGAGGTAGGGGGCGAGACGGTACCCGGTGGGCGCGTTCCACGGCAAAAAGCGGTGATAAGGAGTCCTTACCAAAGGTGGCAATTAACCAGTTTTCAATAAAGTCAACCGGGTTTTTACCCTCAACACGTTCCGGAATCCCCAGAGCGCGAATATTATTGCGTCTCATACGATTTTCCATCTCATCAAGTCGCATAGCGTGCTG
Organism: Lithobates pipiens; assembly: GCF_037356315.1. Lineage (NCBI taxonomy): Eukaryota > Metazoa > Chordata > Amphibia > Anura > Ranidae > Lithobates > Lithobates pipiens. The sequence goes on from NW_027507784.1 coordinate 251,844,332, forward strand.
TTCGGTAAGATGGCAATTATATTTCAGATCCCTTTGCATGGGGGCCAGATCATCTTCTACTGTGCTCAGCCTGCCTTCAAGGGCAGCTGTCCTCTCCCTGAGCTTTTGCATGTCAAGTTATTTCAGCCTTAACCCCTTTGATGTCCTCTGAGAGGGCTGCAATAGATTGATTACAGGAGGTAACAGCAGCAAATATGTCCCTTAGCGTAGGCTGTCCCTCTGGTACTGGAGAGGGGATGGTCTGTGTCTCAGGCCTATCACTGTCTCTAGGTGTACTCACTGTGCGCCATGCTGCGGACAATCCATCATCCTCCAAGGGGACTGTGTCATCTGCCTCAGGAGAACTTCCAGGGGTAGCTTGAGGTGAGGGCTGGCCAGCCAGGGCATCTTTGTACGATTTACCACCATAGAGGAGCTTTTGTGCCGCTTCCTTGTACTGGTCTCTGGCTGCACGCCGAGCGCCGGCGCCATCTTGGCCTGGGGGGTCTGTCAGCCCCTTCCCTCCGGTATGGCGTCTGGACATCACAGCGGGGGTCCCGAGATATATCGCGGTGGTCCGGGATGATTCTCCTAGCGTGGCGGGAGGTAAGGGCTCCAAAAATAGCTTTTCAGATCAGACTGTAAGGATGTAAGCACGGATGGCCGGCGGAGCTCAAGGCATGCACGTCCTCCTACATCAGCCGCTAAGCCACGCCCCCAGATTGAAGTATTTGAAATCAAACAAGTTATATATTTCAACATGCCTGAAAACACACCTTGTACTTTTTTTATTATTATTATTATTATAATACAGGATTTATATGGCGCCAATAGTTTGCGCAGTGCTTTACAATATGAGGGAAGACTGTACAGTTACAAAACAATTCAATACAGGAGGCATCAATGGGCCCTTCTTGTTAGAGCTTACAATGTAGGAAGGAGGATCAAGTGACACAAAGGGTAAAAACTGTGGAGGATGATCTGGTGGAGAAAATAAAAATACAGTTGTTAGGTGTGGGTAGGATAGGCTTCTCTGAAGAGAAGGGTTTTCAGGGATCGTCTAAAAGCAGAGTAGGAGATAATCGGACAGATTGGGGTAGGGCGTTCCATAGTATGGGTGAGGCTCGGAAAAGGCCTGGAGGTAAGCATGGGAGGAGGTGACAAGGGAGCTAGAGAAAAGAAGAAAGGTAACCGCACTCTCTGCAGGGACAACTCAATCCATACACCAGGTCCACTCACAGGTGCCGAGGCTCAATGTGTCCCAACACACTCCAATGCAACAGTAGTAAGAAGAGCCAGCAACACTGTAATCCTTGAAGTGTCATTTATTGCTACATCAGAGTGACAGTAAAACAATAAAACTGACGCGTTTCAGCTATAGCCTTAGTCGTAGCAAACCACTAAGGCTATTGCCAAAACGTGTCAGATTTATTGTTTTATTCTCACTCTGATGTACCAATAAACAACACTTCAAGGATTTCAGTGTTGCTGGCTCTTCTTACTACTGTTGCAAGGGAGCTAGAGAGCAGGAGGTTTTGGGAGGAGCAAAGAGAACAATCAGGTTGGTATTTAGAGACCAGGTTAATGATTGAAAGAGAGGAGTAGCAGACACTGAGCAGTTGGTTAGGTGGAGCAGCAGCAGCATTCATAATGGACTGAATGGAGGGTAGCCTATGTAAAGGTAATCCAATGGAAAGGGAGTTGCAGTAGTCCAGGTGAGAGATGACCAGGGAGTGAATTAGGAGCTTTGTGGTGTCATTGGTTAGGAAGGGGTGTATTTTGGAGATGTTGCAGTGGTTGAGGTGGCAAAATTTGGACAGTGATTGGATGTGGGGCCGAAAAGGATAGTTCGAAGTCCAGGATTACACCTAGAATCCTGGAATGCGGAGTTGTGCTACCGATCTTAACAGAGAGATCAGGGGAAGGGGCATGTGGGGGAGGAAAGATTATGAGCTCGGTTTTGGATAGATTGAGTTTGAGGAAGTGGTGTGACATCCAGACTGATATATCTGTTAGTAAATTAGTGATATGTGAGGAGACTAAAGGAGTGAGTTGAGGGGTAGAGAGATACATTTGGGTGTCATCAGTGTAGAGATGGTATTGGAAGCCATGGGAGGCTGACCCAGGGAGGAGGTTTAAGGTCCATTTTCTTTTCCCTTCGGAGCAAATTGGATCATGTTTTACTGTTTTTATTCCCCTCTGGATCAAATCTAGGTATAGGATTGTATATATGGAGGTTTTTGATTTGTGTGTGTTTATTTTTTAATTTTTTTCTCTGTAGGTTGAATTGGAAGGACTTTTTTCAACCAGACTAACTATGTAATCTGCCAAATGTACAGAGATGGCATTTAAATTAGTGCCTCAACCACTAAGGCCGCGTACACACGGGCGGACTGTTCGCCCAACTTTGTCCGCTGAACAGTGTTTGGGCGGACAGTCCGCTCGTGTGTGGGCTTTCAGCGGACAGTTTCAGCGGACAGTTTGACGAACAAGGTTTTTCGGAAATTCCGTAAAACTGTCCGCTGAAACCTTGTTTGAGCGAACAGTCCGCCCGTGTGTAGGCTTGTTCGACAAACTAAGTTCCGCGCATGCTCAGAAAGGCTTAACACGCCGAAAGTTATAATGCAGTGTATAGGACGTCGTATTTTTCGTCCCGTCGTACGTGCCGTTCACGTCATCGCGCACGGTTTCAGCAAACTGTTCGTTCGTCGTGTGTGGCCATGTCCGTCCATGCTAATTTTGAGCGGACTGTTTGCCGAAACTGTTTGACGGACAAAGTTGGGCGAACAGTCCGCCCGTGTGTACGTGGCCTTAGTGATCACTGTACCTAGTACCGCTACAGCTATTTAACTGGTGTTACAGGTACTTTTTGTAGAAATCAGCTCACAGGAGAGGAAGAAGCTATAATGACTACCCAGCAGTAGGTAAAGCTCCAGATAGGTAATAGCTGTTTATGTACTTGTAATCATAGACTAAACACATAACTTTGAAACATAGAATGATGGCAAAGACATCTACATGTTTTATTTATTTTTTAGTTTTATTTTTTTCCTTACTTTTTTGTCAAAGTGTCTAAGTGTAGATTTTGCTTGTTCCAACCATATATGAATCCACTTACTGTTGATTAACTCGTTCCCTCTGCTGGAAGTGTTTTCCAAGCATCAGCTACTCTTGTGGTAAGATAATTTTTAAGGTTAGTTTTGACCTTTCCTCTTGCTAGTTTGAGGTCATGTCCCCATGTTCTTGATCCTAGCTTCATATTGGCAGTACTGCCTTCCTGAAACATATTCACACCCTTAATATATTTAAAGGTTTCAATCATTCGCCTTTCCTCAGGGCTGTACACATTAAGTTTTTGACGTCTCTCCTGATCTCCCTTCATTTTACACTTTTGTTGCCCATCTCTGGACTGTTTCTATCTTATAAATATATTTTTGGAAATGAGATCTAAGACCACTTTCACACTGGGGTATTTTACAGGCGCTATAGCATTAAAAATAGCACCTGCAAACCGCCCTAAAACTGCTGCTCCATTCACTTGCGTTGCGCTGGCAGGGCGTCAGAAAAAGTCCTGCCAGCAGCTTCTTTGGAGCAGTGGAGCTCCCCCAACGCTCCTTCCCATTGAAATCAATGGGGCAGTGCTGTCATACCGCCGGCAAAACGCCAATGCGGTGGCTTTTTACGGGCGGATTTAACCCCTTTTCGGGCGCTAGCGGGGGTTAAAACCCACCCCACTAGCGGCCGTATAGCACTGCTAAAATGACGGTAAAGCAGCGCTAAAAATAGTGGCGCTTTACCACTGACGTCGGTGGCAGCACAGTGTGAAAGGGGTCTAACTATAGATCGATATAGAGAAATCATGACCTCCATCCTCCTGCTAGCGATCTCTCTAGTAATAAACCCTAGAATTCTATTTGCTTTCCCCGTTTTCAGGCAACACTGTATTCCCATTTCCAAATATTGTACTCTATTAAGAGATTATTTTTCTCCATGTGCATTATGCAGATTTAAGTTACAAAAATAAATATTAACCACTTGGGATCCGCGCTATTGCCAAATGACGGCATTAGCGCGGACCTACTTTTCCGGGACTACGTCTATTGACGTCATCCCGTGTACGAGCGGCCTGCGCGCCCCCTGAGGGGCGCGCGGCGCGCTCTGTGATCAGCGAGTCCATGAGACTCGCCTGATCACCGATCCGTGCAAGGGGTCGATCCCGACCCCTTATCACGTGATCAGCTGTCAGCCAATGACAGCTGATCATGTGATAGAATGGAGCCGGTAATCGGCTATTATTCCTCCTCGCGCTGACAGCGCGAGGAGAAAAAAAAAAAGCCGATCACCGGCAGCCGTGATCAGGACATCAGTCCCGATCACGGCCAGCAATACAAGCAACCACCTGCCCCCTGCCAGTGCCCACCTGCCCCCCGCAGTGCCATCCTGAATAAAAGTAAGTGCCCCCCGTCAGTGCCACCCAGCAGTGCCCATAGTGCCACCCACAGTGCCACCCACAGTGCCCACAATCTGCCTCAAAGGTGCTGCACCCCAGTGCCGCCCATCAGTGCCCAGCAGTGCTGCCCATCAGTGCCCAGCAGTGCCACCTATCAGAGCCACCTATCAGTGCCACCTATCAGTGCCCATCAGTCCCATCTATCAGTGGTACCTATCAGTGCCCATCCGTGCCACCCATCCGTGCCACTTATCCGTGCCACCCATCCGTGCCATCTTATCTGTGCCCATCTTTGCCCATCAGTGCCGCCTTATCTGTGCCCATCGGTGCCGCCTTATCTGTGCCTATTAGTGCCGCCTTAACTATGCCTATCAGTGCCCACCAGTGCAGCCTATCAGTGCCCACCAATGCAGCCTATCAGTGCCCACCAATGCAGCCCATCAGTGCCCACCAATGCAGCCCATCAGTGCCCACCAATGCAGCCTATCAGTGCCGCCTAATCAGCGCACTTCAATGAAGGAGAAAAATGACCCGTTTGCAAAATTTTATAACAAACTATTAAACATGATTTTTTTTTTTTTGCATCTTTTTTTGTTTGTTTAGCAAAAAATAAAACTCCGAGCTGTAACTAAATACCACCAAAAGAAAGCTCTATTTGTGGGAAAAAAATGATAAAAATTTCATTTGGGTACAGTGTTGTATGCCCGCGCAATTGTCATTCAAAGTGCATCAGCGCTGAAAGCTGAAAATTGGTCTGGGACTGAGGGGGGTTTAAGTGCCCAGTAAGCAAGTGGTTAACAACAAAAGCTTTACCAATATTAACATAAAGCAATATAAACATGAAAATAAGTGCTTTTCACTCAAACCTTTTATAAACTTAGGGCATTTTTTCATCTTTACTATCAACTCCACCTTATTTCAGTTGCTCTATATGGATATTGCATGTGTAGTTAATAGGGTGAGATCACATTGCATACCTAAAGAGAGCAAGGAAAATAAGGTGGAGTTCAAAGTGAACTATACTATTTACTGCATGCTTTGGCATTTGGGGGGTGGGGATAAAACAGGCAGTGAAAAGGTATGATATCACCTCCTCATTGCCTGTCAAATACCTCTGAAAAGTGACCCTGAGAAGCGATCACTTTTCAGTGGAGTGGTAGCACCTGCTACAAGTGTGTACAAGCCTTTTGGTTCACACTGGTTTGCTGCTGTTTGGCTGCATTGCTGGTGTTTATGCAGTTTTCCTGCATTTTACCTGCAGTTTTAGCTGCAGGCCTATAGGTGTCTATTAAGTTTCTATCAAGTTGTGGCTTTTTGCCACATTTTCTGAAAGTGTGCCAAAGATGCAGCACACAGGAATCTTTGTGCACTTTCAGAAAATGATGAAAAAAGTGCAACTTACTAGAAGTTTATGGGACTGCAGCTAAAACTGCAGGTAAAATGCAGGAAAACTGCAGATACACCAGCAATGCAGCCAAACCATAGCAAACCAGCGTGAACCCAATTAAAGTGGTAGTAAACATCTTTTTTGGACTTGTACCCACAGGTAAGCCTATACCTTACCTGTAGGTACAGCAAATATCTCCTAAATGTGCACCGTTTAAGAGATAGTCACACAGCATACAGCCGGTGATGTCACCTGCGTATATGCTCTGAAGAAACGGCATACCCCCGCTGTACCTTTAGAGCTCCATGCTGTGCCTGTGATTGATGTCAACATGGCTCAGCCAGTCAGGTGGCTGGAGCCAGCGAGCCCCAAAAGAAGACCAGGGTGAAATGAAAGCCCTGTCATCGGTGACAGCGCACTGCTGGAGGGCTTTGTTGTAAATTAAATATTTCATAATGCGCCATATGCCGATGACACAATTCTAAAATCTTTTATGGCTGCAGTTATAACAGCTACGGTTGAACACAAAGTAAGGAGGGGGGGGGGGGGGGGGCGAGAGATTTGAAGGAGAGAAAAGGAGTTGGAGAGTCCGGTTACAGTGGAGGCTCATCACTCAGAGGCATCACAGTCCCTATCTAGCTGCTGGCTGCTGTGTTTACATTTTCCCGTCCACTGGTTCGAATGGCACCGCCTGTCCCCCCTCCGATGTAGCTCCACACTTGCCCTCAGCTCATTTCTACTCATCTAATGCGAGCAGGCTAGTGTAAATTTTGAGGGCTGCTGTAACCAATTGTGAATTCACTTAATCACCCAAGGGTTAAAGCAGAACTTTCTCCCACACTCCTCCTCCCCCTACTCTTTAACATTTGTCAAATCATTTTTTTTGGGGGAGAGCAGGTACATGATTTTAACTGGCACCCATTCCCCCACTTCCAGTCAGTTCACCATGGCTATCTGAGGGGAAGTTTGCCCCCCCCTCCCCCCCCCCCCCCCCACAGCCTTCTGGGATACAGGCATAACCCACTTTCAAGTACACAATAAGGTTTATTTACTAAAGCTGGAAAGTGTAAAATCAGGCTCACTTCTGCATAGAAACCAATGAGCTTCTAACCCCAGCTTGTTCAATTAAACTGGTAATAAAACCCAGAAGCTCATTGGTTTCTATGCAGAAGAGAGTCTGATTTTACACTTTCCAGCTTTACATAATAAACCCCATTGTGTACTTAAAAGTGGAGTAAGCCTGTATATCACAGGTCCCAATGTAGAACTAATCACAAAGTGCATTGCGGCTCATGCATTCACAGTTGGAAGCCGACTGTAGAGCCTCAAGGATTCACTGCAGGTTTTCCTTAGATTAAGATGTTAGCGCCTGCACCTGAAGCCAATTGAAGAATTGGCTTGGGTGAGGACATTGCTGGATCCAGGGTCCTTATATTAAAAATCAACACTTACAGTATTTGTATTTTTTTTTGGGGGGGGGGGGGGGGACTGGAACGCCTCTTAAGTCATTGCTCGTACAACTTCTTTATTAGATCATTATGTCGAACTGTTTCAAAAGATATGCTGAAATAAAAATAGGCTATGTCCACAGCACTAACCTGGTCCAAAACATTTGTAATATAGTTAGGAAATTGAATCAGATTAGCCTGACATGATCTGCCCTCAGTAAAGCTATGCTGCTTTGGGTCAAGCAAGTTGTGTGTTTTTAAGTGATCAATGACTCTTCTTTTTAGGAGTGATTTCATTATTTGAGTAAACCAGTTGTTAAACTCGGTGGCCTGTAGTTACCAGCTTCTATCGTACTACTCTACTTGTGGAAAAGTAGAATATTATCTGTCTGCTAGTCATAAGGAACATCTCCTGTTAGAAGAAATTCAATAAAAAGATCAGTTAATGGTGCAGCAACTATAGTCTTTGAACGTTGGAATAAATGCCATTAGTACCAATTGCTTTATTTTGCTTAAAGTCAGCCATTTTATCTACTTCCTCTGTCTCTAGAAATCCTGAAATTGAACCTTCATTAGAAGAATCATTGTTATCCTCCAATGAGTTTTTGTTAGTGTAATTTCTTTCTGAGAAGACTGAACAGAAGTTGACATTGTTTTCTACATCCAGGCCTCCCTTAACTTAAGTGTTGTCTCCTTTATTCGTAGATTTAGCCATTTCTTCCTATTTTGTGCTTTGGCGGCACTGATAATGTCAGCTACATTTTCTGTTTCCTTGAATCTCCCATATGACAGGAAAAGGGAGAGGGCAGTTTCTTGCCCCCCTTTTCCTCATGAGAGAGCGGCTGGATCAGTTGTTTCAAGTTCCCCCGCTGAGCCTGTGGCCAGCGGGGAAACAGCTGTTAGTCACATGTTTTTGAGGAGGGGTACAGGTGACCCCTCTTCATGACATGTGAAAAAGCCCGGGAAGAACTGATTTAAACCAGTTTTCTTGGGGTTTGTGGGGTTATAAAAAGGGGGTTCTGCTGAGGCGGCTCATTCGACTCAGAAGAAGAGCTGTGGTGTTCTCTCTGGGATTTTTCCCTGAACAAACAGCCTCTTCTGTGGCCGGAAGATGAGCCTTCTTCGGCGACTGACAGAGCGGGCTGGAGAGGATGGCGGAGAAGCCTGGATTCGCCAGTGCTTAGATTTACCCCGCACGGCGTGTCAAGAGGCTCCGGTGGGAGCTACACTGCCTGTCAGCTGTCTTGGTCCGGAGGAGAGAGGAAGAGAGCGGCCAGCGGTGGAAGCCCGGGAGCTGTCGCTGCGGGATGAAGAGGATGCCGAAGCTGTGGAGGAGGAGCCGGCGCGGCAGCAAGGAAGCATCGCCCCAGGTCGGTTGAATGGGGCGGCGAAGAGGAAGCAAAACCCCCGCCGGAGCTATTCTCCTACCCCGACGCGCCCTGCTGTTCACAAAAGAGCTGGTCCTTCTCAGGACCATAGCAGAGGGCAGGCGGGCGGGGGAAGGCTTGGAGCGGGTAGGCGGAGCGGCCAGCTGAGCGGAAGAGCTCCATCGAATGAAGCGGTGGGCGGAGTCGAAGGCGGTACAGAAGGCAGAGCAACCTCTCTGAGGGAGTGGTCTCCCTCTCCACAGCGTCAGGCATCTCCTAGGCAACCATCAATGCTGAATATCAGCGAAGCAGGGCCTGATAGTGAGCCTGCTTTACAACAAGGTAGTACAGGTATGAATGATCCTTATGTTAATGATATATTGAATAGTTTTGTGGAGTTATTAGCAAAAGTGTTTAAGGAATTAGCCATTCAGAAATTAATTTGTCAGCCAGCTATAAATAATGTTTTAGCTTCTGATGTTTCAGCTATGGGAGTTTGGTCGCCACCTAGTGGCGTTGCTGCTAATGGCGCTCAAGCTTTGCCAATTCGTTTAGAGCAAATTAGTAATAGGTCTTCTAGCAATGCTAGGTCACAAAACTTGCCAGAAACTTGTTTAAAGGAATCCATGCCCTAAGGATAGACATAGACCTGTATCAAAAAACGTTAATAATTGGTTACAAGCATTTTGTATTTTTGCAGGTGTGCTTTGTGAGTAATCACCTGAGAACAGTACGGGTTATAATTGAGGCATAAAAAAAAAAAAAAGTGGAGTAGCGTGGTTTAATTATGATGAAGCATTTCGTCAGAAATTATCCATTCATCCCAGATTGCACTGGGGAGCTAAGGATGTGGGCCTTTGGCTGAATCTTTTTCTGCCCCAGAGGCAAACGGTGGCAAGGCCATTTTCAGCACCACCAGTTCAAAATGCTTCAGGTTACAAAAGAGGAATTTGTCTCAACTTCAATGATAGTCAGTGTAAATGGCCGAATTCATGTAAATACAGGCATGAATGTGCCTTTTGTGCTGGAGCGCACTCAGTTTCAAAATGTTTCAAAAAAATGTCAGCAACAAATTTGCAATCCAGAAATTTTTCAAAAAAGCACACACACCAGTGATTTTTAGCAAGAATGCTCCCGTGGTTTCAGGCGTATCCAGACAAGTTGAAGGCACATCTTCTCATTGAAGGTTTTAGGTATGTTTTTTTATGGTTTTTTATTGCCTTTATTTCAAGGTAGTACCATAGTTGAGAATTTGAAATCGGTATCTGACTTTCCTCAAGTAGTATTGGATAAGGTTAATGTTGAAATCTCAGAAGAAAGGGTGGCCCTTTTCTTTCCCTCCGTTTTTAAAATTTCAGGATTTTCCCTTTAGGTGTAGTTCCAATAAAGGAAAAGAATTCTTTTAGATTAATTCATCACTTCTCTTTTCCTAAAGGAAATTCCCTTAATGACCAAATTGATGAGAGTATGCCATCAGTTTCATATGCTTCTTTTGAAGATGCTTTAGTAAAATTGAGAATGTTGGGGAAGGGAGCTATTGTAGCAAAGACGGATGTCAAGACAGCTTTTCGCTTACTTCCCATTAATCCTTCATCTTTTAATTCCCTTGGTTTTTCTTTAACGGTAACTTTTATTTTGATAAATGTTTACCTATGGTTGTTCTTTGCCCTGCTTTTATTTTGAGTTTTTTCTCTTCATTTTTAGAGTGGGTAGTTTCTGCCGTTTCCGGGTCAAAATTTTTAATTCATTAGATGATTTTTTCTTTTAGGCCCTCAGGATTCTTTTAATTGTGCTAACTTATTACAGACAATTTTTGAGGTTTGCAACCATTTTTGGTATCTCATTGGCTCATGAGAAGACTATTTGGCCTTCCACTTGTCTGGAATTTCTAGGTATCATTATTGATACGGAGTTAATGGAGTTCAGGTTACCGGAAGAAAAAATTTAGAAGATTAGTTCTTTATTGTTAAAGCTAATCAGGATAAAAAAATAAATAAAAAAAAAACTGCTTGAAGGAGATGCAGTCTCTTTTGTGCCTTCTGGCTTTTGCTTCAAGGGTCATGCCAGTGGGCAGGGTATTTTCCAGGAGACTTTACCTCGCTATATCTGGTTTAGGGTCCCCCCTTTTCTCATGTGCGATTGTCCAGTGATATGAGAGAGGATTTGCTAGTCTGGTTTGCGGTTTCTTTCTCATTTCAATGGCAGGGGGATTTCATTCTAGATTCTGATTTCCTTCTCTTTACTGATGCCGCAGGGTCGCATGGCTTTGCCGCACTTTGGCAGAAGAATTGGTGCACTGAACATTGGCATGTCTCTTGGGTAGGGAAGGGTTACATTAAAAACATAGTCTTTTTGGAACTATTTCATATCATTGTTGCACTTGAACTTTGGGGTGCTTTCTTCCATAATAAAAGAGTTTTAATACGTACAGATAATAAAGGAGTAATGCATGCTATTAATTGTTTAACATCTAAGTCTCTGCCAGTCATTGTCCTTATAAGATACCTGATTTTTAAATGCTTAAGTTTGAACATATGGTTGAAGGCTGTACTCAAACCAAGTAAGGACAATGATTTGGCGGATGAGTTGTCTCGTTCACAGATGGAGCGTTTTTTAAAGCTACTTCCGGAGGCGGATCGTGTGGGACACTCCTGTTCAATCAATTTATGGGACCTGGTTTAAGGCCTATTTCTATTTATTTTATCAATTCTTTGGCATCCCTTTACTGGGATATCAGTTTGCCTGGTTTCTGTAAAAAAATAAATACAATTTTTGAATATGATAGGTGAACCATTGGGTTCCTTGTCTGAGTTATTGTTGCTGCCTGAGCCATGGTGGCTGAGCTAGCTTTAAGTTTATTTTGTTGTTGCTGCCTGAGCCGTGGTGGTTGGGCTAGCTTTAAGTTTATTACTGTTATTAAAGTTTCTTGGTTCTCTGTTTGAGCAAAATTATTCTTGGTCATACATACATAAAACTCTGTCGGGAATTTTTTTCTTGAAATTAAATAACATGCCATCTTGCATGCAGTATTTTTCTATAAAGCAAGCTTTAAAAGGTTACAAAAGGAATAATTTTAGGCCTGATTCAAGGAAGCCCATCACTCCTCTAGTACTGGGTGAGTTTTGCTCCGTGACGGATAAAAAAATTTTTTTCTCATTTTGAATCGGTTCTTTTTTCAGGCGGTTTTTTCAGTTATGTTTTTTGCGGTGCTTAGGGTATCTGAGCTGGTTCAACTACACATGTCTGAAGTTGTTATTTTTGAAAGTTTCATTAAAAAATTTTAATTAGCAGATCCAAAACGGATCAGGTAGGTAAAGGTAATTGGTTAACATTAGATATGTGTATGAGTACTAGCATTTGCCCGGTGGCTCTGATACGTCAATATTTCTAATACGTCAATATTCATCAATTAGGCCTTTGGGGTTTTCTAAGTTTTTTTATTCATGAATCAGGGTTACCCCTTACTAAATACCAGTTCTTATGCGTTTTCAGGAGATGTTTAAAGGCCTTAAATTTAGATCAGGAACATTTATCGTCGCATTCTTTTCGGATTGGAGCAGCAACAGAGGCCGCTAGACTGGGTTTTGATGTTAGATCTATTAAGCAGATTGGTAGATGGAAGTTGGATAGGTACTTACTTTATATTCGTCCTAACTTAATACTATGATTTATTTCAGGTAACACTCGCATTGTGTGGATGATTGGACACTCCTTCATCTATTGGGCGAATTTGAGAGCTCAGCAACGAGTTTATACTAGCAATTTAGGATTGGATGCTTCTAAATTTAAACATTTTTGGTGTGGAAAGAGGAGAATGTTATGGTCAGACCTAAATTCTTTTATTTCACAGCTTCTTCTTCATTTTCCCTCTCCGGATATCTTAATTATTCATCTAGGTGGTAATGATATTGGTTACTATAAAACTTTAGACCTTATTTTTCGGATTAGGGATGATCTACAGAAGATACAGTTATCATTTCCCAATTCAGTAGTGTTTTTTTCGGAAATTGTGCAGAGGATAGGTTGGCTTTCCTATCCTTCTGTACGTCCTTTTGAAAAAATCAGGAAGAGAGTGAATAGGGCAGTATCCAAGTTGCTATCAAGATTGGGAATGCTATCCTTTAGGCACACGGAGCTGGAGGGGGGTATCTCTGGCCTTTTCAGGCAGGATGGCATCCACCTGTCTGATATTGGTTTGGATATTTTCAATGTAGATTTAAGTTACTGTGTTGAGATGGCCGTGGGTTGGGGTTCTGTGGGCAGTTGGCCTTAGGTCCTCCTGCCCTTTTGGGTATTTTGTGTTGCTGCCTGAGCCGTAGTGACTGGGCTAGCTTTAAGTTTATTGGATGAGTTTTGATGAGTTATGTACAACATTTTGAAACCAATAATAAACAACCGCGGCCATTATTATCCAAACACCTGTCTGCTTGTCTTATTTCAAAAGCTATTGATTAAAATTCCGGCCTGCTGTCCCATGACAGGAAAAGGGAGAGGGCAGTTTCTTGCCCCCCCCTTTTCCTCATGGGAGAGCGGCTGGATCAGCTGTTTCAAGTTCCCCCGCTGAGCCTGTGGCCAGCGGGGAAACAGCTGTTAGTCACATGTTTTTGAGGAGGGGTACAGGTGACCCCTCTTCATGACATGTGAAACAGCCCGGGAAGAACTGGTTTAAACCAGTTTTCTTGGGGTTTGTGGGGTTATAAAAAGGGGGTTCCACTGAGGGGGCTCATTCGCCTCAGAAGAAGAGCTGTGGTGTTCTCTGCCCTCCCTCCCTATAAAATAAATTTGTATTTAAATGTATTTTAATTCTGTATGGTTATGTTAATTTATTTTTGTCGTGGTTGTTGTCATGTGGTAAGTCACCTTTGCAAAAAAAATTAAAAATAATAATAATAATAATACAGAATTGTAACAGCAAAGGGGGACAAGTTATTATGGCTTTTTAATTAAAGTGTTCAAGTATGTGCTGCCTGAGCCGTAGTGACTGGGCTAGCTTTAAGTTTATTGGATGAGTTTTGATGAGTTATGTACAACATTTTGAAACCAATAATAAACAACTGTGGCCATTATTATCCAAACACCTGTCTGCTTGTCTTATTTCAGGAGAGACGGAGAGATGGGGTGGGCACCCCTCCCGGCCTCCCCTCTCCCCGCCGACCTCTCATCTCTTAGCATTGTAAGTTAGTTGAAGTGTCCCTACGTAGTGGGGGAAAGAACATCTTATATTTGTCTGTGGTTTGGAAGTGTTTCCAGCAGGCCCAGATCGTCGAGAATTTCTGTAAACGTTCATGTGAGGTATATATCAGCTCCTCCATCTCCTCTATCTTAGCAACTCTGGACAGCCATTCCTGAATGGAGGGAACCTCAGTAGATCGCCAGTGTGTAGGGATACACATCCTGGCAGCGTTAACCATATGCATGGCTAGGGATTTAAGATAGGTCTGTTTAGGGAGAGTCGTAAGGTGGAGGAGATATTGTGCGGGGTTGTAGTTCAAGGTGTAGGTGGTGACCTGTGAAATGATGGCGTGAACTTCCTGCCAAAAGGGTTGGATTAGGGGGCATTCCCACCAGATATGTAGCATGGAGCCTGTCGCTGTCTTGCATCTCCAGCAAATGTTGGGAATTGCAGGGGAGAATTTATGTAGCCTAGCAGAGGTCCTATACCATTTAGTTGCGATCTTATACCCGTTTTCTTGAATTGCTACATTCATTGAGCCTTTGTGAGCGTACGTAAATATGTCTTCCCTCTGATCATTTGTAAGGCTAATCTGTAAATCTGTTTCCCAGGAGCTCAGTGTGTGAGCCGTCTGGTTAGGCCCATCTTGAAGCAATTCATATATGCTTGATATCAGATGTCTCAGCGGGGTTCTGCTTGTACATAGGCGCTCAAATGGGAGAAGTTGTCTACACCAAATGGTGGCTGGGTCTTCTGAGGCGAGGAAATGCCTCAATTGTCTATAGGACCATAAAGGGAAACCATGGGTCGGGGAGAGTGCAGCTAGGTTTTCGTATGGGCGTGGTCTACATTTGTGGAAGAATTGGTGCGCTAACACCTCCTCGTGTGGCCACTCTCTTTTTAAGAACGAAGAACATTCTCCCGGGGGAAAATCTGGGTTGTTGCGTATGGGGGTCAGGGGTCCCGGTCGCGAGGATATTTTGAAGAGACGCAAGGCTTGATTGAAGGCCAATAGAGAGGGGAAAATTAGTGGATGTGATTTGGTGGCTTGGTTCCAATGATTCGGGGTAAGCCAGGGAAGGGAGTGTAGCAGGCCATCTGTAAAATGATTCTCCAGAGGAATCCATGCCTTTCTGGATTGGTGTATCCGCCAGTCCACTACTCTGGTTAAGTGGCAAGCTAGGTGGTATTTGGGGAGGTCTGGAAGTCCAATCCCCCCTTTTGTTTTCGCCTGATTTAGGCGGGAGTATTTAATACGGGGGGCAGAGTTCTTCCAGATAAAGTTGGTACATGTTTTTTTATACGTTGCAAAGAATGAGGGAGGGAGGTGAATCGGGATTGTTTGCATCAGGTACAGGAGTCGGGGGAGTACAATCATCTTTATTAAAGCCGCCCTGCCGAACCAGGAAACATTTAGGTTGGCCCAGTCATTTAGTTCCGTCTGGATTTTGGTGAGAGCGGGCACAAAGTTTTGCTTATATAACTCTGACAGTTGACTAGTAATTTGTATACCTAGATACGTGATGCTATCTTTTTGCCACCTAAAAGGAAAGGAGTCCTGACAGTGGACAGTTTCTTGTGGCGGCAGCGAGATGTTAAGGGCGTATGATTTAGAGTAGTTGATTTTTAAGTTTGACAACTCCCCGAAGTGTTTCAAATCGCTGAGAAGATTAGGTAGGGAAATACGCGGGGCCTGTAGTGACAACAGGATATCGTCAGCAAAGGCTGCCACCTTAAATTCCCTATCCCCTACACGGCATCCTTTTATGTCAGGGTTGGCTCTAAGTCTGTTTAGCAGGGGCTCAAGTGTCAGCACTAAGATTAAGGGCGACAAGGGGCATCCCTGCCGAGTTCCGTTGCTGATGGAGAAGGCGTCCGACAGGAGGCCATTGACCTTTACTTTAGCTGAAGGGTTTGCATACAGGGCGTCAATGTGGGAGCACAGGCGTGGAGGGAGTCCCACTCCTTGCAGTACAGCCCTCATGTAGTCCCAGGCCACCCTGTCGAACGCCTTCTCAGTGTCAAGGGACAGAAAGAACCCCTGGGACCGTGTTGAGTTAAGCCAGTGCTGTATATTCAGCGTACGGATAGTGTTATCCCTGGCTTCCCTACCGGGGATGAAGCCCACTTGATCCAATGCTATGAGGTCAGGGATAAGCGGAAGCAGTCTGTTGGCAAGCATCTTTGCGTAGAGTTTGATGTCCACGTTAAGTAGAGATATGGGTCTATAGTTTGACACTTGCGTTGGGTCTTTACCGATTTTGGGGATAACTGTTATGTGTGCTTCCAGCATGCGGCCTGGAGAGGCGTTGGGGTTAGCTAGCGCATTGAAAGATTGTAATAGGGGAGGCGACAGTTCATCTGCAAAGGTCTTGTAGTACATAAGAGGAAGGCCATCTGGCCCTGGGCTCCTGCCTACCTTCATTTGCTTGATTGCCACGAGGAGTTCCTCCGGGGAGAGAGGGCTCTCCAGGGCTTGCGCTTGAAGGGGTGAGATTGGTTTGGGGCAGTATTGGGATAGGAAGTCCTTTATTTTGTCGATACGGTTGCCGGCCCTATGTGTCCCCGACTTGTCCCCTGGTAAATTGTAGAGTTTAGAATAAAACATTTCAAAGTGCTTGGCAATGTCCTTGATTTTAGAGAGTATGTTGCCCTTGCTATCACGCATCTGGTGGATTGTAGTTTGGGCCTTGGCCGCCGGTATCGTGCGGGCTAGAAGTCTCCCGCTTTTATTACCATGTTCGTAAAATATTTTATGGCCCAGGATGTATCGCCTCCTGGTGCGTTTCCTTAGCTCGTCTAGGAGCGTGACGCGCGCTTGCGTAAGATCCTGGAGCGTTGATAGTGAAGTGGCCTGTTTGTGTGTCCTTTCGAGTTTGTGTATCAGTTCAATAAGGGTCTTGATCTGTTCTTGGCTTTTCTTTTTAGAGGCGGTTGCTAGGGCGATTAGTTTCCCTCTAATGACACATTTATGGGCCTCCCAAATGGTAAGGGGCGACATGTCGGGGGTTAGATTTTCTTTGAAATACAGTTGGAGTCGCATGCGTATCTGTTGCAGAGTTGTCGGATCTTTTAGAAGGGATGGATTCAACCTCCAGATTTTGGATCTGGGGGTTGATTCCAGGAAAGTGAGAGTCATTGAGATAGGATGGTGGTCCGATAGAAACATCGGCTCTATGGACGCTTGGGAGAGGTAGTCCAGGTGGCGTTGGGATAGGAAGAAATAGTCTAATCTAGAGTACTTTTGGTGTGGTGAGGAAAAGAGAGTATAGTCTTTGACAGTCGGGTATAGGGTCCGCCAAGTGTCGTGTAAGGTCAGATTTTGAAATTGTTTTTTAATTTGGCGTAGCGCGCGGTATGGGAGTGCGGACGTTCCCGTGGAGGTATCTAGGAGAGGATTCATTGGAACGTTGAAGTCTCCCCCCAGTATCACTATGCCTTCTTGGAAGGAGGCTAGTAAGTCGCAAACCATTCTGAGGAAGGCTATCTGATGTTCATTGGGACAGTAAAGGTTGGCCAGTGTGACTGGTTTAGATGCAAATGTGCCCTTGATAAAGAGATATCTCCCCTCTGGGTCTATTTTGGTCTCTTTAAGCTGAAAATCAGCGTGCTTTGCAATAAGGATAGAAACCCCTTTAGTTTTAGCTTCAGGATTAGTGGAATGCAACGCCTTATTGTAAATGTGGTTTGCTAGCTTGGGTATAGCGTCGGTACGGAAGTATGTTTCTTGCAAGAGCAGAAAGTGGGCTCCGTGTTTCGTCAACGCTGTTAGTACCTGCGATCTTTTCTCTGGAAGGTTTAAACCTTTGACATTTAGCGATACGCATTTCAGGGTTAGTTGTTGCTGCATGATCAAGGAGGGTTGAGTTCAACACTACGGCTGAGGGATCTAATGCCACTCGTTGTCTGGGAATCAGTTACTACTATTTCTATTTCAAGTCCCTCTACTTCGGAAGAGAATTCGTAGGGATCACTGGAGGTCCGCGGGTAGGCCGGGAGGCTGGCCGGGGGAGGGGGCGGCTCCCACCTCTATAAGGGGAAACGAGTAAGAATGGGTAGAGTAAGAAGAAGGGGGAGGAGGGGAAGGAACGAAGGAGAGGGGCGAGTTGTGAAAAAAGGTGTTAGGGTGGGGGGGGTGGATGTGGAGGGAGGGATGGGTGGAAGATCAGGTCGGAGTGGATTGTGTGCGTCTAATCTTACAGGGTACACACAGATACTGTGTGCCTATCTACCAGAGGTGGAACTGGAGGCTCCAATCCACCTGAATAGGAGGTCAGGGCTGGGGTGTCAGCTAAGGCCCGTAGGGGCAGCTGTGGGGTGACTGTAAACCCGAGGGTGGACTAGTGCTCCGACATTGGAGAGGGCAGGCTTTCAATAGCAAAACAATGGAGGGGGGTCGAAAGGTAAGGATTTCCCTATAGGGAAGGGCAAGGGGTACATAGAAGGGATTAGCCCTTGAACATTAGGAACAGCAACCTCAGGTAAAAAACCTGGGGCAGCATTGAGGTCATAAACAAAGATACAGCTGGAAAGCAAGACCAACAATAAAAACGATAAAAAAACAAAACAAAAAACAAAACAAAACACCCCCACTTTGAAAGAACTAAACAAGAGCTAAACCGGATCAAAGTGAAACCATGTAAAACAAAACAAAATGCTACTCTGCGTCACAAAAACCTCACACAGGTTATCCTGAGTATTCCAGAGAGCATACAGAGTAGTTGAACAGTACCTCGATTGTTCAGAGAGTGCAATATAAAGAGATTCAAAGACTCAGAGAGTCAAAGGGGCCTGGCGTGTACAATGGATCCCATCAACTAGGGAGGTTGAAACCCAACGTTTACTGGGGGCAGTCGTGTGATCAGTTTTTTAGAAAGGGAGACCAACCCCGATTTAGTACACTATCGGTCCCGCACATGGGGGGTCACCGTAGCAGCTATCTAGGGCTAGGACTACTCCCCCGCTAAATGTCTTCTCCTCCAGAGAGAAGTGGTAGTGTGGCTAATGTACGCGGTATGGAAGGCAATATGGGGCTCCCCCAGATTTACCGTGTAGGACTCCCTCACCCTGCTGATGGCCAGCTTGCATGCACTTCTGTTAAAGTTGTATCTTACGGAGAGAAAGGGATGCCAATAAATGATGGATATCAACAAGGTGGTCAGTGGCTATCAAATGGGAGAGATATGCGTTTCAACTGCCACTGGCTGGCTGGCCCGGGGCCTAGTCCACTGTTGGCACCTGTGGGACGGGAAAGTGTTCTTCTACTAGAGGAATAGTAGGCGTACCAGTGAGCGAAGCATAAACAACTGCTATAATCAAAACTCTAGACATTGCGCCCGGTGGAGGAGGCTGAAGCCCACACCGGGGGGGGGGGGGGGGGGAACCACCACATTTGTCGTTTGTAACTATTAAGTGGCGTACGGATCGTATCAGGATAGGGGTCATCCCCTGTCGGCTAGAGCTCCCTCCTCCCCCACCTGCCGATCTACTGTGAAGGATATACACTTACATAGCAATACATATAAGGAGGACACATATGGGGGAGAAAGAGAGAGAGAGAGAAAAAAAAAGGGGGGGATCTGAAAACCCCCCTTCCCCTATGGTCCCTTAGGGTGTGCCAGATCAAGCATCCATAGACACCGAAGGGAAGAAAAGGAGACACGTCCACTGGCCTTGGCGTAAGTGTACTGGGGGTAAGAGAGTACCTGATATCTCGCTGGATCCTGGAGAAGTGTCCAAAGGTGGTCCGGGTCCCTGTGTGGTGATGGTAGCAGGAACAACCGGAATCCAGGAGAACAAAAGAAAAAACATACAAAAAAAAAGCATACAAAAAAAAAAAAAAGTTAGGATAGTCTGTGTGAGCGCAACGCGGTCCGTAGCTTTGCTGTCTTAAACCATTGGGTGACTTCTACGTGGTGTAACTGCCGGACCTGGGCTGCGGAGTGAGGAGTCTCGGCGCAAAGATCTGTCTCCTGGCGACGTGGGGTCAAGCCGGAGACGTCTGGATCGGTGTCTTTGCGCTTTAGGTGAGGCGTTGTGGGCTACTGGCTTCCATGGCTCCGTGGGGAAGTAGAAGGAACACCAATCAGGCAGGTCCACCAGAGGTAAGTCCAGCTGCTCACAGAAGGAGGGCAGGTCTTCTGGGGTCCGGAGAAGTGCCGTGCGGCCCCTATTCGTGGCAGAGAGGCAGAAAGGGAATTTCCAGCGATATTGGATATTGCGAGCGCGGAGAACGTCCAACAGGGGGCACAGGCTGCGTCTGTTCTGTAGTGTGATCTGAGACAGGTCTTGAAAAAGTTTGATCTCAGCACCGTTGAATAGTACCCGACCCCTGTCCCTAGCCTTTCTGAGGATTTCTTCCTTAAGGGGGAAGTTCACTATGCAGCAAACAATGTCCCTGGGAGGTTCTGAGTCCCGGGGAGGGGGTCTTAGTGCTCGATGTAACCGTTCCATCTCAATGGGGGAGTCTGCGGGGCGGTCAAGTAGATCGTTAAAAATGGAGCAGACGGCTTGTGGCAGTGCGGCCTGATCTATGCTCTCCGGGACTCCCCTTACTCGCACGTTATGCCTACGTCCCCTATTGTCCAGGTCCTCCACTTGTCTGTGCAGCTCAAACATGTGAGGTAAGTGTGAGTCATAGGTTTTTTGGACTTGCCTGATCGCTGTGGCCTGTATCCGGGAGTTCTCCTCTACATTAGTGAGTCGATTGTTCATTTCATGGATATCAGCTTTTAGGTCAGCTATAGCTTCTGTCAAGGTGTGTTTGATGTCCAAGGCAACCTTTTGGAGGTCTCTTTGGATGTCCAGAAGGCTGGGGTGAGGGGTACGCAGTCCACTGTCATCCTCGTCCATAATCGACTCGGCGGAGCAGCTACGCATGGCCGGAGATAAGGCTCGTGCCGCTTGGGATGCCTGCGATGCCTCGTGGTGCGTTGCCTGGCGGGTTCTGAATAGCTCCGGAATATTTCCAGATAGTTGGGCACCTGGGTCCTTTTGGGAGCGGGGTGTTGATGCGCTTTTATTGGATTTTATCCTACTTACTTTTTATGGGTTTTTGCTTCCATTCACTTTTACTAATATGCCTGACATACAGTTTATTCTAGTTGCCCCCAGGATGGTAGACTTCAATAATTCCTACAGATTACAAAATCCTGTTTTTTTATTCCAACTTTTAAACAATTTTTTTTAAAAGAAATTCACTCATTTCAATTTAATGTATCCAATTGAAATCCAAAACTTAAGTTGTTTTACATGATTTTTCATTTCTTTTCTTTTTTTTTTTGCATTCAAAAAAGATTTATTGGCAAATGAAGACACATATTACATGGGTATGCAATAGACACTGCACAAACGAAACAATGCATAACAAGATCAAAACTGTGTCAATAACATTTCTTAGTCGGCTATTGGGGTATCATCTAATACAACCAAGTCCCTCCATTGCGGGCCCTACCGGACCTAGGAGGGCAGAACATTGTCCAACCCCGGATTCCATAAGGAATCATTCATTCCCAATGAACAGCCAAAAGACATATCAAGAAAAACTAGTAGCTTATCGAAGAAACCAAGTATAGACAAGGGATAGACAAGGAGTGGAATGGAGAGTGGAGAAAAAGGAAAGAAAAGGAAGAAGAGCGCCTTGTTCCAGAAACTCTAGTAAGTTAACAGGAGCAATGTTAGTGTGGTATTAAAGTAATAGAGAACGTATTGTCAGGATATCGCCTCACGTCAGGCTGTCAGGCTTCGGCCCGTGTATTCCCCGAAAGACTGAGAGTATTTGAAAGCGAACCACGGAGACCAGGTCCTATGGTAACCATCTACTCGCTCATCAGATTGGGCCGCCGTATCCTCCATCTCACAGATAAGAGCAATTTTAAGCAGCCATTCTCTTATAGTAGGGGTAGTTTTGGATTTCCAATATAGTGGAATTAGAGAATTGGCTGCATTTATCATATGTCTGGTGAGCGACTTCTTGTATTTCTTAAAGGAGGTATTGGTGATGTGGAGCAAACAGCATGCCGCATCCAACCCTAGACTGGTCTCCGTGATCCGCCCGATCAGCTCCCTCACCCCTGACCAATATGGCTGTAGTCGGTCACATTGCCACCAAATGTGTAGCAAAGTGCCCTCCTCTTGATCACATCTCCAACACCTATCAGATGAATGCGGGAACCATTTGTGAATTCTCTCCGGAGTGGCATACCACTGGGTCAACAATTTGTAGGACGTCTCCTGCATTTTCGTGCTCAGTGAGCATTTGTGTGCTAAAATACAGGCCTTGTCCCATTGGTCGTCCGAAATCGGCGTACCTAGAGCCCGAGCCCACTTCTCCCTGAGCCCGTGGTCCTCTCGTGGACCCAGCGATCTTAACCAGGCATATGCAAGCGTAGTGGTTTTTTGGGTGGGTTCACCCTTCAAGCAAACTGATTCTAGGTCTGTCACTGTTCTCGTGAAGTGTGGTCTACATGTGGCATCATTGCAGTTGCTCCTAAGTTGGAAGTATGTCCAGAGTGGTAGTCGTGGCAATTCACTGTCAACTTTGAGATCTGAGAAATCTTTTATCAGATTGCCGGTGAAACAGTCCAACGCTAAGAGCGGTCTTTTCGGTCTCTGTAGTCTGAGTAACGGGTTCTGTAAACCCGGCGTAAAATCCGGATTATCTCGGATAGGGGTTAAGGGGCTCAGAGGGGTGGAAAATTCAGGTTGTTTAGCTAATACATGAAAAATATTGAGAGTAGTGCCTATAGTGGGGTGGGATAGCATAGATCTGGGATATCTAAGCCGCGGGATCCAGGGGGAGAACTGGAGATTGATCGTGCTGGCTTCCTCTTCCAAGAAAACCCAGTCTTTAACCTGGGAGTGGCAATGCCAATCTATAATACGCGCAATATGCGCGGCATAATAATAAAGTTTGTAATCAGGCAAGCCTAGGCCACCCCTGTCTTTGGGCTTGGTCAGAAGAGACTTTTTCAATCTGGGGGGTTTTCCCGAACAGATAAAACTTGTTTGAAGGGAGTGTAAGGATTTGAAAAAGCTCATGGGTATCCTGATGGGCAAAGTGCGAATCAAGTAAAGTACCTTTGGCAGTATAGCCATCTTACATTTGGCAGCCCTGCCAAACCATGAGAAGTAGCCTGATCCCCACCTCTGGAGGTCCTGTGTGATGCTTTTAAGTAGGGGGGGAAAGTTCTGCGCATACGTCAGTGAGAGTCTGGGGGTCAACCAAACTCCCAGGTATTTAATAGCTGAGGCTGTCCATTTAAAGGGGGTACCGGCTCTGGCCACCGACAATCGGGCTTTGGGAAGAGACACATTCATAACCATCGATTTAGAGTAGTTTATTTTGAAGTTGGAGACATATCCAAATCGTGCAAATTCGTGTAAAAGAGAGGGAATAGAAGTGTGGGGTTCTGTTAAAAAGAACAATAAGTCATCGGCGTAAGCCGCGATTTTGAAAGCTCTCTCTTTGAGTTGGAATCCCCTGATCGATGGGTTCATGATGGTGTGTCTTATGAATGGCTCTAGTGCGATAATGAAAAGCAGGGGCGACAATGGACACCCCTGCCTTGTGCCATTCTTGATAAGCACTGCGTCTGAGAGTGAACCATTCACTTTAAGCCTAGCCGAAGGGTTCCAGTACAGTGCCGAGATCCAAGCCATCATGCCGGGGCCTAAGCCAGCACGCCTACACGCCTCGAACATATAATCCCAAGCTACTCGATCGAAGGCCTTCTCCGCATCGGTTGACAGGAGAAAGCCCTCAATCTTTCGCTGGTGCGCCATATGTATCAGGTTTAGGGACTTCGTCACATTGTCTTTTGCCTCCCTACCCGGCATGAATCCAGCCTGTTCGGGTCCAATCAATTCGTGGAGTAGGGGTTTCAGTCTGTTAGCTAAGATCTTTGCTACCAGTTTCACGTCCGTATTTAGGAGGGATATGGGCCTATAACTGGAACAGTTAAGTGGATCCTTCCCCTCCTTGGGAAGAACAGTAATAAAGGCGGACAAGAAGTCATTTGAGTTCGGTCTCTGGGATGTCAGAGAATTCATTGCATTTCTAAAGGGATTGAGTAAAATTTCGGAAAATGTCTTATAATAAATGGCGCTGAACCCATCAGGTCCCGGACTCTTGCCCGTCTTCAACTCTCTTATAGCTGTCTTAATTTCGGAGTCGTCAAAGGGTCTGTCCAACTGTTTGCTGTCTTCCTCGTTAAGTCTGGGGAGGTTAACTGCGTCTAAGTAATTCCGAATCGCTTGGGCCCTGTCTCCCCCCAGATCCGGTGGTCTCTGCTGGTTCGGAAGGTTGTATAGGTTTGTATAGTAGTTTTGAAAGTGTTGGGCAATCTTCTCAGTTTCGATATCTGTCTTCCCATCCCCACCAGTGATACCCCTGACGTGATTGTGTGTTATTCGAGTGTTCAGGGCCCTCGCCAGAACTTTACCCGTTTTGTCCCCATGTTCATAGTAGACTTTCCTTCTAAAAAAAAAGAACCGTCTGGTAGTATTGTCTAGAATCTGTTTAAGGGCTTTCCTTGTCTCAAGTAATGATTCTGCTGAGTGTACCGTAAGGGAACGTTTATGTAACGATTCAAGGGATCTTATTTTTGCGGTCAAGTCATTAATCATTTTATCTCTCTCCCGTTTTTTCCGAGATCCCATGCGTATCAGCTCACCCCTAATGTGACATTTATGAGTTTCCCATATCACTAAGGGGTTCATCCCGGGTGTGTCATTTAGCTTGAAGAATTCAGACAATGAGGAGACCAAGTCCGATAGTAGCGCGGGGTCTGTTAGTAGTGACGAGTTTAGTCTCCACGTGTTATGTCCGGTCGGGGCATTTGTCCAGTCTAATGTCATAGATATTGGAGCGTGGTCAGAGATTGATTGTATCCCAATGTGTGCAGCACTCAGCCGTGGCAAGTCTCTCTGAGAAACGAAGATATAATCTATTCGCGAGTGGCGGTTATGAGGAATGGAAAAAAAGGAATAGTCCCTGCCCTCAGGATTCAGGTGACGCCATGAGTCCACCAGACTCAGGGTATGCAGGAGCTTCTTAATGCTCTTAAGAGCCCTGTAAGGAATGGCGGTTTTGCCATTAGAGGTATCCTCAGTCGGTATGAGGAGTACGTTGAAGTCTCCACCCAAAATCAGTCTACCCGAACCGAAGCATTTCAGTTCATCTGTCAGTTTTCGGCAAAAAGTGAGTTGAGCCGAGTTGGGGAAGTATACGTTTGCCAGAGTCAAGGGAATTCCTCTGCATTTCCCCTTGAGGAGAAGGAACCTCCCTTCTGGGTCGACCAGTGTATCTGTGACCTCAAAGTCAGCATCCCTGCTCACCAGTATTGAGACCCCTTTTGATTTGGACCCAGGGCTGGTGGCATGGTATGCGTCCCTAAAGTAAGAGTCGGTCAATCTTGGTGTGTGTCCTGTCTTAAAGTGAGTCTCCTGTAAAAATACAAAACTGGGCCTACCTTTTTTAAGTTCTCTTAGTAAAGTGGTTCTTTTTTCGGGAATGTTAAGCCCTTTGACATTGTGGGAGACTACCGTTGGGTTACGTCCCAAATCAGAATATGCCATGGTTCAGACTCAGGGAGGCGCGGGATCCGACACCTGCTGGAACAATCCTGACAAGATAGCAGAAAGTTATGATGTACACAATAATCAGTAGCATACAATATATTGCACTAACGTTTGTATCGTGGCAAGGCGAAATAAAGAGAAAGAAAGCAGTGAAGAAAATAA
Organism: Lithobates pipiens; assembly: GCF_037356315.1. NCBI lineage: Eukaryota > Metazoa > Chordata > Amphibia > Anura > Ranidae > Lithobates > Lithobates pipiens. The sequence continues at coordinate 251,869,878 of NW_027507784.1, forward strand.
AGAAGATGAAGTGAGATGAAGACGGAGTTGTAGGTTACACCCCCTTAAGATCAAATAACCGTCTCAAGGGGGTCAAAATTAGTGCGTGAGACTGGCCCTTAAGTAACCCGCCTGGAGCACTATTGTGGGGTTCGGGAAGGCCCTCCCCGGAGACAGCAACCCTCACCGTGCAGGCCACCTCAGGTCAATGAGCCCGATGTCTGCACTGAGAGGGTATGTATCCAAAGGCACCGCACCGTCGTCTACGACAGCGGTAACTCAACTGTAAGTGTAAGGAACCGTCATGGGCGGCTCCATGAGGCCTATGGCAGGTGCTAAATGGTCTGTCACAGCAGCAAACATTTAATGCAAACTGGTATCTGATTAATAAAATAAAAAAACAGTAAACTAAATCCAAAACAGGGTTAAAAAACCGAAATATAACAAGCAAGCCTAGCAAACGGCATTAAATGATAAATTAAGGCACATTCAACCGCCAAATGCATCATACCCACCCGCCACCCGCTTGAGAACGAGCTGAGGGGGCTGGTGCTGCCCCATGCAGGTATCCCCGCCCATAGGTCACAGTTCCTTAAATACCATCACCCCTCTAGAGCTGCATTACTCAGAAAGTCAGCCATTGTCCCACAGCCTAAATACCCCAAAGTTGCAATTGTTTAGTACTGGTGAGGTAATTTCCTCAGAAACACCTAAGGATCAGGGTTAAATCGAACGGAGCATGGTCTCAGAGGGAGTCGCTTCTGCGGTATGTAAGCAGTTATGTAGAAATGCTCTGTGGTTGGTGATGGCGGAACGTGGAACATGGAACCCCCAAAGGCTAGATGGTGGTCAGCTGGGAAAAGAGCAACATTGATGTTTCCGGGCAGTAGGTAGGTACGAGTGCATTACAAATCTTAAGCTTCCATCAGATTCCTGGAGGAGTGTGGACGACTTCGGGGAGTTCCCCTTGGCGAGAAGTCTCCTCGTCCCTGCCTCTGTCGTTTGGTGAGGTGCTTTTCCGGCGAGGCGAACGGTGAGAAAGGTGGGCTTCTGTCCTTAGTTGGCATGGAGAACTCCTGATACCAGTCGGGCAGAACGATCGGGTCAAGCTGGAGAGCAGCGCAAAATTCGGGGAGTTCTGCAGGCGTTCGTAGGATATGTTGCTTACCTCCATGCGCGACCAGAAAAGCGAAGGGAAAGCGCCAAGAATATCGCATTTCTTTCTCCCTTAGCCTATCAAGCAGGGGACGTAGAGCCCTTCGGTTTCTCAAAGTTATTTGGGACAGGTCTTGGAAAAGTTTTATATTCTCCCCATTGAACACTATTTGGTCGTTCCTGCGAGCCTTAGCCATTACATCCTCTTTAAGTGTGAAGCTCTGCAAGCAGCAAATGATATCGCGCGGGGGCAGGGTATCAGGGCCTCTCGCTCTGAGTGCCCTGTGCGCTCTGACAAAGTCAATGGCAGAGTCCTCCGGACGTTCGAGTAGAATATTGAATACCCTCTGTAAGACTGAGGTGATTTGGTCAGGCGCAACGGACTCTGGTATGCCTCGTACCCTGATATTGTTACGTCTCCCCCTGTTATCCAGGTCCTCTAAATGTCTGTTCATCTCTATGAAATGTAGGGAGTGAGCTGTGACAGCCTCGTCAAGTCTGTGTATTGACCTGTCTCTCATCTTCCCCGCCGTCTCCACAGCCGCCATTTTTTCCTGCATTACCAGGAAGCTGGTCTTTAAGTCCGTGATTGCTGCGGAGAATGAGGCCTTAATGTCGGCTGCAAAACCAGACATATCCTCGTAAGTAAGTGGGTGCGTGGAACGGGTGCTGTGCCTCGGCGGCTGATTGCGAGTCCTCGCTGTAGTCCTCGTCCGCATGGACCGGCGCCATCTTGTCCTCCTCCGGGGCCTGTAGTGTTGAGGCCTGGTTCTTGAAAATGTCAGAGATGTCCCGGCCGGGATTAACTGCCACCGAGCGGCGGGGTCGAGTTTGGTGCTGGTGCTTATTTTGCTTGCTCATTATTGCGCCGTTTGCTGCTGTAATCAGACGGGCTGGGGCCGCTTTCCGACGGAGCTCTCCCTCTAGGCTGCCATCTCCGTTGCGCGCCAAGCCACGCCCCCGATTTTTCATTTCTTACTTTAATATGAAAACCAAAGACATTGGTGATCACTAGAAACCAGATTTTCCCCTACCTCAACATCAGACAGTCAATTCCCATTTATCAGTACTACATCTAGAATATGATCTTCTGGGGCTGGGCTTTTTTTTTTATTGTTTCAGAGAAACTAAATACAGTGCCTCCATCCATGTTGAAGTTAGCCATAATTAAAACCTCTCGCTCCATTGCCATTTGAGATATCTTGTCAATCAACAGGTCATCATAATCTTCAGACTGTCCCGGAGGTCTGTCTACTACTCTCGATCTAAAAGAAGATCCCTCTCTGCTTGAAAGGAAGACCCAGTGGATTTCAAGTATTTTCATTTTGGAATTAAAATTAGTTCTATGGTGTTTTTGACAGACAGTATATAAAAAACTCCACCTCCCTCTTTACTAATCACTTTTTCTTTTAGTGTGTATCCTGGTATAGTTATTTCCCAGTCATTTGAACCCCTGAATCATGTCTTTGTAATTGCAACAAAGTCCAAGCTATTCCCGAGACATAAGAGCTGTTAGCTCACAAAACTTGTTACCTAAACTACGAACATTAGTGCACATAACATGACAAATACTACTTTCTTCTGCTGGATTTTATCACCAGAATCTTTAATTGAATTAACCACCCCATCAGTCAAGTCCATAGCAACACAAACCCTCAAATTTGTTTTAATCTGCTGTGGAAATGCCCTTTATCAATTAAATATCTGCCCCATTTTTCAGTTACACGAATGTCCAAAAACTCCTGAATTCCTTAACAAAGTAACTCAGTGCTCTTGCGTGAGAGATGCAGACTATATCTTTTGTACAGCTCAATATCAGACCGCCTGCTATCATCGTGACTAATATAACTAAAACCATCAGCTTTACATCATTCTTTTAACCAAACATTGAACTCTGCAATGCAAAGTACTTTCCCTTTCGTGCATTGTGAACATATAAGACCTCAGAAAATGTAAAGGTATATACTAACGGGTGAAGATACTGGCTAAAAATTCTAAAAACACTTTTGCACAAAACGCATATCATGCTGGGACAAATCATCAGTGCCAAAGTGCACAACAGCATTGGCACACTGCACCCTTGACCAACTTCCTTGACAATATTTAAAATGTGCTTTTTATCTCTCCTATCAGTAGCACCAGGTAAACACCTAACTTCCTTTGACAATTCCCCAGTATTTTTAAAGAAACACTTCTTATCCTCACTTCTGCGGGAGGAATACTAAAAAAAAAAATGCTTCTAGCTGAATCAATAAGAAGATGACTTCTACTTTCACAAGCCTTATCTGCAACAAGTGCAGTTTCTATCATCAGATTCAAAATTTATTTTTGACAAAACAATATCTTAGAGGCCTCCAGGAGGGTAGCGATTCCCACAAGCTCAGAAAGAACACTATAAGGATTATATAATATCACACCAAAAGCCACATGTTTATAATCCAGAATCTTCAATCTTTCAGAACCAACAGTATACTACACTGCCTTTCTTCCGTGAACTCTTTTAGGAGGATGTGGCACTGGCAACCAAGCAAATTGGTCAACAGAACAGATTGACTTGGACAGCCTCCTAATCTCAGAATGAAGGACACAAACCAAGAAATTTAGACAAGCAATGTCAGCACATAGGCTAGAAATCTGCATACAGACAGGACAGGAACCCAGCTTCCGAAGAGCACCTCGGAAAACAAATGCCAAGTAAGTATTCTGCAGGTCTAGACTAGACATTTTCAAAATAATTACTTAGAATCAAACATAGGTACTGTAGCGCTCACCCCATTTTTGTGGGTACTAGATAGGGTTTCATAGGTAGTGATAGGTAAATTTGGCCAGGGCCTTACACTTTTTTTAGACCCGGTTGTTTATTTTGGGAGAGGGGAGTGATAGACTAGAGGGGGGTGTGGCCACCTACACTCAGAGAGATCCCCTCTACATTTCAGTGGAAACATTCTGGAAGGGAGGCACGACTTGGGACTGGAGTGGCAGGCAGCTTGTATGGAGAGCTCTGGACCAATCATTAACTTGTGTTGGCAGGGGCAGGACTCACATATAAGCTGGGGGTCACATGCTTCCTGGGGAGGAGCTAGAGAAGGAGGAAGAGAAGCAGGAGAGATGTAGAGAGCGTGGAGCAGGCTTGAAGGCCTGGGGGTTCAGAGACCCCAGTGATGGATAGCAGGAGCGGATTTAAAGGCCTGAGGGTTCAGAGACCTTAGTGCAGGATAACCCACACAGTCGCTATGTAATCTGAGGAGAAAACCGGGCGCCTCAGCCTGGGATGTACCAAACCATGCGGAGAAGGAAGTAGATGAAAAACGGATGGAAGAAACTGGGTTTGACCTTCTGTGGCAATCATGGACTGTCGATGGGAGAGAGCAAAGGGAGTGCAACCCAGTTGTGCTTATCCGTCAACTCGCTTGTGTCCAAGGACCTAGTGAGGGACACTTTCCAGAACTGACACTGGCCAGATTGCAGGAGTCAAGGTAGGCGGTGAGGCCTGGGACTTTTAACATCCATAACCCACAGCATTATTCAGAGTGATGCTGGTCGGTTCAGCAAAGGAAAGTACACAGACAGAGTCAGGAACCAGATTATTAGAGGCAACTCATCCTTCCAATGTAACATTCTTCAAGTTCAAGCAATAAAGTTTTGTAAAGTTTTCAAGGACTGTCTGCTGATTGTGGATCTTTGCATGAGGAGAAAGAATGGAACACGTTAACAGAAAGGTAATGAACACACTTTGCAGCTCCCAAGGGAGTAGTGCGCTACAATACTAACCAAAGAAAGCCTGATGTCTCCAAGCACCTGCTTTTTAAAAACTACTACTGTTCAAACTATGCATTTTGATCCTTTGCACTTCTGTCCTGATGCACTCACAATAAGCAATCTCCACAAAGTCCACAGAGTACACTGCAGATTTGCTACTCCTCTTACATGCCACACTAATTAGGATAATAGCTTACCTCTCTTACATATGTATTTGGAACATACTCAGTACTCACAACACTTAAGCTGGTCATACACTAATAGCAGTTTGTAAGAAAAAAAAAAAGAATACTTTTAAGAACATTTGTTTGATTTTATAACCGCTAATGGCATCAAATCACTGCTAGAAAAGTTTTCCAATTTGAGTAGTTTTCAAATTCAAAAATTTTCCAGTTCAAATAGTTTTCCAATTTCCAAAGAGAATAAAATAGAATAAAAAATAAAGGCATAGAATATAAAAAATAGAATAGAAAAGAATATAAGAATATAATAAAGAAAATAAAATACTTTAATATAATAGAGTAAAATGGAACAAAATAGGATAGAAAATAAAATAAAAGAATATAATGGAATAGAATAGATTAGAAAGAAATAAAATCAAATAAAAAAATTGAATAAAATAGAGAGATTAAAATCCTTTTCTAAAATTCAGATAGAATAGAAAATAATAGATTTAAAAAATAGAATGGAATAGAATAAAAATAATATAACCAATTTCCAAAATTAAAAAATAATCAATTCAAATTTGAATAGAATAGAAAAGAATAGAGTGGAATAGATTAGAATTCGAATTTTGGGAAATAGTTATACTCTTTCTATTCTATTCTATTCTACTCCATTGTTTTTTTAATTATATTATTTTCTATACTATTATAGCCTATTCTATTCTATTCTTTTTTTCTATTCTTTTGTATTCTATAATTTTCTTATGTATTCAATTTCAAATTTATTCTATTTGAAATTCAAATTACAGAAAATGGTTATGTTCTTTTTTTTATTATTCCATTCTATTCTATTTGTTGCTATTATCCTCTAGTCTATGCTGTTCTTTTATTTTCTATTTTGTTCTGTTTTACTCTATTATATTCTATTCTTTTATTTTCTGTTATACTCTTTTCTAGTCTATTTTTTCTATTCTATTCCTTTATTTTCTATTCTATTTTATTCTCTTTGGAAATTGGAAAACCATTTGAATTCGAAAACATTTTGAATTCAAATTTGAAAACTATTTGAATTCGAAAACTTTTTGAATTCGAATTTGAAAAGAAAAGTATTCAAAAACTATTCAAAAATGATTCCAATTTAAAATTCCGTCTGAATTTTTTTTATTTTGGATTTGTTTAAATGCGGTACTGTAATTTGGATACATCTGAAATTCTGAAAAACAAAAATTTGTCTGAATTTCAATTTGGAACAAAACAAACCACACATTTCTACAATAGAGAGATTCCCACCGACCAGAAGGATAAATACATGAGCAGGTTACCTTGGCGTATGATGCGGACTCACCCGAGGCACAGGGTTTGAGCACTAAATAGTCTTTGCCACAGCTCCTGATGGCGGAGATGGGTTTTGCTGTATGCTAGTGCCAGTTTGCGGTCCTAAGGATCGCTCCAGCTGGAGGTGAACAAGCCTGAGTTCGGTAGCTGATTTAGCAGGTAGAGATCAAGCAGAAGCATAGTCAGTAAACAAGCCAAAGATTAGCAACAAGTGTTGGCAGGTTGGGATCTAGGGGAAGTGCAGTTGATGAACAAGCCAACGTTCATTAACAAATGGTTGCAGGGTGGGTCAAGTGTAAGCATAGTTGAGGAACAAGACAAAAGTTGGAAACAAGTGGTAGTAAAAATACAGACGGCAGCAGGAGTGAAAGGAGCAAGATATTGGCTGGAGAAGAGCAAAATATTCAGGGAAACAGGGAATGCAGAGACATGGCTTAAATCAGGAGGTTCATGGGAGGAGCAAAGAGTTCAAGGTTCATCAGAAGCAAGGTACAAGGTAAGATTGTCCAAGGGTAGGGAGCTGTCCAGCATCTCAGGTGGTACCATGAGAATAGCTACATCCAGACACAGGTCACAGGTTCAGATCCAGACCCTGACAATATGCCATGTATGGGGATCTCTGTGCGTGTTAGTTTGTAACCTTTCTAATCAATATTTTTACTTTCTAACTCTTCAAACCAAAATAAACTTCAAAACTTCTCTCAAAAAGAAACTTTCAACATGATGTTGTTTATTTCCTTATCAGTTTACATTTGCTTTGCATTGGTAAGGGTGCCTCTAAAGGGCCTGCTAAAAAAAAAAAAAAACAATCTTTGCAATCTCTAACATTTATATTGATGCTTTATATTATTGGAGTATGCATCATTCCAACATTTCCACAATTTATAAGCTGCTTGACATGTTTTCTTCAGTAAAAAAACATAATATGAGGCCAAGAAATGGAGCTGTAATGGATGCAGCCAAGAATGATGTATGCGTGAGATTCATAACAATGTGCATCTACTCTCTATGATGTAATATGTTAAATAGCACTCAAGGGCTGACTCACAGTGCTAAAAATGTACATTATAAATAAGTGGTTCATTTTAGAGAAATTCAATCATCAGAGTCAATAGTAAATACAGTTTAATACAGAGATAGTATGCTAAAATTGTTGGCTAAGATTTAATTAGTATTTTCCATTCAGTAACTATTTTTGTTAGAAGTATATGGCTTGCCTTCTTCCTTTATGGATAGAGACCATAGCTCCTGGTTCATACTTGGACTCCACTGCAAGCTTTCATCCCCCAACACACCTGCTTGTGGGTGCCATTGCTGTTTATATTGATTTGTATCTTTTAATAAATTGTGCTACATGATGCCTGCTTGGTGCTTTTTTCCCTTTCAATAAGCAAGTTTTAGTTGCCCAAAACTGCCACTTCTTGCCAGCATACATCAAAACAATATAAACATAATACAGTTCAATACAACAACAAAAAAAATACATACAGGTGAGACAACACTCCCCGCCTTAAATCTTTAGATTTCACTATAACCCGATATAAATCCATAAAAGATTACTTTTTTGGACCTAAAAAAACAAGAGAGGGAGAACATGTAAAACATATATACCGTATTTATCGGCGTATATCACACGCCAGCGTATAACACGCACCCCAAATTTAGGAGGGAAATTTAAGGAAAAAAACCTTACATTTAAATGCCCATCAATGCAGCCTTATCAGTGTCCATCTGAAGCCTTGTCAGTGTCATTTGCAGCCTTGTCATGCAGCCTGTCCATCATTGCAGCCTTGTCATGCAGCCTGTCCATCATTGCAGCCTTGCCATGCAGCCTGGCCATCATTGCAGTCTTGTCATGCAGCCTGTCCATCATTGCAGCCTTGTCCTGCAGCCTGTCCATCATTGCAACCTTGTCCTGCAGCCTGTCCATCATTGCAGCATGTCTATCATTGCAGCCTTGTGCATTGTCCCCTTGTCAGTGTTAATTGCAGATTTTATTTTTAAAAATTACGGCGCCGAGACAGGGGCGGATCCAGAGTCTAGTCTCGGGAGGGGCACTGCTATAAAATATGTTTTTTTTGGGGGCAATTTATATGGGAAATGGCTGGTATTGGCGCTTCAATCATTACGGCACCATAGTTGTTATGGTGTCAGGATGATTGAAGCGCATTATTTCTATTAATACATTGTAATATAAAATTAAATGGTTCAACTCACCATAATGCAGAATCAGTGGGAGCCCTGAGGGTGTCATTTGTCATGTCGCCTGACACCAAATGCGGATTGTCACTTGTCACCAAATGCGGATTGTTACTTGCCACGTCACCTGCCATACATTGCGGATTGCCACTTGCCACGTCACCTGCCACACATTGCGGATTGTCACTTGCCACGTCACCTGCCACACATTGCGGATTGCCACTTTCCACATAGTCTGCCACACATTGCGGATTGCCACTTGCCACGTCGCCTGCCACACATTACGGATTGTCACCTACTGTGTCACTTTTCTGCTAAGGTGTTCTTTTGTTGAGTCCCAGAGCGAAGATAGGCAGCAGAGAGATGATGTAATCTCTCTGCTGCATACAGCTTCCCGCACAGTGAGGGCGGAACTGGAGGGATGCAGGGCAGTGAGAGATGATGTCATCTCCCTGCTCCCCTGCCCGCTGGCTTCCTGATTGGCCAGCAGCCCTCCTAAGCCTCCCAGCTGCCCCCCTCATCCATCCACTCAGCACAGTCACCCATGGAACCGGCCGCGCTGGCACCCGTGGAACCGGCCGTGCTGGCACCCGCGGAACCGGCCGTGCTGTCATCGGCTGGCGGTATTCTCAGAGGGGGCAATTGCCCCGTTGCCCCCCTGGATCTGTCCCTGCGCCGAGATGTCCTGTGTATCTTGGCGGCGCCCAGTAGTTCTCGGCCGCCTCCGGGCATTCTCGGCGGCTTTCGGCCGCCTCCGGCCATTTTCGGCGGCTTTCGTCCGCTCTCGGCCATTCTCCACAGTTTTCCGAGAAGGGCCGAAAGCCGCCGAGAATGGCCGAAGGCGGCCGGAAGCCGCGAGAAGAGCCGAAGGTGGCTGAAAGTCGCCCAGAGCCTATAAATCGCTCAGAAATCACTCAGAAATCGCGGAGGATCGGCGTATAACATGCACCTGCGATTTTCCCCCGATTTTAAGGGGAGAAAAGTGCGTGTTATACGTCAATAAATACGGTAAGTGCAAAAACATCAGCTGAAATTTGGGATGATCTTTGATATTGCAGTCTGATACCTGAAACAGTCCTTAAATACATTAATGTGGATGTAAACCCTTATATACAGTGCCTTGAAAAAGTATTCACACCCCTTGAAATTTTTCATATTTTGTCTAGTTACAACCAAAAACGTAAATGTATTTTATTGGGATTTTAAGTGATAGAACAACACAAAGTGGCACGGATGATGGCTTGAACAGTGCTCTGTGAGATGTTCAAAGCTTGGGATATTTTTTTATAACCTAACCCTGATTCAAACTTTTCCACAACTTTATCCCTGACCTGTCTGGTGTGTTCCTAGGCCTTCATGACGCTGTTTGTTCACTAAGGCTTCTTGAGGGTAGGGACCAATGTGAGTGTGCAATGTACATGGATAGGGACAATTGTAGACACTCACTCAGGTTGAACTGGATGGACTGGTGTCTTTATTCAACCTTACTAACTATGTAACTATGTAAGGTTCTCTAGCAAACCTATGAGGGCTTCACAGAACAGCTGTATTTATACTGAGATTAAATTACCCACAGGTGGACTCTGTTTACTAATTAGGTGACTTCTGAAGGCAATTGGTTCCACTAGATTTTAGTTAAGGGTATCAGAGTAAAGGGGGCTGAATACAAATTCATGCCACACTTTTCACATTTTTATTTGTAAAACATTTTGAAAGCTATTTATCCTTCTGCTTCACAATTATGTGCCACTTTGTGTTGGTTTATCAACTAAAATCCCAATAAAATACATTTACGTTTTTGGTTGTAACATGACAAAATGTGACAAGGAGTGTGAATACTTTTTCAAGGCACTATATACCTGGTGAAGTGAACAGCCTCAGATGATACACAGAGTTGAAACAAATCTCCCTATATAAGTTTTATTTGTATATCTGCTGTCTTCAGTTTATATACTGTTTAGAAAATATACATCCTGTTAGATTTTTTTTCTTCCTGTTATATCTGTGGGAGTGTAGTCTTGACATACACCGTGTGACAGCTGATTGGAGGAAAAGCACACACACCCTCCTCCACATAGGCAGAGGAAGGAAGGAATGTGCAGATCTGTGCTGTGATTAGACAAGCTCTCTGCTAATCTATTTATAGCACCCACCCGACACAAATTTTCACCTGCTTTTTTTCTCCCATCTCGGAGAACTTGTCAGAAGTTATCATGCTGATAACAGAAGAACGGAGCAGCAGAAAGACACGGGACTCACGGCTTTGGAGAGAGATAAGTAAACACTACAGTTATATGTGACAGTAGCCTCCGCCTGTTTGTGTAGCCATTAGCGTGCACTACAAGTGAGTGCCCACTTGGGCACATTACGCCCTGCCCACATGTGCATTACCATTTGTAAATATGTTAGTTTTACCATATTGTTTGCAGTAGTTGTTTACTACATGCAACTTATAAAATCAACTATATACTGTATGTATTTTGGTCAGGAGTACCACAACTTTAAAAGTCAACTGATATGATATATCTAATACTAGTTTTCCCTAAAAGCAGTAAAGTGTAATAGAACAGTAGGAATTAAAGCATATCTAAATCCAAGATGAAAAAATGTATTATATTACAGCTTACCAACCCTTAGATTTGGTGGCTCCATTAGTTTCCTTTTTTAAATGCTTTGTTCCCTTCATTGTCACCTACTAATCCTGAAAATAGCAGATGATCTTATTTTTCTCAGCAAAAGTTGCACTTATATGATGGTTATGACAAGGATGTACTAAACAGAATATTGGGATAATTGGCTGCAATCATCCCATCATCCTAATATTCTGTTTAGTAGGTCCCTATATGACAGGACAACGAGCCTAAACTAAAGCAATAGGACTATACACGTATCTTATATGTGTGTGTGTCTGTGAGTGTTGCCCTGCAACTGTCCTAAGAAACATGCAGAAAACACATTTGTTGTTATCCCTTATACCTTCTCAAGGATCTTCTGTGGTTAACCCCTGCCGTAAGAACTTTTTAAATGTAGTCAGCAATTGTGATAAGAACCTCTTTAATAACTTCAAGCAGTGTAACTTGCAGACTCTCGAACAACCCTTCCAAACAGCCAGACCAGGAGAAGGAAAAAATTTGAGTAATACATCATAGCGACAACACATACAGGCAGGCAAACCTGTAAATATTTGATGAATGGAAAGAGCAAGATACGTACTAGTACCTGAAATGTTGTCTGCTTATGGCACTAGCAATTTTTGTGTGGAAAGGACATGATCTATACTTTATAAAGCCCTGGTAGGCTGTTATACCTGATGATCCTGCCACGTCTGCGCTCCTTTTTTACTGTTTTACGAAGTATATATACACAAGAACATGCTCGTGAAATTCGACAACTACTAAAATCTACAATCTGGTCTTAAAATGGTCAGTTTACCAAATGTAAACGTAGATTTAGCAGAGCTTTAATTTTGTAAGTAGTGAGTAAAACTCTTTACATGTTCCTTCTGAGATAAATGTAGTATATCATAAGGCTAGGAAGGGTTAATGTTGTTCTGATGTCACGTATGATCTTTGCATGAATAAATAGTGGGTTGATATGCAATAGCAGTCATGTACTTGAAAGATGGATATTAACAGGATGAATTCTTGTATTACAGAATGACATTCCTTGCTGGGAGATGTCAAAGAGAAGTTTAAAGAACATCTGGAGGTCAACTGTCAGAGACCTGTAGAATTCCTTAGTGCAATCTTAATGGCAATTTCTTGTTTTTCTTCATGGAATGGGTGAGGTCCCTTACAAAACCTTTTTTCAGTGACCTAGAAATTCCTACTGCACAGTAAGGCAGCCTCCAGATGTCTCCAGAAAATGCCATGGTAACAGACCAGCCTAATGTTTCAAGTCAAAATGTCACACCCAGTTGTGTATCTGTATTAGTCTGAAATGAAATTACTTTTTCATAGGCATGAAAATAGTAATGTTCTTTGAACTGCTGCCCATGCATAAAAATTTTAGCACCTTTTAGTGACCATTACCAGTATTTATAACCAATCAATTACTTTTATGACCTAAGATTTGCCAGTATTTATTACATATCTTGCTACCTTATGTTTGTAAATAGTTAACAGTGTCTAAATGTTAACAGACACGTTAAGGTTTTTCTAAACTAATAGTAACCCCCCACCCTGGTCAGCGCAAGTTTTAAACTAAATTCCTCTAACTGCTCCCAACCGCTTCTGTACTACAGTGGTGTCCCACTACAGAGTTGACCTCCTTCATGAAGAAATGTTCTTTAACAATGGTTGAGCCTACATATTCAGTCTTGGTACATTGCCTCATTTAAGCCTATCTGACCTCAGTGTGCATGCATGTCCAGTGCTGAAGAGAATTTCTTTAGAGTAGGTAAATACTGTTGCACACCTATATTCTTAATGGATGACATCTACTTAACCAGAGCACCATGTACCATAAACAATTGCATTTTTACCTATTTCCATGCTTTTTACATCCCAATGCTTACTGGTATCTTCCACTCTCTTTTAAAGCGGTAGTAAACCCGCACATTTTTTTTTTTTTTTTTTTTTTTTAAACCTGCAAAGCAAAAGGCACAATGAGCTAGTATGCACCGCATACTAGCTCATTATGAAATACTTACCTTAGAACGAGGCCCCGACATCTGGCCCGATCCACGCCGAGGGAGCTGACATGCTCCCTCTGCGTTTCTTCCAGGTATCGCGGCTCCGGCGCTGAGTGGCCGGAGCCGCGATATCGTCACTCCCGCGCATGCGCGTGGGAGATTTCATTCCGGCCAGCCGGCCACTGCCAGATTTTCAGGCCGAGAATCCCCTTGTGCGCATGCGCCGCTGCAGTCAGCGGCGCATACCGAGGGGAATATCTCCTAAACCGTACAGGTTTTTACCTACAGGTAAGCCTTATTATAGGCTTTCCTGTAGGTAAAAGTAAAAAAATTGAGTATACAACCACTTTCAGCCACTTCCTTTAACGTGCAGTCACTCCAGAGCCGACTGTAGATCAATGTTCTGGGCAACCTGATGGTGACAGTGGTGGACCACATACTAAGCAATAAAAAAATGCATCTAAAAAAACGACTGTGCAATAGATCAAGCTCTCAAAGTGCTATGAATTTAAATAACATGAAAGTGTCCATCAATTATTGTGCAAAAGTTGCAAAAAATAATGCTCTGAAAAACTAAAATGCATATGCAAAGTCTCTGTGCTTCTTCAATAAATTTTCTCCATGTGCCACTTTGTGCTTAACACATGTAATAAAGGTGCTCTCCCCAGTGCTTCAACACACTCACCAGAGATAATGAACCTTTTTAATCAAAAAGAAGTCTGATAGTGCTTGATTTAGGTATCATATGCCAGTATTGGATTCCTCCACATTACCACTGGTCTCCACTGCTCTTTTTCTTCATACTCATGCTCACTCGGAAACACATAAATCACACAGGGGGCTCCGATAGCTTAAAACTGTAATAAACTTTATTAAAAAGTGTAAAAACCTCAATTATTCAGGTGCCGTTCTCTCTAGGCACTATATAGATCACTTGTATGTCTAAGAGCGCCACCGCTCTGCTCAGATTGTCCCCAGAGCTGGCACGCGTTCCACTGCCCAGAAAGCTGAAAATCAGAGGTGACGTGCCGAAACCAGGCCTCTACATGTGTCGTCTAATGCTATACATGTTCAGAAGGCATTACTGCACAGCCCTCTTCAACTGTTTAAATCTCAGAAGGTTAACCCTTTAATTACTCGCAACCACTACTCAGTATACCAGCAATGTTACTCACATGTATATAATTGTAATGCTCCACTTTTTGCATTTATACAGAAATACAACAATAAATAAACTAATAAAATACACAATCCTCCTTTCTACCATCCACTAATTAGACAAAAATAAAGTCACTATTTTTATACACACCTTACTCCTTATCACTTAATTGGCATACATGATACAATCCAAATCACAACAATCATGAAATAAATATATAAGCACACACATTTTCTAAAAAGCTTTGCATATCCCTAAAACATATAGCCTCCTCAAGTAAAACATAAAAAACAAAACTAAAATGCATGTCACCTAAAAATGTAGATAAATGGAGATAAAACAATTAAGGTAGATATCTATATTTTAATCCTACTGGGTTTAGTGTGTCTAATTAAAAAATCTATCAGGTTTCATTTTGAGTAGTATTTTTTTAAGATTATTAACTCACCAATGTTTTTCCACTTTATCTATGCCATAAAAGTTTAAACCTCACAGATCTTTATTATGTATGGATCCAAAATGGTTAGACACACTGTGCTTTTTATAGCCTTTTTTAATGTTATTAATATGTTCATTAATAATAATTGATAATTTTCTAGTTGTCCTTTCTATGTACTGGAGCCTGCACGGACACTCCAGTACGTATGTGACGTGTACTATCACAGCATATTTTTTTTATTTTAAAACTCCGTAGTGTACTTCTAGATGTAAATTCTATATTTTTCCTATCCTTATTAGAAATTGATCTCCATGCTGAACATCTTACATCGAGGAAAGTTACAATTTTTTTCAGAGGATCTGAGATATTATGGACTAATTTGTTCCTTAACCCTGGAGTCTTCCTATAAATAAACCTATTTTTTTTTAAGTATTCTCTGTAAAGTTTCATCCATTAGTAGGATAGACCAATTTTTGTTTACAATTTTTCTATATTTGTTTATATTGTTTACTAAATCCTGTTAAAAAAGACACTTTTCCCCAGTGTGGGGAAAGATGAAATTGGAAACACACATACAGACCTCAATCCAATCCATACAGATGTGTAAGAAATGGAGGAAACACAGAAAAAGAGGTTGCAGAGGGGGGAAGAAACAGCAGCAAAAAAAGAAAACTGGATTTTTAGAAGATGTAATTTTTGATTCAAAGCAGAGTTCCAGCCTGTAGAAAAAAAAAGTCAGCTAGAGTTACTGTAGCTGCTAACTTTTAATATAAAGACACTTACCTGTCCAGGTATCCCGTGATGTCGGCACTTCAAGCCAATTCATCCTTTGGCTTCGGGTGCTGGCATTGCAAGTAAGGGAAACCGGCAATGAAGCCTTCAGGCTTCCTAGCAGGTTTCCTACTGTGCATGCGTGAGTTGCAATGTGCTTTCAGAATGGCTCCATTGTCTTCTGGGACACACACAGGTCCCAGAAGGCCATGGGGAAGGAGGAGGGGCCGGACATGATTTAGATCACCATGCAGCAATTTTGCCAGGAAGTGGGAGTGGGTACCTGTCAAAACCAGAAAAGTGGAGCTTCCCCTTTTTGGTGGTGTTATCGAATTAACCAAGGAAGAATTATCCATTTTGGACAAAGGTCTTAAATTTGCACCCAACAAAAATCTAGACAAATTTGAAACATATAGCCACAGCCAAAAGTTTTGAGAATGACACAAATATTTGCTTTCACAGAGTTCTGCTGCCTCAGTTTTTATGATGGCAACTTACATATACTCACTCACAAACTTACTGTTATGAAGAGTAATCAGATAAATTGCAAAGTCCCCCATTGCCATGAAAATTAACTTAATCCCCAAAAAAAATTTCCACTGCATTTCAGCCCTGCCACAAGAAGACCAGCTGACATGTCAGTGATTCTCTCTTTAACAAAAGTGTCAGTGTTGATGAGGACAGGGCTGGAAATTACTCTGTAATGCTGATTGAATTAGAATAACAGACTGGAAGCATTAAAGGAGAGTGGCGCTTGAAATCATTGTTCTTCCTCTGTTAACCATGGTTACCTGTAAGGAAACACGTGCAGTCATCATTGCTTTGCACAAAAAGAGATTCACAGGCAAGGATCTTGCTGCTACTAAGATTGAACCTAAATCAACCATTTATCGTTGATCAAGAGCTTCAAGGAGGGAGGTTCAATTGTTGTGCAGAAGGCTTCAGGGTGCCCAAAAAAGTCCAGCAAGCACCAGGACCATCTTCTTGCCGGATCGGGGCACCACCATTGCAGAGCTTGCTCAGGAATGGCAGCAGGCGTTTTTGAATACATCTACACGCACAGTGTGGCGAAGACTTAGGGATGATGGCCTGGTGTCAAGAAGGGCAGCAAAGACGCCACTTCTCTCCAGAAAAACATCAGGAATAGACTGATGTTCTGCAAAAGATACAGGGATTGAACTGCTGAGGACTGGGGTAAAGTCATTTTCTCTGATGAATTCCCTTTCCAATTTTTTGGGGCATCTGGAAAAAACCTTGTCTGGAGATGAAAAGGTGAGCGCTACCATCAGTCCTGTGTCATGCCAACAGTAAAGCATTCTGAGATCATTCACGTGTGGGGTTGCTTCTGAATCAAGAGAGTGGGCTCACTCACAATTTTGCCTAAGAACACAGCCATGAATAAAGAATGGTACAACAACATTCTCCGAAAGCAACTTCTCGGAACCATCCAAGAACAGTTTGATGAAAAATGCCTTTTCCAGCATGATGGAGCACCTTGCCATAAGACAAAAGTGATAACTAAGTGGCATGGGAAACAAAACATCTACATTTTGGGTCCATGGCTGGAAAATCGCCAGACCTTAATCCCTTTGAGAACTTTAAGAGCCGAGTGAACAAAAAAACCCCACAAATTCTGATAAACTCCAAGCATTGATTATGCAAGAATGGGCTGCCATCAGTCAGGATGTGGCCCAGAAGTTGATTGAAAGCATGCCTGGGCGAATTACGAATAGAGGTCTTGAAAAAGATGGGTCAACACTGCAAATATTGACTCTTTGCATAAACCTAATGTAATTGTTAATAAAAAAACTTTGACACTTATGAAATGCTTGCAATTATACTTTAGTATATCATAGTAACATCTGCCAAAAATATCTAAACACACTGAAGCAACATACTTTGTGAAAAGTAATATTTGTCATTTTAAAAAATTTTGGCCAAAGCTGTATATTGATCTAAAAAAAAATTTGCTAGAAACAATAATATAAAAAAATTTTTGAAGAGAGAAAGGATGAGGAAACAATTCAGTGCTTAACCCTAAACAATCAGGTCACAAATGTCAAGAATTTTTTTTCTAGTATTGTGGAATTTTTTTTTTAATTGATCAATATTAAGAAAAACCAAGGAGATTAAATTTCAGGAAGAAAATATATACGCATTAGAAAAAAGGAAAAACATTGTAATACGCCCAGCTGATAAAGGGGGCAGCACTGTCATTTAAGAGGAGATTATGACAATGAAATTAAAAGATTGTTAGGAAGTGAGGACACATATAAAAAATAGGAACAGAACCTAGTAATAAATTAAAAGCCAAACTAATACAAAATGTAAAATAAAAAGAAGCAATATATTTAATTCCTTAGGCAAAGACGGGCCCGATAATTTATCAATACTGAGGATGCATAAAAATATAAAAATTTCATCTAGTAGACCTAAAGTAAGTGGAGTTGATTCATTATTTTCAAAGATAGAAGAACATATTACCAGATACTTGCAACCTATAGTTGAAAAAGGTCATGCGTACATCAAAGATAGCAAAGATATTATTAACAAATTGGAAGAATGTAGTGCCCAGAATGATGCAATTTTAGCTACCATAGATGTGGAGTCTTCATATACTAACATTTGACAGGAAGAAGGAATAAAAGCAGTGGAATTGACATTAAGAGAAGATTCCTAGCTTAAAGAGGCCCCGATTAATTTTATTGTAGACCAACTGAAATTGGCAATGTAGAATAATTATTTTTGGTATAACAAACATTTTGAAATCAGAGTAGAAGTGTTGCAATGGGCACAAAACATGTCCCTAGCATTGCCAATTTTTTATTAGACAGGAAGAAGAAATTTACAGTAAAATATAGCCTGGGCTAAAATTTTATAAACGCTTAATAGATGATATTGTAGTATTTTGAAGGGATCAATTCAAGATATTTATAAACCATCTAAGTAGTAACAAATATAACATTTATAGCTAATATCAACAGGGAAGAAGAATTTTTTTTTTAGCTCTTTTGATTTTTAAACAGCATAAAAAAATGTTTACAAAAAACATTTTCAAAGACACGGACCTGAATGAGTTTATACCGTATGGTAGCTGTCATCACCAATTATGGTTAAAAAGTGTACCTAAAAATAAGTTTATAAGAAGAAGTTGGTAATTAGACAAAGACTATGAAAAGCAGAGTAAAAAAAATAGAGAAGAGATTTACAGATAATGGATATTATAGTGAAAATCTATAAAATGGTCTACCCTACTAAGGGAAGAAATTTTAAAGTGAATACTTCCAAAAAATCTAAGTTTAAGGAACAAATTAGTCCATAATATCCCAGATCCTCCACAAAAAACAGTAATATTCCTTGAACAAAAGGGATTTTTTAAATGTAAAAGAGCATACAGGTAAAATTCTAATAAGGATATGAAAAAATAGAATTTATGTCTAGAAGTACACTATGGAGTTAAAACATAAAAATAATCATATACGTTGATAGTATGCATGTCACATATGTACTGGACAGAAAATAATCAACTAGAGTTAAAGTGGATCTTCACTACATCTGAGCAACACAAACCAAAAACACTGATGCATTTTTAATATTCAAAGCAAATTCTTTAGTTGAGAAATCACTTTGAAAAACAACCCCCTAGCATTTCTGCCCATGGTCGTCTTGAGTAAGGGCAAATGATTCATGTAGCATTTACTTCCTGAAATCCATCGGCCCTTAGCTCAAGCATGCATTCAGGAGTATGCCTGAAGACTCCTGGGATGTATGACTTAATTTACCTAGCCCTGGAAACCAGGAAGTAACTGAAGAAATGTAAAAAAAAGTTTAAAACAAGTAAATATGATATGCTTTCCTATGTATTTACAAATGTTAGCAGGATGAGGATCAAAAATAATCAATATTGATTGGGAGAGTGAAGTTCCACTTTAACCACTTTCAGACCGGACCATTTTGCTGGTAAATGACCAGAGGTCTTTTTACACTTTGGCACTGCGCTGCTTTAACTGGTAATTGCGCGGTCATGCAATGTTGTACCCAAACAAAATTTGCGTCCTTTTCTTCCCACAAATAGAGCTTTCTTTTGATGGTATTTGATTGCCTCTGCGATTTTTATTTTTTGCGATATAAACGTAAAAAGACCGCAAATTTTGAAAAAAAATGATATTTTCTACTTTTTGTTATTAGAAAAATCCAATAAACTCAATTTTAGTCATACATTTAGGCCAAAATGTATTCAGCCACATGTCTTTGGTAAAAAAAAAGTCAATAATTGTATATTTATTGGTTTGCGCAAAAGTTGTCACATCTACAAACTAAGGTACGTTTTCTGGAATTTACGCAGCTTTTAGTTTACGACTGCCTATCTCATTTCTTGAGGTGCTAAAATGGCAGGGCAGTACAAAACCCCCCCAAATGACCCCATTTTGGAAAGTAGACCCCCTAAGGAAATTGATAAGAGGCATGTTGAGCCCATTGAATATTTTATTTTTTTGCCTCAAGCGATTGAATAATGACAAAAAAAAAATTTTTTTTTTTTTTTTACACAAAGTTGTCACTAAATGATATATTGCTCACACATGCTATGGGCGTATGTGAAATGACACCCCAAAATAAATTCTGCTGCTTCTCCTGAGTACGGGGATACCACATATGTGGGACTTTTTGGGAGCCTAGCCGCGTACGGGGCCCCGAAAACCAAGCACCGCCTTCAGGCTTTCTAAGGGCGTAAATTTTTGAGTTCACTTCTCACTACCTATTACAGTTTTGAAGGCCATAAAATGCCAAGATGGCACAAAACCCCCACAAATGACCCCATTTTAGAAAGTAGACACCCCAAGCTATTTGCTGAGAGGCATGTTGAGTTCATGGAATATTTTATATTTTGCCACAAGTTGCGGGAAAATTACAAACTTTTTTTTTTTTTTTTTTTTTTTCACAAAGTTGTCACTAAATGATATATTGCTCACACATACCATGGGCATATGTGAAATGACACCCCAAAATAAATTCTGCTGCTTCTCCTGAGTACGGGGATACCACATATGTGGGACTTTTTGGGAGCCTAGCCGCGTACGGGGCCCCGAAAACCAAGCACCGCCTTCAGGCTTTCTAAGGGCGTAAATATTTGACTTCACTCCTCACTACCTATTACAGTTTTGAAGGCCATAAAATGCCAAGATGGCACAAAACCCCCACAAATGACCCCATTTTAGAAAGTAGACACCCCAAGCTATTTGCTGAGAGGCATGTTGAGTCCATGGAATATTTTATATTTTGCCACAAGTTGCGGGAAAATTACAAACTTTTTTTTTTTTTTTTTCACAAAGTTGTCACTAAATGATATATTGCTCACGCATGCCATGGGCATATGTGAAATGACACCCCAAAATAAATTCTGCTGCTTCTCCTGAGTACGGGGATACCACATATGTGGGACTTTTTGGGAGCCTAGCCGCGTACGGGGCCCCGAAAACCAAGCACCGCCTTCAGGCTTTCTAAGGGCGTTACAGTTTTGAAGGCCATAAAATGCCAAGATGGCACAAACCCCCCCCCAAATGACCCCATTTTGGAAAGTAGACACCCCTAAATTTAGGGGTACACTAGTGAGACTAGGTAATAAATGGCGGGTGCCCTGAAACTATAAAAAAATAACTAACCAACCAGCGTCACCTGTAACAGTTATATGGTGATCACTGGTGAAAGGGTTAACTAGGGGGCAATCAGGGGGCTTTATGCGGTAGTATATGGGGGTCCCTGGCGCTATAAAAAGCTGCGGCGAACCTAAATACCTACTTGCCTAACTAGCGTCACCTGTGACACTAATACAGCGATCAGAAAAACGATCGCTTATTAGGCTGGGTTCACACTGGAGCGATGCGGGAACGCCACGAATGCGCGGCGGGTTCCCGCATCGCATGCCTCCCGGCGGCAGTTCACACTGCCCTATGCGAACTGCTGGGAGTGTCAGTGAAATGTTACTGACACCCCCAGATCAGTTCGCATATCGCAGTGCGATCTGCAAACTCGGATCGCATGGTGTGAACACCCATGCGATCCGATTCTGCTGCGGGCCAAAAAAAGGGTCCCGTGCGAATTTGCGGCGGGTGCGGCGGGTGTGGCGGGTGCGGCGAATGGCTGAACTCGAATCGCACAGAGATCGGATGTGATTTGCACTGCAGTGCGGTGCGAATCACATTCGTTCTCATAAACCGCTGCAATGTGAACCCAGCCTTAGTGACACTGGCGACGGGGGGTGATCACGGGGTTAAACCTTTATTGGGGGGGTTAGGGGGGTACATTAGAACTAAAGGGGGCTAACTCTAACTGCCCTAACAGTTATTACAGTCACAAATGACACCAATGCAAAAAAAAAAAAAAAAAAAAAAAAAAAAATGACATTGGTGTCACTGTGACTGGGGGGCAGGGGTAATTGGGGGGGTGATCGGGGGGTAAAGGGGGGGTGTGAGTGTGCCTGGCATGTTCTACTGTGTGTGTAGAGTGTTGGTGCAACTCACCGATCCGCTCTCCTCCGTGTCGGAACGGAAAATACCGACACGGAGGAGAGAATACATCACTTCCTCTCCTGTGTTTACATTACAGGAGAGGAAGTGATGTCACGGGGGATTTCCATTCGTCGAGAGCGATCGCGAGGGGGTGGCCATGAATGAATGGCCGCCCCCTCATCCCGGATCGCTCTCGAAGAAATGCCGACCGCCGCAGGCACCGGGGGGGGGCCCGATCGGGCCCCCCACCCGCGGGCAGGCAGGGACTTATATATACGCCCATATGCCTGCCCGTGCCATTCTGCCGACGTATATCGTCGTGCGGCGGTCGGCAAGTGGTTAATGAACATGTTAATAAGATTAAAAAGGCTTTAAAAAGCACAGTGTGGGGCGCGCATGCGCGAGGTCTGGCATGGCAGACGTGTCTTGCTAAGGCTCCGCACTCTCCGCCGCCGCTTCGGGACCTAATCGCCGAACCAAGCCCGCAACCCTCATCCCATTGCATCGTACCTCACCCCCGCCAGCCCTGGCATCCATTGGAATGGTGCTGACGGGCCATAGAGGGAAGAATAAGCCTAAACCCATCAAGGAAGCCCTCGCCCGCGCCTCGTCTAAAATGGCGGCGAAGGCCCTTGCTGCTCAGCAGGTGTCCTCCGCCCCCAGCCGAGAAACCTCAGACAGCGACGAAGACCGGGAGGTGAGCACACACGACCCCACAGAAACACCCCCGCTACCGTCCGGGATGATCCCCAGCGACTTCCTCAAACATATGGAGACCATGCTGCAGAAGGCCCTGAACGCCACATCGGAGCACATCACAGACCGGCTCTCGAGAGAGATACGCGATATAGGCCAGCGCACTGCGGCCTTAGAATCCAGGGTAGACGATATCGAATTTGCCCTACAGGAACAAGCCCAGGAACAAATAGCTCTCCGAGAAGAAAATGTTACCCTCCTCTCACGCTGGGAGGATGCTGAGAACCGCTCCCGCAGAGCCAACTTGAGGGTAAGGGGCATACCTGAGACTGTGGATGATGTTCAGTCCTTTGTGATGGCCATGTTCCAAGAATTAGCCCCGGGCATACCCATTGAACGTTTAGAATTTGACAGGGTTCACAGAGCCCTCACTCGACGACAGGCAGACGGTCCACCCAGAGACATTATTGTTCGGCTACATTTTTTTCGCACAAAAGAACAGCTTCTCAATGCAGCCCGCAACAAGGATACCCTGCAATTCCAAGGGCACGCGTATCAATTGTTTTCTGACCTGGCTCCCCTCACTATTACCAAACGCCGAGCCATGAAACCTCAGATACAGATTCTACTCCACCATCAATTGAAATATACCTGGAGATTCCCGTTCGCTATACAGTTCTCCTATCAAGGACAACAGCACACCTGTTCATCTCCGGAGTCCTTACAGCGCCTCTTGGAAGGCCTCCATCTTACCCACCCGGACTCGCATACTGAGTCAAACCTGCCCCGTACACCAGCTCGTTCGGCGGCTCATCCTTATTCGGCCACACCGCTTCGTAACTTACCAGGTCCTGTATCAGTTCGCAAAGGAACCCCTGCCAGGATGTCGGATGGTATAGTCTCCACTCCTAAATCTCGCCCTCCACGCTGAACTGGCTAATCAGGTGCCCTTGATCTTTCTCATGTTATTTTTCTAAAGACTTTTCATGTCCCCTTGTGAGATCTTTTAGGATTTGGACATCCGTGCGGAAGACGACAACTGACCTCTGTCCCGGAGGCCATCTTCCACCGAATCCTACTTGTTAGCTGTTCCGTATGTACTTTCTTTCTTTGTCCCATTGTTTTTTCTCAGTATTTTTTTTTCCCCCAGATTTCTTTGATATCGGTAGCCCCTGATTTACAAAGATATGCTGACTCCCTGCACTTGCTTTATGGCCGTTTGATGTAACTTGGTAATGTTTTTGTTTTTTATGTCTACATGATTTAATTTTAATTAGTGCAGAAAGATGTCAGATTTCTCACTGACCTATCATATGCAACCCTATCCCCCCTCACCCTCCTTTTCCTCCCCTTTTCCCTTGTCTCTTTTCCTTGCTTTCACCTCCTTCCTCCCATCTCTACCCTGATTTGCCCTCCTTCTCATCCTTGTCTACCCCACCCTTACCCTCCTTATTACTTGAAAGCCTCTGCGATATGGCTCTACAAAGATATTATTCTTTAGTCTAAATGTATCCCTACTGCTTTCTGTGATACTGCTAACTGGATTAGGTCCTCATGTTTTATTCTTGTTTCCTTTTTATTTGTTTGTTCTTATTTCAATATCTGCTTGGTTTAGCAAATTGTTTTGTTCACGCACTATTGTTACCCCTGCGGCGGCGGAGAGCGGTCACTGCTCCCCCCTCACTTAATGCACTTTCTCCCGGGCAACCTGTTTGGGGCCCTGGGGTTTGAGCATTGCCTTGCCGAGCAAGCCACCTTGGTATTTGACGGCTTTTGTCATTTTAAGGTTTGCCTTGCAGACAGAATTTCTTTTTTCTTCTCCTTCTTTCCCCCCTCTATCTCTTCTTTCTCTTTTCTTTTGTTCCCTTTCGGTCGGTCGATTCCTACATCCTATACGCTATCCTATAATTCCTCCCACCATATCTATAGATGGCCCCCCTGAATATATTATCTTTAAACGTTAAGGGTCTTAATATCCCTAACAAGAGGGTTAAGGCTTTTCGAAATTTTCACTCCCTGAAAGCTGGGATAGTAGCCCTCCAGGAAACGCATTTTGCGTTATCCCAAACCCCCAAATATTTTAGCCCCCACTACCCTCAAGTCTTTACTGCTTCGGCGGCTACTAAACATAGGGGTGTATTGATTGCGTTTCATCGCTCTTTGCCTTTCACACCCACTACGGAAATTAAAGACCCTGAGGGTCGTTACATTATTTTAGTTGGTCTACTCCAGGACTCCGAAGTCACATTAGTCTCTTATTATGCCCCAAATGGCAATCCTAACCCTTTTTTTTCACATCTCCTACAGGTTATTCAAACTCACTGCAAAGGCACGCTTTTTGTCTGTGGCGATTCCAACCTAACCCTGCATCCCCACCTAGTCAAATCACCATACACACCAGAAGGTCACTCCCTCTCGGCTCAGCTTAGGAAGCAGTTTCACATGGCATCCCTCCTAGACACCTGGAGGGAATGTAATCCCCTGAAAAGGAATTATACGTTCTATTCGCATCCTCACAAATCGTTCTCTAGGATTGATCACATTTTGACTCCGGTGGCCTCCTTCCCAGTCGTGCTCCAATCCAGTATATGTCCGATTCCCTGGTCTGACCACTGCGCCGTTATCACTACTATTACTTCGTTGGTTCCCAGAATTCAGAATGGGTCCTGGTGTATGAATGAGGCGCATCTTACAAATCAAACTTACTGCCTTGATATTCGTGTTGCTATAACTGATTACTTACGCCACAACGCTACTACAGACATATCCCCGGTTCTCCTCTGGGAAGCACATAAGCCGGTAATTCGGGGCAGCTGCATCTCTTTAGCCACACACATAAAAAGAGACCGTCAACGTAGGCAGCAACAGTTGGAGGAGGAGTACCCCCTGCACTTCCTCCAGTTCCAAGACTCGCCCACGGAACCCCATAGACTTATCCTCGAAAAAACCAAACTAGAACTAGACCTTCTATTAGCCGAGTCGGCAGACAAAGTCCTTCTTAGGGCTAATCATACATTATACACCAAGGCAAATAAACCTGATACCTTCCTGGCCCTACGCCTTCGTCAGCCTGATAAGATTCATAAACCACTTAGACTCAAAGTCACCAAGAACTCCTATACTAGTAACCCCGTTAAAATATTAGCTGAATTTCGTGAAAAGTTGGCTGACTTATACTCAGACAAAATTCAGTTCTCTCGACAGCAAGCTGAATCCCTATTTCAAAACCTGTCTATACCCGAATTATCCCTTTCAGATAGAGACTCCATTGATGCCCCGATTACATCGGAGGAAGTCCTGTTGGCTATAAAGTCTCTCAAACCCCATAAACGTCCAGGCCCCGACGGACTACCCAGTAACTACTATAAAAAATTTTCGGACGTACTAGCCCCCTTATTAACGAACTCATTTAACGCCCTATTAAAGCAGCAGGTCCTAGGTAGGGATTCCCTGATGGCCACGATAGCTATGATCCCCAAACCCAACACAGACACCACCCTATGGTCTAACTTTCGCCCCATATCCCTACTCAATGTGGATATAAAAATCCTAGCCAAAGTCCTTGCCTTGCGCCTTAACCTGATTATAGGTAAATTGATTCATAAAGATCAGGTAGGGTTTATCCCCCGTAGACAGGCTAGTGACAACATACGCCGAGTCGTCCTACTACAACACCTTGCGAAAGCACGTTCAATTCCTATGCACCTTTTATCCCTGGATATCAGAAAAGCGTTTGATACGGTCTCATGGCCTTACCTGCACTTCATTTTGAAACGCTGGGGTTTTGGCCCCCATTTCCTTCAATGGATTATATCCCTATATGCTGACCCCCCAGGCTTCAGTGAAATACTCAGGGTTTAGTTCCCAAAACTTCCCAATACGTAGAGGGACGCGTCAGGGCTGCCCCTTGTCACCGCAACTCTTTGCCTTAGCAATTGAACCCCTGGCTGAGCTTATTAGAGCTCACCCGGATATTAAGGGCTTAGAAGTAGCCTCTACCACCCAGAAATTATGCCTTTTCGCAGATGATGCTTTATTGTTTGTTACCTCCCCACATATCACTATCCCCAACTTGCTTGATCTCCTTGATAAATTTTCTAAAGTATCCGGCCTGGAAGTTAACCAGGCAAAGTCCAGGGCCCTTAACGTAACACTACCTAGCGACACTATGGCACTTCTCAAGACTAATTTTCCATTCCAATGGTCTAGCCTTTCTATTCCTTACTTGGGCATAAAACTTACTAGTGACCCCGCAGATCTATTTCGCGCTAACTACCTCCCAATGCTGAAGCACCTCTCATCCTTACTCCAGGATTGGCGTCTCCTTTGCATCTCTTGGATGGGGCGTATTACCGCTGTTAAGATGTCTTTGCTCCCCAAGCTTCTCTATCTATATAGAGTTCTCCCCATTCCAGTACCCTCTTATTTTCATCGCATAATCCAAAGCCGGGTTTTTACTTATATATGGGGACCCATAAAACCTAGGATTTCTAGATCCACCTTGCTCCGCCACTATAGGGCAGGAGGCTTAGGCATACCTCATTTCCAACATTACTATCACGCGGCCCAGCTTGCCCAGTTGGCACTTTACCACGCCACGGTTGAAGTTCCTATCTGGGTGAGTCTAGAGGCGGTAGATCTTCACCCTATATCCCTAACTAACCTTCTCTGGCTTCCCCCTACTGCTCGAGGCCCCGTCTCTAATCCCCTCACCTCTGACTCTATCAAGTTGTGGGATAGGTTGTGTAAGACATTTCGGTTGATCTCCCCACACTCCCCCTTACTATCTTATATTGGTCACCCTAAATTCCATCCTGCCTACGCTTCTTCTTTCTCATTCCGAGTGTGGGTACAGTCAGATCTAACTCGTATATGTGACCTGGTGGCGGGTGGCTCAATCAAACCGTTCTCCTCCCTGCAGGCCCAAAAACAATTACCAAATAGCGAATATTTTCGATACCTTCAAATTTCACACTTTGTAAAGCAGACTATTGGCCTGACAGGA
Source organism: Lithobates pipiens (assembly GCF_037356315.1). Lineage (NCBI taxonomy): Eukaryota > Metazoa > Chordata > Amphibia > Anura > Ranidae > Lithobates > Lithobates pipiens. The sequence goes on from NW_027507784.1 coordinate 251,897,678, forward strand.
GGGAGAGGTATGTACACAATATTTGAAAATATATGCAACTCTGATCCGCACGCCCCAGGTACCATATCACAACTGTATGCACATCTTACCTCCCAACCCTCGACGCTCCCGACGTATGCGCAGTGTTGGTCTAGGGACCTCGGCCTGAACTTGGAGGAGCACGACTGGTCTGACATTTGGCTACATACTAAGATCTCCTCACAAAATATTGTGGCCCTGGAAGCGAGTTATAAAGTTCTCATGCGTTGGTACCTTGTGCCAGATAGAATAGCAAAATTTTTACTTTCCTACTCCCCAAACTGCTTTCGCGGCTGTGCCGAGAGGGGTACACATCTACACATCTGGTGGACATGCCCTGTGGTGAAACGCTTCTGGTCTGAAATCTTTTTGATCTTATCTACTTTGTTTGATATCACAATAGACCCTGACCCGGCTTTAGCCCTCCTTAATTTTTATCCAAGCTTGTATACCAAGACAAAGATACGTCTCGCTCTGCAGGTCACCACAGCAGCCAAACAAACAATAGCCAAAGCCTGGAAAACTCCCACCCTACGCCTGACCGAAACTAAAAACAGGATTACGCAGGCAATGATACATAGCAAAATTGAGGCGACCATTCAAGATACTGTCCCCCGACACTCTAAAATTTGGCGTCCTTGGACTGAACATTTTTTACCTCCGCATTTTGACCGGCATTTATTGGACCCTTGACAACATTTTTCCCAGTCATAACGATTAACAGCTGGTTTAAAGCTATTTAGTGGGAGCCGACCGACCGAAATCCTTGCTTATCTGCTTTTTTTTCTTCCCCCTTCCCCCCTCTATTCTCTTCTCTTTTCCTCCCGTTCCTTCTTACTACCCATTTTTTCTAGTCTCTCCATCTTTTCCTCTTTTTTTTCTCTTCTGCTTCTGTGCCTTGTACTTCACTACCCACCCTCTTAATGTACTCAATTGTGAAATTCGTTCACCCTGGAGGTGATTTTGGATAACGCTAGTTAATTAGCGAATGTTCTGTGGTTTCTTGACTGCATAGAACTAGGTTTTTTGCACTTTTCTGTATTATAATGTCCTAGACTGTTTGCATGTTGCATATATATATGTCTATATGCTTTGGCCTCTAGGCTTGTGTTTCATGGGTTTCAACTAACTGTATTCATATTGATACCTTGACAATCTGACTGTAACCTGTCATGTTTTGGAGTACATTTTGTTATTGTCTTCCTGTATTATGTACAAGACGAAATGTTGTTGCCTATGTACTCTGTCTTCTTTGTTAATAAAAAATTTTTGAACATAAAAAGCACAGTGTGTCTAATCATTTTAGATTAGTACATAATAAAGAACCACAAGATTTAAACGTTTATGGCATAGATAAAGTAGAAAAACATTAGCGTGATAATCTTAAAAAAATTTTTTCTCAGAATGAAACCGGCTGGATTTTTTAATTAGACACACTAAACCCAGCAGGATTAAATATAGATCTACCTTAATTGTTTTATCTCAAATTTTTAGGTGACATGCATTTTAGTTTTAACTTTATTTATTTTTTTACTTGAGGGTTACATATGTTTTAGGGATATGCAAAACTTTTTAGATAATTAGTGTAATTATTTGTTTATTTCATGATTTTTGTTGAGGTTTGGATCATATCACATATGCGGATTAAGCGATAAGATGTAAGGGGTCTATAAAAATATTGTTTTTACAGGTATCTGTCCTATTAGTGAATGGTAGAAAGAAGGATTGTGTATTTTATTAGTTTTTTTTATTGTTGCAAAAAATTTAAGATTACAATTATATAAATGTGAGCAAAATTGCCAGTATACTGAGTAGTCATTGCCGGCAATTAAAGGGATCTGAGGTTCATGCAGTGTAGGAGAGCCATGCAGTAACACCTCCTGTCTGGCATAGACAACACATGTAGAGACATGGTTACGGCACGTCACTTTTGATTTTCATCTTTCTGGGCATGTGGAATGCATGCTGGCTCTGGGGACAATCTGAGCAGAGCAACAGTGCTCTTAGACATACAAGTGATCTGTATAGTGCCTAGAGAGAGTGGCAACTGAATTAGTAAGTTTTTAAATACTGTTTTTAATAAGCTTTAATACAGTTTTACGTTATGGGATTTCCCTGTGTGATTTATGTGTTTCCAAGTGAGTGTGGAGAAAAAAGAGCAGTGGAGAGCAGTGGTAATGTGGAGGAATCCCCTACTACGTGTGATATCTAAACCAAGTGATGTCAGACCTTTTTTTGAATAAAAAGGTCCATTGCCTCTGGTGAGTGTGTTGCAGCACTGGGTAGAGCACCTTTATTACATGTGTTAAGCACAGAGTGGCACGTGGAGATTATTAATTGAATTGCGCATATCCATTTTATTTTTTCATCACTTTATTTTTTGCTGGCTTTTGCACAATAATTGATGTACACTTTCATGTTATATAAATTCATTGCACTTTGAGACATTGATCTATTTGCAAATTTGTTTTTTTTTAGATTTATTTGTTTATTTGTTGTATTGCTTAGTACTGTATATTAGACATGAAATTAAGCTATCAATTTCAAAGCGCTAGTTTTCTTAAGCACTTAGGATGACCGGGTATTATTTTAATGAAAGCTACAAATTTAGAAATATTGGAAATTACTTTTGAAATTACATTAAAGTATTAGATTATGGGAGATTTTAGTGATGCGGGATTGCATGAATATGTGAATGTGCATAGCAAATGCAATCTCTGATACTTTTTGGCAAAACTCATGCATTGGAGTGGACACTACATAGCAAAGGCATTTCTTAGTAAATTCTGGAAAGATTTTGAAGTTACAAAATAAAATGTTAACATTTTAAAAGAGAAACAAGAAACAATGAACACTAGATACACTAGATATAACGTTGATGATTTCATAGTGCTCTTTGGAGGTATTGTTATAAAGGTAGAATTATGTTTTAAAACCACACACTTATGGTGACCTACTGGCTTTACTACTGTTGAAATCACTGACCTGGGACATTTCAGGAATAGCATATCATGAAAGCCATATAAAAGTCAGATCTGCATATTTGTTTTGGGTCACAGATTCAAAATATTGGAACCAGAGAGTCAGCATGACATTCAGGCAACTAGCATTTTTAGAAGAAAGGTCAGCAAGGTTTCATTAAAATTGACATTACCAAGCCATGAGTATTTAAACTGTTGGGATAGTTTGAAAGGATTCATACCTCAGGACATGCTTTGGAAATCTTTCCTCTTCATTAGGTCAAGCAATACTGAATATAATGTACATCTTGACCCAGAGATGAACCTGTATCTCTTGAAAGAGCTCATCATTTCCCAATTAAAGACTATTAAAAGATTCAAGTAAATATTTATTACAATTATAATTTTTTTCTTACATTATTCATGTTTGCATGAATTAAGGTGAAGTGGTCATTAGAAGTAGCTACCACTTTTTAAGCCACAATTAAGCCATCTTTCTAGGATAGCTGGAGAGTATGACTTTTTTTTTTTATAGCTTTCTTGTTTGTCAAAGGACTTAAATCACTGCAATTCATTTTAACATTGGGTATTATCCTGATACCTGGAAACAGCACTGAGCATTGAATCGTAATTTGGGTGACATACAGTGGGTGAGTAGAAGTAGCTGGGTCTGAGATTTGTGTGGATTCTATGTCATCAGTGGTAAATATGGACTCTCATGAGGTGCAAGATCTGAGGGATGACTGCTTTTTACAAGGGGCCCAAGGTAAAGAGGGCCAGGTCAGGACAACCATTTATCAGTTAGTTGAAGACCATGCAAAGGAACCACATTAGAAAATGTCTGCTAAATTGCATATTTTTAATAGTGCATGGTTCTGTAATTTGTATTCTGGATGATTATAAGTCTCTATTATTTAAAATGAATGTGCTACACTCGTAAAGGCCTTGGTTCAGTCTCCCTTTTTTCATTACCCTTGTTTTTGGAGACAGTTTGCAGAATCAATTTGGGAACTCTGGCACTAATTTTGTTGTACATTAAAGAAACATGCCTAAAGGACTGTATTGGGGGTGTTCTTGCTTCACTCCTGTACACATTTTCCATCACTGACTTAAAAAAATTAGATTCTGATACCACTTGGGTGGTAGTGGAAACTAGTGATGGACGAACTTCCGATGGGACGTTTCGCGAACGCGGACCGCGAACGCGGCCGATAGTTCGCGAACCGGAACGTTCGCGGCTGGCCCCATTGACTTCAATGGGAGGCGAACTTCGCAAACCTACAGGTCAAATTTGCAGCCACAAAATAATTAATAGCTGTGCAAACATAGTCCCACCACATGGCCATTGACATAACACATGTATGAGGTGAATCTGGGATCGACAACTACAAGCATTCTTTTTTTATATGGGAAATTGTTGTGACAATTCAGGACTGTGGAGCGCATGAAGGCAATGGAGGAGAGGGAAGGTCAGGGACCAGGGTAGGCAAAGAAAAGGGTGCAGGAGATGATCACCAGCAGCGTGACATACAGCAATGACACCTACTCCGTGATAGAGTCATCTGACACCAGCACCGTGATAGAGAGCACTGACATCAGCAGCGTGACATACAGCAATGACACCTGCACCGTGATAGAGTCATATGACAACAGCACCGTGATAGCGAGCACTGACATCAGCAGCGTGACATAAAGCACTAACACCAGCACCGTGATATACAGCACTGACAGCAGCACCATGATAGAGAGCACTGACATCAGCAGAGTGACATACAGCAATGACACCTGCACCGTGATAGAGTCATCTGACACCAGCACCGTGATAGAGAGCGTACTTACATCAGCAGCGTGACATTAAGCACTAACACCAGCACCGTGATATACAGCACTGACAGCAGCACTGTGATAGAGAGCACTGAATTCAGCAGTGTGATATACAGCACTGACACCTGCACCATAAGCAGCCCCAGGAGGAAGTCAGCATAGCACAGGGATGGTGGGAGCCCCTCATAATGAGCATAGCACAGGGATGGTGGGAGCCCCTCGTAATGAGCATAGCACAGGGATGGTGGGAGCCCCTCATAATATGCACAGCAGAGGTACAGCCCCAGGAGGAAGTCAGCACAGCACAGGGATGGTGGGAGCCCCTCATAATAAGCAGCCACAGGAGGAAGTCAGCACAGCACAGGGATGGTGGGAGCCCCTCATAATAAGCAGCCCCAGTAGAAATATGACACCGCTCAATCTCTTCAAAGAGGAGGGTACGGGCATATAGTACAGTGTGCTTTTTTTGGACAAGGAAGTGAGCCAAATGAAGAAAGAAGGTCTTTGTGCTCGTTTAAAAAAATTGTTTATAGACATATACATGGTCTACTGGTCACATGTGTTGAATTTCTCCGAGATCCATGCCTCATTTATTTTTAGAAATGTAAGGTAGTTAACACTGTCGTGAACTAGGCGAGTACGCTTATCGGTCACGATCCCCCCTGCTGCGCTGAACGTCCTTTCGGACAGGACACTGGATGAGGGGCAAGCCAACAGTTCGATTGCAAATTGGGCAAGCTCTGGCCAGAGGTCAAGCCTGCCCACCCAGTAGTCTAGGGGTTCATCACTCCTCAGAGCGTCCACATCGGCCGTTAACCCGATGTAGTCGGACACCTGATGGTCTAGGCGTTCCCTGATGCTGGATCCGGATGACACCTGTCGATGGGTCGGCTGAAAGAATGACCTCATATCCGAAGTCACCAACACATCTTCAAACCGGCCTCTTTTTGCAGGCGCTGTTGGATTGGTACCCGCAACTCCTTCTCTGAGAGTGGGAATTGCTCCTCTGCCAGCACACACAAAAGCAGAATGCAGCATTTCTCGAAGCAAGGCCTGGAAGTGCTGCATTCTGCCAGCCCTCTCTGACGGCGGTAACATTTCCGCCATTTTGTGTTTGTACCGGGGGTCTAAGTACGTTGCCACCCAGTACTGGTCCTTGACCCTTATGCTTTTTATACGGGGGTCCCTATTAAAACACTGGAGCATGAAGGCCCCCATTTGCACTAAAGTGGAAGCGGTGTGGTGGCCTGGCTCCTGCTCATCATCCAGGATAATGTCGTCCTCTTCATTCTCCTCTCCCCATCCACTCACAACAGGGATCCCAGAAAGGTTTAAAGCATGCTCTTCTTGCTCCTCCTCATCCGCCCCGGCACCATCCTCCTCTGACTCCTCTCCAGACTCCTGTTGTTTACTTGTCTCAGATAGAGCAGCCCCCCCTGGGAATTCATCCAGCATTGCAACTTCCTCATCTTCCCGCTCCTGCTCCTCCACAGCTTGATCAATGAAACAACGCTCCATAAAGAAGGCATAAGGTACCATGTCACTGATGGCGCCATGGCTGCGACTGACCAGTTTGGTGATCTCCTCAAATGGGTGCAGAAGTCTGCATGCTTCGCGCATGAGCAGCCACTGGCACGGTGAAAAAAAACCCAGCTCCCCAGAACCGGTTCTGCCGCAGAGTTCATACAGGTAGACGTTAACTGCACGTTTCTGCTGGAGCAGCCTATCAAGCATATATAAGGTTGAGTTCCATCGCGTCGGGCAATCGCAAATAAGACGTCTGACCAGCAGATTGTGTCGCCGCTGAATGTCAGCAAGGCGAGCCATGGGCTGTCAAATTGAGCGTTGTTAGCCACTAATCTGCCTGTGAACGCAAAGCTGAAAGGAGTGCCGGGCCAGTGTGGCTCTTGGCTTCCAGGCACAACAGACGCAGCATGGCATTGCAACGTCTCACCTGGCATGTCGAATAGGTTCTGGGGAGCTTGGGCGGCGCAGTGGAAGAGACGCTAGCAGCAGAAAAGGAGGAGTCAGCCGAGGAGGAGAGGGAGGAGGATGGAGTAGGAGGAGGAGGAGAAGAAGAGTCAGACCTGCATGCAATCAGTGGCGGTAAAACCAAATCTACACGGGTGCCACGGGTTACATGCTTGACGGCTGTCAGAAGGTTCACCCAGTGGGCAGTAAAAGTGATATACCTTCCCTGCCCATGTTTGCTAGACCACGTGTCTGTAATCAGATGTATCTTGGCACCGACACTGTGTGCCAGAGATACATTCACTTGCCGCTGAACATGGCCATATAGCTCTGGGATGCCCTTCTGTGAGAAATACTTCCTTCCTGGGACCTTCCATTGTGGTGTTCCAATGGCCACAAATTTGCGAAAGGCCTCCGAGTCCACCAGTTTATATGGCAGTAGTTGGCGGGCTATCAGTTCTGACAAGCCAGCCGTCAACCGTTGGGCAAGAGGGTTATCCGGCGTCATCATTTTTTTACGCTCAAACATTAGGCCCACGGAAGCCTGCCTTTTTGCAGAAAAACGTGAGCTTGGCGTGATGGAAGGTGGAGTGGAGGACAATTGTGAGGAGAGAGGAGAAGGAGAAGTAGAAGACGAGGCTGGACGGTGAGAGCCTGGAGTGTGGCTTTGTGTGTTCCGTTGCTCCCACTGGGCTCGGTGATGGCTGCTCATGTGCCTTCTTAAGGCGGTCTTCCCTAGGTGAGTGTTGGGCTTACCGCGACTAATGCGTTGGCTGCAAAGATTGCAGATGGCAACGCTATTGTCAGCAGCGGACACGTTAAAAAAAGCCCACACTGCGGAGCCATGTGCCGGTGTCCTGGGAGCGCCAGATGTGACCGTACATGGTCGATGACTCGCTCCTGATACATTTGCAGTCTGCTTTGTCCCTCCTGTGCAATGTAAGTTATTCCTGCTTCTCCTCCCTATCTGCTGGTCCATATCTCCCTCTGAACTCCCCTCCTCTTCCTCTCTTGTGGGCACCCACGTGACATCACTAGACACGTCATCATCGATGTCACCTTCCCCACCGCTATAAGTAGAGATCTCGGAGTAGGCAGCAACACCGTGCACCAACCTCCTCCTTGGGCTGATCTGGGTACTGTCGTCAGACTGCTGAGTAGTGGTTGTTGCTACCTCCTTACATAGTTACATAGTTAGTCAGGTTGAAAAAAGACACAAGTCCATCCAGTTTAACCAAAAAAAAATATATATATATACTATACATACACATATATATATATATATATATATATATATATATATATATATATATATATATATATACATATATATACACACATACATATATATATATATATATATATACACATACACACATACACATACACATATATACACACATACTGTACATATACCAGCCCATATACCCAATTCTATACCCACAGTTGATCCAGAGGAAGGCAAAAACCCCAGCAGAGCATGATCCAATTTGCTAAAGCAGGGGAAAAAATTCCTTCCTGATCCCCCGAGAGGCAATCGGATTTTCCCCGGATCAACTTTACCTATAAATTTTAGTACCCAGTTATATTACGTACACTTAGGAAATAATCCAGGCCTTTCTTAAAGCAATCCACTGAGCTGGCCATAACCACCTCTGCAGGGAGTCTATTTCACATTTTCACAGCTCTTACTGTGAAGAAACCTTTCCGTATTTGGAGATGAAATCTCTTCTCCTCTAGACGTAAAGAGTGCCCCCTTGTCCTCTTTGTTGACTTTAAAGTGAATAACTCGACACCAAGTTCCCTATATGGACCCCTTATATATTTGTACATGTTGATCAAATCCCCCCTTAATCTCCTCTTATCAAGAGTGAATAAATTCAGTTCCTCTAATCTTTCCTCATAGCTGAGTTGCTCCATGCCTCTTATCAGTTTGGTTGCCCTTCTCTGCACTTTCTCCAGTTCCCCGATATCCTTTTTGAGAACTGGTGCCCAAAACTGAACGGCATATTCCAGATGAGGTCTTACTAATGATTTGAACAGGGGCAAAATGATATCTCTCTCTCTGGAGTACATACCTCTCTTAATACAGGAAAGGACTTTGCTCGCTTTGGAAACCGCAGCTTGGCATTGCATGCTATTATTGAGCTTATGATCTACCAAAACCCCCAGATCCTTCTCCACTATGGATTCCCCCAGCTGTACTCCCCCTAGCGTGTATGATGCATGCATATTCTTAGCCCCCAAGTGCATAACCTTACATTTCTCAACATTAAACCTCATCTGCCACATAGTCGCCCAATTAGACAGAGCATTGAGGTCTGCTTGTAAATTGGCGACATCCTGTAAGGACGTTATTGCACCACATAGCTTGGTGTCATCTGGTGTCTCCTCTTCCTGATCCAATACCAAGAGTGGCTGCGCATCAGAAATGTCTTGAAATGGATCGGAAAATAATTCCTGTGACTCAAGCGGAAGGTATGTGGTGGTTGTGGTGTTGTTGGTGGTAGTGTCTTTGGGGGTGCACATAGAGAGTGAAGAAGAGGGTGCAGATCGAGAGGATGAGGAGGGTGCAGAAGAGTAAGGCTGAGTGAGCCACTCAACCAAGTCTGGTGCGTCCTTTAAAGTAATTGAACGCACCTTCTGCAACTTCCCACTTTGGCTCAAGCCTGTTGCTCTTGCCCTACCCCTACCACCCCTGTGGAAGGGCCTGCCTCTTCCTATGCCTGTCATTTTTTAAATGACCCTGTGACAAAACTTTCAGTCCCTATACCGATGAAGGACTGCTGCAGTATAGGGCAGCGGTCAGCAGTAGTGCACCTCAACCCTATGTATTGTGGACCTGTACCAGTCCTTATAGAATAGCAGACTGTACCTCACTCAACCCTATGTACTATAGCACCCTACACCAGGTTATTACCTTACCAGTCCTTATAAGGACCTTTGTGGAACAAGTAGGTTGTGAATGATTAGCAGACTGCAGCAGAAGAGCAGCAGTCAAGTATAATATTCTTTCTATATTTGGAAGAAAGAATATTATACGTGTACAATCCTATTACCATACCACTGATATCAGTCCTGAAAAGAACCTTTGTGGACCTAATATAGTAACAGCTACTGATTAAACTGACCCTCACTGCCTCACACACTGCTTCCTGCCTGTCCCTATATAAACTGACAAAACAGAGGCTACTGGAACAATAACTGGAATAGCACTTTTGTGGACCTGATAGTAATAGCTAATGACTAAACTGACTGTCCCTACAGCAGACACACCGTCCTGTCCCTTTCTCTAAACTGACAAAAGACACTCAGGCTGCTGCAACAATCAGTAGCACAGCAAACCTATATCCTGAACTGTGAACCACACCTAACACCTATACCAGTCCTGAAAAGAACTTTTGTGTACCAAATAGCTAGCGATTTGGGTCACTGCAATCTCTCCCTGCTCCACACAGCAACCTCTCCCTATAGTGACATACAAAAGAATGTAAAATGGCCACCGGATCGGGTCTATTTATAAGTTAGGGGGAATGTCCAAGTGTCCATGTGCTGTAATGTCTCAATTGGCTGTCCTGTACCCCATGATGGATGTGTCATCATAGGTCAAAGTTCTTTTACACAGAAAACCCGGAAGTCCGCCGGGCGAACGGCGGCAATAGTCCGCCGATCGGGCGAATCGCGAACAGCCGAAATTTGCCGCGAAACGACCGCCGGGCGAACCGTTCGGCCATCACTAGTGGAAACTATATAATGTGCAAATAAGTAGCCAAGAGAGTAGAGATATTTATTTGGAACAGAGTGGTTTGCATGATTCTGGCAAAGTGTGAAACATCTGAGGCCCCTCTGTGCTGTCTCTAGTCACTTTTACTCGATAACCAAAGAAATACTTAAGCTCTCCATACACTGTTAATTATTTTTTTTCCATTCAGTCAGCAGCTGAAGAAAATAAATATTAAGATTCCTCCACCCAAACAAACAAGGTGGATGGATTAATCCCCGACCCCCACCACCTCTCCCTGCTAGTACATTGTAGGTGCAGGTGCCACTGTCAGAATACAACAATCAATGGCTACAGCAGACTGGCTGCAGCCGCTGATCAAAGAAAGTTTTCCAAAATTTCCCTTCAACAGAATTCGATCAACTGACCAATTTCTGTTGAGCTGGGAATGGTAAGCACTGATTAAAATTTGGTTAGTCTCGGCTAAACAGGCTGAATTTTGATCAGTTTCTGTTCAGCTTTAGTTTGATTGCTGTGTCCTGTCTTAATGTAAATGTAGAATGATACCTGACAGGCAAGGACCTAGCAGAAGCAGAAGAGCTAAAGAAGAGATGGCAATAATACACAAAAGTACTATACAAGAAAGATCTGAATGTCCCATATAACCATGATGATGCAGTCACTGACCTTGGACCAGATATCCTGGAGAGGGAAGTCAAGTGGGCCTTAGAAAGCATTGCTAATAACAAAGCTGGCTGAAGTGATGGTATCCCAGCTGAGTTATTTAAAATCCTAAAAGATGATATTGTTAAAGTGCTGCACTCAATATGCCAACAAATTTGGACAACTCAGGAATGGCCACAGGACTGGAAGAAGTCCGTTTACATTCCAATACCAAAGAAGGGCAGCACCAAAGAATGTTTAAACTACCGTATGATCGCACTCTTCACACACGTTAGCAAGGATATACTGAAAAGTCTACAAGCTGGTTTCAGCAGCATGTGAACTGAGAGCTACCACAAGTACAAGCTGGATTTTGAAGAGGCAGAGGAACTAGATCATGGAGAAAGCAAGGGAGTTCCGGAAGAATGTCTAATTCTGTTTTATTGAATACAGTAAAGACTTCGACTGTGCGGATCACAACAAGATGTGGCAAATACTAAAAGATATGGAAATACCAGACCACCACACCTGTCTTCTGAAAAACCTGTATGCAAGTCCAGAAGCAACAGTTAGAACAGGACATGGAACAACTGACTGGTACAAAAAATTAAGAAAGGAGTATAGGCAATGATGTATATTGTCACCCTACTTATTTAACTTATATCTAGAGTACATAATGCAAAATACCAGGATCGATAAATCACAAGCCGGAATTAGAAGGGAGAAATATCAACAACCTGAGATATGCAGAGGATACCACACTAATGGCAGAACGTAAAGAAGAACTAAAGTGTCTCTCAATGAAGGTGAAAGAGGAGAGCACAAAAGCTGGCCTGAAATTGAATATTAAGAAAACTAAAATCATGACAACCAGTCCCATCAGTCCTTGGCACATAGAAGAAATAGAAACAGTGACAGATTTTATCTTCCTGGGCTCCAAGATCACAGCAGATGGTGACTGTAGCCATGAAATTAAGAGACACTTGCTTCTTGGGAAGAAAAAAGTAGTGTTTATGGCCGTGAAAGTTGGACGATTAGGAAGGCTGAGCACCGAAGAATTCCAGTGAATCCTGAAGGAAATCAACCTTGAATATACAATGGAAGGACAGATCTTGAAGCTTAAACTTGAATACTTTGGACACTTAATGTGAAGAGAGGACCCATTGGAAAAGACCCTGGTGCCAGGAAACATAAAAGGAAAAAAGAGAAGAGGACAACAAAAAACAAGATGGATAGATAGTATCATCAAAACGATAAACATGAAGTTAAGTAAGCTCCAAAAATCCTAGCAGGTTATGTAAAAACACATCAGAAAACATAAATAAATCTCTATTGGTGGTGGATATGCCTGGTCTAGATCAGATCTAAAACTTTGCTAATGAGTGTTCTCATATTTAAGCTGTTCACATGTTTGTCTTTAAGTGTTAATGTTCTGTGTTTCATATCCACCAGGGACACTATCTGTATGCTGACAGTAGGGCACAAGGTTACACAGAGTAGTATGACAGAATAATGTACTTTCTTGAATGCATGGGTGTCTGTTGCCAAAAGAATTTAAGATATGAAGTGATATATAAGTGAAATGTGACTGAGAGCAGAGTTAATGTAAAATAAATGATTTGTGTGATGCCAGTGAGAGTTTATTTTTTGGAAACAGGATTGTAACTATTAAGTGAGCATTGAATTTAAGTGTGACATTGAAATGTTGTTGAATGTTTTACTTTGTAGAGTTCACGGAAAGATTATTGCAGTACCAATTTCACTTGTAGCACATTAGTAAACTGTAAATGTGTATTTTTGTTCTTTATGTTACAATTTTGCTGTTAGCCATACTCTCTGTATTGCATGCATTATATAGAAATATCTCCTTTTAAAATAAGGTATAAAATGTATATCATGAGCCATGCAAAAGAGGTTTCAGTAAAAGCAGGCGAGAAATGAATGGCATGGCCTTGGTTTTATATACTAGTTACAGACAGATGTTGTTGCTGTAAATTTGTCATGAGAATTTAGCATCCTACTCCTGAAATTGCTCTTCTAATGGCTGTCACACTGACCCACTGAGATTGACTTGCTAAATAGGTGGAGGTTGTTGAATTAGCAAAGTAAATGTTAGGTGAACATGTGATATCTTTGAATACCCAAATTCGTGTGCAAAGGAAATTTGAAAAGCAGTATGTTTACTCGTACATAATTGACTGATCAGTTGTTTGAATTAAACTTAGCAGTACCTTATTTCCAATGAACATTAATTTTACTTCAGTAAACCAGTTCCATCATCGACACTAGAATGCTAGGGATAGCATGGCATTCAGCAAAATGAACATTTTCATAGTGAAAAATGGCAGCATCCAAGTATCCAAGTATGCCTTGGTGGAGTTCCATTTTTCCATCTTCTAAATAGTATTAGCATAGGTACGACTTTTTGGCTCATATGCTGTAGTACTATTGCATATACTGTATACCATTTTCATAGCATTCAGTAGTGTTTATTTTGTGTATATGCTACTGCTGATACATTGGTAAATAGCTACCAAGCTAGTATGCTTTCCATAGATTCTACATCTATCTTGTTTAGGTTTTATGTAAGACAACTGTTGCCCAAAAAGCAATGTCCAGTCTTATTAGATCTGACATCTGAAAGGAATTGTATGTCACCTACAAAGGTATCTATAGAATCATGATAGTTTTCCCATCTGAAAGTTGCTGTCAGTTGATATCAGTTAATATCAGGTCACCTGAGTATGACAAGTACCGAGATTCTATACTTGTTAATGCCCAGAAAACCACTTGATGCTATTTATAAATCTATATTCTATTTTAAATCAAGTATCTTTATTTTGATGCCAGACAATCTCACCGTAGTGTAAAGTCATCATTAATAAATATAATTTCTATCTGTGCATTACCTTTTAAAAAGACCTAAAAAGGCTTCTTGTTTTCCTTTGGTTAATATGTATACAGTATATAATTTTCAGTAAATGGAAGCTGAAGCCTCCTTTCCCTGTGGATTCCTAATACAGAGAAACGCAGCATCGGGCAGAGCTGGAAGACCAGACGTCACCACGCACCAGCTAGCTGGCACGAGCCACGACTGTGTCCCTCGCTTTTGAAGTGCCTGCTTTTTTGCTGGTTATAGATGTTAACGGTGCAATGTTGTTTTTTCTAAATAAAGGAACTCTGATTCTTAAACCCACTGCACTATGAAGCCCCCTTTTTTCCTTTCATGATTTATCCATTGAAAGTTGTTATGCTTAAACGTGGGTCTTGGATTGTTTTGAACACTCTATGGAATATTTTTTTGTTTCTTTTTTTTGTTTTTTTAGCAAAGGGTTTTTGCTTTTCAGCACAGGTTCAATTTATGTTTGCTAATAAACATGTATTTTGTTGTTCTTTGATGTCCTTTGAACACAACTGTTTGAGTTTGTATGTACTGGTGCAAATGTTGTATTCAGCATAGGTGTTACACATACATTTGTTTGTTTTTACACATATTGGCACCCTCCTTTTTTGGTTGTGCATCTATTTTTATCTTATACACATTTCCAAGCTGAATATTCCAGTTTTTTAGATTGCAGCAACATCGTGTATATATATTATTTAGTACTCACTATATATATATATATATATATATATATATATATATATATATATATATTTTTTTATATATATTTTTTTTTCATTAGTATCCACTGGGGGTAGCATGGATTATTTACGTTACACATCAAGCTGAAGCAATGAAATTTCTTTTTTTCCCACTACATTCTTTTCTCAATAAAATTGACCATCTGTTTTATGGATATCCCCACTGTAGCTAAATTCAGACCTTTTTAGCAAAAGTGTTTATTACCCTTTTGTTCCCCCAGTGTTTGTCTGATTTTATTTAGAAGCTCTGCAATACAAAGCCAATCAGACAAGAAACTTCACATTTCAACAAAATTTGTCAAACTGTAATCTCTGAATTACTTCTGGCTTGATAAAATGATGTGCTAATTTATGAAGGCAATAAAAAATGCAGTATCCCCAAGAACCTATACAGATTTGAATTTGGATAGGACAGTGATCACTTAACCACTTCAGCCCCTGAAGGATTTGTCCCCTTCCTGACCAGGCCATTTTTTTGCGATTTGGCACTGCATCGCTTTAACTGGCAATTGCGCGGACGTGCGATGCTGTACCCAAACAAAATTTATGTCCCTTTTTCCCCCACAAATTGAGCTTTCTTTTGGTAGTATTTGATCACCTCTGCAGATATTGTTTTATGTGCTATAAACAAAAAAATAGTGACAATTTTGAAAAAAAAACACTATTTTGTAGTATTTGCTATAATAAATATCCCAAATAAAAAAACAAAAACAAAACAATTTCCCTCCGTTTAGGCCAATATATATTCTTCTACATATTTTTGGTAAAAAAAATTGCAATAAGTCTATATTGATTGGTTTGCACAAAAGTTATCACGTCTACAAAATACGGGATAGATTTATGTAATTTTTCTTATTATTATTGTGTTTTCTAGTAATGGCGGTGATCTGTGATTTTTATCAGGACTGCGAGATTGTGGCGGTTAGATCGGACAATCAGACCCAATTTCCACGTATTCAACACCAGAGAAAACAGAGTCCATCCCCAATATATAAACACTGAGAGGGGGCGTGGCTTGGCGCCGTATGGAGATGGCTGCCTGATCCTTGGGCTCTCTCCACCGGAGGCTACACCGTTCGCATTTAGGAGCTACAATCAGCGATATAATGGGGAAACTGAAGGGGAAGTCACCGCAGTCGCGGTCCCGCTCCCCGAGAGGCACGGACCCGCCGCCGGAACGCAGTATTCCAGAGATATTCCGGGCCCGATCACGCGAGGCCGCGGCTTCACCTCGGGCCTACTCGGAACAACGAGCATCTAGCCTCAGCCCATCACACAGCAGAGGAGCTTCTCCCACAGCCAGTGCTACCGCTGCCCGCCCGCTTAATATGCAGGATCTCAGGGCGGTGGCAGCGGATATTAAAGAATCCCTTACAGCGGTGATCACTGACCTCAGGAGGGACATTCAGTCTCTTCATGTAAGGATGGAGGAGCTGGAAGAAACGACGGCCCGCCATGACACTACCATGCAGCACCTGCAACATGCCTCACATACCCACAGCAGCCAGCTCAGAGATATCCACAGACACGTGGAAGATCTGGACAACCGTGGACGCCGCCACAATCTCCGGGTAAGAGGCATCCCCGAATCTGTTGATCAGGCCCACCTAGCCCAAGTGACAGTACAGATTTTTAATGACTTGCTGGGAAGACCCCCCTGAATCCCCTATAGAATGGGAAAGACTGCATAGAGCGCTTAAACCCAGGGGTAGGGATACAGATCCCCCCAGGGATGTGATCTGCTGCCTGACAAGCTTTAGAATGAAAGAGGAAGTAAACCCTGATGGGTTTACTTCCTCTTTTTTTCCCTGCAAAGGTAAAGCATAATGGACTACTATGCATCACATAGTAGCTCATTATGTGTCACTTACCTGACACAGGAGCCAGCGAAGTCGCCGCTGTCACCTGTAGTCCGCCGCATCCATCTTGGTTGTGGCGTCTCTCGCAGCTCCGACGAATGACAGCGGAGAAGCCGCGATGACGTCACTCCCGCGCATGCGCACGGGAGTCGCGTCTCGGAGCTCCGACGCTGCCATTCGGCGGAGCCGCGATGACGTCACTCCCGCGCATGCGCACGGGAGTCGACAAATTAGGCAAATCCATTCTTGGACTTGCCGCATTTAGTGCGCCTGCGCGCCGCTGTCTACGGCGCATGCGCCGTAGACAGCGGTGCCCATTTTCGGGCAAATATCTCCTAAACCATATAGGTTTAGGAGATATTACTTGGACCTACAGGTAAGCCTTAATCTAGGCTTACCTGTAGGTCAAAGTTGTTTGGAAGGGTTTACTTCCATTTGAAGGAGGACATACTGCGTAGAGCCAGAGATCGCCGTAACCTAAACTACCAAGGGGCAGAGGTTAAAATATTTCAAGACCTATCCCCCATAACCCTTCAAAATAGGAGAGATTTACGTCCACTTCTGGACGTCCTCCGCCACAAAGGGATCCAATATCGCTGGAAGTTCCCCTTCTGCTTATCGGCCTCATCAGCAGGAAGAACGGCTAATCTGAGAGTCCCGGAGGACCTCAGGGAATTCTGCAACATTCTTCAAATCCCTCTGGTGGATCTTCCAGACTGGTACAGTGCCTACCGCAACACTCCATTGCCAAGAACCAATTCGATGGAAGCCATACCGGTGCGGGACGATTTCCACATCCGGAGACGCAGATCGCTGTCCCCTAGGCCGCTGACTCAGAGGGATCCGAGAGACCGCCAGAGCCCCACCGCTTCTTCCGCCCATAGGAGAGCAAGGCCAGATAGGCCCTGAGGGTCTGGACTTCGTATCATTGTCCATCTTCAGGTACATCCCGGCCCAGAACTGTCCTTTATCTTCTCCAGAACTTTCCCCCTTTTTGTTTTGTTTCTCGCCCTGACTGTTGGGAATCTCAACATATCTACGCTTTCTTCTCAAGAATTTCCGCAGGTCGGCAGCCCTCTACGTTTCACGAAACAACGTACCCAGACACCCTGAACATACTTATACCCCCTTGCTTGAACTTCTCTCTATGGACTAGCGACCAGGACTCGGATGGATGGTCCTTATGGAACAACTATTCTATACAGGGGGGTGAGGAGGATACCGAAGCCTTTTGTCTTCTGTGGAAGGGGAAATTTTTCTTGCCCCCCCCCTTTTTTTTTTTTTTTTTATTTCTTCCCCCTGCCGTGACCACCGCCAGGACCAGTGTCCGTTCATTCCTTGACAGATAACTGACGCCGGAAGACCCAACTTGGTCAGCATGCATCTCACATACACACTGTAATGGTCCTATACTGCCCGCGGAGATGCATTCTACTCTTTCCCCAACGCCCTCTTCATCTCTATACACTGGCCCCTCCTTCTCTTTTTCTCACTGCGCTAAGATGCCGCCTTTATGAATATGTGCTCTGTCTTATGGGGATAAAGTATTTGAAGACGGGCGGTGGGGAATGGGGTCGCACTCAAAGTACTTGAAACGCTTAACTTTTGTCACTGCAATTTACTATGTTATCAAGTCTTCTGCTTATCCCTCTCTTTACAGTGGTCCCCACACGTTAATATTGTACTCTAGAAAAAATCGCCAGGCTTGGTATAGATACACCTCTTTATCTAACACACGACCTCATGACGCGCTGTGGCAATACTTCCTCGGAAGCTTTATTTTATGGTGCACCCTACGACTCTAGTGCCTTAACCTACCCTGAGACGCACTTGGTCGAGACATCCCCCATTCCTGTCTCTCAGATAGTCGAACACTGATCACCCTACACTCTACTTCCTAAGAAGCTCACATACTTAGAACACCTCGACCACTGCTATGGCCCAAAACTGACGCAGCTGAAACTCTAGATGTCTACACACTACAACCTTCCTACACTTTTTTTTTAATTTATTCCCTTTTTTTTTTTAACCCTCAGAGAGAACGAGAGAATGACGAACCTTATCCCCCCATCCAGAGTGTAGCTTCTGTGAAACCCAACAGTCAGGATAGCATTAGTCCTTCAGCTCACCACAGTTACATGTTGTTTCCAACTTCCGAAGGGCACTTTCCACATTGAAGCCCTACCCAAAGCTGCCCCCCTGAAGTTACTCTTGGTTTTACCTATAAATTTGTGGGTTTATAATATGTTTTATGTACATGTTTTTGCTGTGATACATTTTACGGACCTCATACTGTGCTCTTTGATCCAGTGTCTCTAATCTTTTTCTTCTCCTCCCCTAATGTACAAACTAGGCATCTGCTCCAACGTCTTATGACTTTAGCCTAGACCTCCCGTGGACCAGCAACACCACTGACTGATTCTCGGACGTCTTTCACCCCCCCACACAACGGGAAAGTGAATATCTCCGTTGACCCATACCGGACGTACTCCTCTGTGACAGGGTAAGGCAGCTGGTCTACACATACCCCCGGTAAGTTCCTTACCCCACACACCAACTCCACCTTACTTACCCTCTTCCCTCCTTCCTCACCCCCTTCCTCACCCCCACTCCCTGTAGATCTCCTACCCCTCCAACCCTTCCCCCTTTCCTTTCAATCCTGGGCCTCGCCTTCTTGGTCCCTTCCGATCCTCCCTCTCAAACTGAAACACACACGGAGGCTAATTTCTACCCCAGATAACTCCTCTTGGGATCCTCCCTTCGGTAGCAGTCTGCCATGACTGGCACACGTAATACCATGCCATTGACCAAAGTTAAGGTGGTTTCACAAAATGTTAAGGGCCTGAACATCCCTGAGAAGCGTAGCCAAGTCTTAGATATGATGGCCAAATTGAAGGCGGACATAGTCTTCCTGCAAGAAGCCCACTTTCATGCAAAAAACATACCGAAATTTTCAAACCATTTGTACTCGATAGCTTTCCATGCACCGAATCCTATAGCGAAAACGAAAGGGGTCTCAATCTTATTGTCAAAAAATGTGAAGTGGCATACGATTGACACCCTTATAGACCCAGAGGGGCGCTTTCTTTTTCTGAAAGGAACCATACACAACAGAACGGTTACTTTAGCTAATGTGTACAGCCCTAACACAGCCCAGGTCAGTTTTGTCCGATCTATAGTTTCTGCCCTGATAGGTTTCCAGTCTGGAATCCTACTTCTGGGGGGTGACCTTAATGTGCCTCTACAACCCCTCCTAGATTCATCATCGGGGTCTTCGTTCCTGCCGTATAGAGCGCTCAGACAGATTGAACTGCAATTACAAGAACTCCTATTACATGACACTTGGCGAACGCTGCACCCTGCTGAAAAGGACTACACTTTCTTTTCAGCCCCCCACAATAAATATTCTAGAATTGATTACATATTCCTCTCGCAGAAGGATCTACCCCTCATGACATCAGCCACAATTGAACCAATGCTATTAGCAGACCACCACCCCGTAACTCTTACTTTAACACTCCCTGAACGCTGCACAACCACCAAAACGTGCAGACTTGACTCCTCTCTCCTCACCTCAGAAAGGGACATTACAGATATACGGGACTCCATTAATGCGTATTTCCAAGAAAATGCCAACCCGGAGACATCTCCCATTACCTTGTGGGAAGCGCACAAATGCGTAATTCGTGGCAAACTCATAACCCTTAAAGCCGCCCGGAAGAGAGAACAGCAGGCTATACTCGTGGAACTGACCACCAAAATTCAGAAGCTAGAAAAGGCCCACAAGCAATCACATGCCCAAAACACATATATGGAACTTACGCAGGCCAGGAAGTCGCTTTTAGACATTCTCAACCGCAAGACCCAGCGCAAATTTACCCTGACCCATAAACTTTTCTATGAACAAGGAAACAAATGTGGGAAGTTGTTAGCGAAAGCACTCCAAACCAAAAAGGCCACCGCTAACGTCCACACAATAAAAGACCCTAAGGGTAAATCTTATTCAGCCACAACTGACATAGCAACACAATTCGTACAATACTTCAAAGGACTATACAATCTCCCCCAACAAACTGACACCCCATTGAGTAAACTTAAAAGACAAACGCTCATCACAGACTTTCTCAACAAATACAGCCCCAACCCTATTCCGGAAGAAGAGGCTCGCGATCTTGACAATCCCCTATCCGAGGAGGAATTTAAAAAGGCCATTAAACAACTAAAGCCTGGCAAGAGTCCGGGCCCAGATGGCCTCTCGGCGCCATACTTCAAAACCTTCGCGGACCTCCTATCATCCCCGTTCCTTAAAGCCTTTAACTCCCTTACACCATCCTTTACTCCTTTTTATAGATTATTAGAAGCCCATATCACGGTCATACCGAAAGAAAACAAAGACACCACCTCAGTCGCCAACTATAGGCCGATTTCCCTACTCAATGTAGACCTTAAATTATTTGCCAAATTTTTAGCGAACCAATTATTACCCTTTTTACCCTCTGCGATAATGAACGATCAGGTGGGCTTTGTCCCTGGCAGGGAAGCCAGGGACAATACCATTAAAGCTATTAACTTACACCACTTGCTTACCACCCAAAACCGCAGAGGTTTCTTTCTATCACTGGATGCGGAGAAGGCATTTGACAGGCTGGCCTGGGACTATCTGCGAGCAGTCCTGCGCCACTTTGGAATACGGACTCGAATGTATAACCTCATTATGTCCCTATATGCCACGCCTATGGCAAGAGTCAGAGTAAACGGCCACCTGTCAGATGCCTTCCCCATCCAAAATGGTACGAGGCAGGGATGCCCCCTATCCCCCCTCCTCTTTATCTTGACCCTAGAACCCTTCCTCCAATGCATACGTTCAAATGACAACATAAAAGGGATCCTAGTAGCAGGACACACATATAAGCTAGCAGCCTTTGCTGACGATGTCCTACTATTCCTGACCGAACCACTGATGTCAATCCCCTCTCTACTTAAGGATTTCGATCTATTCCGTCGCATCTCTAACTTAAAGATTAATTTCTCTAAATCCCACGCCCTCAATATTTCCCTACCCGATGATGTAGTTACCCAATGTCAGAACAATTTCCCCTTCGTTTGGAAAAAAGATGCCATTACTTACCTGGGTACCCAACTCACCACTCAACTGTCAGATCTATACGCCAAGAACTTTGCCCCGTTGGTCCGTGCCATTTCCGAAGATCTACGAAGGTGGGATAGACCACACTTCTCCTGGTTTGGCCGTGCAGCCATTCTAAAAATGAATGTCCTCCCACGTATCTTATATTTATTACAAGCGCTTCCCATAAAGCTCCCACAAACATTTTTCCGGACAGTTAGACGTCTATCACTACAGTTCCTTTGGAAACACAAACGACCGAGGATTAGCTTCGTTCAACTTTCCAGACCTAAAACTAAGGGAGGGATTGGCCTCCCCGATATCCAAAATTATTACAGGGCTTGCCATCTTGGCAGGATAGCCGACTGGGCACTACACAAAGGTAGTAAAGATTGGATATCCTTGGAAGAATCCTTCTCAGACTTACCGCTAAAGTCCACACCGTGGATTCCAGCCTCCCTTATCCCACATACACTAAAGAAACATCCTCTCATAGGAGCAACCCTAGGCTGCTTCAGGGAGGCCTGCAAGAGATTCCGTATTTCCTCAAGCCCGGGTCCCCTAACTCCTGTCCGCCTAAATCCGGCGTTTACTCCGGGTATGTCCAGCAACTTTTTAAAAAACACATGGCCACATGATACAATCCTAGCCCACCACTTCTTCCATGCGGGCAAACTGCTGGAACGTACTGCAATCCCCAATCTCCCAAATAGCCCTCCCTTCCCACGCTGGACTTACTTCCAGATCAGACATTTTCTATCTACTAATAACCATGCTGCATGTCTATCTCGCAAATTAACCCCATTTGAAAAGTTATGCTCCCAGTCCTCAACACAGCAACATATGATCTCCTACGCTCACTCATTGCCTTTCACATCAGCCTCCCCTAAAGACGGGAAGGCATGTCAAGCTTGGGAAAGAGACTTGCGGCTTGACCTGTCTGAGGCAGACTGGGAACGGATCTTCACAATAGCTCATAAAGGCTCACTTAATGTAGCAAATCCAGTGACATGGGTCAATGCCTAAAATGTTTTTAAAAATGGCCGTTTTGGCGGGAGCACTGATTTTAATGATGATTAAAGTGACTCACGTCGGCAGCAGGGGAAGAGAAGGCATTCCTGTATGGTCGTTTTCCCTCCCCATTGGCCAAAACAGAGGGCCAATCAGAAGAAACTAGAGGGGCATCATGGGAAATGTAGTCCCAGAGATACATGGCACCATTGGTCTCATTAGGGAGCAGACTACAGTCCCCAGCATGCACTCTGCTGGGGTGAAAGAGAAAACCTAGAAACAAGCTGAGGAGTGCTTGTATCAGCTACTACAGGAGACATGGCAAATGAAACAGAGGACTGTGCTGGGGGAACTAATAGCCCCAGCACAACCAGAGAGAGAGCTACGCTGCACCTGCACCACCAGAGAGCCACGCTGCACCGCACCACCAGAGAGAGTCGCGCTGCACCGCACCACCAGAGAGAGTCGTGCTGCACCGCACCACCAGAGAGAGCCACGCTGCACCGCACCACCAGAGAGAGCCACGCTGCACCGCACCACCAGAGAGAGCCACGCTGCACCGCACCACCAGAGAGAGACACGCTGCACCGCACCACCAGAGAGAGCCACGCTGCACCGCACCACCAGAGAGCCACGCTGCACCGCACCACCAGAGAGAGGCACGCTGCACCGCACCACCAGAGAGAGACACGCTGCACCGCATCACCAGAGAGAGCCACGCTGCACTGCACCACCAGAGAGCCACGCTGCACTGCACCACCAGAGAGAGCCACGCTGCACCGCACCACCAGAGAGCCACGCTGCACCGCACCACCAGAGAGAGTCATGCTGCACCGCACCACCAGAGAGCCACGCTACACTGCACCACCAGAGAGACACGCTGCACCGCACCACCAGAGAGAGTCACGCTGCACCTCACCACCAGAGAGAGCCACGCTGCACCGCACCACCAGAGAGCCACACTGCACCGCACCACCAGAGAGCCACGCTGCACCGCACCCCCAGAGAGAGCCACGCTGCACCGCACCCCCAGAGAGAGCCACGCTGCACCGCACCCCCAGAGAGAGCCAAGCTGCACCGCACCACCAGAGAGAGCCACCCTGTACCCGCACCACCAGAGAGAGCCACCCTGTACCCGCACCACCAGAGAGAGCCACCCTGTACCCGCAGCACCAGATGAAGCCACCCTGTACCCGCAGCACCAGAGGGAGCCACCCTGTACCCGCAGCACCAGAGGGAGCCACCCTGTACCCACAGCACCAGAGGGAGCCACCCTGTACCCGCGCCACCAGAGGGAGCCACGCTGTACCACACCACCAGAGAAAGAGCCACGCTGTACCCAGCACAACCAGAGAGAGAGCTACGCTGCACCTGCACCACCAGAGAGCCACGCTGCACCGCACCACCAGAGAGAGTCGCGCTGCACCGCACCACCAGAGAGAGCCACGCTGCACCGCACCACCAGAGAGAGCCACGCTGCACCGCACCACCAGAGAGAGCCACGCTGCACCGCACCACCAGAGAGCCATGCTGCACCGCACCACCAGAGAGAGGCACGCTGCACCGCACCACCAGAGAGAGGCACGCTGCACAGCACCACCAGAGAGAGGCACGCTGCACCGCACCACCAGAGAGAGGCACGCTGCACCGCACCACCAGAGAGAGGCACGCTGCACCGCACCACCAGAGAGAGGCACGCTGCACCGCACCACCAGAGAGAGGCACGCTGCACCGCACCACCAGAGAGAGGCACGCTGCACCGCACCACCAGAGAGAGGCACGCTGCACCGCACCACCAGAGAGAGGCACGCTGCACCGCACACACCAGAGAGAGCCACGCTGCACCGCACCACCAGAGAGAGTCATGCTGCACCACACCACCAGAGAGCCACGCTACACTGCACCACCAGAGAGCCACGCTGCACCGCACCACCAGAGAGAGTCACGCTGCACCGCACCACCAGAGAGCGCCACGCTGCACCGCACCACCAGAGAGCCACGCTGCACCGCACCACCAGAGAGCCATGCTTCACCGCACCCCCAGAGAGAGCCACGCTTCACCGCACCCCCAGAGAGAGCCACGCTGCACCGCACCCCCAGAGAGAGCCACGCTGCACCGCACCCCCAGAGAGCCACGCTGCACCGCACCCCCAGAGAGAGCCACGCTGCACCGCACCCCCAGAGAGAGCCACGCTGCACCGCACCACCAGAGAGAGCCACCCTGTACCCGCAGCACCAGAGAGAGCCACCCTGTACCCGCAGCACCAGAGAGAGCCACCCTGTACCCGCAGCACCAGAGAGAGCCACCCTGTACCCGCAGCACCAGAGGGAGCCACCCTGTACCCGCAGCACCAGAGGGAGCCACCCTGTACCCGCAGCACCAGAGGGAGCCACCCTGTACCCGCAGCACCAGAGGGAGCCACCCTGTACCCACAGCACCAGAGGGAGCCACCCTGTACCCGCGCCACCAGAGGGAGCCACGCTGTACCACACCACCAGAGAAAGAGCCACGCTGTACCCAGCACAACCAGAGAGAGAGCTACGCTGCACCTGCACCACCAGAGAGCCACGCTGCACCTGCACCACCAGAGAGAGTCGCGCTGCACCGCACCACCAGAGAGAGGCACGCTGCACCGCACCACCAGAGAGAGGCACGCTGCACCGCACCACCAGAGAGAGGCACGCTGCACCGCACCACCAGAGAGAGGCACGCTGCACCGCACCACCAGAGAGAGGCACGCTGCACCGCACCACCAGAGAGAGCCACGCTGCACCGCACCACCAGAGAGAGCCACGCTGCACCGCACCACCAGAGAGAGTCATGCTGCACCGCACCACCAGAGAGCCACGCTACACTGCACCACCAGAGAGCCACGCTGCACCGCACCACCAGAGAGAGTCACGCTGCACCGCACCACCAGAGAGCGTCACGCTGCACCGCACCACCAGAGAGCCACGCTGCACCGCACCACCAGAGAGCCATGCTTCACCGCACCCCCAGAGAGAGCCACGCTGCACCGCACCCCCAGAGAGAGCCACGCTGCACCGCACCCCCAGAGAGAGCCACGCTGCACCGCACCCCCAGAGAGAGCCACGCTGCACCGCACCCCCAGAGAGAGCCACGCTGCACTGCACCCCCAGAGAGAGCCACCCTGTACCCGCACCACCAGAGAGAGCCACCCTGTACCCGCAGCACCAGAGAGAGCCACCCTGTACCCGCAGCACCAGAGAGAGCCACCCTGTACCCGCAGCACCAGAGGGAGCCACCCTGTACCCGCAGCACCAGAGGGAGCCACCCTGTACCCGCAGCACCAGAGGGAGCCACCCTGTACCCGCAGCACCAGAGGGAGCCACCCTGTACCCGCAGCACCAGAGGGAGCCACCCTGTACCCACAGCACCAGAGGGAGCCACCCTGTACCCGCGCCACCAGAGGGAGCCACGCTGTACCACACCACCAGAGAAAGAGCCACGCTGTACCCAGCACAACCAGAGAGAGAGCCACGCTGCACCTGCACCACCAGAGAGCCACGCTGCACCGCACCACCAGAGAGAGTCGCGCTGCACCGCACCACCAGAGAGAGTCCTGCTGCACCGCACAACCAGAGAGAGCCACGCTGCACCGCACCACCAGAGAGAGCCACGCTGCACCACACCACCAGAGAGAGCCACGCTACACTGCACCACCAGAGAGCCACGCTACACTGCACCACCAGAGAGCCACGCTGCACCGCACCACCAGAGAGAGTCACGCTGCACCGCACCACCAGAGAGCGCCACGCTGCACCGCACCACCAGAGAGCCACGCTGCACCGCACCACCAGAGAGCCATGCTTCACCGCACCCCCAGAGAGAGCCACGCTTCACCGCACCCCCAGAGAGAGCCACGCTGCACCGCACCCCCAGAGAGAGCCACGCTGCACCGCACCCCCAGAGAGAGCCACGCTGCACCGCACCCCCAGAGAGAGCCACGCTGCACCGCACCACCAGAGAGAGCCACCCTGTACCCGCACCACCAGAGAGAGCCACCCTGTACCCGCAGCACCAGAGAGAGCCACCCTGTACCCGCAGCACCAGAGAGAGCCACCCTGTACCCGCAGCACCAGAGGGAGCCACCCTGTACCCGCAGCACCAGAGGGAGCCACCCTGTACCCGCAGCACCAGAGGGAGCCACCCTGTACCCGCAGCACCAGAGGGAGCCACCCTGTACCCACAGCACCAGAGGGAGCCACCCTGTACTCGCGCCACCAGAGGGAGCCACGCTGTACCACACCACCAGAGAAAGAGCCACGCTGTACCCAGCACAACCAGAGAGAGAGCTACGCTGCACCTGCACCACCAGAGAGCCACGCTGCACCTGCACCACCAGAGAGAGTCGCGCTGCACCGCACCACCAGAGAGAGGCACGCTGCACCGCACCACCAGAGAGAGGCACGCTGCACCGCACCACCAGAGAGAGGCACGCTGCACCGCACCACCAGAGAGAGGCACGCTGCACCGCACCACCAGAGAGAGGCACGCTGCACCGCACCACCAGAGAGAGGCACGCTGCACCGCACCACCAGAGAGAGCCACGCTGCACCGCACCACCAGAGAGAGTCATGCTGCACCGCACCACCAGAGAGCCACGCTACACTGCACCACCAGAGAGCCACGCTGCACCGCACCACCAGAGAGAGTCACGCTGCACCGCACCACCAGAGAGCGTCACGCTGCACCGCACCACCAGAGAGCCACGCTGCACCGCACCACCAGAGAGCCATGCTTCACCGCACCCCCAGAGAGAGCCACGCTGCACCGCACCCCCAGAGAGAGCCACGCTGCACCGCACCCCCAGAGAGAGCCACGCTGCACCGCACCCCCAGAGAGAGCCACGCTGCACCGCACCCCCAGAGAGAGCCACGCTGCACTGCACCCCCAGAGAGAGCCACCCTGTACCCGCACCACCAGAGAGAGCCACCCTGTACCCGCAGCACCAGAGAGAGCCACCCTGTACCCGCAGCACCAGAGAGAGCCACCCTGTACCCGCAGCACCAGAGGGAGCCACCCTGTACCCGCAGCACCAGAGGGAGCCACCCTGTACCCGCAGCACCAGAGGGAGCCACCCTGTACCCGCAGCACCAGAGGGAGCCACCCTGTACCCGCAGCACCAGAGGGAGCCACCCTGTACCCACAGCACCAGAGGGAGCCACCCTGTACCCGCGCCACCAGAGGGAGCCACGCTGTACCACACCACCAGAGAAAGAGCCACGCTGTACCCAGCACAACCAGAGAGAGAGCCACGCTGCACCTGCACCACCAGAGAGCCACGCTGCACCGCACCACCAGAGAGAGTCGCGCTGCACCGCACCACCAGAGAGAGTCCTGCTGCACCGCACAACCAGAGAGAGCCACGCTGCACCGCACCACCAGAGAGAGCCACGCTGCACCACACCACCAGAGAGAGACACGCTGCACCGCACCACCAGAGAGAGCCATGCTGCACCGCACCACCAGAGAGCCACGCTACACCGCACCACCAGAGAGAGGGACGCTGCACCGCACCACCAGAGAGAGGCACGCTGCACCGCACCACCAGAGAGAGGCACGCTGCACCGCACCCCCAGAGAGAGGCACGCTGCACCGCACCCCCAGAGAGAGCCACGCTGCACCGCACCACCAGAGAGAGCCACCCTGTACCCGCACCACCAGAGAGAGCCACCCTGTACCCGCAGCACCAGAGGGAGCCACCCTGTACCCGCAGCACCAGAGGGAGCCACCCTGTACCCGCAGCACCAGAGGGAGCCACCCTGTACCCGCAGCACCAGAGGGAGCCACCCTGTACCCGCAGCACCAGAGGGAGCCACCCTGTACCCGCAGCACCAGAGGGAGCCACCCTGTACCCACAGCACCAGAGGGAGCCACCCTGTACCCGCGCCACCAGAGGGAGCCACGCTGTACCACACCACCAGAGAAAAAGCCACCCTGTACCCGCAGCACCAGAGGGAGCCACCCTGTACCCGCAGCACCAGAGGGAGCCACCCTGTACCCACAGCACCAGAGGGAGCCACCCTGTACCCGCGCAACCAGAGAGAGAAACACGCTCTACCGCACCGCCAGAGAGCAGGTCAGTGTCACTGGGCCATGGACACAATAGGAGACAGACAGTACTGGCATGGCCACAATAGGACTGGGACACTATAATATGAAGGGGACTGCCCTGTAAAAGGGCACTGTAATCATTGCAGTGTCCCTTTTTAGTGCAGTTCCCTTTATATCACAGTGTCCCTGCACATTACAGTGTGGAGGACCAACACCAGCCACCCCCTACTAATGTCTACCGAACTTTTAATCTGGAATTTTTAATCTGAGCGGTAAAACTCTTAGGCCGCGTACACACTCGGGGACTGTTCGCTCAACTTTGTCCGCTGAACAGTGTTTCGGCGGACAGTCCGCTCGTGTGTGGGCTTTCAGCGGACAGTTTCAGCGAACAGTCTGCTGAACAAAGTTTTTCGGAATTTCCGAAAAACTGTCCGCTGAAACGTTGTTTGAGCGGACAGTCCGCTCGTGTGTAGGCTTGTTCGTCAAACTAAGTTCCGCGCATACTCAGAAAGAATTTACAGGGCGGAAGCGCTCGGTCTTGTAAAACTAGTGTTCGTATTGAAGCTAGCATATTCGTCATGCTGCTAATTTTGTGTTTTTTTTAATATAGCCCGTTCTTTTCTTCTTCGTAATGCAAGAAAAATGAAGTAGCTTTGCTGCTTATATTCACACAGAGTTATACTACATGTTTTTATTCATCCTCATCCTATGATTAATCTTCCAATTATAGAAAAAATATATTCCAAATTAAAAAACAAAACAAAAAAAAAACCCTCTAAAAAAAAAAAGATTAACATTTTTTATATATATATATATATATATATATATATATATATATATATATATATATATATATATATATATATATATATGTGTGTGTCTATCTTAAAAAAAAAAAAATATATAAACTAAAAAAAAAAAAAAAAAATTTATATATATATTTTTATTTCTGAAAAAAAAAATATAGAATTTATCTATTACTATATATTTTTGGAACTACTATTGTCATATTTTTTTTTTTTTTTTTTTTTTTGTGGGGGGTTTGAAACAAGATGGACTTGCATTTTTTTTGGCCAAGCAGGACTATGCAAGTAGAGATAGATAGATAGATAGATAGATAGATAGATAGATGGATAGATACCCAAACCAGCATTTTAGCTTACACATGATTGCATGTTCAAAATCAGCAGAGCTTCCCCTCATTTCAAATGTTAAGCCTCAAATTTACAGCGACTGCACTTCCAAGTGCACTTGCAGTGCTTTAAAAATTGCACTTGAAGTTAGCATATTTACATGAACGTGTATTTTGTAAATAACCCCCAGAGTCTTTTGACATGTATCTGCCTACTCACAAATAAACTTTGTTTTTTAAGCCAAAATTATACAAAAATATTTAAAAAAAAATAAAATAAAAAAAACATACAAGATTTTTTGGAAATAATAAATTTTTATTTTTCCTCAGAACAAAAATAAATCAAGAGGGAGGCAACACTGGAGACAATTTTGACGTTTGTGAAGCCTTTTGTCCCCCAGGCACACATCAAGTGAGTGGACACCAAAATTCTGAACCTGCGTAGCATGTACATAGGGAGCACAACCAGGTCCTAGAATCCCAAAGACCATGAACAGCAGCAGATGAGATCTATGTCCCCAGACTGTGGTACTACAACAGCCTGCGTCTTCTTTCAGAGCAGACTGAAGCCAGGCAGTCACTTGCGACTCTTCCGTCTAGCCTTCCCTCCACGCGTCGCTGGAGGCTGTGCCTCTGGTGGTGGAGTTGTGGTAGGAGGAGGAGGAGGAGGAGGAGGAGGAGGAGGAGGAGCAGTAGGGTCTGTGTTGTAAAGCTTAGTGGTGGGTGTGAGCTCACCCTTCAGCCCCCGTTGGATGGCATCAAAAAAGATTGCTTCACACAAGTTGCGCTGTGGTTTGTCCATTTCAAGTAGCTTACTAGCCAGATAAGTGGCATAGGCCTCCTCCGGATTGGGGGGTTTTGACAAAATTTGTGTGGCTTGGTGTATAAGCACCAAGGACTCCTCCTCTGTACGGCCCATCCTCCTGGGCCTTTTGCTGGCTAGGTGGAGGGGAGGGACCTGGCTTTCAGTCCGACTCCTGCTGGGCCCAGCTAGCTCTTGTGTGTGGCTGGTCCCGGCCTCCTCCTCCATACCACTGGTCCCGGCCTCCTCCTGGGTGAGCTCATCCTGTGTAAAAAAACAAAGAAATCAATAAATAAAATATGTCTATATTTTGAAATCATCAATCACTAACAATTTTACAGTTCTCACTTGCAAATACATTTGTCTTGAAATACAAAAGGCTATCATTTTGACACCATCATTTTTCCATCAGTTCACCAAGATTTGAGCCACATTTGTGGAAACTACTGTATCCTTCTATCTAATTTAATTTGTGATGAAATCCTAGATTTGGAAGCAATTCAAACATTGAACTTGACATCATTAATATTTGAGCAATCCAAACTTTAGAAACTAAAATATACCTGGCTCCAGCTGGGCGCATCAACTTCGTCCAGCAAGGAAGGGTCTGGATCTTCCAGGGATGGCTCACCTGAGGCGGAGGGAAGGGTGGAGGGACGGGTAGACGGAAGAGTCGAAAGTGACGGCCTGGCTTCTGACGTGTCATCCAGAAAACGCAGCCTGTCATAATACCACAGCTTAGGTACATAGACCTGACCTGCTGCTGATCCTGATGTTTGGGACACTAGGATCTTTCTTTGCTCCCGCCTATACACGCTACGCAGGTTCTTAATTTTGGCGTTCACAAAGTCAGTGTCTGCCTGGGGGACTCGGGTTTTCACAAACGCCAAAACTGTCTCCAGTGTCTTCTTCCGGGCAGCACGCTTGAATATTGGGGGTGTTTTGTATCCCAAAGATTGCTGTGCGACTCCACTAAATCGAGAAATGTTGAGAGGAAGGCCTCCTCCTTAACCACTTCAGCTCCGGACCAATAAACACCTTAAGGACCAGAGGTCTTTTTGCAATTTCGCACTGCGCTGCTTTAACTGGTAATTGCGCGGTCATGCAATATTGCACCCAAACGAAATTTGCGTCCTTTTCTTCCCACAAATAGAGCTTTCTTTTGATGGTATTTGATTGCCTCTGCGATTTTTTTTTTTTGCGATATAAATGGAAAAAGAGCGAAAATTTTGAAAAAAAAAGATATTTTCTTCTTTTTGTTATAAGAAAAATCGAATAAACTAAATTTTAGTCATACATTGAGGGCAAAATTTATTCAGCCACATGTCTTTAGTAAAAAAAATGTCAATAAGCGTATATTTTTTGGTTTGCGCAAAAGTTATAGCGTCTACAAACTAGAGTACATTTTCTGGAATTTACACAGCTTTTAATTTATGACTGCCGATCTCATTTCTTGAGGTGCTAAAATGGCAGGGCAGTACAAATCCCCCCCAAATGACCCCATTTTGGAAAGTAGACACCCCAAGGAAATTGCTGATGGGTATGTTGAGCCCATTGAATATTTATTTTTTTTGTCCTAAGGGATTGAATAATGACAAAAAAAAAAAAAAAATTTTTTTTACAAAAAGTTGTCACTAAATGATATATTGCTCACACATGCCATGGTTATATGTGAAATGACACCCCAAAATACATTCTGCTGCTTCTCCCGAGTACGGGGATACCACATGTGTGGGACTTTTTGGGAGTCTAGTCGCGCACGGCACCCCGAAAACCAATCACCACCTTCAGGATTTCTAAGGGTGCAAATTTTTGATTTAACTCCTCACTACCTATCACAGTTTCGAAGGCCATAAAATGCCAAAATAGCACAAAACCCCCCCAAATGACCCCATTTTGGAAAGTAGACACCCCAAGCTATTTACTGAGAGGCATGTTGAGTCCATGGAATATTTTATATTTTGCCAAAAGTTGCGGGAATATTACAAACTTTTTTTTTTTTGCACAAAGTTGTCACTAAATGATATATTGCTCACACATGCTATGGGCAGAAGTCAAATTACACCCCAAAATAAATTCTGCTGCTTCTCCCGAGTACGGGGATACCACATGTGGGGGACTTTTTGGGAGCCTAGTTAACTAGCTACCTAGCGACACTAGCGACACTGATGCAGCGTTCAGAAAAATTATCGCTTAGTGACACTGGCAAAAGGGGGTGAAAGGGTTAACTAGCGGAAATCAGGGGGTTAAAACCATTATTGGGTAGTATATCGGGGTACCTAGCGCTATAAAAACCTGGCGGTGAACCTAAAAAAATAACTAGCTACCTAGCGACTGTAGCGACACTAATGCAGCGATCAGAAAAACGATCGCTTAGTGACACTGACAAAAGGGGGTGAAAGGGTTAACTAGCGGCAATCAGGGGGTTAAAAACATTATTGGGTAGTATATCGGGGTACCTAGCGATATAAAAACCTGGCGGTGAACCTAAAAAAATAACTAGCTACCTAGCGACACATGCAGCGATCAGAAAAATGATCGCTTAGTGACACTGGCAAAAGGGGGTGAAAGGGTTAACTAGCGGCAATCAGGGGGTTAAAAACATTATTGGGTAGTATATCGGGGTACCTAGCGCTATAAAAACCTGGCGGTGAACCTAAAAAAATAACTAGCTACCTAGCGACTGTAGCGACACTAATGCAGCGATCAGAAAAACGATCGCTTAGTGACACTGGCAAAAGGGGGTGAAAGGGTTAACTACCGGCAATCAGGGGGTTAAAAACATTATTGGGTAGTATATCGGGGTACCTAGCGATATAAAAACCTGGCGGTGAACCTAAAAAAATAACTAGCTACCTAGCGACACTAGCGACACATGCAGCGATCAGAAAAATGATCGCTTAGTGACACTGGCAAAAGGGGGTGAAAGGGTTAACTCTAGGGGCAATCAGGGGGTTAAATCTTTATTGGGGGGTGATAGGGGGCTACCCTGGACCTAACACTAACTGTCCTGACAGTTTTTACTGTCACAACTGACACTGAATGCATTGATCAGTAAAGAAATGATCAATGCAATCAGTGACACTGTGACTGGGGGGGGAGGGGGGGCGGGGGGGGGGATCGGGGGGCGATCGGGGGGGGGATCGGGGGGGGGTTTGTGTGCCTGTGTGTACCTACATGTCAGTGTAGTGTTCGTGCAGACTTACTTTTACTCTTCTCCTCGTAGTCCGGTCAAAAAGACCGCCCCGAGGAGAATGACATCACTTCCTCCTTCCTGTGTAAACAATACACAGGGGAGGAAGCTTCTCATTGGCCAGGAGCGATCCAGAGGGGGTGGCCGAAAACGAACGGCCATCCCCTCATCACGGAGCGCTCCTGGACCGAATCGGACCGCCGTAACCAGCGGGAGGGGGTCCGATGGGACCCCCCACCCGCTGGAAGGCAATCACGTAGATGTACGTGATTATGCCTGCCTGTGCCATTGTGCTGACGTACAATGGCAATACGGCGGTCCTCAAGTGGTTAAAGGGGTCTGCAGTATACCTTTGCATTTTCTGAAAAAACAAAAAAACAAAAAAAAACACAAAAAAAATAAAAAAAAAAAAAAAATAAAGTCAGACCAAATGCACACTATATTGTGACAATGTAATGTAGGCGATACACACACTACACACACACACACACACACACACACACACACACACACAAACACTACCCACCCCACACACACACTACCCCCCCATACACACACACACACACACACTACCCCCACACACTACCCCCCCATACACCCACCTCCCCCCCCACACACACACACTCACTACCCCCCCCTCCCCATACACCCACCCCCACCCCCACACTACCACACAAAACACCAACCCCACTCAACCACCAACCCACATAAAAATCAATTAAACATCAATAAGAATAAAATTCAATATGCACATCCCTAACGCAGGCTTTAAATTAAACGAAAATAAAACGATAACTATCTTACCGTCGCGTGTAGCACTCGCTGCTTCCGTTCGGACAAGCGTACGGCCTAGTGGTAACGCTTTATATACAGCGCATGATGCGCTCAGGCTCCCCCTGCGTCGCCCGCCCCTGACGTTCCTTGCGTCCGTGTTTCCCCGCCCCTTTTACCCTCGTTCCGCTGTGGGTGAATGAGAGGAGAAAATGGCGGACGCAAATTCTATGAGCAGCGTGAGCAGCGCGGAGGAAAGCCATGGGCCCCATGCTTCCGGAGGAAGGAGGAGATATAAGGCCACCAATATGGCCTTTGAAGAGATGGTGGAGATGGTGGCTATCTTAAAAAGGGAGGATTATGATGGGGAACATGGCCCGTACCCCAAACCTAATGTCCGGAAAAGCGCCATCTTGGATGAGGTAGTCACAACCTTGGAGACCAAATTTGGGGTACGAAGAGGCAAGGACCAGCT
Source organism: Lithobates pipiens (assembly GCF_037356315.1). Lineage (NCBI taxonomy): Eukaryota > Metazoa > Chordata > Amphibia > Anura > Ranidae > Lithobates > Lithobates pipiens. Next base: position 251,932,927 of record NW_027507784.1, read on the forward strand.
CCGGAAACGATGGTCCGACATCAAGTCCAGGGAGCCGGACCAATATTACCGCATCAAAAAGGTCCTGAAAAAAAGTGAGTAAACTCCGCGATTTGATCGTAATCGTTCGTGTAGATAGTGTATGTAAATCTGGTGTATTTTATCGTAATCGTTCGTGTATGTAGTGTGTGAAAACTTGCGGATTTGAGCGTAATCGTTCGTGTAGATAGTGTATGTAAATCTGCGGATTTTATCGTAGTCGTTCGTGTAGGTAGTGTATGTAAATCTGGCGGATGTTATCGTAATCGTTCGTGTAGGTAGTGTATGAAACTGGCGGATTTGATCGTAATCGTTCGTGTAGGTAGGTTATGTAAATCTGGCGGATTTGATCGTTCGTGTAGTTAATAGTTCGTGTAATGAGCGCATATGGTTGTTCGTATATGTGGGCGTAAATAGCATGAATTTGTGTATGGTGTAAATTTATCTGGTGTTGGATTAGATTTTAATTAGTTATTATTTTTTTTTTGTATTGTTCATGATAAACTGAATTGTCATGCTCAGTTTATAGGATATCAATTTTTATTAAAGTTTCATAAATTTATTCAGTGCAATGTAGACTCAATTAAAAAAATGAGATAGATAGATAAAATGCTGGTTCAACATCTGGACTAGGAAACTTTTATAAGTGTAGTTTGGGCCATCATAGAACATTTTTGACATAATCACACACAGGTACTCCAGGCGATGATTCGAGTGTGTCCGTCTGTGAAACTTGGACAAAAGATATACAGTATCACAGTTTGGTTAAAGGCTAGGTTCACATTGCTGCAATGTACGAGATCAAATGTGATTTGCACCGCACTGCAGTGCAAATCACATGTGATCTCTGTGTGATGCGATTTCAGCCATGTATATAGTATGGCTGAATTTGCATCGCATCCGGACCAAACTTGTACATGGCCCTTTTTTTAGTCCACAGCCGAATCGGATCACATGGGTGTTCACACCATGTGGTCCGATTCCTGTCCGAGTTTAAAGATTGCGCTGTGAAATGAGAACTAATTTGGAGGTGTCAATAAAACTTTACACTGATACTCCCAGCAGGTCACATAGGGCAGTGCGAACTGCGCATGCGATGCGTGAAACCACAGTAGATTTGCAGCGTTCGCACATCGCAGCAGTCTGAACACAGCCTAACTAAAAAAAAGTCATTTTAAGGATGTATTAAACTAGGATCTTGTAATAACCAGCTAATAATTGTACACCACTTCAAACCAATGTTTCATATTCAAATTTCTGAACTCAAATATCACTATGCTTAAAAGTATCTTTTATTTTTTTATTTTTTCATTCTCATAGGGGAACAACGACTCAGACAAGAGGCGGAGCAACCCAGGACCCCCCGACCTCGCCAGCCTGATTGGGCAATTAGCCCCAGCCCCGTGTCGGTGATGGAGCCATCCAGCCCTGTGTCAGTGATGGAGCTTCCCAGCCCCGTGTCCCAGCTGGAGCAGACAAGCCCAGGGCTAGATGTGGAGGAGGAAGAGGTGGTGGAGATCCGCACCCCACAAAGTGAGTGTCTGACAACCCAGATTAAGGTAAACAATTAATGGCTGTATATGTTTACCAATTTTTTATCTACACATGTTTTTTAGGTGATGATCTGGTTGTGGAAGGACAAGCCGAGCCATTTACCTCGGACAGTGCCCACAGGCTGATTGGGCAGATCATGGGCTGGAATGGCACAATTGATGAAATGCAGAGACAACTGGACACTATGAGGCAGGAAATGAAGAACATGATCGATGTTTTAGGGAGAATCTAAGCCCCTTTTCCCTAAAACACAATCGATCATGTTCTTCATTTCCTTGCCAAAAAGTTTTTAAGGTTTTTACTTGATTTTTAGAGGCCAAATTTTGAAGATGCACACGGTGTATCAACATGTGCTATGTGCCATCAGAGGATCGCAATGGACGCATTTGGTGTTTGCAAACCCTTCCTCATTCTAGTATGTGAGAGGAAGGGATTGCACACACCAAACACGTCCATTGATCACTCATGATGGTACATAGCACATGTTGACATTACCAATTTTTGGTGTGCATCTTCAAAATTTGGCTTTACCCCTTGTTTTATGTAAATAGTTAAAAATCTGATTTTATTTTTTTATTTTTGTGATAATTGCATTTTTGATATATCTATATATTTCTATGTTTACCAAAAAAGAAAAAAAAATATATAAAAATTTTTAAAAAACAATTTCCCAAAAAAATAAATAAATAAAGACTTTATTAAAAAAAAAAAAAAAAAAGACACAAAAAACAAAAAAAGATCTAAATAAGAGGCACTGGTTGGAATGTGCACTATTAAAAAATCAAAAAAAAAAAAGGTGTGTGTCTACTTCTTTCAATACTCAATACCAGTTTGGGAAGTCATTTTGTGTTTTGTGTCACAAAGGGCCTTATTTCCTATTGTCAAAAACCACTTTGCTATACAAATGCACTAGGACAGGAATATGCAATTAGTGGAAATCCAGCTGTTGCAGAACTACAAGTCCCATGAAGCATAGCAAGACTGACAGCCACAAGCATGAGACCCAGAGGCATGATTGACTTGTAGTTTTGCACCAGCCGGAGGTTGGCCAATTGCATATCCCTGAATTAGGAGAATGTAGGATACAAGCAACGTGAAAAGCAAACAAGAACCAAACTTCAAAATTTGAACAGACAAGACATATTTCCAGAAAAATACATTTTTATTGGTCAGCTGGCATTGGAATAGCCCCCCTACCATTAAAATAGCTGACATAGCGGTCACGCACCTCACGTGCTGTTTGGGGGGCTAAGCCAGGAAGGGCATGATCCAGCCCTGTCAGTTCTGGAAGCCTGAGTCCGGCCTCAGGCCCAATAGGCTGCAGGTACTGGTTACCTGAAAATTTCCTTAGAAAATTGTGCAGAATGCAGCAGCACAGAATCACATAGTTCAGTTTATATTCTGCAAGGTTGATGGCTGTCAGTAACAGACGGAACCGGCTGGCCATAATGCCAAAGGCACTCTCCACAACCCTTCTTGCTCTGGCCAGCCGGTAATTAAAAACCCTCCTCTCCGGGGTGAGGGTCCTTTGGGGGAAGGGTTTCATAAGATGTTCACTCAGACCGAACGCTTCATCAGCCAGAAACACAAACGGTAGACCCTCCACATTCTCGGCATCTGGTGGCAAGTCCAGGCCACCAGTGATAAGACGGTGGCAGAACTCGGTCTGCCTAAAGACTCCTCCGTCAGACATCCGGCCGTTCTTCCCCACATCCACATAAAGAAAGTCACATTGTGCCGACACCACCGCCATTAGCACCACACTATGGAACCCCTTATAATTCCAATAGTAGGACCCCGAATGGGGTGGGGGCACAATCCTCACATGATTCCCTTCGATCGCCCCTCCGCAGTTGGGAAAGTCCCAACGGGCAGCGAATTGGGAAGCCACAGTCTGCCATTCCTGTGGTGTGGAAGGACACTGGGGAGTCAAACACAGGGAAAAAAAAAATAGTCATTAAATAAAAACAATTCATAACAACTAAAACACCAAGCCCCAATATAGCACAAACTCGTTCCCGAGTATGTCCACTCTCCATGGCTTTCAAACGGTCGGATGGACAGACAAACTCAACTGAACGCACTGAAGAACAGCCAGACCTATGAAGAACGACCTGAAACCCAGAAACGAGCGGACCAGAAGCGCCTAATAACAGGTACAACTGATTCACGCCTACCGAAAGACAGATATAAACCTCACAGGTAGACTGCGCTGTAGTGAACGGACAAATTAAGCTGAAGTCTGAAAAGCGCGAATCGTCTCTAACCAAACTTCTACTAACGCAAAGTCAGCAGAAGGAGCTCAAAGGGTGCTTTGCTGTGTCTTGGACTTCCTATTTCTAGTCCCGTCGTACGTGACGTACGTCATCGCGCACGCTTTCAGCGGACTGTTCGTTCGTCGTGTGTGGCCAAGTCCGTCCATGCTAATTTTGAGCGGACTGTGCGCTGAAACTGTTTGACGAACAAAGTTGAGCGAACAGTCCCCGCGTGTGTACGCGGCCTTACTCATGAAGAAATTGGAACACTAGATAAAGGCCTATAATATGCCCCCACAAAAAATATGGATAAATTCCAAACATATTTAGGGATACAAAAATATGTAAGGAAATTGAACATTAAAAAATATATTTCTAGCAATCCCTGTAGATCTAAAACCACGAGTTACAATAAAGAAATTGCACATAGCACTTTGAGGAACAAGGAATTTTAATCCCCAAGTGAAAGATAATAAACACATTGAGGTGTTCAAAAGAATCGTAACAGATGAATTAAAAGAATTAAAAATAAAAAAGAAAGAAGAACCTAAACATATAAAAAGTGGAATTCGTAAGCTAACAAAAAGGAATGATCTCGTAATCCGCCCAGCCGACAAAAGGGGGGGGGGGGGGGGATAGTGGTCCTCTCTAAGGAACAATATAACAGGAGTATGGATCTTCTTTTACAAGATAAAAATTCTTATGATCGCCTTTTGAGCAATCCTATGTTTAAGTGTAGGAAGGCACTTGAACAAGTCGTCCACCCTGGTTTAAAAAGAAATATTTTGATAAAAAAGAAGCAAAATATCTAGTACCAGAAGCCTGTCAGACTCCCATCATATATTCGCTCCCGAAGATCCATAAAGATCGAAATAATCCACCACCTAGACCAATAGTCAATGGGATAGACTCGTTAACAGCACGGATGGGGCAATATATTGATTATTATCTTCAACCAGCGGTCCAAAAAACACAGGCATACTTGAGGGATATGAAACAAATGTTGCAAATATTGAATGATATTCCTAGGATGAGCAACCTTGGTGGTTGGCCACAGCGGATGTATCTTCCCTAGATACTGTGATTTTACACCACCAGGTATGCGAGGCAGTCAAGTGGAGCTTGAAGAAATATACATCTCTGCCATGTAGTCAGAGAAAATATCTTGTTAAATGTCTAGACATCTGTTTAACCCCTTCAATTCCGGGCCATAGTCAAATGACGCCCACAGATGGGATCTCCCATCCTGGGTGGGCGTCATATGACGTCTTCGGTATTTTGCCACTCCTGCGGGCCCCCGGGGGCCCGCAGAGCGGCGATCGTGGATGAGGTGTGTCCCTGGGACACAGCCCATCCCTGATCTGTGGGATTTTCATCCCCATCCACCCCCCGACACAGGTGACCGACCGTCTCCAATCACAGCCGGTCACATGTACTGTGCATTCATAGCGCTCATGCACGCGCCTAGGGCACGTGCAGAGCGGCGATCGGGGATGCGGCTTGTGACCCTGACACAGCCCAACCCTGATCACAATAAAGAGCCAATGAAATTGGCTCTTTACCACGTGACCGGCTGTGTCCAATCACAGCCGGTCACAAAATGTAAACAAACCGCAGTAACGAGATGTTACCGGGTTCTCCTTCTCACACCGCCTAGTGTACACACTGACACACAATGATTACCCCCCCCCCCCCAATAAAGAGGACCTGTCACCACCCATCAAAGTACCTATCATCACCCATCACAGCCCATCTGAGTGCCTGTCAGCCCATCTGAGTACCCGAGTACCTAAGTACCTGCCAGCACATCTGAGTACCGGAGTACCTGTCAGCTCATCTGAGTACCCGAGTACCTGTCAGCCCATCTGAGTACCCCAGTACCTGTCACAGCCCATCTGAGTACCCCAGTACCTGTCACAGCCCATCTGAGTACCCGAGTACCTGTCCCAGCCCATCTGAATACCCGAGTTCCTGTCCCAACCCATCTGAGTACCCAAGTACCTGAGTACCTGTCACAGCCCATCTGAGTATCTGAGTACCTGTCAACCCATCTGAGTACCCGAGTACCTGAGTACCTGTCAGCCCATCTGAGTACCCAAGTACCTGAGCACCTGTCAGCCCATCTGAGTACCCAAATACCTGAGTACCTGTCCCAGCCCATCTGAGTACCCGAGTACCTGTCAACCCATCTGAGTACCCGAGTACCTGAGTACCTGTCAGCCCATCTGAGTACCCGAATACCTGCGTACCTGTCCCAGCCCATCTGAGTACCCGAGTACCTGTCAACCCATCTGAGTACCCGAGTACCTGAGTACCTGTCAGCCCATCTGAGTACTCGAGTACCTGAGTACCTGTCAGCCCATCTGAGTACCCGAATACCTGAGTACCTGTCCCAGCCCATCTGAGTACCCGAGTACCTGAGTACTTGTCCCAGCCTATCTGAGTACCCGAGTACCTGAGTACCAGTCCCAGCCCATCTGAGTACCCAAGTACCTGAGTACCTGTCACAGCCCATCTAAGTAACCGAGTACTTGAGTACCTGTCACAGCCCATCTGAGTACCTGAGTACCTGTCACAACACATGTGAGTACTTGAGTACCTGTCACAGCCCATCTGAGTACCTGAGTACCTGTCACAACCCATCTGAGTACCTGAGTACCTGTCACAGTCCATCTGAGTACCTGTCACAGTCCATCTGAGTACCCGAGTACCTGAGTACCTGTCACAGCCCATCTGAGTACCTGAGTACCTGTCACAGTTCATCTGAGCACCTGAGTACCTATCACAGTTCATCTGAGTACCCGAATACCTGTCACCAGCCCGTCGGAGTACCCAAGTACCTGTCACCATCCCGTCGGAGTAACCAAGTACCTGTCACCAACCCGTCGGAGTACCCGAGTACCTGTCACCAGCCCGTCGGAGTACCCGAGTACCTGTCACCAGCCCGTCGGAGTAACAGAGTACATGTCACCAGCCCGTCAGAGTACCAGAGTACCTATTTGCAGACCATGCCTCATAGAATACATGTTGAGGTGTTTGCTTTCCAAAATGGGGTCATTTTGGGTAATTCCATTGTCCTGGTGCTCCAGGACCTTTAAAAGTGTGATAGGTAGGAACGAAATGAGATGTGTAATTTATGCTCATAGAACGCCTGAAGGTACTACTTCCATGTTGGACCTCTGTATATGGCCAGGCTGTATAAAAGTCTCACACATGTGGTATTGCAATACTCAGGAGGAGTAGCAGAATGTGTTTTGGGGTGTCATTTTTGCTATATACATGCTATGTGTTAGAAATATCTTATAAATGGACAACTTTGTGTAAAAAAAAAAAGATTTTCATTTTCTTTCCACGTTTTCTGAAGACTTGTGCATAAAAATGAACGGTTTAAAAGACTCATAATGCTTCATAGAATATACTTTGGGGTATTTGTTTTCCAAAATGGGGTAATTTTGTGGGTAATTCCATTGTCCTTGTGCTCCAGGGCCTTCACAAATGTAATAGGTCGTTAGGAAATTAGAGGTGTCATTTATGCTCCTAGAACACCTGACGGCGCTCCCTGCATGTTGGGCCTCTGTATGTGGGCACGCTGTGTAAAAGTCACACACATATGGTATCACCATACTCAGGATGAGTAGCAGAATGTATTTTGGGGTGTAATTTTTGCTATGTACATGCTTTGAGTTAGAAATATCTTATAAACTGACCACTTTGTGTAAAAAAAAAATGTTTTCATTTTCTTTCCATGTTTTTTCCGAAGACTTATGGAAAAAAAATGAACTGTTCAAAAGACTCATTATGCCTCATAGAATATACGCTGGGGTGTTTGCTTTCCAAAATGGGGTAATTTTGTGGGTAATTCTACTGTCCTGGTGCTCCAGGGCCTTCACAAATGTAATAGGTCGTTAGGAAATTAGAGGTGTCGTTTATGCTCCTAGAACCCCTTATCGTGCTCCCTGCATGTTGGACCTCTCTGTGTGGCCAACCTGTGTAAAAGTCCCACACATGTGGTATCGCCATACTCGGGAAGATTTGCAGAATGTATTTTGGGGTGTAATTGGAAGTATGCATATGCTGTGTATGATAAATAACTTGTTATTATGACAATTTTGTAAAAAAAAACAAAAAAAAATTCTTATTTTTCCCAAGAATTGTGGGAAAAAATTACAAGTTTAAAAAACTCACCATGCCTCTTATTAAATACCTTGGACTGTCTACTTTTCAAAAAGGGGTCATTTGGGGGCTATTTGTACTTTCCTGACATTTCAGAGCCTCAAGAAATGAGATAGGCCGTGTGATTAGATGTGACACATTTTCAATGATTTGCACCATAGCTTGTAGACTCTATAACTTTAAAAGAGACTAAATAATATCCACTAATTCGGGTTATTTTTACCAAAGAGATGTAGCAGTATACATTTTGGCCCAAATTTATGAACAAAAATGACTTATTTGCAAAATGTTATCATAGAAACTAAAAAAAGTGTTTTTTTTTTCAAAATTTTCACTCTTTTTTCACTTATGTCGCAAAAAATAAAAAACCCAGTGATGATTAAATACCACCAAAAGAAAGCCCTATTTGTATGAAAAAAACTATAAAAAATTTGTTTGGGTACAGTGTTGCATGACTGAGTAATTGCCATTCAAAGTGTGAGAGCGCTGAAAGCTAAAAATTGGTCTGAGAAATAAGGGTGTATAAATGCCCTGTATTGAAGTGGTTAAAGAATAGCTATTCTGGTACAATCAAAATTATTATTTTCAAAAAACGGGAGTTGCAATGGGAGCAAAATTTGCTCCCAGCGTAGCAGGCCCCTTTATGGCAAAATGGGAGGAGGAAAAAGTATTCTCTAACATCCCAGAAGGCCTTCACATATATAGAAGATATATTGATGACATTGTGATACTATGGAGAGGCCGTAAGGAGGGCCTTACTGAATTTTTGGATAGGCCAAAACATCAACAACAGGAATATCCAACTTACCTGGGAAATAAGCAATAAAAAAAATCACCTTCCTAGATCTTGAGATCCTACAGGATAATAATATGCTGTCCTCCAAAACACACATCAAGAATGTAGACAGAAATAGCTATTTACCATTAGAAAGCTGTCACCATAGGAACTGGGTATATAATATACCAAAAGAACAACTCATGCGTCTAAGAAGAAATTGCACTCATGAAGACTCATACAAAACACAAGCAGAGACCATGAAGTTAGAATTCGTAGAGAAAGGATACGACAATTAATTTATTAATAAAAAAATAATGGAAGTCTTAGATATCGATCGATAAGAATGAATTAAAGATAAACCTGAATGAGAACCTTTAAGTATCTAGTACCTATTATTCTTGACTACAACGCCCAATACAAGCAAATAGAGAAAATCATCAAACGTAATTGGAATATCCTTTTGGCCGACAAACAATTGCAACATATTCTTCCCCCAGTGCCTAAGTTCATTTATAGAAGAGCTCCCACTATTCGAGACAAAATAGTAAAAAATATACCTGATCCTCCAAAAAGAGGTTCCACATTTTTCACTGGGAAAGGCTTCTTTCCCTGCAAACGTTGCTATGCGTGCATAAGAACCAAACGCCCGAACAAAAAGAAAAAAGATTTTGTTTCAACAAGTACAGGAAACATATATGAGATTAAAGAGTTTATATGCTGCAATACTGAAGGGGCAGTTTATGCCTTAGAGTGTAGTTGCGGCCTTCAATATATAGGTCGCACAAAGAGACCTTTGAGAATCCGTATAAAGGAACACGTACAGAATATTGTAAAAGGCTTTGACAAACATAGCGTATCTAGGCATTTTGCCACCTTTCACAATAAAGATCCCTCCCAGTTAAAATTTTGGGGTATAGAACTCTATGTAAGACACTGGTGAGGAAGCCATAAAGTAAGGACGCTCAGCAAATTAGAATCTAAATGGATCTTTACCCTAGACACTCTTGCACCCCGAGGCCTCAATATAGACTTTGATATAAACTGTTTTATTAATGATTTTTAATTTTCCTTCTTCACTATTCTTTTATCTGTAGCTAAGTATTTATTTTAGATATCTTCAGCACCTATTTAGTATGTAAAATAGAGGTCTCTTGGATTTTAAAACCATTATTGTCTCTTTCATTGTCTCTGTTCTAACTGTGATGAAGTCAAGTGATCGTGACGATCACACGTTGGAGAACGAGACACCGGAAGTGAAGTTTACGAGCTTGCCGCTCGTTTGTGTTTCTGTCTATTTTTACTCATTTTAAATGTGAGTATCCTGTTAATTTACTTTAATAAAAAAGATTTAAAAAACGATATCACACTATCAAGCATCCCTCTTCACCCCAAGTACACCCAGAGACGACCAGCTTACAGTGTAATCGCCCTGGGGACACCCCCATTTGGGGACACTTTTTTGCTGTAACCTAGCAGTAAGGTAAGGGGACACCCATTCATTTAAACAAATGGAAAAGGAAAGGAACATCACAACCCCCCCCCCCCCCCCCCCTCTCTGTCCTCGTATCACTTGGGAGCACCAGCACTTTACTTGAAATACCCTACGTTATTGAAGGACTGTACAATATTTTTATGCTGTTTACATGGACACTTACAACATTGCTTCACAGAGTTTTGCCCATTGTTTGCAGTGTTGGCACGTTTATTATTGGCATTTGCACTTTATATAGATATATATTTTGCTATCACAATTCTGCAGTTTATATGGCATTAGTCTATATGGACATTTTCTGAGCTGTATATGAAATTATTTTTTGTTGGTAATTTCTTTTGATCACAGAGATCTTTATTGATTGATTGTACTTTTTTGCACTTTTGCACTAGAATCAGTCTCCTTATATAGATAGGTAGTAAACGGTATTTTATATTATTTTTATGAGTTTTTTCACACTTTTGAGTCCATTGGATTTGAATGAGCTTCAGTTCTGACACATTTTAAACTCCCCCTCCCCCCCTTTCCTCTTTTCCTTCTAGTCCTTTTCCTCTACCTTCCTCTCTCCCCTTCCCTCCCCCCCCCTCTCTCTTACCCCAGCCTCTTTCTTTCTGCGCAGCACTATTATATTTAATAGATCAGACACTTTTGACACTATTTTGGGACCATTGACATTTATACAGCGATCAGAGTTAAAAATAGCCATTGATTACAGCATAAATGTCATTGGCATGGAAGGGGTTAACACTAGGGGGCGATCAAGGGGGTTACCTGTGTTCCCTAGGTGTGTTCTAACTGTAGGGGGATGGGACTGACTAGGGGAGGAGAGAGATCGGTGTTCATACTTAGTATGATCACACAATCTCCCTCTTCTCCCCTGAGAGAACCGATGATGTGTGTTTACACACACAGAGCCCAGTTCTCGCTCTGTCACGAGCAATCATGGGTGCCCGGTGTCACGTGTGCGTGTGTGAGCACCTGCTATCACATCTTAAAGGAGCAATGTACAGTTACGGCGATTTTCCAAGCCAACCTGCTGCAATATAACTGCAGCGGCTGGTTGGCTAGTGGTTAAAAAAAATTATATATACAAATGTTTTGGTTTGCATTTCTGTTGTAAACTGAGGGGGTTGTTTTACTAGGTGACGGCTCATATATTTTATTGTTACACTAACAGTTTATTCAGATTCTTTTTTCAACCTAATGTCAAAAAGCAAAAAAGCACCACCCTGACCCATATAGGCCTAGGGACCAACATGCAAAAATGGACACAGGCTCTATACTCCTACCCAGCAGCATCTGTCAAAGTCAATGAGGCAATATCATCCCCCTTCACAATTTAAAACGGGACTTGCCTGGGTTGCCCATTAACCTCTCCTGATTTTTATACTCTTTTTAGAACTATTCTTACACACTATCAGGGCACATAAAGATACTAATAGGTAATGGCCTTACAACTTTGTCAGTTCCCACAAACTAGTGGTGTATGATGATGATCTCATCTTTTTCATCACAGCTCCTTTCAATCCCAGTCTTCCTTAAGGAGTTATAGAGACGTGGTTCAATTTCAAACTTCAAAATTAAATTAATATTTATAAATTAGAGGCGATGAACATAATAACTTCAGCCTCACAATTTGAGCGAATCCAGCTAAATTTATTATTCAAATGGTCAAATTTGCATATTAAATGTCTAAACACCAACAACCCTATTAACCTAAAAAGGATCTTTAAACTTAAAGGGGTTGTAAACCCTCATGTTCTTTCACCTTAATGCATCCTATGCATTAAGGTGAAAAAACACCTGGCAGTGACCACCCCCCCGCCTCCGTTTTACTTGCCTGAGCCCCAAATTTCCCTCGGCGGAGACACGCTGTCCCTCTCTGCACAAGGTCCCGGCTCTTGATTGGATAGATTGATAGCAGCTCCAGTTGCTGTCAATCAAATCCAATGACGCAGGGGTGGGGGGTGGGGCCGAGTCCGGCATTTGTGTCTATTGACCCCGAATGCTGGACTCAGGAGTGTGCCCGCAAGGTAACCCCCGGGGAGCGCTTCTCCTAGGGGGTTATCTGATGCAGGGAGGAGCTACGAGTGCCGCCGGAGGACCCAGAAGAGGATGATCGGGGGCCACTCTGTGCAAAACGAGCTGCACAGTAGAGGTAAGTATGACATGTTTGTTATTTTAAAGGAAAAAAAAATGAGCCTTTACAATTACTTTAACTTTAGTCCTATAGAAAAAACAATTACAACAGACCTTAAAGTGGATGTAAACCCACTCTCATCCTTTACAAACTACTGCCATAGTGGTTATCTATAAGGATATACATGCCTCCTGCATATATCCTATATCCTATATATATTACCTGTCAAATGTCTCCCCTCTGTCCGTTATAAGACCCAAAAAACTGCAGATTCTGTGTGTGGGTCTGTTGTCCGGAGCTCGGTGGGTGGAGTCATGATGTCAGTAGACTCCCCACCCACCTCTACACTCCCCTTGGCCAGGCATCGATATTTCTTACACTGAACTTCTGCTGGTCTTGAGGATTATGCCCCATGATCACTAACATCCAGTCAAAACCCAGGAAAATCACCACATGATGTGAGCATGCCCAATCATGCTGAGGTGTGGAGCAGCCAATCCTGAGAGAGCTGGAGAAGAAAGGAGGAGGGGATCTGAAGTACACAGAATGCCTCTCTCACAATGCCTCTCTCACAATCATGAGATATGTAAATCACCTGTCACTCACAGCAAGGGGGAGAAACTGACATCTATTTCTCTGTCTGACCATTTTTATCTCACTGAAAAAAAAATAAGAGGACTGTTCAGAGCTGGAGTAACTCTTTGTGGCAAGACTGGGCACAGATGACATGAAATCCTATACTGTACAAGGTGCAAGCCTTAATTAATGTGCGGTGCAAATTAAATCTCTGTTTTCACAGCTAAATGACAAAGTAGTTGTTCAATGTTTCAGGCCAGTTTTAATCAGAATCTGGTCAGGACTGCATCATTATCAGGTCAAGTTTGCAACAGGATCAGCTCAGGATTTTATCCTGCTCACAACTGAATAACATGTGCGATTCAGAAGCGTTCTCATAGAAGTCAATGGGCCTGAATTCGCACCTGAGCCAGACCGCACTGCTCAGAAAACTGACAAGGATCTTTTTCAATTTGCACTGAATCCACACTCCAGCTGCACTGGACTTATGTGAACAGGCACAAAAAAAAAGCAATGTTCCTTCACGTCATGCAAATTGTGTGAACTGGATGTGATTCAAAATGCATCCAATTTGCATATGTGTGAACCTAGCCTAAATGATGGTATAAAGAAACATTTGCATAGTTCAAATGCAACAACATCTGGAAGACGAGCGTTCTCCCCCATTTGCTGTACTTATTACAGGCTCCCATTTTGTTTTTTTAGGAGACTTAGGAGACCCCAGCTAGTTTGAGCCATATTGACTTTTCCAAAACACAGAGGTGGTATCGGATTCCCAGATCCTGTAAAATACCAATTAGCAGTTTGTTTGATCAGACTGATTGGTGCACCCAAAAAAGACAGAACACCTAGGATCGGATTGGAACATTCTTTGCATTCCCCACTGAGAGTCTGCCATGGATAGACATTTTTACAGAGCTCTTTCAACAGATCCTGACCCATCCATCAATAGGCCCCACAATCGCCATTGCCAAAGCCATCTTGAAAATAACAAATTTATTTCTAACTCCTAGGCAAACGATCCCAGTGGCGGAATCCTCAATTTAACCTCCCAGCTTGACAGACCCTCAATCATGTAAACTATTTGAGAAGGGCCGATTTTGACCTACAGATTTAATCATCAGAACAAAATAATGTCTAAGATCAATCTTAAAGCCTCATATGAGACTAATTTAGACTTCATTAGAAGCATTCAACTGAGATCATACTTTAGAACAATTCCTAATACTTCTCAGGGCATCCGTAATAATATATTGTTTGAAAAACTGCGCTTGAATAAGCTCCCTATATGAGATTCTTTGTCCATATTATATTCCCTGCTTGTCACGGTTCTGTGTACATTGATCCGGCACCAAGTTTTACCTCCTGTTTGAGTTGCTCGGGTTCCCTTCAATCCGCCCTGAACCTAGGTATTATTAAGCCTTTGCATCTGTGGCTTAGTGTTCGAGCAACGTGTCTCAATGCTGAAGCCAGACCCTCCTGTTCCTCTGGCGTTTGCTGTTTCTGAGTATTCCCTTTTCTGTTATGTGTATGTCTCCCTAAGTATAGTGCCTGTGTGTGCCCTGTGTCCTTCCAGTGTGCTATTTGGTCGCACAGTCGCACGGGTGTGCTAGAGAGTTGCAACCTGGGGACTACCTCGCGTCCACACCTCTGGGGGCTCTTGTGGAGACCGGGTGGCTCCTTAGACCCTGCAACTATAACACACCTTCATTTGCTTGTGGTCACACTTCTCCCACAGCTGTGAAGATCTGTTCTCGGGTATACCTGATTAGTTGTTCATTGGTCAGCTAGATCTTGGGTTACAATCCCAGGTGGTCTCATCCTCTGATTGTGACACTGTTTTTCTCAGGATAACACAAACAAGACCCCAACGTTTTATTGATATGGAAACAAGACCACCTTTACCCAGGCTCAAGAATATCAAATTCTCCCTTGTGCGCATAAGGCAGCATTGGCAAACACATATCAGGAGAATAGGATTCTGACACGCTGGTACAAAACTCCTCAACTGTTACATAAAATATCAATATAGGAAAAGTGCATTTTGGGACTTTAAATGAGGCCAGAATCAAAGGGACGCCAGCCTCCATCTCTGTCAGTAGTTTATAAGGAGAGGAGAGAGATGGGACTTTGAGTGAAGCACACAGCAGTAAATGGATTGGTCAAGTGACTAAGAAAATTTAATTAATTTATATTTCACAAATCATACATTGTTTGCAAGTATTTTGGGCAACAGGCCACTAAAAAATACTTGGGGCAAAATGCCTCGTACAGTATAAATCACAGTTCAATAAATAAATAAACATGTATTGAGTAGTTTTAAGACCTTAGCTAGTAAGTAAATTAACCAAAAATTCAGATTATATAAAAACTTGATATTCCATGATTGCAATAAAAAGAAGGTAATAATTCAAGGCTCTACGCGTTTCACGGCACTATAGCCGCTCATCAGGAGCAGGTACCATGGAATAGATCTAAAAAAGAAAAATAGTAAAAAATAATGAAAGGGAAATAATGAAAAAAAGAGCTAAAAATGGGTGTTGGCCCATATGGAAAAAAAAAAGAAAAAAAAAAAAAAACTGTGCATCCAACTTACATTTGCATCTGCACACCATCTGGGTGGCATCGAGGATCGCCAAAAAAAGAACGCGATGTGAAGCCCCCAGGTAGCACAGTAGCCTGCATGGATGGTCGCAACCACCAGAACACCTCCAGAGTCAGTGAGTGCAATGGGTGTGATGTAAACTTAATGATTGAAAGAAACCCCAAAGGGGACCTAAGTGAAATAAAGTATAAAAATATGAATTGTAAACAAGCGTTGCAGTAGTGATGGATGAATGGTGCAAAAAAAAAAAAAAAAGGGAGCAACTAAAATGAAAAAAGAAAAGAAAACATGTTGTGTACCTATGTCGACTGAAAAGGACCGTAGTCGATCCACGTAAGTGTGATCATACTAGTGAAAGAGAAAGGTGGAATGTGTGAACCTACAACGGGAGATGCCTGGGCAGACGCACCATCTACGTCCCGTCACCAGAGCCACGCTTAGTCACTTGACCAATCCATTTACTGCTGTGTGCTTCACTCAAAGTCCCATCTCTCTCCTCTCCTTATGTTACATAAAATAAAGCCAGCAGTACCATCCCTCTGCTGGAGGTGTCAAAAGAGTGAGGAAATGTTTCTACATATTTTTTAAAAGGTGACTGTGTACCTCTGCTCCATCTCTATGATAATATAATGATCAAAGTAACGTGTTCTCGTGAAAATAAAGAATAAAATGTCAGATGTTGCAGCCTCCCACTGTGTTCTCACCAGTGTAGCCAATGTTGTAGTAAAAAATGAAGTTGGGCAGACTCAATATTATGGTGTGTATCATAAAATCGTATACCATTCATACACTAAGGTAAAAAAACATATAAAGTGCATTATAGTGCAGTCCTTCTATAAGTGCAAGTGAATAACTTTCAAAATATGTGACAGTTTATATTTCAGCGGCGATGTGTCTGAATGATCACTTATTCCTAAATACAGGGCTTGTCAAGTGAACATAGATAAATGTAGTGGTGTGTTTTCCTTCCTGGTGACACCTCTGTACTCACAGAACTCTCACCTTAGTGAGTAATCGAATTCCTTTTATGATTACTATGAATCTCAGGGTGATGTTCCAACAATCCTATTGGTGCTTAGGGTGATGTTCCTCCAGTCCTGGCTCAGTTCCTGGTCCATTTGCCTACTGGGCACTTTTACCCCCTTCCTGCCCAGGCTAATTTTCAGCTTTCAGCTCTGTCACACTTTGAATGACAATTGCGCAGTCATGCAATGCCGTATCCATATGAAATGTTTATAATTTTTTCTACACTAATAGAGCTTTCTTTTTTAATCACCACTGGGGTTTTTTTTTTACTAAATAAATTTAAAAAATACTGAACATTTTCTGGGGCGCGATCATGGAAGGACATCATATGACACCCTCCCAGAACTGGCCAGCCGTGCAGTAGCCATTATTCAGCTATAGCGCGGTAGGCAAGTGGTTAAATGCATTAGGTAATTCCCTTGTAATGGTCCCTTTAAGGCCTTTAAGTTTGGTACAAGATGTTTGGTATATGCAGATACAGGTAATACACAGGCTTCCAACATCACTTCTGGTCCGGCAATGCCCTACGCATTACGCCACGGCACGTGACTTCATCAGTCCCCTGATGATCATCAGACCTCCATGATCATCCATCATGGCAGTGCTGTTCTCACCACCCAGCCTCCTCAATATTCTCCTCCAACAGGCACTGTACACTCTGCACTGCCCCTCCCCCTCTACCATTCTCACACACACAAACCAACCACACCAGAGGGTTAATGGGGGACAAGCTAGACCACAGGAGTCCCTAGGTGGGTGTTATAGAGTAATGCCCGGGACATGCCTCATTGGCGGTGTAGGGGGCCGGGGGAGGCATGCTACACATGACTGCAAAACAGTACACTTTGGAGGGGCACAGTAATTTTTCACCCCTCAAAATATTGCACCTGGGGCGAGAGTACCGGCTGCCCCCCCCCCCCCCCCAGGCTACGCCACTGAATAAGGCGGTAAGGAATGGTATAGAGAGCAGAACCATATATTTCTATACACCTAATGTCCCTATTAGCCCTTGTACACACGGTCGTACATTCCGGCAACCAAATCTGTCGGATAAATTCGGTCGGAATTTCCGGTTGCCAAGAACACGGTGACGTAAGCTGCATACGACGGCACTAGAAAAAGGAAGTTTAGCACCATGTCCGGCTCCCTTTGGGCTCCTTCTGCTGATCTCGTGTTTTTCACGTGTTAGTAGAAGTTTGGTTTCAGATTTGTGCTTCAGTTCGTTACTGCTCTTCAGTTTGTGCTTGTGGGTGCGTATCTGATTATCAGTGCGTGTAGTCAGTAAGCATTTGTTTCTCATTGTGGACTTTATCTTGGTATAGTACTCTTTGATTTGCATTGCTTATTGTCTGCTTGCTTCTGCTTTTCAGGTCATTCTTTCAGGCATTGCTGTTTATCGGTTCTGACTAGCCGACCGTTTTAAACCATGTTTCGTGTACGTACTCGTCGTAGAGTTTGTGCTGTGCAGGGGCTTGGTGTTGGGCTTTTAGCTTTCACACAAGCCCGGTCCATGAACAGGGCGAGGAGGCGTTTGTGGACCAAGAATTGGTTGCATCAGCGTGACCGTTCTCGCACATGCCTTTGCTCCGTGAGATCCGGGAGAATAATCCTGATGATTTCAGGAATTATCTCCGGATGATGGACCCCGTTTTTCACCGTCTGCTGGCTTTGCTGTCCCCTTATATCACCAGGCAAGATACCTGCATGTGGCAAGCCATCACTCCGGAGCAGAGGCTCATCGCCACGTTGCGTTACTTGGCGAGAGGGAGAAGCCTTCAGGACCTCAAGTTCTCCACAGGCATCTCCCCCAGGCTCTGGGGATCATTATTCCAGAGACCTGTTCTGCCATCATTCAGGTCCTGCAGAAGGACTATATGAAGGTAAGTTTTATCCTTTAACATAACATTCTATGTATTTAATGATTGCTAATGTCTTGGATTTCTTTCCTCATTCCCTAATTACCATGATTGCAATATGCTCTAATTGATATGCTCTGCCCCTTTGTCCTCATGCATGCTGGAAGCTTTTCAAGTTCCTTTTTTGTCCTTCATGCATATTTGCCTTCACTAACTTTCCCACCATGCTCTTCTGGGCCTATAAACCTATAGTCTAGTCACTTAGCAATGTCTTTTGTCAGCTCCATAATATTGCTTTCCCCTAAAGACCCCCTAAAATGTCTACAAATGTTATGTGTGTGCTTCAATTCATGCAGAGTGACTTTTTTTTTGGTTGGGCCAAACTCATTAGGAACCCCCCTCCCCCAACTGCTAGGTCAGCTGATAGCAATCCTCTATCTGCTGACTTTACCAAACCCAATACACACTCTATCTACCTTTTTTTTTGGTCAGATTTATGGACAAATTCACCAAAGCATGTAGTGCAAGGGAATGCCTCAATACTTTCAAATGCTACATTTTTTTTCTCCTATTATTATCTTGATAGGTAATAGCAGAATGTCAAAATGTGCTTCCATTTTTTTTTTTTTTGGTATTATGACACTTCTTACCTGTCCGGTGTAATTAAGGAGGGGCTGGCCAAAGTATCACACATTATTTATGCATTCAGCTCTCAATCAAGTGGAGAGGGTTACTTGTCCAAAACATCCCCCCCTCATTTTTTGCAAGGGCCCGTCAGATGGGGGGATGGGGGGGTGATGACTCTGATAAGGGGACCTTATACTTTAGGCTTTAAATACTAATTTCCCAAAATGTAATACTGATCTTGGCCAAAAATGTTTGTGTCTAATCTGCTTGCAATGTTGATGTACCAAATTACTAATTTTTTGTCTTGTTTCACTCCACAGTTTCCTTCAACGCCACAGGAATGGCAGACTGTGGCCTCCCACTTTGCCAGCCATTGGGATCTTCCCAATTGTGGAGGTGCAATTGATGGGAAACACGTCCGCATCGTCCCACCCCCCAACTCGGGGTCATACTATTATAATTACAAGGGGTTTAACAGTATCGTGATGTAGGCGGTGGTGTCAGCGACCTATGACTTCCTTTATATGGACGTGGGGCAAAATGGCCGGATGTCGGATGGTGGAGTGTTCTCACGGACGGAATTCTACTGGCGTCTCCAGAGTGGCAGTCTGGACTTGCCACCCCCAGAGGATCTTTAATTTCCAGCTGGCCAGCCGGTTACGCCTATTTTTGATGCCAATCCACATGGCGGAATATAAACTCAATCACATAGTGCTTGCCTGCTGTGTTCTGCACAATTTCTTGAAAAGACATTCAGCTAACTATGTGGTCTCAGTTGGCCCAGATGCAGACTTGCCTGAAAAAATTCCAATCTCATGGCCCTTGAAGCTGCTCGTCCTGGCTTGCCCCCCCAAAGCGCCTGCTAGGTCAGAACCCAATACATGGAGTACTTTGTGGGTAGGGGGGCCATTGATATGCCAGACAATGTCTGAGAGGCATATTTGTAATACATTTTTCTTTGAAACTACAATAATCTTTGTTTAAATTTACTGCTTGGCTTTGTTTTAGGTGTCTCCTAGGTCTTTTTGCTTTTTTTTTTGGGCCTTTTTCTACAACAGTGCAAACCCAAGTTCTGAGCGAGATGAGGTGACAGTCTCTTCTTCAAATAATCTTATTATGTTGTGGGTCTACATACACACCTTCTTTTTGTTGCTAATGTATGTAGTGCATTACTGACAAAAATATTGCTCATTTTCAGCGCCATGGCAGAAATATGTGAGGTCCTGAAAATGGCGTGATTGGGAAAATTTACATATCACTGTGGGTGTTATTTACTAAAGGCACATCCACTATGCACTACAAGTGCACTGCAAAAGTGCACCTGAAACTGCACTTGGAGTGCAAAGTGGATTTGCCTTTAGTAAATAACACCCATTGTCACAGAAAACAACAACTTTACTACAAATACTGCTTTTGCGCATTGAAAAAGGAAGCCACACATTGTTGATAATTTCACTTTTTAATCAAAGCACATTCACATGTGCGTTTAGAAAAGGATTTTCCAACAAACCAACATATTTGGTGTATTGAAAACATTATTTTTGGTAACTTTTTTGTAACTTGGCGTTTTTGTGTAAACAGGCATGTATCAAAGCATAACATACAGAACACAGGAACTTACAAAGTTCAACTTTGAAAAGTGAAGACAGTATAAGACAGTATGTACAAACTGGGCTGCCTTCATCACATGGGGTGTCACCCCTGGAAAAGCCAAATTTGGGAGATGCACACAGTGTGTCAACATGTGCTATCTCCCATCATGGGGGATCAATGTACATGTTTTTGGGGTGCAACCCCTTCTCAGCCACTTTCCACAAAACTTTCCACAAAACACGTTTATTGATCCCCCATGATGGGAGATGCCACATGTTGGCACACTGTGTGCATCTTCTAAATTTGGCTTTTAGTAAAATACAAAAGTTGTTTGTTTGAAAAAAAAATACCCGAGCTAGTTTGGGGTGTTTCAAACTCTCCCCAAAACATCAATGATGTTCTTCATTTTATTTTGAACATCATTGATGTTTTTCTGTATGATTTCTAAATCACGATTGCACCCCATTATCTCCCCAATCAGGATCTGGGCACTTTCACTGGTAAAATGTGATTGTTCTTCCACATCACCTAAAAAATAAAATAAACACACCATGTATTATAAATATGCCGACATACATTGATTAGCTTACCGGAAGCTGTGGTCTCCGACACTCACCTGTTGTGGTGACAATTTGTCCAACTTCAACAATCTCTCCTTCCTCCTCCTGGGGGGGAATGTGGAGGAGTCGGCTCTGAAGCTGATCGGGGAGGCTTCAGCGGCCCTCAAAGCCACCCCCACATATCAAGAGGCCTTTGCCCCCTTGGCTGCCTGCAAACTCCAGCAAATGGAGGAGGGGCAACAGATCTTGTGTGAGGAGCTAATTATACACACCCTCAACAAGGGGCTGTTGGGCCAAATCACACAAGCAACACACTTGTGTGATTTGGCCCATGCTCCTCCTCCTCCTTCTGCCACACCTCCAGCACCACAGCCACAGCCTGGAAGGAAGTGTGGCAGGAAGACCAGAGTGTGATAACCTGTGTTCAGTCTGGTCTGACAGAAGATGCAGCCTCTTGTAGTACCACAGCCTGGGAACATAGATGTCATCTGCTGCTGTTCTGGGTTTCTTGGACTTCAGGACCAGACTTCTCTCCCTCAGACATTTACTCCTCAGGCCACCAATTTTTGCGTTTAAATAGTTGATGTGTGCCCTAGGGACCAAAGGCTTCGCTAATCTCCCCAGTTTCTCCAGCGCTGCCTCCCTCTTTATTTGTTACTGACACCTAAATAAAGGTTTTTTTTGGTTGAAGAAATACTTGCGTATGTGAGTAGGCAGGTAAATTTCGAAAATACAAAGTGAAATGAATAACAAGGGGCACCAACACCAAACAACCGCCTGTAGATTAAAAAATAAAAACAAAATTAAAAAGATAATAATAGTGTTGTGGTAAGTTAACACACAAAACACACCAACAAAAATGCAAAGATGAGCAAACTGTCAAAAAAGGAGATGTTGATTAAAAAAAACAACCACAAAATTTTGAAAAAAAAACAAAAGAAAAAGATTGGGTAGATGTGACGATTTAAAATATTGTATTGCTGAAATTAGTAAAAAGAATAAAAAATACGTTCGGGAGAAGTGTGTGAATATGAGCATCAAAACAAGTTCATTCTTGCAGCATTGTAAAGAATAAGAGAATGCGCTGCATGAAAGAATTTTTAACATTGCAGCGTGACGAATGTGCTATATCGATTACGAGCGGTAGTTTTACCCGAGCGAGCGCTTCCGTGTCCGAATTTGATTGTGAGCATGCGTGGCACCTTGTCCGTCGGAGTAGGCTACACATGATCGGACTATGTCCGATCGGAGCATGTTGTCGGAAAATTTTATGGCCAAGTTGGAAAAACAGTCCAATGGAGCCCACACACTGTCGGATTATCCGACAACACGGTCCTATCGGACATTGTCCATCGGAATGTCCGACCGTGTGTACAAGGGCTTAGGGATGAGACGAACACCCCCCGAGCCGAACAGGCAAAAAATTTGGCAGAACACACGAACACCGTTAAAGTCTATGGGAACATGAATAATCAAAAGTGCTAATTTTAAAGGCTTATATGCAAGTTAATGTCAGAAAAAGTGTTTGGGGAGCCAGGTCCTGCCCCAGCGGACATGTATCAATGCAAACAAAAAGTTTTAAAAACTGACGTTTTTCAGGAGCGGTGATTTTAATAATGCTTAAAGTGAAACAATAAAATGTGAAATATTCCTTTAAATTTTATACCTGGGGGTTGTCTATAGTATGCCTGTAAAGTGGTGCCTTTTTCCTGTGTTTAGAACAGTCCCTGCACAAAATAACATTTCTAATGGAAAAAAGTCATTTAAAACTACTCGCGGCGATAATGTTTTGTCTATGGGAGAAATCAAAAGTGCTAATTTTAAAGGCTTATATGTGTGGTATTGTCATAAAAAGTGTCTGGGGACCTGGGTCCTGCCCCAAGGGACATGTATCAATGCAAGGTTTAAGGCCTTAAGGTCTGGTATGGATTTTAAACCCCCACGCCAAAACTTAAAAAAAATATGCCATGGGGGCCCCCCTAAAAATCACTACCAGACCCTTATCCAAGCACGCAACCTGGCAGGCCGCAGGAAAAGAAGGGGGACTCCTGAACCATACCAGGCCACATGCCCTCAACATGGGGAGGTAACCCCCCAAAGCACCTTGTCCCCATGTTGATGGGGACAAGGGCCTCATCCCCACAACCCTTGCCCGGTGGTTGTGGGGGTCTGTGGGCAGGGGGCTTATCGGAATCTGGAAGCCCCCTTTAACAAGGAGACTCCCGGATCCCAGCCCCCCTGTTTGAAATGGTAATAGGTACATTGTACCCGTACCATTTCATAAAAAAGTGTAAAAAAAACAAAAAAAAACACAAGACACACTTTGGGACAAGTCCTTAGTTATTTATTAAAAAATAAAAAACTGATGGCGGGGCCACACAGTGATGTACCCGGGTGACCCCGCCCCCTGATGCATGGGGTCTTCCCCGTGGCTTTCCCGGGACATCAGAGGGAAGCAATTGAGAAGTCCCCGTGCATCAGAGGGGGGCAGGGTCACCCGGGTACGTCACCATGTGGCCCCACCCTCAGTTATAAAAGAACTGTCACCTGCGAGGACCATGGAGGCAGATTGGTGGCAGCTTGCAAGTTTTTTTTTCGGTCCGATGGTTGAGCGAGAGAAGAAGAGGAATGGACTTCGTGGGACATTTTTATTTTTTTATTTTTTTAATAAAGGACTTGCCCCAAAGTGTGTCTTGTGGTTTTATAAATTTTGACACTTTATTTGTAAAATGGTATGGGTACAATGTACCCGTTACCATTTCAAACAGGGGAGTGGGATCTGGGAGTCCCCTTGTTAAAGGGGGCTTCCAGATTCCGATAAGCCCCCCACCCACAGACCCCCACAACCATCGGGCAAGGGTTGTGGGGATGAGGCCCTTGTCCCCATCAACATGGGGACAAGGGGCTTTGGGGGGCTACCACAAAGCACCCTTCCCATGTTGGGGGCATGTGGCCTGGTACGGTTCAGGAGAGGGGCACTCTCTCGTCCCCCTCCTCTTTTCCTGCAGCCTGCCAGGTTGCTTGGATAAGGGTCCGGTATGGATTTTTGAGGGGGACCACTACGCCATTTTTTTAAAAAATTGGCGCAGGGTTCCCCTTAATATCCATACCAGACCTGAAGGGCCTGGTATGGAATTTGGGGGGACCTCCACACATTTTTTTTTTCATTTTGGTTCAGGGTTCCCCTTAATATTCATACCAGGCCCAAAGGGCCTGGTAATGGACTGTGGGG
Source organism: Lithobates pipiens (assembly GCF_037356315.1). Classification (NCBI taxonomy): domain Eukaryota; kingdom Metazoa; phylum Chordata; class Amphibia; order Anura; family Ranidae; genus Lithobates; species Lithobates pipiens. Next base: position 251,957,412 of record NW_027507784.1, read on the forward strand.
GATCCCATGGCGTTTTTTTCAATGACTTTTGTCTGTATTGCCAGGAACGACAATTCATTATTCAGAAATGTAATTTTGTGCAGGGACTGTTCTAAACACGGGAAAAATGCACCACTTTACAGGCATACTATAGACACCCCCCAGGTACGAAATTTAAAGGAATATTTCACTTTTATTGTTTCACTTTAAGCATTATTAAAATCACTGCTCCCGAAAAAACTGACGTTTTTAAAAAAAATATTTTCATTGATCCATGTCCCCTGGGGCAGGGCCTGGGTCTCCAAACACTTTTTATAACAATAACTTGCAAATAAGCCTTTAAAATTAACAGTTTTGATTTTTCATGTTAATGTCCCATAGACTTTAACGGTGTTCCGAATTTTCCCTGAACTCCGCATGCTGTTCGGTGTTCGCAGAACATCCGAACAACCAAAGTTCAGCCCGAACTTTTGCTCGAGGCGAACCGTTCGCCTATCCCTATTCCCCATTTCTCCCCCCTTCCCTATATGTATACTTTTTCGTTCCCATAACATCCCCTTTCCCTTTATGTTCTATGAAAATGGAAGAGGAAAAGTGGCACAGAGGCAACTATTGCATGATATGTATGTGAAGAGAACGTGCCTGTTCTACCTCTGTCTATTGTATTATGTTAGACAGCATGTAATTATACTGATGAATATTATGTTCATGTAAATCCAATCGCTTGGCACTATCTGAAACAAATAAGTTTATCTTGGTCTCATCAGACCACAGGACATGGTTCCAGTAATCCATATCCTCAGTCTGCTTGTCTTCAGCAAACTGTTTGCAGGCTTTCTTCTGCATCATCTTTTGAAAAGGCTTCCTTCTGGGATGACAGCCATGTCGACTAATTTGATGCAGTGTGTGGCGTATGCTCTGAGCACTGACAGGCTGACCCTCTACCCCTTCAAACTCTGCAGCAATGCTGGCAGCACTCGTACGTCTATTTCCCAAATGCAACCTCTGTATATGATGCTGAGCATGTGCACTCAAATTCTTTGGTCGACCATGGACTTCTGAGTGGAACCTGTCCTGTTAAACCGTTGTATGGTCTTGGCCACCGTGCTGCAGCTCAGTTTCAGGGTCTTGGCAATATTCTTATAGCCTATGCCATCTTTATGTAGATCAACAATTCTTTTTATTTTTCAGATCCTCAGAGAGTTCTTTGCCATGAGGTGCCATGTTGAACTTCCAGTGACCAGTATGAGAGAGTGAGAGCGATAACACCAAATGTAACCCACCTGCTCCCCATTCACACCTGAGACCTTGTAACACTAACGAATCACATGACACCGGGGAGGAAAAACGGCTAATTGGGCCCAATTTAGATATTTTCATATAGGGGTGTACTCACTTTTTTTGCCAGCGGTTTAGACATTAATGGCTGTGTGTTGAGTTATTTTGAAGGAGACAGCAAATTTACACTGTTATACAAGCTGTACACTCAGTACTTTACATTGTAGCAAAGTGTCAGTTCTTCAGTGTTGTCACATTAAAAGATATAATAAAATATTTACAAAAATGTGAGGGGTGTACTCACTTTTGTGAGATACTGTATATACCGCTGGTGAGAAAAGGTATTTAGCAGTTTATATTTATTGAAACTATTGCATTTCCATGTTCTGTGTACTGTGAGAGACCAGATATAGTGAATGCAGGTTCTGGGTTTAGTAACACTTTAAGAATACAGGCATACCCCACTTCTAAGTACACAATGGGGTTTATTTACTAAAACTGGAAAGTGCAAAATCAGGCTCACTTCTGCATAGAAACCAATGAGCTTCTAACCCCAGCTTGTTCATTTAAGCTTTGGCAATACAACCTGGAAGCTCATTGGTTTCTATGCAGAAGTGAGGCCGATTTTGCACTTTCCAGGTTTAGTAAATAATCCCCACTGTGTACTTGTGTACTTAAAAGTGGAATATGCCTGTAGCTGAAGATTTAAAATGATTAAAATTTACATTTGAAATGATATGCATGAATTAGGATTATTATGAGATTTTAACAATTGGGTTTACATTTACTTTAATACTTTAGGGAATTCCCAGATCAATAAACACAATGAGCCTGATGTACTAGGAAATGCATAAGAACAGAGGGAATTAGCAATGAGCATAATTGACATAACAATTGAATGCATATGTTACAATTGTTGTTTGCATTGTACATTGAACATTGAAATTAGGCTGTTTTTGTGCCTTACGTGTAAATAAGGTAAGCATAAAATGTGCATACAGGCATACCCCACTTTTAAGTACACAATGGGGTTTATTTACTAAAGCTGGAAAGTGCAAAATCAGGCTTACTTCTGCATATAAACCAATCAGCTTCCAGGTTTTATTAGCAACCCTTAATTGAACAAGCTGGGGTTCGAAGGTTTCTATGCAGAAGTGAGCCTGATTTTGCACTTCCCAGCTTCAGTAAATAAACCCCATTGTATACTTAAAAATGGGGTATACCTGTATTAGGATTATGCATTTAGGGCTGGTTCAAACCAGATGCAGTCCAGTGTGTTTTTAATCTGCATCAAACATGCATGCACAGTACTTTTCATGTATTTCAATACCCCTAGTTTACACCAGTTCAATGCATTCCAGTGCAGTCAACAAAATTAGAACATGCTGCATTTTTTCTATATGGAGCGTGGCAAAAAATGCACCAGAGTGCATCAAAAGTGCATCAAAATCCACATACAGAAACACATCACAGGAAAAAGAACTTGTGGTGAGAACTGGCCCTATAATGCCGCGTACACACGATCAGACTGTCCGGACTTTCCGAACGAGCGGACCTGCCCACACACAACCGGACTTTTGGCGGGAGTCCGCCATACTTTTGAAAATGAACGGACTTGCCCACACACGGAGGAAAGTCTGTTCATTTTGAACGTGGCTCCAGGTAGCGACTAGCGAAGGAGGTGGTGACATTGACCTCCTGCGCTAGTCCCGTCTAGCTGGAGCCGCGTTCAAAATTAACGGACTTTTCTCCGTGTGCGGGAAAGTCCATTCATTTCAAAAGTCCGACGGACTAGCACACACACGGCTGGATTGTCCGCCGGACTCGCAGTCCGGCAGACAATTTTTGAGTCAAAACTACTTTCTAAGTCCGCTGGACTTTTGGGGAAAAAAAGTTTCTGCCGGACCAAGTCTGTCGGATAGTTTGATCGTGTGTACGCGGCATAAGAAACAAAAAAATATATAATATAGGAAGCATCAGGACTGCTTACCGAGGCATAAATGGTGCATGCACCAAACAGGAGCGCTCCAAAAAACCCATACACTGGGGGAGATTTACAACAACTGGAGCATTTAAAATCTGGTGCAGCTGTGCATGGTAGCCAATCAGCTTCTAAGTTCAGTTTGTTCAATTAAGCTTTGGCAATAAAACCTGGAAGCTGATTGGCTTCTATACAGAGCTGTACCAGATTTTGCACTCTCCAGTCTTATTAAATCCCCCTTATAGTGTTCCAGGAGCAAAGTACAACAGTGCAAGTATGGGTATAAGACTGATTTACTAAAGGATTTGAGAATGTTCATTTACAAAATGAGTGAGCAGTTTGCTTTTAAAGCGGAGTTCCAGACAATTTTGAGAGGTGGTCTTAAACGAAAGACCACCTCTACACCCCTTGTTTTTGGACATTTAAAAAAAATGTTTTACTTTCTATCTTACCTTTTTTGAAAGTACTAAGAGTACTTCCGATACATCCTTTTCTGCGGGGAGCCTCCCCCCATTGTCTTCTGGGACATGTGTGTGTCCCAGAAGACAAGCTAGCCATTCACAAAGTGCCACGCGACTTGCGCATGCGCAGTAGGAAACCGGCAGTGAAGCAGCAAGGCTCCACTGCCAGTTTCCCTTAGCTGGAATGGTGGCGTCTGCACCAGATCTGATGGACGGATCGGCCTCGGGGGGTGGGGGGCGACTTAGCGGGCTCCCTGGACAGGTAAGTGTCCTAAAAGTCAGCAGCTACAGTGTTTGCAGCTGCTGACTTAAAAAAAAAAAGAAGCTTGAACACCGATTTAACATAATTAGAAAATTGAAGTAAATCTTCATTCTTTCTGTGTACATTCTCAACTTCTTCAGAAAATATCACCTGCCATAACATGGGCCGCACATAAATGTGTCCTGCGGGGTGAAATACATTCTATAACAGCACAACGGAACAAACTCCGAAAGAAACACATCGCAGACCTCACCGCTTGTATACATTCACTTGAACAGGCACATAAAGCGTCCCTAGCTACCGCCTCTCTAATGAACCTAACCCAGGCAAGAGAGGAACTGCTAGACATAATAGATGGCACCTTGAAACGTAAATTTGCGTTGACTTGGAAGCTCTATTATGAGTTTGGCAATAAAGCCGACAAACTCCTTGCTAGGGCCCTTCAAGCTAAAAAGGCAGCGCGCACGATTCACACTATTAAGCTCCCTGGCGGTAAGTCTGCGGTATCCAACGAGGATATCTCCGCTTAATTTGTTCACTACTTTTCCAAGTTGTATACTCTCCCGCCCACCGGACAGTCCAACTCCGATCCAGACCGCTTGGCCGCAATAAATGAATTTTTGGCACAGTATGGCCCTACTCCCCTATCACCAGACGAATCTGCGGCACTAGATTCCCCCTTGTCTATGGAAGAACTGCTCATTGCTCTTAAGCAAATGAAAGTCGGCAAGAGTCCAGGCCCTGACAGCCTATCGGCCAGTTACTACAAATCGTTCCACTCTATCCTCCTCCCTCACCTCGCCAAAGCTTTCAATGACCTCCCTTCCACCTCTTCGGCCCGCAGGGACATATTGGAAGCACATATTACTCTCATCCCTAAAGAGAGCGAAGACCCCCTATTAGTTTCCAACTACCGGCCAATATCGCTCCTTAATGTGGACCTAAAATTATACGCCAAAGCACTAGCAAACCGCATACTGCCCCTTCTTCCCAAACTAATTTCTCCAGATCAGGTAGGCTTTGTCCCTGGCAGGGAAGCTAGGGACAATACCACAAAAGCCCTAAATATACATCATTGGTTGACAAAAACTGCCACGCCTGGTTTTCTACTTTCCCTGGACGTGGAGAAGGTTTTTTGACAGGATGGCCTGGGATTATATGGAGGCCACCCTCAAAGCTTTGGGCCTTCCACCCCACCTTCTGAATATGATTATGGCCTTGTACTCCACCCCTTGTGTCCCCGTGGATTACAGGGCACAGCTGATCTCCTTCCCAGCGCTCTGCGGATGGTATTATCAATCCTCCTACTCACAGACACTGCCTGCCGATGGAATAGCGGACTGTATACTCGCATAGCATTTATCTTATATGTAAGTGAGACATTTACTTGTTTTAAATAAATAAATGCATTTTACTAAACTGCCGCTCCTCTACATGTTTTTCTTCTATTTATGAGCTGACTTCACTCTGAGAAGAGCTGCTGCCAGTGATATTGCAGATACTCCATTGGTCCCCCATTTGTTGCAGCCAGCAAGTGACTCCATCTGGATCTACCATGACTGGATTCAGTTGGAAAATTGCTTTGGGATCATCCCACTGCCTAAAGTGCCTTGGATTACTCATAAATCACAGCCCCTGGCCCTCACCTAACACCCGCTCATAGGAGCCACAATTTCGGTCTTCAAACAGGCGTGTAAATCACTTTCACTCGTTCCCTCGCCTGGCCCCATGACCCCCCTGGACGACAACCCTGACTTTTCTCTGGATTTGCCTCTGAGAGGCCCGAGCCCAAGGGCATATTCCCTTCACGCTAGGGCACGAGACTTCTTCAGCAATGGGACCCTCCTGTCATACTCCTCGTTGACTGAGTCTATGCCAGCTTTTCACATTCCCCTCTACAAATACTTCCAACTGAGACATTTTTTTAACGACTCCAAGCCCTCCGCTTCCTGGCATAGAGATCTTACTCCATTTGAACAGCTGTGTGCAGGCTCTGAACCCCAAAGCCACCTAATCTCCATCATCTACTCACTTCTGTTCTCCCAACACAATATTAAGGAAGACAAACGAATCCAACAGTGGGAAACTGACCTTTCAATAACACTTACCCCAGAAGACTGGGAACGCATTTTTACACTTATGCACAAAGGCTCTATTAACGTGTCCGCGCAAGAGAACAGATATACACTATTCTCCAAATCGTATAGAACCCCTGACAAGGTACATTGCTTCCACCCTTCGGTCCCACCGACATGCTGGAGATGTCACACGGCTCGTGGCACTCTTCTCCATGTCTGGTGGGAATGCCCTCTGATTCAGCCGTTCTGGGCGGAAATCCACCAACAGATCTCCCATATCACCACTCACACGCCGACCTTCTCGCTGGCCCACTACCTCCTACACCACACCTCTGAATCTCCTCGCTCATACCGCAAATCCTTATCCCTACACCTCATCAACGCGGCCAACCTCTGCATCCCCACCTCATGGAGAAATGCTACCCCCCCCACAATAAACGACTGAAATGGAAAAGCTAATCTGCCAAGCGCATGACAACCCTACCAGATATTCTGCTACATAGTCTCGCTGGCTCCACTACAGGTCGACCCACTCTCCGACTACACTTCCCGTCCCGACCCCCCTGCACCCTCCACCTAACATTCTCCCCTAGAAATGCGTTAAGAGGCCGTGGGCTGACTTTACACTCTATGCACCTTCTGACCCACTTTAGGAATGACATGGGTATACCCCCATACACAGTCACTGGATTCCCCTTACCCCCTCCATCCCACAAACTCCTCACACCCTTAGGGACCAGCAAATAGGTTCCATAAAACCATCTCCATGGGTGCTATTAGGTTGAGCTACACGGGCCCCCCCCATTCACAGCAAGCTACCGAAAGGGGTGAATGGTGGTTGGACGGGCCGTGGATGGTGTCTATTATTATTATTACTATTATCACAACCCCCTATATGTCCCGTCGCACCTGCTCAACATCCCCCCATACTAAGGTTATCCCCAACATCCTGGACAACACTAGCGGCTAACCTTATTATTTGATGACCATTTACTTCCCTCTCACTTTTTACTACAACCTAGACTGTACCCCAAATACAGGCTTCCCTTCTAACTCTTCGTATAGCCACAGGCGACACCCCCTCAGGTTTTCTCCAGGTTTCTCTTTTTGCTATGTGTTTCTGCTGCAGTAGAATGGAGATTATGAAATTGCGAAGCATATATGATATCTTATGCCTGCTTTCACTTCTGTACCGATATGCCCTTCATTGATACTTTGTTATACATTGTTATACCTGTTAAAACCCAATAAAATATTATTTGGGGGAAAAAAAATCCAGTATTCATGCTTGCCATGGGTAAAGCATGAATGAATGCTATGCACGCTAATGCCCTGTACACACTGTCGGACTTTCTGACGGAAAATGTGCGATCGGATCGTGTTGTCGGAAAATCCGATCGTGTGTGGGCTCCATCAGAGCTGGATCTAAAATTTTCCGACAACAAAATCCGATCCTGTGTAGACAATTCCAACTGACAAAGTGCCACGCATGCTCAGAATAAATTACGAGACTAAAGCTGTTGGTTACTGCCCTCTTTATAGTCCTGTTGTACATGTTGTGCGTCACCTCGTTCTGAACGTTCGGATTTTCCGACAACTTTGTGCGACCGTGTGTATGCAAGACAAGTTTGGGCCAAAATCCACTGGGAAAAATCAGACTGATTTTGTTGTCGAATGTACAGGGCATTAGGTATCTTCAAAAGGAAGCATACGCTATGACCTTTTTTAACGTCAGCGTTTTTTTCTATTAAACTTTGATTATATCACTATGCATCTAATCTGGAATTGTTCCTGCATGGAATTGAAAATATCTATTAGTTGTAAGAAAGCCCTAAAAGCATTAGAAATAATTCATTTAGTGTGTCACCACTGTCATTTTTTCAATGGCTGAAGCATACATATGTGGATGGGGCCTACCTCGCCTTGCACACTGGGGTACTTTTTGCACCGAGCATGCTCATCAATACCCAGGACCCGACAGAGAAAAATCGAACATTAAAGTGTAAGTACACCTTTACAGCAAATCTGTAAGGTGAACATACACTGGACCCCCTTCCTCGCCCTCCCAACCCGGTCCCGCTGGCTTGGAGTCCCACGACCACCAGTTTTGAGATATCACCGCTTTAACGGTTCAGGGATTTGAAATCCCCGCAGCGTTCTCTCCTCTTCTCTAGCTCTGGCAGAATAAGCTAGGCAGATTCTGATTGGTCAGTACAATCCATGTGAAGGCACTGACCAATTACAATGCCTCATATGCGTACATGCAGAGAGGTACGTTTAGGATATTAAGCTGTGGGAATTTCAAATCCCCAGACAGGCAAAGCAGCGATCTGATGTCTCACAATGGCTAATCCCAGGACTCCAGGCCAGCGGGACCAGGGGGGATGAGGGAGGGGGTCCAGTGTAAGTTCACCTCACAGATTTTCTGTAAAGGTGAACTTACACTTTAAGGCAGATCCCCAATGTTTCTAGCACCAAGTGACCCCGAGTTACGGGGCCCCAAAGTCGGGTCGCAAAATGTCATTCTCTGCTTCAGAAAAGTGCTTGACATTTTGCGACCCGACTTTGGAGCCCCATAACTCGGGGTCACTTGAAGCTAGAAACCCCATATTTGGATATGTTGTGGTGCTAGTTCTGCTGTGTTTGCATACCAAATTATGGGGTTGCTAGCTATAAGTGGCCCCGAGATACGTGGCCCCAAATTCGGTTTGCTAAATGTCATTCTCTTCTGCAGAAAAGTAATATAAATTAAATAAGATGTGTGTGTTTTTTTGCACTGGTACACTGCAAGTATGAGAAGTTGATGTGACAGATGTATATAAGTAACTAACCATCTTCCAAAATTTCTAATTCAAATAGAAAAGATTAGAAAAAATATATAATTTAATAGAATAAAATAGAAAGAATATACAACCATCTTCTGAAATTCAAATTTCAAATAGAATAAATTTGAATTTCGAATAGTATGAATTCAAAATTTTTAATTAATTAATTTTAAATTTGGATAGAAAAGATTATAATAAAATAGAAAATAGACTAGAAAAATTATCGAACAGAACAGAATAGAATATATTATATTTTATTCTGTTCTGTTCTATTGTTTTTCTAGTCTATTCTTTTATATTCTATTAAAATCAAAATCATTATATACTAAATTCGAATTTTCGTAAGATGGTGGTTTTATAATATATATATATTTCTTTCCGACATTCGAATTTCGTACAGAATGAATTTGAATTTGAATAGAAAAGATTAGAATGGAAATAGAGAATAGATTAGAAAAACAATAGAACAGAATAGAATATAGATACTATCTATTTCATTTTTAATTTCTTTTGCAGATTACTATTTGTTTCCATAAGATCTCCTGCAGACTATTAGCATCTATTTACATTTTTGCAGATCTCCTGCAGACTATTAGTATCTATTTTGTTTTCTAACCAGATCTCCTGCAGACCATTAGCATCTATTTTTTTTAGCAGATCTCCTGTAGACTGTTAACAGCCATTTCACTTCTTTCTTTTTTTTGCAGATCTCCTGCAGACTGTTAGAATCAATTTAATTTTTTTTTTTGGACATTACTATTTATTTCCAGCAGATTTCCTGCAGTATAATAACATATATTTCATTGTTTGCAGATCTCCTGCAGACTATTAGCATCTATATCTAAAGTAAATGGCTGTTCTAATGCAAAAAATAAATAAAAATGAAATAGATGCTAATAGTCTGCAGGAGATCTGCAAAAAATGAAATAGATGTTAATATACTGCAGGGGATCTGATGGAAATAAATAGTAATCTGCAAAAAAAAGAAAAATGAAATTGATTCTAACAGTCTGCAGGAGATCTGCAAAAAAAGAAGTGAAATGGCTGTTAATAGTCTACATGAGATCTGCTAAAAAAAAAAATAGATGCTAATAGTCTGCAGGAGATCTGGTGAAAAAAAATAGATACTAATAGTCTGCAGGAGATCTGCAAAAAAATTAAATAGATGCTAATAGTCTGCAGGAGATCTTATTAAAACAAATGGTAATCTGCAAAAAAAATTAAAAATTAAATAGTATATATATATTATTCTGTTCTATTGTTATAGTCTATTCTCTATTTCTATTCTAATATTTTCTATTCAAATTCAAATTCATTCTATACGAAATTCAAATGTCGGAAATATATATATATATATATATATATATATATAAATAACCATCTTCCGAAATTATAATTTAGCATATAATGATTTTGATTTTAATAGAAAAGATTTTAATAGAATATAAAAGAATAGACTAGAAAAACAATAGAACAGAACAGAATAAAATATGATATTTTCTATTCTGTTCTGTTCTATCGTTTTTCTAGTCTATTTTCTATTTTATTATAATCTTTTCTATCCAAATTTAAAATTAATTCATTTAAAAATTTGAATTCATACTATTTGAAATTCAAATTTATTATATTCAAATTTGAATTTCAGAAGATGGTTGTATATTCTTTCTATTTTATTCTATTAAATTATTTTTTTCTATTCTGTTCTAATCTTTTCGATTTGAATTAGAAATTTTGGAAGATGGTTAGTTACTTATACTTACTTATATATATCTGTCACATCAACTTTTCATACTTGCAGTGTACCAGTGCAAAAAAAACACACACATCTTATTTAATTTATATTTATGGTATCAATGAAGTTGTCAGCATGCCTGATGGAAGAAGTCACAGATGTCGATCGCAAGGCAAGTGCATATGCTGTATGTCATTGTCCACTTGCCAAAAGTTGTGTATTGTATTTGTCCACTTGCCACATCACCTGCCACAAGTTGTGCATTGTCCACTTTCCACGTCACCTGCCACAAGTTGTGTATTGTCCACCTGCCACGACACCTGCCAGGAGTGCCACGTGACCTGCCAGGAGTGGCCTGACACGAGTGGCACGTGACCGGACATGAGTGCCACGTGACCGGCCATGAGTGCCACATGACTTAACACAAGTGCCATGTGACCGGCCACGAGTGCAATGTGACCGGCCATGAGTGCCATGTGACCAAGTTGTGGATTGTCCACTTGCCACGTCACCTGCCACCAAGCGACGCCAGATATGGGCAATATGAAAGTACTTTTCTGCAGCAGAGAATTACATTTTGTGACCTGAATTTGGGGCCACATATCTCAGGGTCACTTACAGATAGAAACACCAAATTTGGTATGCAAACACAATAGAACTGGCACTACAACATATACTTTGGGGTTTCTAGCACCAAGTGACCCCGAGATACATGTCCCTAAAGTCGGGTTGCAAAATATTTTCGAATCGGGTTGAAATAGTTTCGAATGCAGTTGAAATAATTTCGAATCATGTTGAAATCATTTAGAATTCGGTAGAAATATTTTCGAATTTGGCTGAAATATTTTCGAATGTGACAGATTTTTCAAATTCGGTAGAATACTAAACGAAATACGAAAACGAATTTAAGGAATTTAACGAATATAACTAAACAAAATTAATTATTTAACGAATTAAAACGAAACTAAACTAAACAAATGTTTTCCTTTTGCACATGTCTAGATGAGATGTGTGCTCTAAAAAATGCTGTCCCATGTCACTACACACTGTAACTTATAGGTTGCATTAGGAGGGACTTGCTGAGCCTGCGCTCACCCCACCATTCCAGCATACCTCTGTTACCTCACTCCCAGTAACAGAATGGGATCCCGCAGAGCACATAGCACTGACCTCATGAGTGCACTTAATAACTCCTTTATTTCTTGTACCTCGTGACCAGGCCATAGATCTCCGTAATTCCAGTTCAGATCCAGTTGCTATTGACTGTGAGGGAGGGAGCTAGACAACAACCCCCCTTGCTATGGGAGGACCATACCTAATGACTGGTTGCTTTGTGTCTTGAACTTGTTCTTGCGAACTCTTAGCAACTACACTCTTTTTCTTGTCTTGCAGAGTTACACCTTTGTAGCGGTGTTACTTCATACCCCATAGTGCTCTGTGAACCCTCTTTCTTTAGATGCACCAGAACCAACATGCACCCTTTTGAATAACTTCAGACCAGGGTCGAAACAGTTAATGTAACTTTACTGAACAAGTTGTGGCATACAAGTTCAATATGAACAGCATCCTTCTCCCTAAACTAACTATTGTAGTATGGCTTTCCAGGCATACCTCCATGAGATGAGAGACCATCTTGGCATTCTCCATGGCTTGGATGTCTCCAAAAGTGCCGGTGTCTGCAGCTGACTGCAAGGTGCAGTAGTCTCAGTACCTCCTGCTCCAAGTGGGAACAGACACAATCAAATGGACTAAAAAGGCTCACAGACCTCAGCATTCCCCCTTTTTATATCACAGGCGGGCTGGGGGCTGGTCAGGACCAAAAAAGCCTGGGAACTGAGCTTACACAGTTAACCCTTTCCTCCAGCCTGGGCCAGCCACTAACTCACTAGAACAAACATATTTCCACCTGCTTACAGGCATATCGTGAAAGCGTAAATAACATTTCTTTCTAAAAGGTCAAGTTCACCTTTGTACAAAAAATAACTGAACATTTTTTTGCAGGTAAAAAAATGTGTATTTATTTTTTTTGTTGTAGGAGCCTGTAAAGCATTGCACCAGTGATTAGCAGGACTCCTGCAGACCTGTCAGTGTATCTGTCACTACCGAGGTAAGGAGGCCGAGATGCTGAGAGGGCTCCCCTTGCGGCCGAGTGCAGTGCAACCCTGGAGATGGCACAGGGATGCAGTGCCCACAGTAGCACAGGTTGCCGGGTAGCAGCAGTAGATGGAAATGCTGAGCAGACCAGTCTCTGGAGGCAACTGTGCAAGAAGTCCAAGGCGGGGTCAGGGTCAAGCCGAAGGTCAAACACGGGAGGTCAATCCGGAGGTAAGAAGGATGGATACTGAACTGGAGACCAGGAACGGAGGTCAAGCCAAGCCGAGGTCGGGTGCCGGGAGCAGACAAGGAGTATCAGGGACAAGCCAGAAGTCGGAGCCAGGAGAGTAATCGGAAGCAGGTCAAACAAGCCGGGTCGGTAACAGGAGATCAGGTAGCAGAGATAACAGGCACGGGTACTCAGGAAGAGCTGACGATAAACCAGCAATGTGATGCTGTCAGGTGAACGTTTAAATAGGCACGGCGCTTGGATTACGTCGTGAGCACGCCACCGCGTTCGTACGCCTACGACGTGTAACGTAATGCGTTCGTACTACCCGGCGCACGCGTACTCGATCGGAGGCTCCATCAGGCGTCCGTCTGGGAATCATATTGCGTCTTCGTGGGCGCTGACGCGCGTTAACACGATCGCGTCCCACAAGGTAACTCCTATTTCCCTGACAGTGCCCCCCCCCAAGGGGCAGCCTCCGGATGCCTAAACGAGCCCATTTTTCAGGATGAAGACATCGAAACCTGTGTATGAGTCTAGGTGCATGTACAAAACTTGCAGGTTCCCAAGAATTTTCCTCAGCCGAATACCCCTTCCATTTAATTAGAAATTGGATTGTCCTACCTCTCCGACGACAATCAAGGATAGATTCGACTTCAAATTCGGTTTCATCACCAACCTGAACCGGAGGCGGGGGCACTTCTTCTCTACCTAAAAAAGGACTGGAGATGACACGTTTGAGAAGGGAGACATGGAAAACGGGATGAATTCTAAGAGAATTAGGCAAAGCAAGTTCGAATGCTACAGGGTTAATTACACGTCTAATCTCAAAAGGGCCCAGGAACTTGGGTCCCAACTTCCGAGAAGGACATGACAGTTTTAAGTTCACAGCAGAGAGCCACACTTTGTCCCCTATCTTAAAGGCAGGGTTAATTCTCTTTTTCTTATCATAATGTCTTTTGTATTCCTCCTGAGCTTTCTTCATGGTATCCTGGAGCAACTGATAGTTCGTTTGGATGAGGTTTACTCTATCCTGAACGGCTGGGACCGTAGATTCAGGAATGGTATTGGGTAAGAACGAAGGGTGGAACCCGTAGTTTGCCCAAAAGGGTGATTGGTTGGTCGAGGCATGCACTGAATTGTTGTACGCGAATTCCGCGCAAGGGAGCAGGGAGGCCCAATCATCCTGGGAAAAAGAACAAAAGCATCGCAGATATTGTTCGAGCGTCTGGTTGGTTCTCTCTGTTTGTCCATTACTCTGTGGGTGGTAGGCTGAGGATAGACATATTCTAATCGATAACAACTTACAGAGCTCTTTCCAGAACCTGGAGGTAAATTGCACCCCTCTATCTGATACGATGCTGTCGGGTACACCATGTAGGCGGACAATTTCCTTAATGAAGATTTTTGCGGTATCCAAGGCGGAGGGGGTCCCTTTCATAGGCAGAAAGTGCGCCATCTTAGATAGGCGATCCACCACTACCAAGATGGTAGTGTGCTCTTCAGAAGGGGGCAACTCCACAATGAAGTCCAAAGAGATTTCCTTCCACGGTTTTTCTGGGACTGGTAGCGGCCTTAACAGGCCCCAGGGTCTAGCGTTAGACCCCTTGTTTCGTTGGCAGGTTGTACAGGAATCAACGTACTCTTTACAGTCGGATCTTAAGGTAGGCCACCATAAGGACCGCTGCACAAGATCAATCGTCTTCCGCACCCCAAAATGGCCGGCCAGTGGGTGGTCGTGGAAGGTCCTTAGTACGAGTAACCTGGCCTGCTGAGGCACAAAAATTTTGTTCTGGTGCCATAGAAGCCCGTCTTGACTTCTCAAGGAAGAAGCTTCTATGTCAGTACATTGGTTAGAGGCCTGTGCTATCGAAGCCCTTAGGTCCGGTTGCATTAGTAGGAAATTCTGGGGAGACAGAATTGTACTAGGTGTAATCTTCTCTGAGGAGTCTGGGAACATCCGGGACAAGGCATCTGCCTTGCCATTTTTTGATCCTGGACGGTAGGTCACATGAAAATTAAACCTTGAGAAGAATAAAGCCCAGCGGGCTTGTCGGGGTCTCAGACGTTTAGCTGTGCGAAGATATTCTAAATTTTTATGGTCGGTGAAGACCAGGATGGGGTGAGCGGCACCTTCCAAGAGATACCTCCACTCTTCAAGGGCGGTCTTGATTGCCAAAAGCTCCCGGTCACCTACATCGTAGTTCCTCTCTGGGGGGCTCATCTTCCGTGAAAAGAAGGCTACAGGGTGCAATAATGCCTTGGGACCTTGTCGCTGGGATAGAATTGCTCCTGTGGCCACCTCTGAGGCATCGACCTCCAGAACGTAAGGTAAGGCGGGATCTGGATGCTGCAGGATAGGTGCGGTAGTGAAGAGGGTTTTGAGTTGGTCAAAGGCAGATTGTGCTGCTGGAGTCCAGAGAAACTTGATATGTTGACGAGTGGTCTGCGTGATGGGTGCTACTATGGTGGAGAAGCTCCTTATGAACCTCCGGTAGAAATTAGCAAACCCAATGAACCTTTGAACAGCCTTCTTGTCAGAAGGAGCGGGCCAGTCTAGGATGGATTTCACTTTCTGGGGGTCCATGGCGATTCCACCTGTGGAAATGATGAGTCCCAGGAACTGAATAGATTCTTTTTCGAAGTCGCATTTCTCGGCCTTAACGAATAGTCCGTGGGTCCTGAGAATACCTAACACTTTTTTAACATGTATTCTATGGAGTTCTAGAGTGGTCGAGAAGATCAGAATGTCGTCCAAGTAGGCGACGACAAAGTGGTCCAAGTACTCCCGGAGGATGTCATTAATAAAGTGCTGGAAAGTTGCTGGGGCATTGCACAATCCGAAGGGCATGACCAAGTATTCGAAATGCCCAAATCTTGTTCTGAATGCCGTCTTCCACTCGTCCCCCTTCCGGATACGGACGAGGTTGTAGGCTCCACGTAGGTCAAGCTTAGTAAAAATGCGGGAAGTGTGGAACCTTTGGAAAAGTTCTGGGATGAGCGGAAGTGGGTAGCGGTTCTTGAGGGTGATGTTATTTAGTTCCCTGTAGTCCACGCACGGTCTCAGAGTCTTGTCCTTTTTCTCTACGAAAAAGATGCCCGCACCAGCAGGGGATGAGGAAGGACGGATGAACCCCTTTGCCAGATTCTCATCTATATATTGTCTTAAGGCCTCAAGTTCAGTCTCGGAGAGAGGGAAAATCCGGCCGAAGGGAATGGGAGCTCCCGGCAATAATTCGATGGGGCAGTCATAGGGACGGTGCGGAGGTAAGATATCCGCCTTTCTCTTGTCGAATACGTCCCTGAACTCTTGGTACGCTGCTGGTATGTTAGGAGCGGGACTGAGTACGGGTTGGACGGTCAAACAGCTGGGCAAGTTTCTAGATTCGGGGTCCAGACAGTGTTGTTGGCAGTAAGCTGAAGTGAAGGCTATTTCTTTCTTGGACCAATCAATCCGAGGATTGTGTGCCTGAAGCCACGGGATTCCTAGGATGACAGGGAACATGGGAGAACACAGGACGTCGAACTTGATAAACTCCCGATGACCAGAATCTGTGGTCGTTAGGATGGGTCTTGTTTCCCTGGTGACATGGCCAGAGCTAGGTAGGGAGCCGTCGGCCAGACGGACAGTCAGCTTTTGTTTCTTCAAGAGAAGCGGGAGAGCAAGATTTTTAGCCAGGGTTGAGTCCAGAAAGCAGCTGCAGGCCCCAGAGTCCAGTATTGCCTGTAAGTGGATCTCCTGACCTGACATCGTCAATGTGACAGGAAGGGCGATGTGGGTTGAAGCGGGTTTCGTTACCTGGAGATGACATGGAGTGCAGAGGGTGGATTTACTTGGCCTGGTGGGACAGTGGTCAATACGATGTCCTGATTCCCCACAATAGAAGCAGAGATGTGCCTGACGGCGGCGAAGCCTCTCTTCAGTGGTCAAGGGAGAGCGGAACGGGCCATTCAGAACAGAGGATGCCGCTGGGCAGGCCGGAGGTGGAGCCTGGGTAGAGTTAAAGGTCCAAGTGGTTTCAGACCGGCGTTCACGTAGGCGCCTATCAAGCTGTGTGGTAAGTTGGATGAGTTCCTCAAGTGTTGGGGGAACCTCCAATCTGGCTAGCTCGTCCTTGAGGACCTCGGACAACCCCATCCGGTACTGATATTTTAAAGCTGCCTCATTCCAGCCGACATCTGCAGACCAAGTACGGAACTCTACTGTATAATCTTCTGCAGGCCGCTCGCCCTGGCGGAGGGAGTACAAGGTTGCTTCGGCTGTAGTTGTCCGAAAGGGATCATCGTATAGGCGGGCCATAGCTTGAAAAAACTGATCCAAGGTACTAATGGAAGAGCTGCGTTGCTCTAGTAAGCCGTGAGCCCAGGTCTGGGGATCGTCCCTTAGTAGTGAGATGGTAAAACCCACTTTGGTCATTTCAGAAGTAAATGTCTGAGGCTGCAGAGAGAAGTACAAGTAGCATGAGTTCCTGAAGGTTCTAAATTTTCTTCGGTCCCCATGAAAATATTCTGGTGCAGGGACTCGTGGCTCGGGAGAGGTTGAGACTATAGCGCTAGGATCTTGGCCAGAGAGGACAGATGGCTCAGGAGGGTGCTGCAGACGTTCCTCCAATCGAAGGTATTTCTCTTGGAGACCCTTAATCGCTGGGGTCAGGGCCATGACTTCCCGTAAGATGGCCTCTATCGGGGAGTTGCCTCTGTCGGCCTCTGACATTTGGCTGGTTTATACTGTCACTACCGAGGTAAGGAGGCCGAGATGCTGAGAGGGCTCCCCTTGCGGCCGAGTGCAGTGCAACCCTGGAGATGGCACAGGGATGCAGTGCCCACAGTAGCACAGGTTGCCGGGTAGCAGCAGTAGATGGAAATGCTGAGCAGACCAGTCTCTGGAGGCAACTGTGCAAGAAGTCCAAGGCGGGGTCAGGGTCAAGCCGAAGGTCAAACACGGGAGGTCAATCCGGAGGTAAGAAGGATGGATACTGAACTGGAGACCAGGAACGGAGGTCAAGCCAAGCCGAGGTCGGGTGCCGGGAGCAGACAAGGAGTATCAGGGACAAGCCAGAAGTCGGAGCCAGGAGAGTAATCGGAAGCAGGTCAAACAAGCCGGGTCGGTAACAGGAGATCAGGTAGCAGAGATAACAGGCACGGGTACTCAGGAAGAGCTGACGATAAACCAGCAATGTGATGCTGTCAGGTGAACGTTTAAATAGGCACGGCGCTTGGATTACGTCGTGAGCGCGCCACCGCGTTCGTACGCCTACGACGTGTAACGTAATGCGTTCGTACTACCCGGCGCACGCGTACTCGATCGGAGGCTCCATCAGGCATCCGTCTGGGAATCATATTGCGTCTTCGTGGGCGCTGACGCGCGTTAACACGATCGCGTCCCACAAGGTAACTCCTATTTCCCTGACAGTATCTGCTTGCTTGTACCTCGTAGGATGAATCACTGAACTACCACAGCACTCACAGCTCACTTATAGTTTTCCATTCACAGAACACTGTGAATGCGTGACGCAGCCAGGCGGGACAAAATTATACCAGGTTTATGGTAGCTAGCTGCTGCCATAACAACAGTATTTAATGTCAGAGTCATGATGTAAATGTGCTGTGGGTGGTCGGCAAGTGGGATTCCAGATTCCGATAAGCCCCCTGACGGTATATCCCGCAACTGCTGCCCACGGCTGTGGGGAAGAGGCCCTTGTCCCCATCAAAATGGGGACAAGGTTCTTTGGGGGGGAGCCCCCCTACCCAAAAGCATACCCCTATGTTGATAGCATGTGGTCTGATATGGTTCAGGAAGAGGGGGGGGCACACTGCATGCTCGGATAAGGGTCTGGTATGGTTTTCTTTACATTTTGGTGTGGGGCTCCCCTTAAAATTCATACCAGACCTGAAGGGCTGGGTTTTTTTCAGAATTTTTTAATTGCTGGTATTCTTTTGGTTGCATTTCAGCTGTCAACAGGGAATGCCGCTGACAGCTGATGAGCCATTGGTTGTTAAGAACACGGCGGCAACAGGAGGGGTGGGGAGGAGCAGGAGGATGGAAATAAAAAAAAAAACAACTATATTTGCATTGATGTGAACACAGGAATGTGATTTCAATCCGTTCTCATTAAAGTCTGTGGAGATTAAATTCGCACCGCACTAAACTCGCACAGGATCCTTTTTTTTGAGTGAAATATATATTTATTGCATTTAACAAGAAAAAAACAACAACACAATATACAGTACAGCTGGATGTTCAATACATGAGGTAGTACAAAACAGTCGGCATAGTAGGTATATTTTGATCGTAAACCGATTAAATCTATGTGTATCCCTTTCATGACTAAGCCTATTTTTGGAATTTGGTGTTTACAAGTTAAAATCCATATTTTTTGCTAGAAAATTACTTGGAACCCCCAAACATTATATATATATATATTTTTTAGCAGAGACTCCAGAGAATAAAACAGCGATTGTTGCAATATTTTATGTCACACGGTATTTGCGCAGCGGTGTTTTAAACGCAACTTTTTGGGAAAAGGGACACTTTCATGAATAAAAAAAAAACAAAACAGTAAAATTAGCCCAATTTTTTTGCGTAATGTGAAAGATAATGTTATGCCGAGTAAATAGATACCAAACATGTCACACTTTATAATTGCACGCACTTGTAGATTGACGACAAAGTACAGTACCTAAAAATCTCAATAGGCGACGCTTTAATTTTTTTTTACGGTTACCAGGTTAGTGTTACAGAGGAGGTCTAGTGCTAGAATTATTGCTCTTGCTCTGACAATCGCGCCGATACCCCACATGTGTGATTTGCACATTGTTTACATACGCGGGCGCGACTTCCATATGCGTTTTCTTTGGTTTGCGAGCTCGCGGGGACGGCGGGCGCTTTAAAAAAATTTTTTTATTTTTATTTATTTTATTTATTTTAAAATTACTAAATTGTTTTAAAAAAAAAAAATAATTGATCACTTTTATTGCTGTCACAAGGAATGTAAACATCCCTTGTGACAGTAATAGGTGGTGACAGGTCCTCTTTATGGAGGGATCGGGGGTCTAAAAGACCCCCCACCCCTCCTTTACACTTCAATGTATTCAGATTGCTGAAAACTGCGATTCTGAATACCGGATATTTTTTTTAAACCGGCGCCATTGGCAGCCGAGTAAACGGGAAGTGACGTCATGACGTCGCTTCCGTGTTTACGATGAGGAGACTGGAACGAAGCCGATTACGGCTTCGTTCCAGTTCCTCCCCAGCAGCCGGCGTCGGGTTACGAATCGGTGCTCCCGATCGAGCGGGAGCACCGGTAACAGCAGCGGGAGGCGGCGGGAGGGGGGACGTCCCCTCCCACTACTCCGGCATAACAGCCGAGCGGCTTTTAGCTGCATCGGTTGTTATGCCTGGATAGCCAATCGCCTGCTGCAAAAAACGGTACCGGGATGATGCCTGCAGGTGCGGGCATCATCCCGGTATAACCCCCGGAAGCCGAGTACGCATATCTGCGTACGCTCGGCGGGAAAGGGTTATAATCGTAGGCTAGTACGGGTCGGTTTAGCTCAACTTGTATTGCAGAACATCTGGTGTATAATAGGAATAAGAACCTCCAGGTCTAAGCCATTATAGTGTAAAATTGAGGGGAGGAAGAATAAAGAAGATAAAGGGGGAAAAAGTCAGAAGGCTGGAATGTAGAAAGGGGGGTAGGGAGTTGAGCAGACCCTGGTGCAACACGCCGAAAGGTCAGAAGCACAGGACATGGTTATTTCAATGGGAAGGGGTCAATAGGGTTTTCAAGGCATCAGAGGTAGAGTATTAAATCCATATGAGCCATAGAGTTTTGAATTTATCCATATTTATCATTATCCAAGGCTATTATCTCTTCCATACGCATGATGTCATTAACCACCGAAACCCAGGAGGACTGGGGAGGGGTGGTTGTGGTTTTCAAAAAAAGGGGTATAAGTTGCCTGGCCACCGATAGAAAAAAACTTAACAGAGTACGTTTTTGTGAGGATATGGAGCCCGGGAGCATAGACAATAGAGCTACCTCTGGAGTGGGTGTCGATGGTCGATTGTAAAGGCTTCTGTAGATGGTGAGAACCTGGGACCAGAGGGGTAGGATGTCTCTGTACTCCCACCATATGTGGAGATAACTTCCCTCTGTGTCACCACACCTCCAACTCAAAGTGGGGGTAGAGGGGAAGATTCTCTGAAGTGATTGAGGGTCCCTGTACCACCTAGATACAAATTTAAAATTATTCTCCTTTGTGTAACAAGAGATGTAACAGGAGATGGAGGATTTATGCATGAAGTAGAAGGACTTTTGCTAGTGCGTTGGAGAGAGATCCCTTCCTAGGTCCGTAGCCCACCTCCTGGTGTAAGATGGGGGTTTGTCATGGATCAGTGAGTTCTGTAATTTATAAATAGTGGAAAGTAGATGTTTGGGTGTTTCTGAGAGAGAGCACAGCTGTTCGTAGCCCGTCAAGGGTCTATGTATTTGGGAAGAGGAGAATATGTCTGAGCAGAAGGAGGATATGCGAAGAGCTGTAAGCCAGTTACCCTGTTCTCCCGGTACGATGGGAGTGCCCAGGGTAGTGTCCATTTTGAGCGTGTTTTTGCAGCCAAACCAGGGTAATGACGTTGTGTTCCATGTGTCTAGTTCCTTCTGGAGTCGGAACAGTAAGGGGAGATAGTTAAGGCTATAGAGATCAGATAGGTTGGATGGGATTGTGATCCCAATGTAGGAGATGCCCCCAGTACTCTACTGGAATGGAAAATTGGTTTGTACCTGAGTAAGTATGGTGGGCGAATAAGGATATATTAAAGTGGTTGTAAACCTTTACAAACCACTTTGACCTACAGGTAAGCCTAGATTAAGGCTTACCTGTAGGTCCAAGAAATATCTCCCAAACCTATACGGTTTAGGAGATATTTGCCCGAAGACGGGCACGGGTATGTACGGCGCATGCGCCATAGACAGCGGCGCGCAGGTGCACTGAGCGGGGCATCGTCGATGACGGCAATGACGCGAGTCTCGGCTCCCGTGCGCATGCGCAGGAGTGACGTCATCGCTGCTCCGGCGAATCACAGCGCCGGAGCAGCGAGACCCACGGAGACCCACCAAGAAGATGGACGCTCGGAACTACAGGGGACAGCGGTGACTTCGCTGGCTCCTGTGTCAGGTAAGTGACACATAATGGACTACTATGCGATGCATAGTAGTCCATTATGCTTTGCCTTTACAGGGAATGAAAGAGGAAGTAAACTCATCAGGGTTTACTTCCTCTTTAAGGGCCTCTGTCTTGGACATATTAAGTTTAAAATTACTAAGTTCTCCAAACCTATGGAATTCTTGTATCAAAGAAAGTAGGGACATGTGAGGTTGTTGTACATAAACAAAGAGATCATCTGCGTAGAGCGAGAGTTTGTGGATGGAAGATGGTGTCTATACACCCACTATATTATTGTTTTGTCTAATGGTTGTTGCAAGGTGCTCTATCACCAGTACAAAAAGTAAGGGGATAAAGCACATCCCTGATGAGTTCCGTAACTCAGTTTGAGATTTGGAATGAAGGGGACGAGGAGCCATTGACTAGGACAGGGGCCACGGGGTGGGAGTAAAGTGCCATTACCTTGGACACAAATGTGGGGCTAAGGCCTATATGTTCCAATGAGAGTCGTAAAAACTGCCAATTGACCCGGTTAAATGCCTTCTCGCCTTAAAGGAAAGGATGCAGGCCTTTATATTGTGTCGACGGATGTAAGAGATGAGGCCAGGGACAAAACCCACTTGGTCTTTGTGTATGATGGAGGGCAGGAGGGGTGAGAGGCGGTTTGCTAAAAGTTTTGCGAAAACTTTAACGTCTAGATTAAGAAGCGA
Organism: Lithobates pipiens; assembly: GCF_037356315.1. Classification (NCBI taxonomy): domain Eukaryota; kingdom Metazoa; phylum Chordata; class Amphibia; order Anura; family Ranidae; genus Lithobates; species Lithobates pipiens. The sequence continues at coordinate 251,980,206 of NW_027507784.1, forward strand.
GATTGGCCTGTAACTACTGCATTGGGAGGGGTCTTTTCCTGGTTTGAGTATGACCGAAATATTGGCAGATAGAAGGTCTCTAGAGGGCGGGTGGGAGTCATCTATATAATTGAATGCTGCCGTAAGAAGAGGGGCAAGGGATGGGGCAAATGATTTATAGAATCTAGGGGAGAAGCCATCTGGCCCTGGGCATATACCAGATTTCAGCCCTTTGCTGGCAAGTAGGGATGAGCTTCATGTTCGAGTCGAACATACGTTCGACTCGAACATCGGCTGTTTGCCCGTTCGGCGAATTCCGAACGTTATGGGCCGTTCGCGCCAAATTTGTGTGGCGCTCACAGCCCACAATGCACTGCGATGGCGCAGTGCATTGCTGGCTCATGATTGGCCAAGCATGCACTGTGACCCCGCATGCTTGGCCAATCACAGCGCCGGCAGCGAGGAGAGCCATGATTGGCCACAGGCAGGATGCTCCAAAAGGAGTTGAACCTGCCCAAGAACCGCCTTATATGTGACATGCCCACCAGGTGGAACTCAACGTTGGCCATGCTGCAGCAGCTGCACATGCAGCAGAGGGCCATCAATGAGTACCTGTGCGACTACGGCACCAGGACAGGGTCAGGGGAGCTCGGTTTTTTCTCACCACACCAGTGGGGCATGATCAGGGATGCATGCACTTTCCTGTCACCGTTTGAGGAGGCCACAAGGATGGTGAGCAGTGACAGTGCATGCATCAGTGACACTGTACCTCTTGTCCACCTCTTGGAGCATACGCTGCGTGGAATAATGGACAGGGCACTTGAGGCAGAACAGAGGCAGGAAGAGGAGGACTTCCTTGCCTCTCAAGGCCCCCTTTATCCAGACAGTGTTCCTGCTGTGCCACCCATCACACAGGAAGAGGATGAGGAGGAGGAAGAGGAGGAGGAGGATGATTGTGTCAGCATGGAGGTGGAGGCTGGCACTCAGCATCAGCAGCAGCAGCAGTCTTGTAGGGATGATTTACAGTCCCAAGAAACCCGTGGACTTGTACGTGGCTGGGAGGAGGTAGCTGCAGATCATGTTGTCCTTAGTGACCCAGAGGACTCCGGACCAAATGACTCAGCTAACCTACGCTGCATGGCCTCCCTGATCCTGCAAATCCTGCGGAAGGATAATCGTATTCTTCGGATCAAGGAGAGGGACCATTACTGGCTGGCCACTCTCCTTGATCCACGGTACAAGGGTAAGGTTGCCGACCTTATCTTGCCATCGCAGAGGGAGCAGAGGATGAGACATCTCCGGGAGGCCTTGCAGAAAGGTCTGTGCAACGCGTTCCCAGAGACTGGGAGGTTACAAACTCCTGGTCCTGGACAACGTGTTGCTGAGGCATCGGTCAGAAGGAGCGGTGGAGAAGGTGGCCGTCTGACTGATGCTTTCAGACAATTTTTTAGTCCGCAGCCCCAAGGTATGATCGGTTCCAGCAACCATCGCCAGCGTCTGATTTACATGGTGCAGGAATACCTAGGGGAAAGGTCAGACTTGGACACCTTTCCCCCCGAAAATCCTCTGGCTTACTGGGTCTTGAGGATGGATCACTGGCCAGAGCTTGCACAGTATGCAATTGAGCTACTGGCCTGTCCTGCATCCAGCGTTCTTTCGGAACGCACCTTCAGTGCTGCTGGTGGCTTTGTTACCGATCACAGGGTGCGCCTGTCCACCGAATCAGTTGATCGACTGACCTTCATCAAGATGAATCAGTCATGGATAACCCACAGCTACCAAGCACAGCTCGGGCAGCACAGTGGTGTAGTGGTTAGCACTCTCACCTAGCAGTAAGAAGGTTGTTGGTTCAAATCCCAACCACGACACTACCTGCCTGGAGTTTGCATGTTCTCCCTGTGCCTGCGTGGGTTTCCTCCGGGTACTCCGGTTTCCTCCCACACTCCAAAGACATGCAGGTAGGTTAATTGGCTTCTGTCCAAAATTGGCCCCTAGTATATGAATGGGGACCTTGGACTGTGGGCTCCTTGAGGGTAGGGACCGATGTGAGTGTGCAATGTACAGGGATAGGGACAATTGTAGACGCTCAGGTTGAACTGGATGGACTGGTGTCTTTATTCAACCTTACTGACTATGAAACTATGAGACTATGAAACTATGAAGCTGATGTAACCGAATAATTTTTTTTGAAATATCACATCCCTTCAAGACTGCCTATGCTGATGCTGAGTGACTGTCCTGTTATGTTGATTGTCTATCCTCTTCCTCCTCCGCTGATATGTTGGAAGAACATTTCTGGTTCTGGGTGATGCCATCAGTCCAATTTTTCTGCCCCTGTTTAACAGGGGCGTTTAATTACAATTTTTGATGCAATGCTTTGCAGCAGGGCTAATTCCTGCAATAAAACTAGAGTATATGGGAGAGGTTGCAGTGTCGTGGCACCAGCACCAGTGCCTAAGGCCCAATTTTTCTGCCCCTGTTTAACAGGGGCGTTTAATTACAATTTTTGATGCAATGCTTTGCAGCAGGGCTAATTCCTGCAATAAAACTAGAGTATATGGGAAAGGTTGCAGTGTGGTGGCACCAGCACCTGTGCCTAAGGCCCAATTTTTCTGCCCCTGTTTAACAGGGGCGTTTAATTACTATTTTTGATGCAATGCTTTGCAGCAGGGCTAATTCCTGCAATATAACTAGAGTATATGTGAGAGGTTGCAGTGTCGTGGCACCAGCACCAGTGCCTAAGGCCCAATTTTTCTGCCCCTGTTTAACAGGGGCATTTAATTACAATTTTTGATGCAATGCTTTGCAGCAGGGCTAATTCCTGCAATAAAACTAGAGTATATGGGAGAGGTTGCAGTGTGGTGGCACCAGCACCAGTGCCTAAGGCCCAATTTTTCTGCCCCTGTTTAACAGGGGCGTTTAATTACAATTTTTGATGCAATGCTTTGCAGCAGGGCTAATTCTGCAATAAAACTAGAGTATATGGGAGAGGTTGCAGTGTGGTGGCACCAGCACCAGTGCCTAAGGCCCAATTTTTCTGCCCCTGTTTAACAGGGGCGTTTAATTACAATTTTTGATGCAATGCTTTGCAGCAGGGCTAATTTCTGCAATAAAACTAGAGTATATGGGAGAAGTTGCAGTGTCGTGGCACCAGCACCAGTGCCTAAGGCCCAATTTTTCTGCCCCTGTTTAACAGGGGCATTTAATTACAATTTTTGATATAATATTTCACAGGAGGGCCCGTTCCTGTGCCCACCCAGAGTAACTGTGAGGACTTATAGTGTTGTGGCACCAGCACCACAACCACCAAAGGTCAATTTTTCTACCACTGTTCAACAATGGCATGTAATTACAATTCTTGATATAATCGTTCACAGCAGGGCGCTCCAGCGCCCACCAAGAGTCACTTTGAGGGCTTACAATGTTGTGGCAAAACCAACACCTTGTTCTGCCATTTCTGCAGAGCATATAGGGCAGGCCCCTACTTTCAAACATCCAACTTATAAACATCTCCTACTTGCAAACGGAAGGAGACAACAGCAAGTGAGATGAAAAAAGATGTACGACAAAACAAATTATACAGGGGTGATAACCCTTCCCTATGTTTTCCAAAAAGCTTAAAAATAGTTTTTTTGACTGGAGCTACACTTTAAAAATGTACCAGTTGAAAATTACAAACAGATTCAACTTAACACAACAAACCTACACAGTCCCTGTCTTGTTTGCACCACCTGTATACTGCTGTTCTGAGTATATAGGGCCTGGGGGGCCACACGCATTTCCTTTTTTAATATGGGTACGGGGTTCCCCTTAATATGCGTACAAGACCCAAAGGGGCTGGTAATGGGCAGGGAGGGCTACCCATGCCATTTTTCTCAATGATTTTCAACCATATTGCAGGAACCAGATATAACATTAAAACCGCAAGCAGTTTTAAATGATGTTATTTCCGTTTAATGTCATTTTGTGCAGGGACTGTTCTAAACACGGGAAACACGTGGAACTTCACAGGCATACTACAGACACCCCCCAGGCACGATATTTAAAGGAATATTATATATACTTTTTTTTCACTTTAATCGTCATTAAAATCAGTGCTCCCACCAAAACGGCCATTTTTAAAAACATTTTAGGCATTGACCCATGTCCCCTGGGGCAGGAGCCAGGTCCCCAAACCCTTTTTAGGACAGTATACTGCATATTAGCCATTAAAATTAGCACTTTTAATTTCGAACGTTCGAGTCCCATAGACTTCAATGGGGTTCTAAAGTTCGTACGAATTTGGGGTCCGTTCGAAAGTTCTGGTGCGAACCGAACCGGGGGGTGTTCGGCTCATCCCTACTGGCAAGTAAAAAGTCTGACACCGTCAGGGGGTTGTCTAAGTCCACAGAGTCGGAGGGATCTATTTGAGGTAGAGCCATCTCTGAGATGTAGTTTGCCATGTCAGGGTGGTGTGTACCGTCTTTGCGAGTCTGTCCTGTCCTCGTAGGGAGGTTATAGAGCTGGGAATAGTATCGCTGAAAAGCATCTGCAATGCCTCGGGAATTTTGAGTTTTTTTGTTCGTCGGTGGTGCAAATGTGTGGTATTGGGCGGCGTGGGGGATGAGAGTGTAGCTCCCTAGCAAGGTGTTGCCCACATGTGTTTGCCAGGATATAGTGTCGGTTCCGTCCTTTGTCTCTAGCTATAAGGGAGTTTGCATCTAAGATGTGGAGTAGTTCTCTGTGGGCGTTGGAGGGGTTCACAAAAGTAGTGGGATTGAGGTCCTTCTTGTGTGCTAGTTCTAAGGTGTGGATAGAAGATAATAGTTTAGTGATATCGGCAGATCTGGCTTTTTTTTAAACAGGAACCGTGTTGGATGAAGACCCCTCGGAGCACACATTTCAATGCTTCCCACTTAGTGAGTGGGTTAGTGTCATCTGTGCGGTGATCTCATATAAAGTTGCATATTGACTGCTCAATAGCTGCCTCCTTCAGTAGGTTGCCGTTTAATTGCCAGGAGAAAGTTCTATAAGAATTAGGTGGATGAGCCAAACTCAAATGTGCGGGGGCGTGGTCTGACCAACGAATATTACCCAAGGAAGCCTGTAATGGAATGTCAAGTAGGGATTGGGAGATAATAGTCAATGAGGCTATAGCAGCTGTAGTCTCTCTCAAATGCACCCATTTGTACTCTCCAAACATCCACTAGTTGGGCAGAGTGCAAGAGTGATTTTATGTGTGTGAGGGTGGAGTGTGGGATTGAGGACTTACCAGAGGAGGTTTCCACGGCCGGAGAAAGGGTCACGTTGAGATCTCCACTAGAATGAAAAGAGGACCACCAAAAGAGAGTAATTTGTCCAGGACCATGGAAAGGAAGCCCCCCTGATCTTGGTTCGGTCCATACACATTCGCCACTGTTAAAATAGAAGATTTTGATTTTAATTTTAGGAAGAGAAAATGACCTGAGGGATCAATCATAGAGTCTATGACTTCCAGGTGGAATGATTTATGGAAGGCTATTGACACTCCTTTGGATTTAGCTAATGGGTTGGTGCTATGGTACCATTGATGGTAGTAAGGGCTATTCAGGTTTGGAGTGCCCGAAGTCCTAAAATATGTCTCCTGCAAGAGTAGTATTTGAGATTTAGCTTTATGGAAATGGTATAATATCTGACTCCTTTTCTCTGGGGTGTTAAAGCTCCTGCAGTTGAAGGAGGCTAAAGTTATGTGATCAAGTTTAGGCATATTCTAGGCGAAGTAAGGGAGTGCCCTGGTCCCATCTCGTGCCCATCATTGATCTGTGTGTGGTACACCAAGGTCTGCTCGTGGGGGGGGGGGGGGGGTAGGAGGGGATGGGGGGAGACAAGGGTGGGAGATAGAATGAGGTAGAAAGAGTTGAGAAGAGGAGATCAGAAAAGATGGATGGTAACCATCTCCAATGCGTAGGAACATGATGCATCAGAGGGTTGGTCGATAGGAACTACCGCTGGGGAGAAGTAAAGAAGAGAAGTGTGCAGCCACTAGGTGGCAAGATGAAATCAACAATAAAATAAGCAGGTAAAGCTAATATAAAAAAACATGCTAATAACAGTACAGTGCATAAACACGCACTATTGGTCCTAGGTGGGCTTAAACTTGGTAAACACATGGAAGTGCCTCCTGGTCCCAGGGCCCATGAGGTAAAAATGTTAATTCAAAACTAGTAACAACAATCACACATCACTTTAACCATGTGCCTACATAACACATATACAGTGGTGTGAAAAAGTGTTTGCCCCCTTCCTCATTTCCTGTTCCTTTGCATGTTTGTCACACTTAAGTGTTTCGGAACATCAAACCAGTTTAGACAATAGTCAAGGACAACACAAGTAAACACAAAATGCAATTTGTAAATGAAGGTGTTTATTATTAAAGGTGAAAAAAAATCCAAACCATCATGGCCCTGTGTGAAAAAGTGATTGCCCCCTAAACCTAATAACTGGTTGGGCCACCCTTAGCAGCAACAACTGCAACCAAGTGTTTGCGATAACGTGCAATGAGGCTTTTACAGCGTCCTGGAGGAATTTTGGCCCACTCATCTTTGCAGAATTGTCCTAATTCAGTTACATTAGAGGGTTTTCGAGCATGAACGGCCTTTTTAAGGTCATACCACAAGATCTCAATAGGATTCAGGTCAGGACTTTGGCTAGGCCACTCCAAAGTCTTCATTTTGTTTTTCTTCAGCCATTCGGTGGTGGACTTGCTGGTGTGTTTAGGATCATTGTCCTGCTGCAGAACCCAAGTTCGTTTCAGCTTGAGTACACGAACAGATGGTCGGACATTCTCCTTCAGGATCTCTTGGTAGACAGCAGAATTCATAGTTCCTTTTATCACGGCAAGTCTTCCAGGTCCTGAAGCAGCAAAACAGCCCCAGACCATCACACTACCACCACCATATTTTACTGTTGGTATAATGTTCTTTTTATGAAATGCAGTGTTCCTTCTACGCCAGATATACTTGGACACACACCTTCCAAAGAGTTCCACTTTTGTCTCATCGGTCCACAGAATGTTGTCCCAAAAGTCTTGGGGATCATCAAGATGTGTTGTGGAGAAATTGAGACGAGCTTTGATGTTCTTTTTGCTCAGCAGTGGTTTTCTCTTTGGAACTCTGCCATGCAGGCCATTTTTGCCAAGTCTTTTCCTGATGGTGGAGGCATGAACGCTGACCTTAACTGAGGCAAGTGAGGCCTGCAGTTCCTTGGACGTTGTTGTGGGGTCTTTTGTGACCTCTTGGATGAGTCGTCGCTGCGCTCTTGGGGTAATTTTGGGCGGCCGGCCACTCCTAGGAAGGTTCACCACTGTTCCATGTCTTCGCCATTTGTGGATAATGGCTCTTACTGTGGTTCGCTGGATTCCCAAAGCTTTGGAAATGGCTTTATAACCCTTTCCAGACTGATAGATCTCAATTACTTTCTTTCTCAATTGTTCCTGAATTTCTTTGGGTCTCGGCATGATGTGTAGCTTTTAAGGATCTTCTGGTGGACCTTACTGTGTCAAGCAGCTCCTATTTAAGTGATGCCTTGATTGTGAACAGGTGTGGCAATAATCAGGCCTGGGTGTGGCTAGAGAAATTGAACTCAGGTGTGGACAACCACAGTTATAGTATGTTTTAACAAGGGGGCAATCACTTTTTCACACAGGGCCATGATGGTTTGGATTTTTTTTTCACCTTTAATAATAAACACCTTCATTTACAAATTGCATTTTGTGTTTACTTGTGTTGTCCTTGACTATTGTTTAAATTGGTTTGATGTTCCGAAACACTTAAGTGTGACAAACATGCAAAGGAACAGGAAATGAGGAAGGGGGCAAACACTTTTTCACACCACTGTATTGTGTGGTTTGTCTGCCTCTCTTCCACACTGATATGGGAGTACCTAGAGAGGCCCATGAGAATCCCACCCATGCGGGATGTATTTGCAGAACTAAGGGGGGGGGGGGGGCAACAGGTCTTCATTTCAAATAGGCTCAAGCTGAGCTCAGTGTGGGAGGAAAGCATCACCTTTGTAATCTTATGGTTTAGCAGAAAAAATAGCAATAATAAAAAGAAAAATGAAAAGGCATAATTTCCCCAACTTTTACCGCCCCCACCCCCCATCTTCACTGCTAGGTAGGAACAGTTAGTACGAGGTGGTGAAAACTGCAAGACCCGTTTTTTTTAACCTGATCAGAATTGCACCACATAGATGTGAATGGCCTTCATTGAAAACAATGTTTTTTTCAGATGACGTGAATCTATGCCTTTTGGATCACATCTGATCTGCATAGAATTTACATCAGTGTGAACTAGGACTAAAGCAGTATTGCATCCAAAAGTAAACATTTATATTATTGCAGCTTACCAATTCTAAGATGGCTGCAGAGTTTTCTTTTTTTTTAGGCTTTATTTCTTCTGTTTTCATCTTGTGATCTGGCCAGTAAGTCTGTTGTTTTTTCTGAAGAACAAACTCTCTACCAGATGTATCAGTTTACAGGGATGAGACAAAACTTTTAACACTGACAGGGGTGCGTATAATCAGTTTTATTTATTTATGGAAAAATGTTATCCCAAAAGGAAAAAAATATTTGCTGTAACATTTGTATAAAGCGTGAGCTGGAGTTTGGCTTCAATTTGTTAGTGTATCTAAATCTGCTAGGACATCTAACACTCACCTTCCCTGCAAACTGACAATGCTGCTGTCTGCTGTGCCAAATGTTCTCATTCATCTAGCGTTGGGGCACTGTAATATAGGATTTCTGTTACTGTCCAAATCACCAGGTAAAAACAAAGGGGAAAAAGCCTAAAATAGAAAACAAATGCAGCCATCTCATCTAATGATTAAGCTGCAATATATTACTTTTTTTTTTTATCTTGGGTTTAAGGCTGGGTTCACACCGGAGCGATGCGGGAACGCCGCGAATCCACGGCGTTTTCCCGCATCGCATGCCTCCCGCCGGCAGTTCACACTGCCCTATGCGGACTGCTGGGAGTGTCAATGAAATCTTAATGACACCCCCAGATCAGTCAGCATATCGCAGTGCGATCTGCAAACTCGGACAGGAATCGGATCGCATGGTGTGAACACCCATGCGATCCGATTCTGCTGCGGACCAAAAAAAGGGTCCTGTGCGAGTTTGTGGCGGGTGCGATGCGAATTCAGCCATACTGTCTGTATGGCTGAACTCGCATCGCACAGAGATCGGATGTGATTTGCACTGCAGTGCGGTGCGAATCACATCCGGGTCTCCCACCCGCAGCGGTGTGAACCCAGCCTAATACTGATTTAACCACTTCAGCCCCGGAAGAATTTCCCCCTTTCCTGACCAGAGCACTTTTTGCGATTCGGCAGTGCGTCGCTTTAACTGACAATTGCGCTGTCGTGCGACATGGCTCCCAAACAAAATTGACATCCTTTTTTCCCAACAAATAGAGCTTTCTTTTGGTGGTATTTGATCACCCCTGTGGTTTTTATTTTTTGCGCTATAAACAAAAAAAAGCGACAATTTTGAAATAAAAGCATTATTTTTTACTTTTTGCTAAAATAAATATCCCCCAAAAATATATAAAAAAAACCTATTTTTTTTCCTCAGTTTAGGCCTATACGTATTCTTCTACATATTTTTGGTTAAAAAAATTGCAATAAACGATTATTGATTGGTTTGCGCAAAAGTTATAGCGTTTACAAAATAAGGGATAGTTTTATGGCATTTTTATTAATATATATATATATATTTTTTAAATGACGGTGATCAGCAATTTTTATCATGACTGCGACATTATGGCGGACACATCAGACATTTTTGACACATTTTTGGGACCATTGTCATTTATACAGCAATTAGTGCTATACAAATGTACTGATTTCTGTTTAAATGACACTGGCAGTGAAGGGGTTAACCACTAGGGGGCAGTGTAGGGGCTAAGTGTGTCCTAGGGGCGTGTTGCTAACTGTGGGGGCGTGGCTGTGTTTTACACATCACTGATCTCTGCTCGAATCACAGGGAGCAGAGATCAGTGTCACTGTTGCTAGGCAGAACAGGGATATGCTTGTTTACTTTAGCATCTCCTCGTTCTTCCTCTCCGTGAGGCGATCACGGGTATCACAGTGGCGATCGAGTCCGCAGGACCCACGACCTGACTCACGGAGCTGCCTGCGGGCGCGTGAGCGCACGCGCGCCCCCGCCGCCTCTTAAAATACAACGTACAGGTACGTGATTCTGCCTGTACGTGCCCCTCTGCCAACATTTATCGGCATGAGTCGGTCGAGAAGCGGTTAAAAGGGTTTTTCACTCTTGGTATTAAAATAGGAGACTTATTTGTTGGTGGTCCATTGCCTATTGCTATGGCCATCAGAACCTTTAAGAGGCTGCTGGAAGCCATGAAGCTGGCCTGCAGCAATGTCTTTGACCTTGGATACTTTTGACCTTTTTTGATATTCCTCAATATAATAGTTTTTTCTTTGCACAATTAAAGCTTCTCTGTGGAATTTAATATTGTATAGCTTCCAATTGCTTTGACAGTTGTAGTTTTCAAGATGATGACATTAGACATGCTATACACAATTATTCAGTTCAAAATAGAACTTAGGAGCAATGCTACAGTGGAGACATTTTCCAGGGTGCAAAGTTCATATATCTGTATATATTTCCAGAGGCATTAATGCTCTATTCACTGAATCACAGCTCTCTAGAGAAGCCTGCTTTCCAGGAATTGTGCTGTGTACTCTTCTATATAAAGGAAAAAGAACACACTGACTGGTAGAAATCAGCTGTATAGTCTCATATTTATAGTTCAAGGAAAAGCTTATTGTGAGGAAGCCATCATTACAACACAATGTGACCATGCAAACCAAGTTCTATAAATTCATCAAGATTATTCACAAATATTGCCATGAAATATGTTTTAGGCTTACAGTCCAAAAATGTAAACATTTTAATATATTAAACCAACTAAATTCAACTCGCAGTGCTCCTTCTTTGTTTGCTGAAGACTAAGCCCTTGTACACACGGTCAGAGATTCCGTCGGAATGTGTCCGATCGGAGCGTTTTGTCGGATATTCCGACTGTGTGTGGTCTGCATCGGACTGTTTCCGTCGTAATATCCATCGGACCAACTTTTCCAACTTGCCGGAAATATTTTCTGTCAAAATGCTCCGATCGGACATACTCCGAACATGTGTAGAGAATTCCGATCGGACAAAGTGCCATGCATGCTCAGATCAAAATCCTACACCAAAGCTATTGGCTACTAGCATGAACATAGTCCCGTCATAACGAAATAACGTCATCACGTCGGATTTGTCCAACCATGTGTATACAACAGTTTCGGACAAAATCCGTCGAACAAAATCCGACGGACAAAATCGGACGGATTTGGTTTTCGGAATCTCCGACCGTGTGTACAAGGGCTAAGTATCAATGCATTGTTCCAATTATTATTCAAGATAGCATGATACGTTGTTCCAAGGCCACCAGCCCAGATGTATCTGTGGTCCAAACTTTGAGGGTTACATTTCTTTATACAGCAAATGGTAAAAAAATTAACGGAATAATTGGGAATTTAACACTGTTTCCTTTCAAATAAATGGTTTTAATACCAGGCATATAATAAAAGAGCATATTAAATAATTATCTGCATGGAGGATGCTATTTAGAAGCCATAACACCCTAGGCAAGTTTGAATAATTTTATTGAATTTATTCTGGTCATCGTTGGACAAAAGTCCAAAGTACAAACAGGACGAGCCAGAAGCGGTCGGTCTTGTAAACTAGCGTTCGTAATGCAGAATTAACATTTGTGATGTGGCAAATTATGAAATCTCCAAATGCATCGCACAATTCTCTTCTTCTTTAATGGGATAATAATGAAGCTGCTTTGCTGGTGATACTGATGGAGTTATTGCAAACAAATTTTCAAAGGCTTTTTCTTTGCTCCCTGCCCCTGGCCGTGTTCGGTAACTAGCCTACTCCAGCCATTTTGGAGTCCATCAGGAAAGGAAAATTACGGTACCGTATATACTCGAGTATAGGCCGACCCGAGTATAAGCCGAGGCCCCCAATTTACCCCCAAAAAACTGGGAAACCTATTGACTCGTGTATAAGCCGAGGGTGAGATATGCCTGTCCATCCCTGTGTGTGTCCGTCCATCCCTGTGTGTCCGTCCATCCCTGTGTGTCCGTCCATCCCTGTGTGTGTGTCCATCCATCCATCCCTGTGTGTGTGTGTGTGCGTCCATCCATCCATCCATCCCTGTGTGTGTGTGTGTGTGTGTGTGTGTGTGTGTCCATCCATCCATCCATCCCTGTGTGTGTGTGTCCATCCATCCATCCCTGTGTGTGTGTGTGTGTGTGTGTGTGTCCATCCATCCATCCATCCCTGTGTGTGTGTGTGTGTCCATCCATCCGTGTGTGTGTGTGTGTGTGTGTGTGTGTGTGTGTGTGTGTGTGTGTGTACATATATATATCTATACATATATATATATATACAATATAATATCTTTGGAAAAAGAATGTGTTCCTTGTGTCTAAAACATATATGGCATCTCAACAGATTATCTTCTTAATAAAACAATAGAATTTCTCATTCAGAGCTATTCATATTTTTACAAGATTCATAAATGTGGGTTTATGAGAGCTATCATGGTAAACCTGCTGGTTAGATCATGTGTCATCCTCTGAAGTCAGTGACACACTTCCATTTATCTTACCAGAGACACAGAATCATGCTGATCATCAATGAGCTCAAGCTTTCAAGGCTTAGCCATCTAGGTTCCCTGCTATATGCAAATATTTAAATTACTACCCTTTCTAGCTTTGGAAACACTGAATTCATCACTTTTACCAGACTCTGCAGCTCCGATGTAGTTAAACACATAATTCTAGACACTCAATAACAATCTTAGCTCTTTATAACAGTGCACCAGTATATTAAACGTGCCAGAGGATTCATTAGCTCTAGTGTTGCCAAGAACGCCATCTGTCCGTGCAGCCTTGTGTGTCCAGCCTACCTGTGTCCCAAGCCTCCGTCCGGTCCCGTCCCGAGCCTCCGTGTCGTCCCGTCCCGAGCCTCCGTGTCATCCCGTCCCGAGCCTCCGTGTCGTCCCGTCCCGTGCCTCCGTGTCGTCCCATGCCAGGATCGCCGCTCTTCGTCGGCGCCCTGGCGGCCATTCCCCTGTTCAAAAGCCGCGCCTCCCGCCTCCGCCTGTGATAGGCGGAACACTGAATTTCCCAGCAGCCTGTGTTCCGCCTATCACGGACATCGTATCATCCTCGTCCGTAGTACGAGGATGAGACGATGTCCGTGATAGGCGGAACACAGGCTGCTGGGAAATTCAGTGTTCCGCCTATCACAGGCGGAGGCGGAGCCGGAGGCGCGGCTTTTGAAAGGTAGAATGGCCGCTGTCTGTCTGCTCGACACGCTGTTCGGGCAGTCAGACAGCGGTGACTTGAGTATAAGCCGAGGGGGGCACTTTCAGCCTCAAAAAAGAGGCTGAAAATCTCGGCTTATACTCGAGTATATACGGTAAGTATTTTGATAAGAATTTTCCATTTTCCTGACAGACTTCATGGCAGCAACGTGTGGGAAATAACTCACCAAACATACCCGGGTGGGCAAAATGCTGAACAAAAGATTTATTTAACACTGTCAGCCGACAGGACTTTCAAACCAAAATCAACAGAGGATAAAGATGATGGCTCAACACAATAGTGAGACATGAAGGTATGAATTGAAGACCAGGAAGCTGCTCTGCAGATTACATCAGGCGCAACATGACGCAAAGCTGCCCATGAGGTTGAGAGACTTCTGGTAGAGTGAGCTGTAACCGCCTCAGGAGGAGCCAAGCCCTTCTCTCTATAAGTCTATAAGATGGATCTAACAGAGGCCTTAGCGCCTTTATTTTTCCCGTTAAATAACACGAAGAGGAAGTCAGATTGACGAAAAGAAGCTGTAACATCCAGATATTGTTTTAGAGTAACTCCCAAATCGAGTGGATGTGGATCCGGACTTCTATCAGAATTGAAGGTAGGAAGAGTGATTTCCTGGTTTTCATGGAAAACAGAGGTAACCTTGGGATTTGTCCCCAACATTGAAATTAGGACTACCCTATCTGAAAAGAAGGTGAGAAAATGTTCCTTTGCACCTAGAGACTGAATTTCGGAGATTCTCTTCGCCGAAGTTATGGCTACCAGAAAAGAGGTTTTAAGGGTTAATTCCCTGATTGAGAGCGTTTTGTCAAGTTGAGAGAAGAAATCTAGAACCAATGGAAGGTCCCATTTGGGGAATCCAGGCTTCCTTTGTGGCCTAAGCCTGACTGCTCCTTTGAAAAATTGTTGGTCCAAGGGATGATTGGCCCATGCGACTCCAGAAAAAGCTGAAATTGCTGATATCTGGACCCGGAGAGAACTAACCGAAAGGGAGATATCCAATCCTGATTGTAAAAAGCTTAAAACGTCCCGGACTGTCAGGGTATTACAGGAACTGGACCTTGAAGACAAGTGATCTGTAAACTTCGCCCAAATTCTCTCATATACTCGGTTGGTACTACTTCTTCGTGCACTAAGAAGAGTGGGAATGACTTCTTCAGGACAGCCTAAAGCCTTCAACTGTCCCCTTTCAAAAACCAAGCCTTTAGGCGCAGGTGATCCGGGCAAGGATGTAATCTCGACCCTTGAGACAGAAGGTCTGGTCTGGATGGTAAAGGAATTGGATCCCTGACACTGAGGAGCATCAGAAGCGGAAACCAGGGTCTGTTGGGCAAATAAGGGATTATGGTTATCACTTCTGCTGCCTCTGACCTGAGTCTCCTCAGGAACTGATGAATGATAGGAGTTGGTGGAAAGGCAAAGGCCCTGTGGAACCACCATTTCTCCGTCAAGGCATCCACCCCGTAGGCTTGAGGATCCCTGTACCTTGAGTAGTACTTCTCCAGTTTTTTGTTGCAGGGAGAGGCAAACAGGTCGACTTCCGGGGAGAGCCCCATCGTCAGGATCCAGTTGAACACTTCCTCATGAAGAGACCACTCGTTGTTGTCCAGAAGTATCCGGGAGAGAAAGTCTGCCTGAACGTTCTGAATCCCCGGAACATAAGTTGCTGTCAGATCCTTCAGGTTCCTCTGAGCCCAGTTCATGATTGGTTCCACCTCCTGGAGAAGGGATAGACTTCGGGTACCCCCCTTGCCTTCTTATGTACGCTACTGCTGTGGTATTGTCTAACCTGAGTAAGACCGAGGCTCCTGAAATCAGATGCCGAAAGGCTGGCAGAGCTTGAAAGGCTGCCCTTAACTCCAGGATGTTTGACACCATCCTTCTGGAGGGGAGAATCCAGGTGCCCTGAGCCACTTCCGACAGACAGTTGGCGCCCCAGCCTCTGTTGCTGGCATCCATTGTTATGGTGACCCATGAGATGGGGAGAATGGAATGGCAGTTGCAGAGATTTTCCCGTTGGATCCACCACGGAAGGGAATTCCCCATGGATAGGGTGATCCGAATCAGCTGTGTTTTGCTGCCTGACCATTGATGAAGGAAACCCTTCTGAAAGGGCATCATCCTCCACTGTGCCCACCTCACCATCGGAAATTGTCGATACCATAGTGCCTATAATTTTCAGGCACTGGAGAGCCTGGAGATGAGAGACAGAGAGGGCTGGACGGATTCTGTCCCTGGCCACTGACAACTTCTCTTCTGGTAATGAGATGGTGCCTTTGACAGTGTTGAATAGGGCCCCTAAGAACACCAGCCGCTGAGATGGGTCCAGCTGGCTCTTCTCCAAGTTCAAAATCCACCCGAACTCCTGTAGGGTGGAGATGACCTGCTCTCTGTGTACCAGAAGTTGATCCTTGTCTTGAGCCAACAACAGAAGGTCGTCTAGGTAGTGACGTAGACGAATCCCTTTGGTTCTCAGAAGAGCCACCACTGCCAACAGTACTTTTGAAAATACACAAGGAGAAGTTGATAGCCCGAAGGGAAGGCATGTGAATAGAAAATGGCTTTCGCCCACGGAGAAGCGGAGATACTGCTGATAATTTTCTGCAACTGGGACGTGAAAATAGGTGTCCTTGAGGTCTATGGAGACCATCTAGTCCCCTGCTTGAACAGATTGTAGAAATGTGGATAATGTCTCCATCTTGAATTTTTCTTTTTTGATAAAACTGTTCAAGTGAGTTAAATCTATGACTGGCCTCCAGGCCCTGCTCTTTTTCTGGACCATAAATAGAGGAGAGTAGATTCCCCTGCCTCGCTGAATGACTGGAACATGGATAACGGCGCCTTGAGCCAACAAAGATTCCACGTAGGCTAGAAGAATTAGCCTTTTTTTCGTATGAAGCCAGAAGAGAGGTGGGGACCCATCTGAGCCTGGGAGATTCCTTGAAGGTCCAAACATGACCTGAGGAGACAGTCTTGACGGTCCAGAAGTCTTGGATCGAGGCCGCCCAGACATGGCGAAAGTGGAAAAGACGAGCCCCCACCTGCCCTGTCTGAGCGGGCCCAACCTCAAAAGGATTTAGTCGGTTCCCTCTCTCCCTTTAAATCACTTTTTGTAGATTTTTTAAAAGAGGATTGTCTTGATTTCCAGGAGCTGGAAAATTCACGGCTCAGTCTGTAACTGCGAGCTTCCCTGGCTCGTTCCTGGTACTGTCTCTTTGGAAAAGACCTTCTCTGGGCCTGCAAACGCTGGTCCTGGGGAAGGAACACCGACTTCCCACCAGTGGCTCGGGTAATAGCCTCATCCAACTTATTGCTGAAAAGGGAGGACCCCTCAAAGGGGATACGGCACCATACTTGTTTTGAGGCTGGGTCCGCCAGCCAAGGGCGGAGCCACAGAACCCTGTTTGGCCGTAACAGAAGAAAGCATCACCCGAGCCACCAGGCGTATGATGTCGATAGAGGCCTTCCCAAGAAAGGCGGAGGCCAGCCTAAGTTCTTGGATAGGCGAGCTCTTAGCCGTATCTTCAGAGATATTAAGCGTCTCATAAGCGTCTCATCTACACTATCTGTCCATATCTCCATTGCTTTGGACATAGCGGACATAGCGGCCAGAGCTAACGCTGGCTTACAGGCCATTCCTGCTGTGAGATGCACTCTCTTCAAATCAGCGTCAATCCGTCTGTCTAGAACATCCTTAAAAGAAACAGTATCCTCTAAGGGAAGTGTGACATGTTTCACCAGCCTCATGACTGCTGCGTCTACCAACGGCGCTGACTCCAAATGCTTCACCTCTTCTTCATTGAAAGGATAGAGTTTCGAAACCTTAGATAGCATGGAATTTTTCTTCTCCACCTTGCCCCATTCATCTGTGATAATCTCACCTAGCTCAGAGATAAAAGGAAAATTAATCCGTTCCTTCTTTAAATGCTTAAAGAATTTTCTCTGTTTGGAAGGAGCAGACACAGAATCTTCCCAGTTCAGTGTCTCTCTAACAGCTCTGACCAGAGGAGGAAGTAGAGCGAAATCAAAACCCACACAGGGATCACTTTCATCAGAGTCACTGTCAGATATGGCAGCTGAGGGGTGGCTATGTGCAGAGGATTCCCAAGTATCCTGCAGCTGAGTCTCCCTTCCTGGAGAAAGTAGCGGCTCTGCCGGGGGAACATAGGACTGGCCCTCAATATTTCTGAGGGACTCCTTAACAACTTTTTCCACCAGGGTTTTAAGTTGTTGATCCGCATCACCACTTTCATTGGAAGCCTTGGTGTAGCAAGGGTTGCACAAAGATTTTCCTGCCGGTACAAGAGCTCCGCACCCCCAACGGGCACTAGCTGAGTGACTAGATTAAGTCCTCGAGGAATACGCCCGTTCCTCACTACGGTGTCCTGATCTTGAGGAGGAACCATAATGTTTTGATTTGGAAGAGGAGTGCCGGTGATGCGACTTGGAAGAGCTGCGATGCTGTTCTGACCTGGAAGGGCTGAAACAGGAACAAGACAAGAAACCACAAGAGACAAGATATCAGGACAGAGCTAACAGATACCTACCCCTCCCCCACCAGACCTTCAGGTGATCATTGAAAATACCTTTTATGAGAGGGCTGGCCACAGACAGGCGGTAGAGAATCCATGTCCTCAGCGATATCCATACGCGCTGAAAAGATGACAAGGGATCAGTGCAAGGGACAGGGAAGGGATAGCCACCCTGTCCCAGAATGCCACTTACCAATAGATGCAACACAGAGGCAGGGGGAAGTCACCGCAACAGCCCGCAAGCATTCCCAAAGCTTGCAGACTGATTCCCCGTTTAAATAGCCCACCCCTGTGATATCACCGCTGTGCCTGTGCGCATGCGCGAAATAGCGGCAATTTGCTGATATTGCGCATGCGCAAAACCAAGCCTAGATCTCAAACCGCACTCGTGCATGCGCAGTACGGCCGAGAACGCAAACCCGGAAGCAGAACGCCGGCTGGAACGCGGAAGAACCAGCCGCCATGCCTGCACATACAAACAAACAGAAAAAACAAGGACAGATAAAAGATACACAAACTGCTGCCATAATGAACTATAGAACCTCTCACTACTCCCACCACGATTGATCACTCGGCCAAAGGTAAGGTAAGATGACACCGGACTTTCCAGGGGGCAAAACAGGTCATCTGCTAATAGCTGGCTATCTGACCAATGCGCAGCCTGCCTGCCAGTGGCCAGGACATGGGCTTCTTCACAGCGCCTCTTCCACTGCCCACTCCATACCCTGCTAATAGCTAGGGCTTAGCGGAGTAATGCGACTTTCAGACCCGTGGTCGCAGACCTGCCGACCTCGATCGTGGGGATGATAGATCTTCAGGTAGAAAGACCACCTCTGGGTCCTTCGGAGGAGGACAAAAAAAGAACACGGCCAGGGGCAGAGAGCAAAGATTTATGGGAGTAGTGTCCTATAGGGTAGTGGAGGCGGGACTTAACCCACACGTTGCTGCCATGGAGTCTGTCAGGAAATTATTATGTTTTTTTTCTTTTTGGGCAAGTTACCACAACACCATTATCCCGTAGTTTGTAAGATCAAAGATACAACTATGTTTTTGTTAACTTTACATTGTATTTTTTAAAATGTAACTGCCTACTCCCAAACTGTCATTTGAAGTAAAACACACAGCCAAGTATCATTCTCCACAATTGTTTTATTGTGCATTAAAAAAAGAAAACAAATAAAATTAGACATGCTATCTGCCAATAGAACTTAACCAAAAAGTGCATTCTATGGATCCAAAAATATAGAAAATATAACAAAGCAAATCATTATTATTCAACCAAAAAATAACATAAAAGCCTCATGCATGTGTCTTGCTTCTTAACCCCCCTGACGGTATTCCCGAGTCTGGCTCGGGGTGGAATTTTCATACCAAAAGCGGTATCCCCGAGCCAGACTCGGGACCGCATCGCTGGATCCAGGAGGAGGTTTACTTACCTTCTCCCTCGGATCCAGCGTTGTCTCCCCGATGTACGAGCGAGCTGTGTCTCGCTCGATCTATCACATCGCCGATCTCCGTGCCCTGCGAGCGTTGCGACGCATGGGGACGGAGATCGGCGCCAAATTCAAAAAGTGAAACAAACAGTAAACATACAGTATAATGTAATCTTACAGATTACATTGCTGTATGTAAATATTTCACATCCCCATTGTCCCTAGTGGTCTGCCCAGTGTCCTGCATGCAGTTTTATGTAATAAAAACTGTTCTTTATGCCTGGAAACTGGAGATTGTCCATAGCAACCAAAACTGTCCTTTTACATCAAAAATGGTTTTAGACCAGCTAGAAAACAGCGATAATAAATTAGAATCACTCGCAGAATTGAGGGATAGCGATTTGTGGGGAGATCTGTCATCAAATACTGAAAAGTAATGACAGCAACAATTCTGCAACTGAGCAAATTTCAGTGTTTTTGATGTGATTACATTATTGAATAATTTTTATTATTGTTATATTATTATTTGGTACAATTATTTATAATTATTTATTATATTATAATTTATGATTTCATTTTTCAAAACTTTATTATACCCGGGATGTCTGCTAGACTCTGGTTTGGACAGATTTAAGTGAGTTATTCCTAAGAATTACAGGACTACAATATAAAACGCCAAATTTTCATGCAAAATAATGGTACCGCTTTTAGCACCTAAAATCCGAAATAATCGTACCGCCAGGGAGGTTAATATAGAGAGGGGGTCAGCAATGGCAAGAGTTGGTGAAAGCAGGGGTCTGTCATCAGGAGATAATTCCGAAAATCATCTGTATTATTCTCCTGCAGCTCCCACAGCAATGGCATATGACATAATTGGTCACGATTAATAAAGCAACCAATTTTTGGTCCAAGAAATCCTCCTCCTCCTCCTGTTCCTGGACTGGACTTGGGTCAAAGCAATAACTCCAAGGCCAATAATAAATAACACGTTATCTCTTCAAATTCTGCAACATGTCTGGTTGACGAACGGCCGTTCAGAAACTAACTTAAAAGCACGAAAATGAAAGGCGCAAACTGAAAAGCGCTAAATGAAAAGCACGAATAAAATCACCAAGCTTCTACTAACACAAAATTAGCAGAAGGAGCCCAAAGGGTGGCACTAAAGAGTTGAAAAACCACGTAGTACCTCACTACATTCGTGTTGGTTGGCCAAAATTTCCTTGCCGTTTGTATGCAAGACAAAATTCAGGCACACGCCTTTGAACAAAAGTCTGTACGAGGCTTAAGAGTGAATAAGGAACAGCTGACACAGTGTTTTCAGGGAGAGATAGTTACTGCTATACATTGTTATACAAAGCTATATATAAACATATACAATGCTATATATAGTTCTGCATTGTGCTTTATTACAGTGAATTGCAAAATGGGGACCTTTTCAAGTTCAAACTAGTTGCCGCTAACCAAACCGGGGGGGGGGGGGGGAGGGGCGGGGGGTGGTGCTGTGTTCAGCCCATCCCAAAATGACACTTTTTTGGAACGTAGACAGTCGGACAAAATTTTGTCACAATTGTTTGGAAAATTAAGGAATTAGTAAAATTAACTTTTTTTCACAATTTTTTTTTACATACTGTCACCAGTACAGTTTCATCATATGACTAGTGTGGCAGTTATCAGAGTTACTGAATGTAAATAATTTTTGTCCACATTTAAAAAAAATTTTTAACATTATTTTATTTTATCTATCTATCTATCTATCTATCTATCTATCTATCTATCTATCTATCTATCTATCTATCTATCTATCTATCTATATATATATATATATATATATATATATATATATACAGGTATATATATATATATATATATATATATATATATATATATATATATATATATATATATGTACAGGTAGCCAAGCACCATGTGATTGCTGTTGGCCAATTACAGATCGCAACTGTAAGCAAGCTGTTCATGAATGGAAATCCACTCATGGACAGCTTGTTTACAGTGGTATCATGTGATCGCTATGACCAATCATATCGACCACATGATACCTGGCACCCGGTTACCTGTCTGCTGTGTCCTGGGTTGGGTGGCCCCAACATGATCTAGCCTGCCCATGCTGCACGCCCACAGTAAATGTACTGCAGGTGGATGGCAAGTGGGTAAAAAGATCCTCTCTCCACTGTATGCTACTTACATTTTTTTTTTGCTTTGTTAAATCCCCATGGCAGTGTCCATAACAATAGCTTGCCTATGCTTCTTAAAAATGGCAAGAATTTAGTATCAACATTTGCTCTTAATAGTCTTAATAGTCTTCAGTGGAATTTGCTCCTGTAGCGCACCAAATTCCTTGTCAGGAGTAGCTACTGTAGATAGTTGTTAGCGATCCATTGATTTCTCCCTAAGTTTGGCCTTGTTGTACTTTTCTCTTCTGCCACTAGGTGGCATTAGATGTGGGAAGGACATTTCAAGGTCAAGTTATGGGTATGTGGGATCTCAGTCAATGAGCAGGGGTTTTCTTGAATTCATTAGCCTGCTGGGAGAACCTATATATTCGGTTGAGTCAGGTGATCTATGTTCTGTGCCACCTTGCCTGGATGGATGTGTGTCGTACGCCCCGGGCTTCAAGGACGGAGACTGGGCCTATCCCGGGGGCATCTGGCTGCCAGGCTGTGTGAGGTCCTATCCAGAAGTAAGAGGGAAGCAGGGTTGGGACTGCGGCTTCCAGTCCAACCATCAGTGACAGTTCTGCCAGACAGAGAACCTATCGTGGTCGGAGGTAGAAGGGAAACTGTCGCCACTAAGGGACCAACCACCTTTACCAGGGACCACAGTGAGCAACTGAAGCAAGTACTGGAGCAAAATTCTCACAGAACAGGCACAGTGGAAAATCTGGAAACTTCAGGCTGTGATCAAGTCAGGGACACAACCAGCAGAGGTGACGCTTGCAGAGCAGCCTTGTGTGTCAAGCCAGGGACCAAGCCAGTTAGCAGACGTGAAGCTTGAGAAGTATCTGGAGTGCCAGGCTAGGTACCCAGCAGGGAAGCGTGGGTGGTTCTTAAGGCTATACCACCACAAAAGCCTTGAGGAGCTTACGGGATTCAGAGTCAGTGAACCAGAGTGTGCAGTGAGAGAGCAGGAGCTCAAGGGGCTGAAGAGCTACAAGTGAACTTTGTAGTAAAGTTGAGAGAACTGTTGATCTTTGTGTTAGGAACTATTAGGTACTGTTGCCATAGGAGACAGCAAGTCTGCACGCGAAGAAGTGGCACCTTGCTGGGCTCTTTCCCTGTACGGCTGTACTCCTATTGAAATCTTAGTGTCTGTCAATTTAAGTTGCAACTACTTAAGAGTGTCCTGGCCTTAACCTAGTTTCCCTTGCAAAATGTAAAAAGGACTGTTGAAAGAAATAAAAGTCCAAGAAGTGTCTGGCGCCCAATGACTTTCACCATCTTTGCACCCACTATGCCTCACAACCCACTACATATTAAAGGATGTCAGCAGTCTGTGGCCTCAAAGGTTCTCATTAGACTGGAAGAGGTTAAAGATTTTGCTACACTTCAAACCAGACCAGATTTGCTCATCCCTAGTAGAATCCAATAGACTACTGTGTATAATGTTACATTTGGGCTTCTGATTGGAGAAGTTTGGCTAAAGTTACTGTATGTTACTTTTCCATTAGAAAGAATGTAGTTTTAATATAGGAAGCATATCTGCTATGTCTTGTCTCTGGATGTGAAGCACAGAAAATATACCACATGGTGCCAAAAACAGACAGGAGAAGGAAATGTAAAACAAATCTGCAGAGAACATATCATGCATTAATCACAGTTTGATGAATTTTACACAGATGATTATCCACAGATCAGACAGATGTTCTAATTCACAATGCAGTACGTTCAGAGGGGCAACAGCATAGCAATTAAAATGTGTTTGTTTTTGTTTTTTCTTCTTTATTTTGCCCTTACTGGGCATAATTAGTCAACACATTGCAACCAATTAAATCTTGAAGCGAATTCCAAATGCAATTAACTAAAATGAATGGCCTTTTAAAAGATGCAATAACAAAAACCAGCTTTTTCTGCAATATAGTTACACAGTTACATAGTAGGTGAGGTTGAAAAAAGACAAAAGTCCATCAAGTCCAACCTATATGTGTGATTATATTGTCAGTATTAAATTTTATATCTCTGCATGTTGTGGTCGTTCAGGTGCTTATCTAATAGTTTTTTTAAACTATTGATGCTCCCTGCTGAAACCACAACTGTGGAATGGTATTCCATATCTTTACCGCTCTTACAGTAGAGAACCCTCTATGCAGTTTAAGGTTAAACCTCTTTTCTTCTAATTTTAATGATTGGCCATGTGTCTTATTAAACTCCCTTTTACAAAAAAGTTTTATCCCTATTGTGGGGTCATCAGTATGGTATTTGTAAATTGAAATCATATCCCCTATCAAGCGTCTCTTCTTCAGAGAGAATAAGTTCAGTGCTTGTAACCTTTCTTCATAATGTCCTCCAGTCCCTTTATTAGTTTTGTTGCTATACTCTGTATTCGCTACATTTCCAGCACATCCTTCCTGAGGACTGGTGCCCAGAACTGGACAGCATACTCCTGGTGCAGCCAGACGAGTCTTGTAAAGTGGGAGAATTATTTCTTTATCTCTTGAGTTAATCCTCTTTTTAATGCATGCCAATTTTCAGTTTTCTTTATTTGCAGCAGCTTAGCATGGCATGCCATTACTGAGCATTTCATCTACTAGGACCCCCAGGTCCTTTTCCTTTAACATCCTTGATTCCCCCCAGAGGTTCTTCCCCAGGGAATAGATTGCATTCATATTTTTGACACCCAAATGCATTATTTTACAATTTTCCACATTAAACTGGAGAAGTTAATACCCTGATTAGTTTAGTATCGTCCGCAAATACAGAGATTGAACAGTTTATCCTATCCTCCAGGTTGTTTATAAATAAATTAAATAGGATTGGTCCCAGGACAGAACCTTGGGGGACCCCACTTTCCACCCTGACTATTCTGAGTACTCCCCATTTATCACTACCCTCTGAACTCGCCTTTTGTAGCCAGTTTTCAATTCATGTCCATGCCAACAGACCTTACTTTATACAGTAAACATTTATGGTGAACTATATCGAATACTTTTGCAAAATCCAGATAAACCACGTCTACGGGCCTCCCTTTATCTAGATGGGAGCTCACCTCATCATAGAAGTTTAATAGATTGGTTTGGAAAGAATGATTCTTTATGAATCCATGCTGATTACTGCTAATGATACCATTTTCATTATTAAAATCTTGTATATAGTCCCTTATCATCCCCTCCAAGAGCTTGCATACTATTGATGCTAGGCTAACTGGTCTGTAATTCCCAGGAAATATTCAGCTTTAGTTCAGAGACTTCCCACCCATACTTTTTTTGCCACTAGGTGCCAGTTTGATTATCAGTATCATTCAACCCAGCTATTTTAAGACCAATTCATCCTTCAACCCTCCTTATCCTGTTACCGGACAGTGAAAAGAGAAGCAGCACAGAGATGAGCTCACTTCTTTGGCACTTTGCTCTTTCCACATATCAGCATGCTTCTTGTCAGCGCATGAATTGATTGGCTCATTGTCCTGCTACTTCCTCTCACACTCCACCCATGCTATACAAGGAATTGTTGATATCAAGTCAAATTCAGATACAGACACTGCTTGCTTGTAGTTCAGCATTCATTTTTTTAAAGCAATGTATAATATGGTTGTTGACAATAGCAGTGAAACCATAGTAAAGAGTTGTCATAATTCATATGTAACTAGATTACATTAGCTTTAAATCTGAATAGCCAACTATTTCCACCCAATATTATAATTTTTCCAACTAAGCCCAAAAGGTTGGATCACATACTAAATTGTCAGTAACTTTATTATTAGTTGTGGGCTGTTGCCTTTGGGGACTTCATTGCATTCAGGAACATTACATTTATTGCTCTTACTTCCTTCAGTAGCCTCTGAACATAATGCAATTCATAAGGAAGATACAGAAAGAGAGCCCGTAGCAAATGCAAAGAATACATAGGCGGAGGGCGGACATGACGGGGTTAACAGTGGGGAAAACCTAGAAGGAAAGGGGAGGTATTATGGTGTCAAGAGGGAGGGGTATGGGAGGTGTTAAAAGATATCCCATGCAGTGAGTCACCAAAAGCCTGGGGGAAAGTTAGCGCCCACCCTCCCTATAAGTTAGTGACAGATGTATATAGGGTAGGTTGTTGTTTTTCTTCTTAGTTTCAGACAGGTTTTTCAGAAGATGGAATGTTGTGGCAGTGGCGGGCGTTGGTCTGTGCAGGGGAAGGAAGATATGTCAGAAGAAAGAGTTTGGGATGGTATGGTTCCTGATGGTGGTTTCTGGGAAGTGGTATTGGGGACACTGCGGTCATTGGTTGTCTTTGAGCCAGCTTGTCGGCTTGAGGCCTAGTGATACACTTGCAGAGGGACCGCAGTGTAATATTGTTCTTTCCACAGATGGTTACGAATTGCCTGCATAGACCAACGCTATATAAATGGGTTCAATAACAGATGTTGTATTGGATGTTTTATGTTAATTTGAAGATATATAGTTATATTTGTTAAATAATGTAGGCTGCTACAGCCTTTTGTTACTCCAACCTGGTGTGGTGTCAATTTATAAAGCTAAAGGTTAACAGGTTGAGGGTTAGGTAATGGGGGTTATCACATCTGTTATACAACAGTCAAGAGTATTGCAGTGCCTAACAGCAGTTATTTGACAGCTGGTTGCTAAAGAACTGCTAGATGGTGACATTCCTGATACAACACAGTGATGCTACCTGGTCCATGTTGCCATATTTGGTCAATGACATCACTTGGAAGACCTCTCACCTTTGTTTACTTTTAGCAGGAGGACCCCGGAACATGTAATTTAGTGTGAGTCAGTTGCAGATTGGACATAATAGTCTGTGATGGGGATCTGCATCACTGACTGAAGATGGATCATGGAACCTTTTTTTAAGATCTTGGCAAAAACTGCGTGTCTTTATTTAGGAATGTAATCTAAATTAATTTTGCATTTTTTAATGTTGACCTTAAGTCATCATTAAATTGACTGCTCCCTAACAAACTTTTTTTGTATTTGGTTAGGTACAACTCCCCTAGGGCGATGTCCAGCTCCTAGTGACATTTGTTTGACAATCCATTGCCTATTAACCTAGGGGATGTTCTTCATTAAGGTAGACATTTACAAAGTTTTAGCTCTTTGTCTATTTTCTTTGTGCAGAAACCTTATGTAAAGGAGGCATTTCATTTTTTTTAAATGATTGTGCTAAAGTTAGGATTATGTCTGTGAAACTCTCACTTGTGGCATGATAATTAAAGTATGATTTGTGGGTACTGAAGGAACATGTGTATCATGACATGCATCATATCATTGGTTTCCTCTGGGTGCCTTTTACAATCCTAGAAATGTCCCTGCATGGAACTGTGGTGCTTTCTGGTGTGTGGCAATGCTGCCTTTTTGTAATCGGGTGGCCCCCTCTGAAGCACCGGGAAAGCCATAGGGAAGTCCCTGTGTGTCAGAGGGGGGCGGGATCACCTGGGAACGTCACCATGTGACCCCGCCGTCAGTTATAAAATAACTGTCACATGAGAGGATAGTCATTATGGCGGGAGCCTCCC
Source organism: Lithobates pipiens (assembly GCF_037356315.1). NCBI lineage: Eukaryota > Metazoa > Chordata > Amphibia > Anura > Ranidae > Lithobates > Lithobates pipiens. Next base: position 252,007,264 of record NW_027507784.1, read on the forward strand.
ATGGAGGTGGATCGGTGGCGGCGTGCAGATTTTTTCGTTTTTTCTTTTTCGGTCCATTGGCAGAGCGAAAGAAGAAGATGAATGGACTTCATGGGACATTTTTATTTTTTTAATAAAGGACTTGTCCCAACCGTGTCTTGTAATTTGTACCATTTTGACACTTTTTTTGTGAAATGGTAGGGGTACATTTGAACTCCGTTACCATTTCACACAGGGAGGGAGGCCAGGATCTGGGGGTCCCCTTGTTAAAGGGGGTTTCCAGATTCTGATAAGCCTCCGCCCACAGACCCCCCCAACCACAGGGCAAGGGTTGTGGGGATGAGGCCCTTGTCCCATCAACATCCTTCCCATGTTGAGGGCATGTGGCCTGGTATGGTTAAGGAGGGGGGGGGCACTATCTTGTCCCTCCCTCTTTTTCTGCGGCCGGCAGGTTGCGTGCTCGGATAAGGGTCTGGTATGGATTTTTGGGGGGACCCCCGTGTCATTTTTTTTATTTTGGCACGGGGTTCCCCTTAACATCCATACCAGACCTGAAGGACCTGGTATGGAATTTGGGGGGACCCCCACGCAATTTTTTTTTACATTTTGGTTCGGGATTCCCCTTAATATTTATACCAGACCCAAAGAGCCTGGTAATGGACTGGGGGGATCCCATGCTGTTTTTTCAATGACTTCTTTTATCTGTATTGCCGGGACCAATAATTCATTGTAGCCGCAAGTACTTTTAAATGACTTTTTTTCCTTTAGAAATGTAATTTTGTGCAGGGACTGTTATAAACATGGGAAAAAGGCGCCACTTTACAGGCATACTATAGACACCCCCCAGGTACGAAATTTAAAGGCATATTTCACTTTTATTGTTTCACTTTAAGCATTAAAATCTCTGCTCCTGAAAAAAACTGCAGTTTTTAAAACTTTTTTTTGCATTGATACATGTCCCCTGGGGCAGGACCCAGGTCCCCAAACCATATAAGGCATATAAGCCTTTAAAATGAGCACTTTTGATTATTCATGATCGCGTCCCATAGACTTTAACGGTGTTTGCGTGTTCGAACAATTTTTTTGCCTGTTCGCATGTTCTGCTGCGAACCGAACTGGGGGGTGTTCGGCTCATCCCTAATCACCAGTCTCTCTAGAGACCAGGAAGTGCAATGTAGTTAAATGTGAGTGACAGTTAAATGTTCACCATAGAATGTAGAATGATTTGATGTTAGCATGCAGAGCTGCGTAGTGCTGGCTCCTGACTAGCATGCACTATTTGTTTTTTGAAAATTAATATTCCTAAAACCACAGTTGGGTTTTAGGGCTAATTCTGCTAAATTATGGTTTCAGTACCGATCTAGCTGGATTGCACTGAGTTCTCCTTGGCCGCAGGTGTCGCTGTCACTGCCGGCAGGTATGAGAACGTGGTTTAGCTGGGTGTATTGGATGCCATTCTTTCTCTCAGAACCAGCCCAGTGGGAGTGTTTATCTTGCTGTGCATTCTGGGAGGGGGTATTTAAGGTACTGAGATCACGTGCTTTGGGGTTCCGGTCCAGAAGATATCTTCTGTCTGTTTGGTCCTGGTCCTCCTGACCAGCCTGGCCTGGGGTGCGGATCCATGCAATTCCAAGTCTCGGGGCTGGATAGCCCGAGGCGAAGCAATGCAGGGACAGGCCTGATTGGATATCGGGGCCTGATAATTCAAGGGTGGGTCCGGTGCTGTCTCATCTAAGGAGAGGCCCAGCAACTGGAGGAGCATCCAGGGGAGGACTCTTCAGGAGAAGGCCATGCACAAGGCTGGTTTCTCTGAAGGAGCCTGGAGGCTCAGTTGAAGGATACTTCATGGATCTATGCTCATACAGTATCGCCAGACTGGCTGAGAGATACTGGTACTGTATGATAGCTCTTTAAATTTGTCTACATCCCTTAGTTACGTTCAAGTCTGTGGCAGAGACTTTTTCCAAGTATTCTACATCTAAGTCTGTGGCAGAGACTTTGCTTTACTTAACACCCTACCGGCTTCTAGGCCTAGTGAGAGGAGGTCTATCCAGGGGTTGTGAGAATCAGGCTGTGAAACGGTAATTCTCTGGATTTCTTCTATAAGAGACTTTCTATTTTTGCAGCCCAAAAGTACCTGAACTTCCTCCTAACCCTCTACCCTAAATTGAGAGACTCTGTTTCTATTTTCAAATAAATAACCCAAAAGATTATTCAGTGTGTCAGTTTCTACATTCCTTTGGGCCATCTACCACAGGAAACCATTGAAGGAGACGAGGTCAAGAAGGTAATGGTAAGCCCAATACAACCAGCAGCTCCTTCAGGAGTGCTACAGCTGCATGCAAAACAGATTTTTTGCTTGTTTGTGGGAGAGGTCTGCTTTAAAAGCTTAACTCTAGTTAACACTGCAATTATAGCAATCGGTTTTTTTTTTGTTTTTTTAAAGGCTTTTGTAAACCCTTCCTCCTACATTGTATTATTATTTTCTCCACACCTGTGACTGGTAGACAGCTTGGCCTATTACAGGAAGTGGGAAAATAACAAATATACTGGCAGGATCAGGCAGTAAAATTATGTCATTGTGGGACTCAAACAGAGACCTCAGTGTTGTCAATGTTTTGACAGATCATGTACAGTATGTCATTTTTTTTAATTTGCCTATAGTTTCACTTGAAGTTTGACAATCTTTTTTAAAAAAAAGCCAAGTTCACTTTTTTTTCAGCTTTTAGCTTCCCTATGTACCAATATACCATTAACGTACCTCTGTTGCGGAAAATAAAAAGCTTATATTTTAGGGCAGCCTTTACCTCAGCCTCAGTTTGTTCTATAGAAAACTCCTCCTGCTCCCGTCCCTTAGGACATGAAAACCGTTACAAGGAACTTGTTTAGCGGATGACCTCATTAACACAAACCCTGCACCTGCCCTCCCCTCCAGGAGATTGCTCCAATCAACCTCGGCAGTTACATGCAGCTATTATCAGTGAGCACTGTTCTGCCTTAATACACCACAGTGTTTTCCTCTGCCGGTAGATTTTTTTGTACCTTACCTTCATCTTGCATAGTTCGTTCATTTGGTGAGAGTGATCACATCCACAGAGCTCTAGTATTGAAAACAGAAGTGTGTTCCTGGAAGCTCATCATATACTGTACATTTACCAACAACTACAGTGGTGTGAAAAAGTGTTTGCCCCCTTCCTCATTTCCTGTTCCTTTGCATGTTTGTCACACTTAAGTGTTTCGGAACATCAAGCCAATTTAAACAATAGTCAAGGACAACACAAGTAAACACAAAATGCAATTTGTAAATGAAGGTGTTTATTATTAAAGGTGAAAAAAAATCCAAACCATCATGGCCCTGTGTGAAAAAGTGATTGCCCCCTAAACCTAATACCTGGTTGGGCCACCCTTAGCAGCAACAACTGCAACCAAGCGTTTGCGATAACGTGCAATGAGGCTTTTACAGCGTCCTGGAGGAATTTTGGCCCACTCATCTTTGCAGAATTGTCCTAATTCAGTTACATTAGAGGGTTTTCGAGCATGAACGGCCTTTTTAAGGTTATACCACAACATCTCAATAGGATTCAGGTCAGGACTTTGGCTAGGCCACTCCAAAGTCTTAATTTTGTTTTTCTTCAGCCATTCGGTGGTGGACTTGCTGGTGTGTTTAGGATCATTGTCCTGCTGCAGAACCCAAGTTCGTTTCAGCTTGAGTACACGAACAGATGGTCGGACATTCTCCTTCAGGATCTCTTGGTAGACAGCAGAATTCATAGTTCCTTTTATCACGGCAAGTCTTCCAGGTCCTGAAGCAGCAAAACAGCCCCAGACCATCACACTACCACCACCATATTTTACTGTTGGTATAATGTTCTTTTTATGAAATGCAGTGTTCCTTCTATGCCAGATATACTTGGACACACACCTTCCAAAGAGTTCCACTTTTGTCTCATCGGTCCACAGAATGTTGTCCCAAAAGTCTTGGGGATCATCAAGATGTGTTGTGGAGAAATTGAGACGAGCTTTGATGTTCTTTTTGCTCAGCAGTGGTTTTCTCCTTGGAACTCTGCCATGCAGGCCATTTTTGCCCAGTCTTTTCCTGATGGTGGAGGCATGAACGCTGACCTTAACTGAGGCAAGTGAGGCCTGCAGTTCCTTGGACGTTGTTGTGGGGTCTTTTGTGACCTCTTGGATGAGTCGCCGCTGCACTCTTGGGGTAATTTTGGGCGGCCGGCCACTTCTGGGAAGGTTCACCACTGTTCCATGTCTTCGCCATTTGTGGATAATGTCTCTCACTGTGGTTCGCTGGATTCCCAAAGCTTTGGAAATGGCTTTATAACCCTTTCCAGACTGATAGATCTCAATTACTTTCTTTCTCAATTGTTCCTGAATTTCTTTGGGTCTCGGCATGATGTGTAGCTTTTAAGGATCTTCTGGTGGACCTTACTGTGTCAAGCAGCTCCTATTTAAGTGATGCCTTGATTGTGAACAGGTGTGGCAATAATCAGGCCTGGGTGTGGCTAGAGAAATTGAACTCAGGTGTGGACAACCACAGTTATAGTATGTTTTAACAAGGGGGGCAATCACTTTTTCACACAGGGCCATGATGGTTTGGATTTTTTTTCACCTTTAAAAATAAACACCTTCATTTACAAATTGCATTTTGTGTTTACTTGTGTTGTCCTTGACTATTGTTTAAATTGGTTTGATGTTCCGAAACACTTAAGTGTGACAAACATGCAAAAGAATCGGAAAAAACACTTTTTCACACCACTGTATGTAGGGTAAGGGCCTGCCTGATTGGATACAAAATGATTGGAAAGATAGATGTGACCTCCTATTATACCGTTTTGATATATCTAAAGGAGATGGTACAGAGATTGTACATTTAGATTGTATAGTGTATGGCCAACTTTATACACTTAAAATGAACTTACACTCATTTTGTCGAGTACAAAAATGTGCAACAAACTCACTGTAAAAAATTTGATTGTGCCTTAGCATGTAGAGAAATGCTGTATGGAAATCCCTGAGAAAGCATGGAAGCTAGTGTGTTGTTTGAGATACAGAGATTGAGGGCCTGCTGTCAGGAAGTGTTCTCTGTCCCCGGATACAGCACAGGGTAACCTCACTAGGCAAAAGTCTGTGGTTGTTTGCCAAATTTGTATGGGGAAAGTGTCTGCAGCCACCCTGCGTAATGTTGTAAGAGGCCTAGTTAAGCCTGCTAGGAGTGACAAGATGTATGATTCACTTGCCTCTGTTTAGCCCTATCGGCCACATTTGTGGAAAGGTAGGTCCAAAGGAAAAAGAGGAGTCAGAGTGCTCACAATTCCAGCATTCCTAAATGAAGAAAGTTAGAAAAATAGCAGGGGCTGCTAAGAATTTTTTCAAAGTGGAAATGGCTGAGACTGGTAAGTCATTCATTAGAGAGATGAACAGTATACAGTTTTCCATGATGTGGTAGTCACCCCACTTAGAGGGACTCGCTATGTATTTTGAGACAGACTTCCCTCTGCGCAGTCCTGTATTTAATAGGGAGGCAAGGCTTAAATGTGAACCTGATAATATGATGATTAATGATCTAAAAACCTCTATTTATATGCCAGAGTCATCTAAGCAAAGAACAGATCTAAATGGGGGTGGGGGCACTAAGAAAAGTATGCAGTTTCCCCTAGCAACAATATCAGAAACAGAGAAGTTCCTTAAAACTTTCAAGGGGCCTGAAGTGCTGGACCTAGCGGTTTCTCAGCACACATGTTATGTGCCTCCTCTATTGATGCATGGGCTGGTACTGTTGGCGTACCAATAGTTAGATCAATGTGTTAATGAATGTACCACATAAGATAGATGAGACTGGGACCATTTTTGTACAATGTTTATTAATGATGATGAAAAAACAGTGCACTCCTGGCTTGTTTCTAGGTAACTTTATGTATGAAGGCCTCCCCAGAGGACTGTTAGACATGTCTAGGATAGCATTTTTGCTATTAAACTCCAAGGTACTGCCTACCAGCCTACAGTCGAATATGTGCACACTACAGACAAAGCTTAGCAAGGTATTTTGGCAGAGAAATGGCAAGGAAATAGCAGAAATCTTACCAGTGGCCCAGGAAACGGATAAAGTTGGTACTAAAAAGCAAGATGTGATAGCGCCAGAGTGCATAGGTATGAGTGAAGGGATTAGGGCCACAAACCCAAAAATGGGTTCCATTTATAAACCCAATAAAGCCACTGAATGGCAGGGAGACATCTTAAAGGTTGAATGTGGAGATTGACAAATAGTGCCAGAAAGGTTCTCACCATATAAAGGGATTGGCAGAAATATGTTTGCCTATAATAAATGACAGATGAGTCAGTGTTTTGTGAGAATGCCATGGGAAGGTAACCACTCATCTGTATGTGTTCCCTCTACAGACACTACCCTTGTCAAACAGTGGTCTTGACTGTAATGGTAAAAACAGAAACAATTTGCTGGTCTATGATAGTCTGGTTACTGTGGTAAACAACAAAGGTCTTCCCAGTCCTAAACTCTAGTCTGGGATGACAGAAGGGGCTGACAGTTGTTGTGAGCTAGACAATTTCTTATTATCAGAGGCTGAGATGAGGACTCTGAATGGTAAAGTATCATGTATAGTGGGGGTAGACCCTGCACTAGTACAGGATGTTAGCTTGGGGAAGGATGCTCCACAATTTTAAAACTCTGGGAGAGTAATGCCTGTACACACAATCGGACAACAAATGTTGGATGTGAGCTTGTTGGCTAAAAGTCCGACCGTGTGTATGCTCCATCGAACATTTGTGGTCAGACTCTCCGCCAACAAATGTTGGCTAGCAGGTTCTCAAACCTTCCGACCAACAAAACTTTGTTATCGGAATTTACGATCGTGTGTACACAAGTCCGACGCACAAAAGTTTGCGCATGCTCTGAATCAAGCAGAAGGAGCCACACTGGATATTGAACTTCCTTTTTCTCTACGTCTTGTACGTCACGACGTTCACACGTTTGTAATTGTTAGCCAACATTTGTGTGACCGTGTGTATGCAAGACAAGTTGGAGCCAACGACCTTCGAACAAAATGCCATGGTTATGTTGACGGAAAGTGTGATCGTGTGTACGAGGCATTAGACTGAGTCTTCTAGTTCAAAGATTGATGAAGTTAGCCTAGAGCTCAGGAAGATTTGACGAATTTCATTTTTTTATTGAATTGTTTGTTTTCATATGTATTATTTCAGTTATATGTATACAGGCATACCCCACAATGGGGTTTATTTACTAAAGCTGAAAAGTGAAAAATAAGGCTCCTTCTGCATAGAATCCAATGAGCTTCTAACCCCAGATTGTTCAGTTAAGCTTTTGTAATAAAACATGGATGCTCATTAGTTTCTATGCAGAAGTGAGCCTGATTTTGCACTTTTCAGTTTTAGTAAATAAACCCCATTGTGTACTTAAAAGTGGACTATGCCTGTAATGATGCAATGGAATCTATTAACCATGTAGAATCTGATAATATTAATTTTGAAAATGAACCCATTGCACCTTATCACTTACTATTTGATACTTCCTCATCTCTTTATCTTAATTTCTTTGAATGTATGCATATGTGTGTGTGTGTGTGTGTATATGGGAGTATTTTTGGATGAACGTATGTGTATGTTACACATGATATTTTATGTTTGTTAGGCTCATGATTTTATTGAGTCACAATTATATTTGCATTATATTATGTTTTGTTGTAGCCGTGATGAAGGGGGAGGTTCTTTGATGGCCAAAACGCATTGGTTATCTTTTAACACAATATCAATAAATTCATTTGGATTCTTTTATCTTTGGTCTGGTGCTCCTTCCATATGTGGATATCTTTTTCTGGTAATCATACTTAATAGTCCTATTATAAATTATTCTAAACATACTTCCTGTTTTAAGTAAATATGTTAAAAAAAACCTGAGCAATTCAAACTGTGCATATAATATTGAACACGTAGAACTTGTGTTTAGAAAAAAAAAAAAAACATCTGTAAGTTGAGATATTTAAGCACTATTTGCTATAAAGCTGAACTTATACTGTGTGTGACAGGTTAACTTTAATAATCTGAAACCAAACACTAAATATCTCATAAAAACATTAATATATAAATGCAATTTAAATTGGTGTTTTTAATCTTTTAAGCCTGCAGCTTTCATTAACAAAATGGCTATTTATCATACTATGAAGGTCCTTATGCAGGAAATTTTTTTGTTATGGATTGATAACTGTCTCCCGTCTGTGTTCCCATGTGGTATTGTCACCTTGTTGCATGCACCCCTGGTGTAGACTACAAATTGCTGTGCTGTCACACATTGGATAAACATGGCCCAATTTTCACATTTTCAGTAATTTCATCCAGGGAAGAGATGTATAAGGTCAACATTGGATTAAGAGCAGGTATATTTGAAAGCTGATTTAAAGAGGTTAGAAGAGATCAGCAGCACTGAATTAACACAGTATTAAAAATAAAATGGTAATTGTTTATCATACAAATTGCTTAAAGTGAACCAGTGCCCAGTTCATGCACATTAAATTATTTATATAATATGGACAGTCAGTAAAAACACGTTAAAACAAGCCCTCATTCACCTTAGCATCTATTAGCATTGTAGAGAAATACATTTTTAAAGTTCACAAAGCAAGCTATAAATTGTTAGCTTTTTTCTATAAGAAAGTATGTTGGCAGCCTGCCAGCTCTCTAATGCAAACAACTAAAAGGTGTTTTTAAGCTGTTAGAATCTGACTGAGGCTAGAGTTTAGAACCTTTGTTATGACCTTTAATTCAATACCTTCATATAAAAAGCACCTAGAGAGGTCATGCATGGCTTGTTAATACAGCTTTTTTACTGTTTGTTAAAAATATGTGAAACATTTAGGCCTCATGCCCACTGGACATTTTTACAGCTGCTGTTATTGGCTTCAGGTGTTTCTTTCTGCAGCCAGTAAACTCCCCAGCAGGTTATCATATGTGTCCATGCACACATAGGCTGTTATTAGCGTTTTTTGGCAGGGATATTTTCCGGCTGGAAAAAAAACCCCCAGAACTAGTAGTGAGATTGAAGAAGAGTTTTTCAGCTGTAAAAACACCCTTATGCCCCATACACACGGTCAGACATTCCGACCACAAAATCTGTCAGATTTTTTCAGACGGATTTTGGCCAAAACTTGTCTTGCATACACACGGTCGCACAAAGTTGTCAGAAAATCTGATCGTCCGGAACAAGGTGACATACAAAACGTACGATGGGACTACGTAGAGGCCAGTAGCCAATAGCTTTCGTCTCCAAATTTTTTTCTGACCATGCGTGGCACTTTGTGCATTGGAATTCTCTACACACAATTGGAAAAAGTCAGATCGGATTTCGCTGTCAGAAAATTTTAGATCCAGCTTTCAAACTTTTTCCACACACGATCGGATTTTCCGACAACATAATCCGATCTGACTTTCTCTGTCTGAATTTCCGACCGTGTGTATGGGGCATATCTCTGATAAAAGCTTAAAAATGCTGAAAACGCGGCTATTCTGCCTTCATCTGTGTTTTTTTGAGCCATAAGCTTTTGTGTGAGTATAGTTTTGCTAAAAATAAAATACAAATTCAAACACTAAAAAATGCTGAAAAACGCTACAGCCAAAATGCTGCAAAAATCATTCTACAGGTACAGATTTCTACAGCTAACGCTACTGGCTTTTTTATACTGTCCAGTGTGCATGAGGCCTTAATGCCCATAGTTTGAGGACAGCTGTACTTTAAGTGAAATCCAGTTAGGGCGTAGATCCACTTTAAATGCTTGTAAATCTGGACAAATAGGACCAAACTTACTTCCCACCATTTGACACCAAGATACAGCAATTCATGTGAAGTGCTTAACCATACCCATTTTCATTTTGTCTTTAAGAAATACTACATTTTCCTAATTAAAACATTAGAACTTTCAGTGGGTATGACTTAATCACTGTTACATTAACATCAATGTAGACTTTATGGGCTTAATTCTTCTCCTATACCCTGACTAATACATGGGCTTAGGAATTGCTTTTGGGAAAGTCCTTCCATAAAGTGACTAAGACATTACTAGGTAGCAACTTTTCCTTCAGTCAGAAAGGGAAGGTTATATCATGTACGATTTTGTGGAGTAAACATTTGCACAAAATTCTAAGGTTGAGGGTAACGGCAGTGTGGTCACATGTGTGCCATAGATGGAATCTTGCAGACAAAAGGAAACTCGCGACTGCAGCTGTTGTCATTCCAAGATCTCAGAGCTAGTAATAGAAAACAGATAATAGTAAAGTTAAAAAACAATTTAATATGAATGAATACAGCTAAAGCCTTACATTTTAAATATGTATGTTATCAAAAACATCAAATTTACCTAGACAACAACAGATAATTTAGGTAATATCTATATTTAACACATTGGAAAGGTTGTTTACTAATTTATTTAATGTAAAACATTTTGGCAACATTTATGCATACGATGTAAATGTGATAGGTATGTACTCAAATCAATCTTATATAAAATACTGTATATGATTGTATAGACGCATATCTCATATCTTTGTAGACTTTCCTGCTAGTTGTGATGCATGTACATTTCTATCGTTTATATAGTGAATTATATTAAACATAAAAACGGTATGATAGGAACCATGCTTTTCAAAATACAAGGGATTTGCCTTCTAATATTTTAGCAGAATATTGTCAAATATTCTGGTCAAAATCACCTTTTCTTGAAGCCTGAACAGACATTTTCCCAACTGTGCAGTAGCTCACTAGCTTGGCACTGCCATCATTCAGAGAATGCCTTGTCATTTTTTTCAATAAATACAAGGTGTTTTCTGATTAGATCTGGGTAGATAATGATGTTATCCTCCACTCCGCCTTGAACAAAAAAAAAACTTGCATCTATTTATTGGCCTCCAACTCCACATGTAAATTCTCTAACTAAAACCTAAAAAAAGTAAAAAGCAATGTAGCCACTCTGCATAGACTTGTGCACAATGGAAAATTCCGTTTAGTTTCGGTTCGTTGTCATTCATAAAATACATTGTTTCATTCTGTTATATTCATTATGTTATGTTAATAAGTTTTCCAATAATTCGTTATTATTCGTAGAGTGTCAAATTCATTCGTTCGTATTCGTTGAAATTCGCTATTTATGTATGTATAGACATTCGTGATAATGATTCGTAGTTTGGAAAGTCGTTTTTTTATTGAATCTTTTAACACACACAATGACAACGTCTCTTCTCCTCGGCTCAAATACAATACAACACCCTTCTAAGGCCGCGTACACACGGGCGGATTGTCTGCCCAACTTAGTCCGCTGAAACGTGTTTCAGCGGACAATCCGCTCGTGTGTGGGCTTCAGCGGACTTTTTCAGCGGACAGTCTGACGGACTTAGTCTTTCGGAATTTCCGTAATTTTGTCCGTCCAAACTTAGTTTCAGCGGACAGTCCGCTCGTGAGTAGGCAAGTTGGACGGACTAAGTATGGCGCATGCTCAGAAAGGATTTACACGCCGAAGGTTGCATTGCAGTGTATTGGACGTCGTATTTCTAGTCCCGTCGTACGTGCTGTACACGTCATCACGCAAGCTTTCAGCGGACTGTCTGTTCATCGTGTGTGGTCAAGTCTGTTCATTCAAAAGTTGAACGGACTGTCTGTCGGATTGTCTGACGAACTTAGTTGGGCAGACAATCCGCCCGTGTGTACGCGGCCTTACTCAGTTCTCAGGAATGCACTTTGCCAGTAATCCATCCTCCGGCACAAAATGAATTAGCTGATTGGATTATAAGATTTACTTTGAGCTGACCTTTTGTTTCATTAGATCTTTAAAGAATTACCGAATCATGTCGAACTCATTCGAATTCATTCTTTATATTTCTTTCATATTCGTTGTTATTCGTTATTTTTTTATTCGGACATTCGGATGCAAAATTCGGCAGAATTTCGATTCAATACGTAACAAATTGCACAAGCCTACTCTGCCATAAGTAGAGGTGATTTGTTAAGTTTAGTTCTGCTGGGCAGTAATCTACCAAGGCTAATCTGTAGCATCTCACTTGGCTTTCCCTTAATCTCAGTGTTGCTGCTGTTCCTGGCTGTTGCCTGTAGGTGTTCTTGGCACCTTTGGCAATAGATAGGGTAGCTGTAACAATGCTTGGTTATGAATATTCACATCCCCCCTCACCAACCACTAGGAGGTTTATTGTCATAAGTGCATATTAGAGGAGGCTATACATATTTGGGGAGTTGTCTGGTGAGCTCTTTTTCTCCCTGGGCTGTGGCCTGGGGAGGTATGTGTAGTAGTACATGCTATAGGCCAGAAGTCTGTTTGGGCCTAGCAAAACCATTCTGAAGTTGTCCTGCCTCGTCAAGAAGAATACAGAACCCGAGGTTGACAGCTAGGGGAAGAAGTCATGCTGGAGGAACAATTTGTCTGACCCTCAGAGGATCCCAGTACTCCCTTGGAAAGGATGCATGGAAGTACCAAATGCTTTGCTTAGCTGTGGAGCTCTGAAGTCCTGCCAGTGTTTTCCTGATGGTCCTTATTTGCTGCAATACACTGTGGTCCATGTTTTGTTTATGCACTGTGACAGCAGAAGTGTAGTTGATGACTGGGAAAACATGTTGCTGGCATTATCTTAATCCTTACCCCAATCTCCCTGTGAGGCTGGAGCAAATAAATGCCTGGAAAAGACAAAAGGTGACTGGTGTTCAACTTATTTTAATCTTCCACTCAAGCCATGGCTCCACCCTTGGGTAATGTCCATCCACCCTGGTGCGGGGAGGGGGGGGGGGGGGTTTCCTTTTCTGCCAGGGGTTGCTTCATTAAAATATTTATTGTAGATGCAAGCTTTGGTTTGTTGATGGAGGCACTGGTGATGTCAGTTGATTGGGATTGATTTATTAAAACTGGACAGTGCAAAATCTGGTGCAGCTCTGCATAGAAAGCAATCAGCTTCCAGTTTATTTTTGTCAAAGTTTAATTGAACAAGCTGAAGTTGCCTTCTAATTGGCTACCATGCACTGCTGCAGCAGATTTTTCACTCTTCTGTTTTAGTAAATCAACCCCTAATGCCGCGTACACACGACTTAGTCCGGCGGAGGTCCACCAGACTTTCTGAACGAGTGAATCTGCCCACACACAGCGGTTTCCGGTGGACTTTTGAAATTAATGGACTTGCCCACACACGGTGAAAAGTCTGTTCATTTTGAACGTGGCTCCAGGTAGACCGGACTAGCAAAGGAAGTGAATGTCGCCGCCTCCATCGGCGAGATTGAAACCTCGCTGTCCCCGTCACCTGGTATGAATTTAAAGGGGAACACCTACGCCGAATAAATGGCGTGGGCCCCCCCCAAAGTCCATAGCAGACCCTTATCCGAGCACGCAGCCTGGCCGGTCAGGAAAGGGGGTGGGGATGAGTGAGCGCCCCCCCTCCTGAGCCGTACCAGGCTGCGTGCCCTCAACATGGGGAAGTGCCTTGGGGAAGGGAGGGCCCTGTGGCCCCCCACCCCAAAGCACCTTGTCCCCATGTTGATGAGGACAAGGGCCTCTTCCCAACAACCCTGGCTGTTGGTTGTCGAGGTCTGCGGGTGGGGGGCTTATCGGAATCCGGGAGCCCCCTTTAATAAGGGTGCCCCCAGATACCGGCTCCCCACCCTATGTGAATGAGTATGGGGTATGATGTACCCCTACCCATTCACCTGGTGAAAAAAGTGTAAATAAAAAAACACAACACAAGTTTTTTAAATAATTTATTAGACAGCTCCAGGGGTCTTCTTCTGTCTTGGGGGGGTCTTCTCGCCAGACTACTTCTTCTGCTAGCTCTTTTACTAGCGAAGGAGCCTAGCTTTCTTCTTTGTCGTCGCCGCCGTCCGGGGGTCTTCTTCCAACTTCGGGGTCTTGTCCCGCTCTTCGGTTCTTCTTGCCAGGCCTCCACTATCTTCTTATAGCTCTTTTACTAGCGTTGGCCCGGTCTTCTGTCACTGTCGCCGCCACCTTCTTCTTTGCAATATTGACACGACACGCTCTCTGGCCGCAATGGCAGGGACCCGTTGTGCGGCGACTTATATAGGGACAAGGGGCGAGGTCACCAGGTGATGTCACATGGTGACCCCACCCCTTATTATGTCACATTCCCAGCATCCTCTGGGACTATGACATCATACGGGTGGGGACACCATGTGACATCACCCGGTGACCCCGCCCCGTGTTCCTATATAAGTCGCCACACAACGCGCCCCTGCCATTGTGGCCAGAGAGAGCGTTGTGTCAACATCAGAAGGAAGAAGAAGAAGAGAAGAAGGCAGCGGCAGAAGACCGGGCCAACGCTAGTAAAAGAGCTTTAAGAAGATAGTGGAGGCCTGGCAAGAAGAACCGAAGAGCGGGACAAGACCCCGAAGTAGAAAGAAGACCCCCGGACAGCGGCGGCGATGAAGAAGAAAGCCGGGCTCCTCCACTAGTAAAAGAGCAGAAGATATCGGAGGAGTCCGGCAAGAAGACCCCCCAAGATGGAAGAAGACCCCCGGAGCTGTCTAATAAATTATTTTAAAAACTTGTGTTTTTTTATTTACACTTTTTTCACCAGGTGAATGGGTAGGGGTACATCGTACCCCATACTCATTCACATAGGGTGGGGGGCCGGTATCTTATTAAAGGGGCTCCCGGATTCCGATAAGCCCCCCGCTCGCAGACCCCGAAAACCAAAAGCCAGGGTTGTCGGGAAGAGGCCCTTGTCCTCATCAACATGGGGACAATGTGCTTTGGGGTGGGGAGCCGCAGGGCCCCCTTTCCCCAAAGCACCCTCCCATGTTAAGGGCACATGGCCTTGTACGGCTCAGGAGGGGGGGGGGGGGGGCGCTTGCTACATTCAAGGCATTCCATAAATGATAACTGTCACAGTTGTGTGTTCTTTCACTTGAACTGGCAAGTCATCAAATGGCTAGTGTCACAACTGACCACATGTGTAACACCATGGCAACTGCAGATTAAAGGCTAAGATGGCAGCTTAATTGGCTGTAAAGGATAAGAAGGTTAGGTTCCACTTTAAATGATAAGTTCATCTTTAAAAAACAAAAAAATGTCTTTTTTGCAGGTATTATTATTATTATTATTTTAGGAGCATTTACAGCATTGCAATGCCAGCTGTCTTCTGTACCTCCCAATATGGGCAGGCAGTTACTGAAAGACAGGATACTCAATGAACTACCTAGAGCACTCATCAGCTCCCTGTTAGTTCATTAAGAACTGCAAGCCGACAGCCGCAAAGGCTAATGGTAGTTATAGTTCATTGATTCACAAGGATCTGCAAATGAATAACCTGACACGCTCTTTTTGAATTGTGACCGTGGGTGTGGGGAGAAGATCCCTGGCCCACTGTCACTGGGAGGGGGGAGCAGGTAGATGTAAATATGGGTGTAACTTGTTCAGAAAGGTGAACTTATACTTTAAATAGTCATACAAACATATTTGCTAACTGAATGACTGGAAGGAAGTATACACCCTCGGTTTCTCTTTTTCCAGCTGCATCCCCATACTAAATATATACCTTGTTCCCTTCCATATGTATTATGAACATATAAGAGAACAAAAAGATATTAAAATGCTTTGACAAAATTTGGACTATCTATAAAGAGCTGCTGTGTAATTGATACAGAAACACCATAAAATTTGCTATAACAAATGAATGTTACTGGCTTAATTGCTTTAGAGACACATAGGGGAATGAGCGAAATGCTTAAAAAATGAGAGATGACATTGAATTATTTTGGCCTGGTGATAGGTATGCAAATGAATAACCTTTAGATAGAATATGCTAATAGAGATCTGTGTCAAGCATCCGCCCTCAGCTGCAGATTGTATTGGCACCGAGGCATAATGTCACCTTCTACAGTAACAAGCTTGCAAATCTGAAGGTTGGAATGTGATGGAATACAACCCTATGACATACAAAACAGGAGGACCTGACAGCAGTAAGAAAAACACGCAGAAGATTAGCATGCATTTCTGTCTGCTTTCATTTAAATGAGTGTGGCCTGTCTGTCCCTGGCACTGAATGAGTTACTAAATTGCTTATCAGACTCACTAAGGGGGATTTCTAGGAGCTGTGCAGACAGCCAGGCCTCTTATGAGTTTGATAAGAGATATTTACTGCATTAGGTTCTGGTAACAGTAAACTGATGCAGATGTTGTTTCTCCTGGGGGAAGAGATGCAATTGTATAAAGGTACATACTCAGTTTCTCAGTAAAAATTGTATTTGTGTGAATACGATGAGCTTAAAGAAACCTTATCACCTTGCCAATTCAGGGAAAAGTGAGGTATCTCCTTAAATTCCACCCCTTGACACCAGAACTGAGCACCCCAACTGCTACTACTTCAGCTCCTGCAAAAAACCTGGTGCTTCCAGGTAGGTATGAGCTGGTTTTGGTCTTATGGTCTGAACCCAGTTAGGCAGAACATGTGGGAAGCTGTCACGTGATCACATCCCTGCATTGCCTGCCCCACAGCTACAGTGCCTTGAAAAAATATTAATTCCCCTTGAAATTTTCCACATTTTGTCATGTTATGACCAAAAACGTGTACCGTATATATTCGAGTATAGGCCGAATATAAGCCGAGGCACCTAATTTTACCGCAAAAAAACTGGGAAAACTTATTGACTGGAGTATAAGCCTAGGGTGGGAAATGCAGAAGCTACTGGGTAAACAATGCCCATCTGCAGCCTCACTGTGGCCATCTGCAGCCTCACTGTGCCTATTTGCAGCCTCACTGTGCCCAGCTGTATCATCAGTGCCCATCTGAAGCCCTTATTGTGCTCATCTGCAGCCTCACTGTGCCCATTTGCATCATCAGTGCCCATCTGAAGCCTCACTGTGCTCATGTGCAGCCTTGTTGTGCCCATCTGCAGCCTTGCTGTGCCCATCTCCGGCCTCACTGTGCCCATTTGCAGCCTCATTATGCCTATCTGCAGCCTCACTGTGCCCATTTGCAGCCTCACTGTGCCCATGTGCAGACTCATTGTGCCAATCTGCAGATGTACCTGTGATAACTGAAACAGCGGGTGTCTCCCGCTGTGTCATGCCCATCTGCAGCTGCACCTTTGATAACTAAAACAGCGGGTGTCTTCCACTGTGTCATGAAGTCTGTTTGGCCATCCATTATAACAAAGCCCCGCCTCCTCTTCCTCCATGATAGACATAACACTGATACAGTTTACCAGCATTGTATCAGTGTTCTGTCTATCACTGACGAGGAGGAGGCGGGGCTTTCTTACAATGGACAGCCGCACAGACTGCATGACACAGCAGTTTTAGTAGTACATCTACAGATAGGCACCCTCACTCAAGTATAAGCCGAGGGGGGGGGGGGGGGGCAGCCTAAAAAATGTGCTGAAAAATTTGGCTTATACTCGAGTGCATATGGTATGAATTTTATTGGGATTTTATGTGATTTCTTTTTTTTTTTTATGTTTTATGTGACCAACACAAAGTGGCACATAATTATGAGGTGGAAGGAAAATTATAAATGGTTTTTCAAATGTTTTACAAATAAATATCTGAAAAGTGTGGTGTGCATTTGCATTCAGCCCCTTTTACTCGGTTCCACTAGATTTTAGTTAGGGGTATCAAATTGCCTTTAGAAGTCACCAGTAATTAGTAAATAGAGTCCACCTGTGTGTAATTTACCCACTTCAGGCCTATGAAAATTTGGCTGCTCAATGATCAGGCCATTTTTTGCGATACAGCACTGCGTCACTTTAACTGACAATTGTGCGGTTGTGCGACGTCGTACCCAAACAATATTGACGTCCTTTTTTTCCCACAAATAGAGCTTTAGTTTGGTGGTATTTGATCATCTCTGTTTTTTTTTGTTTTTGTTTTTGTTTTTTTGCGCTATAAACAAAAAAAAGGAAAAATTTGAAAAAAACTATATTTTGTACTTTTTGCTATAATAAATATACGCATTTTTTTTTTTTTTTTTATAAAAGCAAATTTTTTTCTCAGTTTAGGCAAATATGTATTTTTCTACATATTTTTGGTAATAAAAATCACAATAAGCCTATATTGATTGGTTTGCGCAAAAGTTATAGCGTCTACAAAATAGGGGAAAGATTTATGGCATTTTTATTATTATTTTTTTAGTAATGTAGTAATGATGATCAGCGATTTTTATCGGGACTGCAACATTATGGTGGCCAGATCAGACACTTTTCACACACTTTTGGGACCATTGGCATTTATACAGAAATTAGTGCTATAAAAATGCACTGATTACTGTGTAAATGTCACTGGCAGGGAAGGAGTTAAAAGTAGGGGCGATCAAGGGGTTAACTGTGTTACCTAGGGAGTGATTTTAACTGTGGGTGGATGGGACTGCCTGGGTGAAGAGACCGATCATTGTTCATGAACAACAGATCGCTCTCCTCACCCCTTACAGCGCGGAGATCTGTCTGTTTACATTGACAGACACTACAGACACTATAAGCCTAGTTCGCCTGAACTAGGCTTGTAGTGCCATCAGTGAAAGATTGTTCCCTGGCTTTTGCATTTTGAGTCATACAAGTGGGTGATCAGGGAACGTTGAGAAGAATAGAGAAGGAGGAAGAAGGAGAAAGGAGGGAAAGTGGTGAGATATAAAGGCATCAGAGAGTTACCTGGGGGTAGAGTGGTTGTAGTCTGTTAGAGAGGTTGTGGGAGTTATGGTATATAGGTCTTCCAGGGTTCCCATACCATTTTGTGCTTTTTTGTAGCGGACTGGAGAATACTGACCGTTTTCTCTTGAACCATCACCCATGATATATTTTTTATTTTTATTTTGTAGTGTCTGTTTACATTGACAGATCTCCGGTCTGTCTCTGTGTGGAGTGATCGTGGGTGCATCGGCTCCGGCGCGGTGGGTGCGCGCACCCCCTAGTGGTCAAAAGGCAAGCCGACGTATAGCTACGGTGGTTCTCCCAGGGTAGCCACCCTGCCACAGTATAACTGAGGTGGCTGGTCAGGAAGGGGTTAATCTCAGTATAAATACAGCTGTTCAGTAGCCCTCAGAGGTTTATTAGAGAACCTTAGTGAATAAACGGCATCATGAAGAGCAAGTAACACACCAGACAGGTCAGGCATGAAGTTGTGGGGAAGTTTAAAGCAGGGTTAGGTTAAAAAAAATATCATGGGTGATGGTTCAAGAGGGGGCACATACTGCTGGTTAGTGAGTGTTTTTCTTTTGCATGTTGGTGGCAGAATCTTCCTCCCCTCGATACAGTCTGATCCCAATAGGGGTGTCGGAGCGAGGGAGAATAAACACTGTTGGTAAGATGATCAACAAAGCACCCTACATGGTTCCTTACTCCACTTAATGTTGTATGCCTTTAAATGTTAATGACTTGTTATAACTGAGGTTTAATCAGCTATCTCATGAATGTTGCTTATGTCTATCCGTGTAAAATCTCAATAAAAAATATTGAAACAAAAAAAAAATATTCCAATTTTTGAACATCTCATGGAGCACTGTTCAATCTATCATCCGCAAATGGAAAGAGTATGGCAATACTGCAAACCTACCAAGACATGGTCATCGACCTAAACTGACAGGCCAGGCAAGGAGAGCATTAATCACAGAAGCAGCCAACAGGTCCATAGTAATTCTGCAGAGATCCACAGCTCGGCTGGGAGAATCTGTCCACAGGACAACTATTAGTCATGCACTCCACAAATCTGGTCTTCATGGAAGAGTGGCAAGAAGAAAGCAATTGTTGAAAGAAAGCCATAAGAAGTCCATTTGAAGCTTGTGAGAAGCCATGTGGGGGACACAACAAACATGTGGAAAAAGGTGCTCTGGTCAGATGAGATCAAAATTGAACTTTTTGGCCTAAAAGCAAAAAGCTTTTTTTTAGCAGGGACATGGAAGCTGGTCAGAGTTAATGGGAACATGAATGGAGCCAAATGTAGGGCAATCTTAGACCTGTTAGAGTCGGCAAAAGAATTGAGATTGGGGCGGAGGTTCACCTTCCAGCAGTACAATGACCCTCAACATACAGACAGAGCTACAATGGAATGGTTTAGATCAAAGCATACTCATGAGTTAGCCCCTGTACACACGGTCGGATATTTCGACAACCAAATCTGTCGGATTTTCTCCGTCGGATTTTGTCCATCGGATCTTGTCCGAAACTGTTGCATACACACAGTCCGACTAAGTTGTCTGAAATATCCAATCTTTCAGAACGTGGTGACGTAATTTCTTTACGATGGGACTAGATTCAGGCTAGTAGCCAATAGCTTTGATGTAGGAATTTGATCTGAGCATGCGTGGCACTTGGTCCGATCAAAATTCTCTACACATGATCGGATTACGTGCGACCGGCCCAGTTGGTCGGGAAATATTTCCAACATGTTGGAAAATTGGGTCCGACAGAGATTCGGACGGAATCAGTCCGATGCATACCACACACAGTCGGATTATCTGATGACACGGTCCGATAAGACGCATTCCGACGGATTCTCCCACCGTGTGTACGCGGCAAAAGAATGGCTCAGTCAAAGTCCAGACATAAATCCAATTGAGAATTTGTGGCAAGACTTGCTAAAAAATGCTGTTCACAGATGCTCTCCATTTAATCTGACAGAACTTGAGCTATTGTGCAAAGAAGAATGGGCAAAAATGTCACTCTCTAGATGTGCAAAGTTGGTAGGGACATCCCCAAAAGGACTTGCAGCTGTAATTGCAGCATAAGGTGGTTCTGCAAAGTATTGACTTGGGGGCTGAATATAAATGCACGCAGCATTTTTCACATATTTTGCAAACCACAATTTTGAAAAACATTTATCATTTTCCTTCTACTTCACAATTATGTGTCACTTTATGTTGGTTTATCAAATAAAACCCCAATAAAATACATTTATTTTTTGGCTGTAACATGACAAAATGTGGAAAATTTCAAGGGGTATGAATACTTTTTTAAGGAACTGTACATGTACACAAAGGGGTGAGGATAGCTATAACATATTTGACCTAATATGGCTACATAGCCATATTAGGTCAATGCATGTACACAAAAGGGAAGAAGTGCTCATGACTACATTGACCTTAACGTGACCACATGGCCATATTTGGTCAGTGTCATTGACCTAATATAGCCATATTGTACTAATATAGCCAAACCAGTCTCTTTGTGTACATGCAGCTGTGGGATAGGGACAGCTAAGGGGTTAAGTATTGTGCAATGTTGGTGGATAATTAATGTGCAATGCTGGGGTAATTATTGTGCCATGCTTGGGGTTGTGTAATTGAGCAGTGCTGGTGGTTAATTATTGTGCTGTGATGGTAGTCAATTATTGTGCCACACTGGGGGCTAATTTTGGTGCCATGCTGGGGTTTAATTATCATGCAGTGCTGAGTGTAATTATTGTGACATGTTTTGGGGGTTATTGCTGGCCATGACATTTACTAGGGGGTTATCATTGCTTGTCCCAATTGGGCTTATTTTACTCCAACAATCTCTTCAGTGTATTCGAAGGCCCTATTTTGCATAAAAAATTTCAAAAGCACAAAGCTTCCTGTCAATGGCTGAGCAGTGCTCAGCTCAGCTTTACTAAATTTTGCTCTAAGAGATGTCTCCATCCCACTGCCAGAACACAACGCCGTATACTGTAGGAGCTGAGGCTACATACAATTCACACAGTACTGATGACTGCTGTATGTGTTAGTAATGCAAATAGTTAATTTGAACCAGCTTGGTCCAAACACATTATATAAAGTTCACTAAAACCTGGAGTCATAAATGATATAATCTATTCTGCTATATGGCTGTATGGTCAGTTCCTGAGAGGGCTCAGTCTCTTTCTCTAGCACCAGATAGTAAATCCGTACAGAAGCAGCTTACATTTCGGACACACCCAGCGATTAGTCTATGCTCTGTGCTGAACCCAGAGGACTCTATCTGTCAGCACTCCCGAACTCAGCACTCCAGATCCTGCTCAGGCCACTGACATGCAGTAGTGATGGTGCACACTGGACAGTGATGTGTGCTCTCCAGTATCCCTCAATGCAAGAGGAAGTGGTGTTCTGTACAGCTTGAGAAAATGCAGCTCGTTCCCCTCCTCCTGGCAATCTCCCCCTGGGAAATGCAATTCAAAAGCTTTTGATTACAGTAGAGTCCCTCTACTATGGACTAGAGTTGCTACCTGACTCAATCTATTGAACTCTTCCTGCTCAGCAGCTCCATCCTCTTGCTGATATAGCAGTTATCCAGTTCAGTACTGCAGGCAGCAGCCACAGAGAGCAGTTCTGGCCAGTGTCTCTTTCACTCTGCATTTTTAGCCAAGCACCTGGCTACATAAAAATCTATTATTTTATAGATAAGTCCTGTAGACAGGCTTAGAGAATTTGTCGATAAGCTGAACAACAATGTATACAATCAGCATTTCACCATTGCACTGTGATTTGAGAAAGAGAAAATTTCTTTCTTGCACACTGAAATCCATAAAGGGATGGACAATACTTATTGTCTATAATTATTTTGCAAAACAACCAAATGCCTCTAATACAATTTTACACACTGCTAGTGCTCATTCCAACTCATTGATTGTTCACATTTCATCCTATTTCATCCCATCCCAATGGATAGAGAACAGAAAGTTGAAGCAAATTACACTACAACATATAATTAGCAATATGATCAAGTAGCAAGATCTCTTCCTACTTCCTGCTGTGTCTATGGGACATAAAGCAACGGCAAATCGCCCCTATTGGGCACAGACAGAAAAATAAAACTGAAAGAGGTCTCTTTCTCATTTCCCACTCTAATAAACCAAAAAAAAATGTTTTAAAGTGGAGCTCCACCCAAAAGGGTTTTGATAGGTACCCGTCCTCACTTCCTGGTAAGATCGCCACACGGTGATCTGCGTCATGTCTGGCCCCTCCTTCCACCACTTTCTTCAGGGACCTGTGTGTGCCACAGAAGACGACTGGACCATTCAGAAAGCGCAGCGCAACTTGTGCATGAGCAGTAGGAAGCCAGCAGTGAAGCCTGAAGGCTTCACTGTCGGTTTTCCTTACTTGCAATGCCAGATCCATTACCCGAGAGCCAATGGACGAATAGGCTTGGGGTGCCGACATTGCAGGATCC
Organism: Lithobates pipiens; assembly: GCF_037356315.1. Lineage (NCBI taxonomy): Eukaryota > Metazoa > Chordata > Amphibia > Anura > Ranidae > Lithobates > Lithobates pipiens. The sequence continues at coordinate 252,030,392 of NW_027507784.1, forward strand.
CTGGACAGGTAAGTGTCCTTATATTAAAAGTTAGCAGCTACAAAATTTCTATACTGTAGTTGCTGACTTCAATTTTTTATTTTTTTTTACAGGCTGGAACTCCGCTTTAACATACGTTTTAAGAAAATCCAGATATAACATTAAAACAAACAACATTAATTAATAAATTAATTGTACATAACCACTGTACAGGGACAGATAAAAGATATAAAATTAGTAACTTTAGTAACTTTAAATGGGATCAATGTATGCAGTGTGAATACATAAATGTATTCTATCCAATGGCAGAATATTAAAATGACAACATTACGCTGACTGCCAAAATGTGGGAGTAGTTTATATGTCATACAAATGTGTGGGTCATTTTATGCACGCCAAGCCAAATGAATGTTCTGAAACAGAATTTATGATCATATAAAAAGACACATTAAATGGAAATCTGCAAACCACTGTGTCCCAAAATGTGTGTTCTCTCCTTGGTGGGAACACTGTTGGGCTTCCCAAGACATGGGCATTGTGGGCAACATGGACTTTCTGCATTACTCGGGTACATGTAATTATAGGGCAAGGGCTGTCAGGAGGTACCAAGCAGTCTTAACATTTTGTAAGCGATGGAATATGCTGTGAGCTGTAATGGACGAAGTTTCAATGAAGTAAAGAGAAGTTCCATTGTCAATGACAACTGCCTGGTCTGAAGTCATGTCAACATTTAGGAAAAGGGGTGCACATATGGTGTAATCTACAGGTTGGGCACAGATTGGGGTAAGAGACACTCTCACGCAAAATGTTACCAGTAGGTTAACCCTTGTGGGTGATAGTGCTACAATGAGGAATCCAGGTACAAGAGTTTAGCGTATAATAGGAGCCTATATAGAACATGGATAAGAATCCAAAGTGAATCTTCAAAGAGAAACAGCCGATTATCGAAAAAACAAACAACACTTTATTGAACCGCTCAAATATCAAATGTCCATTACTGAAAATCTAAGATGGACTGTGTCTTATAACATACTGGGCTGCACCCTATCTATTTGACGGTCTCTCCTGCAAAATAACAGATATCAACTTTACCATATAAGTCTAAGCCCCTGTACACACGGTCAGAGATTCTGCCAACCAAATCCGTCGGATTTTGTCCGTCAGATTTAGTCTGACGGATTGTGTCCGAAACTGTTGCATACACACGGTCGGACTAAGTTGTCGAAAAATCCGATCTTTCAGAACGTGATGACGTAATTACGTCCGACCGGCCCAGTTGGTCGGGAAATATTTCCAACATGTTGGAAAATTGGGTCAGACGGAGATTCGGAAGGAATCAGTCCAATGCATACCACACACAGTCGGATTATCTGACGACACGGTCCGATAAGACGCATTCCGACGGATTCTCAGACCGTGTGTACGCGGCATAAGTCTATTTCTATCTAGTTGTTTAGGATGAGTGTGTGAAGTTTAAATGAATGTGGTAGCTACCTGTATCTTGACAACGTTGTCACATTTTAAACAAATGTGGTGGAGGTGCAATTTTATCTAATTGTTGAATTTGAATTTGTTTTTTTTCTCTGTGAAGATTTACTTTGAATTCTTATCCAGGTTCTATATATGTTGCTTTTTGATCTAGAGAGACACACCTCATGGCTATTCACTAATGATGTGAAGGTGTCTTGCTGCTGAATTGAGGAATTACAGTTGAATATTCCTCTTCAGCGTTTTCACACTATTGTGATGTAGCTCTTTTGACTGTTTTTATTGTTATTTTGTATAATAGAAGCCACCTGGCTGGGAAGCTGAGGTGACTTTTCGCATAGGTGATAAGAGGTCCCCTGTAGTGAAGGAGTCTATGTGTTGCTGGATTCCTTCACTAATGATCGGTACCTCAACTTGGGTCTGATTGCTGTACAGGGTGTCCTAGGGACCCAGCCTGGGGGTCACAGAAGATGGATTAAGGCCTCAAAGCGGCCTTGAGAGCCCTGAGGCTGGTCAGGAGGATCAGTACCAAACAGCCAGCAAGCACTTCTGGACCAGAAACCCCGAATCATGTGACGTCAGCACCTTAAGTACCCTCCCCCAGAATGCACAGCAAGAGTGACACTCCCACTGGGCTGGTTCTGAGAGAGAACTGACACATAATGCACCCAACTGAACTGCGTTCTAGCACCTGCCAGGGATGACAGCGCCACCTATGGTCAAGCAGAACGTAATGCAAGCCAGCCAGACTGGTACTGAGGCCAACATTTAGAGTAATTAAACCCAAAACCAAACTGCGGTTCCAGGAAGATTAAATGGCAAAAACACATAGTTCAGGAGCCAGCGCTACATACTTCCCATTCCAATTTAGACAATGTCCTCATCGTCTGTGTAAGAAAGGAAGAACCCGGAAAAAAACTATTTCTAATCCTAACAAAATTTAGTACCTGAACTTTAGGGTTGGAATGGGGAAAAGGGAAGGAAAACAATAAAACTTTGAACATTTATAAAACATTTATCAGCAACACAGGATCATCTCACACATAACGCAGCCCAAGACCTGTCTACCTATACCATCCACTCTCCGGTAGTTTGATAGAAGTTCTGCAAAGGAACACATATAAAACAATAAACTATTATATTCAGAAGGCAAGTCTCCATCATAGAATGATGGGTACTTCTCTTCCAACTTAAACTGTTACCAAAACTAAAGAGCTTCAAAATGTTCTCTCTTTTTTTTTCTGCGAACTCTCACCACCTAGTGGCAAGAGCTATACGTGCTAGTCCTTTATTTCTTTTACAAACACTGTGATTTGTAGAACTTGACGCATAGTCTATTCAAGAGCCTAGCATCTAACTGTCTACCCACAGTCCTTGAGTCCAAGCAAAAACTAGGGGAAGCAAAGTTTTTTTGTTTCAAAGCAAAAAACACAGTTCTGGTAATCGATCTCACCAGTAGAACCTGGGGTCTGGTAGGGTCAATGACTTCCCTTGAGTGTCCACTGTTGTCATGAAATAAACCACATTGTCCCTCCCCAGTCTGTAGATCACCACCTTGTCTGCATATACGTGCCTTCCGTAACTCCAATGCTGGAGGCACCCGGTAAACCGTTCATAAATGTCCAAAGAAAATATCTTCTTCCTAAACGGCTTTGGAACGTAGTTCCAGACGTCCTCCGCGTACCATTCCTCGCAGTGCTGTTCAATAACATCCATTATCTCCTTGGGCACATAAGGAAATTCAAACCCATATTCAGACGCTACCCGCTTGCTGAGCAGTCTCAGAGACCTCGCAAGCAAAACCCTGGCATTCCCATCTCCGGGAGGCACACAAGAGTTAGGGGCCTTGTGCATCAGGGCATCAGAGCTTGTTTTAGGCATGGGCAAGTTTACGGGTGTGGGCAAAATTAGATCTATTGTAGTCTGAGTTTCCGCGCGTGGTGTTTCACTCCCCGAATTTAGGGCCAGCCACCCGGAGACGCTGCAGGTTGCGGCAACATCATCCACGTTAGCCCAAAACATCTCCTGTGACATAGTCTTGAAGAGATCGTCATCTCCAGTGTCAGAGAAAGAGTCCAACTCTGAATCTCTCAGCTCCTCCGCTGGGAGATAGTTCCTCACAGTCCCACTCAACACAATGGCCCCAGATCTCTCACCATCAGTGTTGGCAGACCTCTCCGATGTGACCTCCTTTCTCCAGTCAGGTTGAGGTAAGCTCCTGGAGTGTCCTCGACTGCGGCTGCAGGGGGACCTGGATCGCCTTACCTTCTCCAAGGCAGGCATGGTTGTGGCAGTCATGGTGGACAATGCGGTGTCCATGACCTCCGGAGTAGTTCCTCCAATGATGGCAGCAGTAGTAGTAGTCACGGTAGTGGTGGTCAAATCTCCGTCCGGACTACTGACAGCGACAGGCATCACGGCTGTGGTAGGTCTCACCAAGGGAGTATAAGCAGCAGACTCCTCAGTGACCACGCCCGTGGCCCAGTCCACGCGGCATGCCCTTGGCGGCACGACAGGCTGCTCCACTCGGAGCAAATACTCACCACATCCCGTACAGTGGGCAAATGGCCAGGGACTTGTGGCCAGTCCTGCACACCTTCCGCACAGCATCCCGAGAGCCTCGATGTCTCCCGAGGTGTATTACAGGAAACGCCCCTAAGGTGCCAGGCAAATCCCCGTGTCAGTTATCACAGTCCCTGGGAGTCTCACACTTGTAGAGATACCCACAGCTGGTATTCTGGGTCTCATGGCAGGCGACATTCCTGAAACTCCCGAAACTCCAAACATTTTCTTTAGCTTTGCTTCCGATACAACGCACAAGCTTCCTCCTCTCTCTCCCGCGACACTCTCACACGGTGCCTCGTGCAGGGCAAAGAGAAAGGCAAGACTACTCCCACTGTCTCCTCCGGTCACACAACTCGTGGGCTTTTTCCAACTTCGCCCAGAGCTTGTATGCCAACAGTGGATGTCAATCATTTTGCTCATAAAATGGCATAGTCCAAATATTCAACCCTCTACCCTATAGTAGCCATGTACACAGTTCTTTCGTTACGTGGGGTAACGGCAAATCCCGGACGAGCCCCCACATGTAGCACTGACTCCCGAAGGAGCGTCTGATTTATTTGGGCTTACCGTTACTTTCTTGACCTTGTGTATGTCATGGGGTTTCCTGAGGTAGATGGCCCAAGAACTGCAGAGACTGATGCCAGATCCGCTTGAGGGATTTTTATTTGCAAAAAGAATAAACAAACACAGTCTCTCAACGTAGGGTTAGAGGGTTTAGGTAGGAAAAGTCCAGGTACTCTTGAGCTAAATCAAGCAGACAAAAGAGTCTCCCACATTAGAAAATCCAGGGAATAGCCATTCACAGCTGGATCCTCGCCCTTGTCGGATAGTTCTTCTCTCACCATGCCTAGCAGCCAACAGGGTGTTTAAATCAACCAAAGCGTCTGCCACAGACTTGTTGTAGAACACTTGACTAAAACTGAAAGATGTAGACAACTCAGAGAACCCTCGTAAAGTACCAGTATCTTGCAGCCAGTCCGGCGGTACCGCACGAGATCAGATTTGCTTGGGGTTTTTCAACTTAGCCTCCAGGCTCCTGCTGAGAAGCCAACCTTTGTGTGGCCTTCTCCCAAAGAGTCCTCCCCTGGATGCTTCTATAGTTGCTGGGCCTCTCCACAAACCGAGATGGCATCGAACCACCTTAGAATCCTTCTTTCAGTTACTTTGCCTTGGGCTGACCAGCTCGAAGTCAGGTGGATCCACACCCCAGGCCATGAGAGCCCTGGGGGCTGGTCAGGAGGACCAGAACCAAACAGCCAGCAAGCACTTCTGGACCGGAACTCCAAAGCACGTGACGTCAACACCTTAAGTACCCTCTCCTAGAATGCACAGCAAGAGTGCACACCAATGCACTCCCACTGGGCTGGTTCTGAGAGAGAACTGACACTTAGGGCCAGTTCACACCAGACGCAGTTCCGTTCAGTTCCTTGTGCTTTTTTTCTGCACAAAATACATGCACAGTGTTTTCCATGTATTCCAATGGCTCTAGTTTACACCATGCAGTCAGTTTCCGTTCAGTTTCTGCACCAGAAACTGACCAGAAACTGACCAGAAACTGACTGCATGGTGTGAACTAGAGCAGCTGGAATACATGGAAAACACTGTGCATGCATTTTTAGTGCAGAAAAAAAGCACATGGAACTGAACGGAACTGCGTCTGGTGTGAACTAGCACTTAATGCACCCAACTGAACTGCATTCTAGCACCTGCCAGGGATGACAGCGCCAGCTATGGTCAAGCAGAATGCAATGCAATTCAGCCAGACTGGTACTGAGGCCAAAATTTAGAGTAATTAAACCCAAAACCAAACTGTGGTTCTAAGGAAGATTAAATGCCAAAAACACATAGCGCATGCTCTTCAGGAGCCGGCGCTACATGTACAAAAAGGCAAAAAGTAGCACATGAAACATTAATCAGTAAATTTTAACTATTTTTGTTCAATTGAATGGTTTTGGCTAGCATTTATAGCGCAACTTAAGTTTCAATAGAACAAGGTAAAATACAATATTTATATACAGCTGATTTATAAAACCATCTACTTGGTAGTATGGGGGCCAAGACTATTGCCGCTGGCATCAATAAAAGAATGTGACTAGAAAAGAGCTAAAAATCAACACCCTGACAACGATCTTGGGAGTAAGCACCATATCTGCCATTACCTACAAAAATATCTCTCTTTTTTACAATCAATGCACTGTAGGTTTGAACACATTTCCACTTTGCTTTTTCCAAGGGATGTCTGGGGTGTATGTGCAGATGCTCTTCCTTGTTTTTTTTCCCCTACTGTTCTATTTCATAAATGTTATCAGGTTATGTTGCAGGTGCTGCATACTTGAGATCTACCTACAGCAGATTTGCGTTTATGTTCAAGGCAGGACTGTAAAAGCCAGTCCAAACCAAAACCATATAAAGAACATTTACATTTTTGTTATCTGTATTTTATTTTTATGAAGGCGCTTTGTGTGATTTTTATGTATCAGTGTCTGTTGCACATTTAGTCCACTAAGAAAGCATAGCACTAGCTCTGAACTTGCTGACTACTTCTACAAATCTACACAGATTTTCTTTATATGGAAAGGAGAAATTACATGCCCCCCCCCCCCCCCGTTCAGTCATCCAGCTGACTCAGTCATGTTTGTGTGATTTGAGATCATGCTATATGGTCTGTATTCCCAGCACAGCAGTAAACCAGCTTTCCGAATCCCCACAGTGCCAGACCTACTCTCTCTACCTACTGACTTGAAAAGACAAACAGATACCGTTCGTTCCACCAACTGCCTGTGTAATGGCCCTGTCAGAACGCTCTAGGTAAGCAAATAGGAACAAAGTTAACACAGTAATATCAGCAATATACAAGCTAAATACTCAGCAATGTAAGATCCTGCAAATAACAGTGTCAATAATAGTACCAAAAGCAGTGTGCAGTGTGAGGCGGTCTAAACACTCACCAATAGAGTAATGAACATGTTTACTGACAGTGGGGCCACTAAACTTGGGTGGGGACACGTATCCTCAAAGCAACGGTATTTGTAATTCATGGGCTATGAAGGAATTTTCACAAATATCCTGTTCAGAGCTCTTCTGGTGACAGCAAAATTCCATACGCAGTAATAAAAATGAGGGTGACCAAAGGCCTCTCTCCACACCAATGCTTCACAGATGTGCTGCGGTCGGCTGTTTGTACCCTGATTACCATTCCTGAAAGGAGACAGATGGCAGTAGCACACACTACCTCTTGTTAGATAATGGTGGATGAGAAGTCAAGACCCCACCATCCTTTTTGCACTGTTGGAATGTCTTTGGAGGGTTTCAGGTAAAGGGCAGTTCACAATGCCCAGGACCTACCATCTCCAGCCTACACCTTTATTCTTGGTGATTTGTTAATCCCTGTCTGGGCTGCAGGTGTCTTAATCTCAGGTCCTGCTGCTCACTGGTGCCTAGTGGGTTCTCCCCCCCCCCCACACACACACACACACAGCACTTCTTGGTTCCAGGTGAACCACTTCCCCCAGACATGGATTCTGCTACAAACTCTCACCCTGCATCTCTTTAGCTGGTCCTTTTCTCCCCCGGCTCTGTACTTGGTGCCAGGGCTACCTTTCAGCTTTAGAAGTGGCCAATCACTGAGCTGTCTCCTCCTCTCCCTCTGTTGCCTGTGTAGCGCTGACATCCTTGTCTATTGATCTGGTTATGCATACTGTAATATAAGGTTAATGGACATTACTATGGTTCCGTATCCAGAGCCATCTAGTGACCAAATACGGGTAATGCACTTGTATATTGTTACCTCTGAACAACCCAAAAGACTTATACAGGAAGTGACCGTTGTTTTGATTCAGAAGGTTGACCTTGTTACCAAGGAGTCTGTGTGACCTACCCTTGAACACTCTCTTATGCAGTGCACGCTGTGTAGGAGATAAAAGGGACCTGAGCGGCCATTTTAGGTCTCTTGGGATTGCGTTGCCGGCCTGTGCGGATCCGTGAGGAGGCTTCCTGAAGACAGCGGCCCACGGCCATTGCGAGAGAGATGGTGACCAGATTGAGAAGGTCCAGTGACACTCACCAGAGCATTGGAGGACCGGATACATCCAGTGGAGCGGTACGGAGCGACTGGCCCAGCTGACAGAGAAGCAAGCTGAAATCACCGGACCCAAGTTACCACACGGAGCTCCGATCCAGTTGGTGAGCGGGTTACGGCCCATCATTTGTTAACTCTTACATGCAGTTAGACTCACATACAGGCCTCACTGGAATTTGTAGTTTCACGGAGGAGGAGCAGAGCAACTGACACTGAGCAGGCTTGAGGCCTATCTACTCTAGCGCCTCAAGCAATGTAAATTAGTTATTGGAGCCACACCAGGAGCACCTCAATCTCACTTTTCATAGACTGTGGATTACAAATCACAAAGGAGTTATTTTAGCTAGCGAAGAAAGACGATCACGGACTAAGTACTTTAAGTGAGATCTCATCTATAGCTTTTAAAGTGGGGGGAGCTCCCAGGTATTAATATATATATATATATATATATATATATATATATATATATATATATATATATATATATATATATTGTTTTAAATTGTTCCTATTGAAATACATTGTGCTGTCGTCCTATGCTGGGATGACAGCACAATTTCTGTAACCACCTGTTTTGAATATTCTATAGTCAAATATATTTCTGGTTAAGTATCCAGTGTGTGGTGTACTGTTTTGCCAACCAGGTGGAGCCAGTGGATCCTGATGGTTACAATACAGGTACTTTGCATTTGCATTATATTGTATTACGTCACACTACAGCTGTGCCCAGGGGATTGAGCCAAGTTAGTGGGGTTATTGGTAGAGTGCAGTCCCAAATCAAAGCAGCAGCTCCTTCGGGGGTCAGTGCTATACCTGTCTATCATTGTCAGGGAGAAGAAGGAAGATCTCAGTGTGACCACAAGAATGATAGTGTCTCAGGCCCAGAATACAATAATAAGAAAATCATGGAAAAAAAATGAAGAGAAGAATGTCTGTAAGAGCAACGATAACAGTGTTTCTGACCAATCCTACAAATGAGATTAAACCATATCACTTTTTTTTGGTTCATTGTACATCTATTGGCTAGTGAGGCTGCTAATAACAATAATGGGCCAGTGCTAAGGTAGGAGGCAAGAAGGAATGAGACACAGCCACTCACCACAGAATCTGAGATCATCATTTAAATCTAACAGCATCCAGGGTACAATATAGAGGGTCAAAGGCACTGTGCTAGCACCTCTTGATGCCTGCTATCCAGCATAAGCAGGGGATTCAAACATTTTTTTCCCCACACAGACTTGCTTTAAGAAATCTATGCAGCATATCAGATGCCTGTAGCATCCAATTAGTGATGACATTAAATGATTGTGAGATATACTGCAGGGGCTTAAAGTTCACATGTGTACAGATATGCAGGTATAATTTAAAATGCCTGTAGAAAAGATAGTAAGACATCTGGAGCACAGCTGTTTAGAGAAAGGTATGAGTGCACTTCAAAAACTGAAGATTCTTAAGTTATTTTTTTTTCAGAGCAGACATTGTGTAATTATTTAAAAATGTGTTGTCTGCATATAACTGATGCCTTGATATATACCGACTACTACTAAATTATACAAAATTGGTATGACTAGTAGAAAGTGGAATAAGACTACACTTACTCTTATGCCCCGTACACACGAGAGGACTTATGTCCGACAGACTTCCAAAGGAGTTCCGCCGGAGTTCCGACGGAGTTCTGACAGACTTTTCGGCCGAACGGACTTGGCCACACACGATCACACTAAACTCCGACGGATTCGAACGTGATGACGTACGACCCGACTCGAATAAGGAAGTTCATAGCCAGTAGCCAATAGCTGCCCTAGCGTCGGTTTTAGTCCGTCGGAGTAGCATACACACGAGCGGAGTTTTCGAAGGGGACCGGGTCCGGCGGAGTTCCGTCGGGAAAATTTGAAGCATGCTTCATTTCTAAAGTCCGTCAGACTTTTGCGAAGCTAAAGTCCGTTGCAGCCCACACACGATCGGATAGTCTGACGGACTCGGTCTGACGGACTTTGGATGTTGAAAAGTCCGCTCGTGTGTACGGGGCATAAGACCCCTTTCACACGGGGGCATTTTTCAGGTGCTTTTGGGCTAAAAAAATAGCGCCTGTAAAGCGCCTGAAAAACATCTGCAGTCCCAGTGTGAAAGCTTGAGTGCTTTCACACTGTGATGCTGCGCTGGCAGGACATTAAAAAATGTCCTACAAGTGGCATCTTTGGTGTGTTAAGGGAGCGGTGTACACATCACTCCTCCACCACTCCTGCCCATGAAATGAATGGGCACCGCTGCAGGCGCTCCTGCAGCGGTGCTACACAGGCACATTTAACTCTTTATTTGTTCCGCTAGGGAGGGTTAAACGTGCCCTGCTGGTGGCCAAATAGTGCTGCTAAAATGACGGTAAATCGCCGCTAAAACTAGCGCCGTTTTACCAGAAACGCTTGCCCGCCCAGTGTGAATGGGGTCTTACTAGTGGAAGTGTATAAGCGGTCTATCCTGCCTTGACTACATAGGTCCTACAAAGGGCCTTATGTATGCTCTAAAACCACTAGAAAGATGAAGTAGAATTTAAAGGAGAACTTTGGCCAAGATGGATATATGTAGTTTTTTTCTGAATTAGATGACATTTTAGTGAGATCACACCACCCCAGTAACATAATTACATAGTTGGTAAGGTTGAATAAAGACACCAGTCCATCCGGTTCAACGTGTGTGTGTGTGTGTCCATAAAAAAAAAAAAATCATATCCCTGTATATTGTGCTTGGTAAGATGCTCATCTAATGCCCCATACACATGGTCGGAACATTCCGACCACGAAATACTGATTTTGCCCGAAACTTGTCTTGCATACACATCACACAACGTTATTGGAAAATCCGATTGTTCGGAAAGAGGTGACGTACAACACGTATGACGGGACTACGTAGAGGCCATTATCCAGTAGCTTTCGCCTACAAATTTTTTCTGAGCATGCGTGCCACTTTGTGTATCGGAATTCTCTACACACAATCAGAAAAAGTCCAATCGGATTTTGTTGTCGGAAAATTTTTGATCCAGCGCTCAAACTTTTTCCTTCAGAAATTCCAACAGAAAAAGTCAGATAGAGCCCACTCACGATCGGATTTTCCAACAACATAATCTGATTGGACTTTTTCTATTGGAATTTCCAACCGCGTTTATGGGGCATACGAGTTTTTTGAAACTATCAATACTTCTGACTGACACAACTGATGGTGGAAGTGAGTTCCACATCCTTACCGCCCTAACAATGAAAAACCCCTTATGCAGTTTAAGGTTAAACAGCTTCTCCTCTAATTTCATTGAGTGGCCCTTTTATACTTCTTGAGACTGAATAGTGTATTCCCTAAACTAAAATCACCATTGAGGTATTTGAATATCACTATCTTATCTCCTCTCAAGTGTCTCTGCTCCAGGGAGAATAATGCCACGTACACACGACTGGACTTTTCGAGGGACAAGGTCTGACAGACTTTCGACGGAGTTCTGACGGAGTTCTGACAGAGTTCTGACAGAGTTCTGACAGAGTTCTGACGGACTTTCCGAATGAACGGACTTGGCCACACACAATCACACCAAAGTCAGACGAATTTGAACGTGATGACGTACGACTGGACTAGAATAAGGAAGTTCATAGCCAGTAGCCAATAGCTGCCCTCGTGTCGGTTTTTGTCCGTCGGACTAGCATACACACGAGCGGATTTCTCGGTAGGAACTGGGTCCGGCGGAGTTCTGGTGGAAAAATTTGAAACATGTTTCATTTCTAAAGTCTGTCAGACTTTTGCAAATCAAAAGTCCGCTGCAGCCCACACACGATCGAATGGTCTGCCGGAATCGTTCCGTCTGACTTTTGATGTTGAAAAGTCTGGTCGTGTGTACGCGGCATAAGAGTAATGTTTGTAGCCATTCCTCATAACAGAGGTCCTCCAGTCCCCTTGTTAACTTTGTTGCCCTTCTCTGGACTCTCTCCAGCTCCAGCACATCCTTTCTGAGTATTGGTGACCGTAACTAGATGGAATAGTCCAGATGTGACCAAACTAGAGCTTTATAAAGTGGCAGGATTTTCCTTTTATCTCTTGAATATCCTTTTTTATGCATGCTAATAGTTTGCTAGCTTTGCTTGCTGCAAATTGGCATTGCATACCGTTGCTGATTCGGTCATCTACCAGGACCTCCATATCCTTTTCCATCCCAGATTCCCCCAGAGGTTCTCCACCTTGTGGGCAACTTTTGTTCATATCCTTAACCCCCAAGTTCATTATTTCACATTTTTCAACATTAAACCTCATCTTCCATGTGGTTGCTCACTCCTTTTTTTTATCCATGTCCTCTTGAAGTATCAATATATTGCTGAGATGTTATTGCTCTGCTTAGCTTTGTATAATCAGCAAACACTGAGCTTGAGAGATTTATCCCATCCTCTATATCATTTATGAGTAAATTAAACCGAATTGTCTAGGACAGGGCGAAACACATAGTCACAGTGAAGGGACCTTCACTTCCTAGCTTGTGGTCCACGACTCTACCATCCCCAGAGGCTTTCGCCCGGCCCTCCAATCTGGTGCGGCTCTGTGACATCATCGCTGCCCGCCCCCCCCCATATATAGTGTGTCCACGGCGTGAACACTGCAGGTTCCTTCGTCTTCACCCTACCATTGGTACTGCGAGTGGTGGCCGTGACAGCAGCCCAGATATTTTTCAAGCACCATGTGTGTGTCGAGGCAACCACATGATCCATGATTCTGCCACGTCTAAGGACCCCTCCGTAACATTTCTACATATGGGCAAGTATAGCCCCTGGTTGTTTACATCTGACCATTGCCGGATCTGATCCGAGCTTATTCTACATCAAACAACTAACTATTAAATCTCTTATTTTTTATGCTATTATGAGTTCAATAAACTGTTCCTGTTTCAGTGACTGGTGTTAAATAGAGGTTTCTGTACACCCATGCTACATAAAACCTTGTTCTAAGCGCTATACAGAGACATTTGGTGGTTGTTTTTGTTAGTATCTCTGAGAATACCACCTTGGAGGTCTTTTTATTCAATGTAGCCCCTAAGTCCCTGAAATAATTTTTTAGGACACTCCACCTTCCTCCAACTTTGTCATTGGTACCAATGTGTTCCATGACAACTGGGCCTTCCCAGCCCCACCCAACAATCTGTCCATTTGATCCACAATGTGCCGCACCCGAGTGCCCAGTAAACAAGAAACCTTTCAGCAATTACAGTCTTTTTGACAGAGTGCCCTCAGGGCTGGTACAAGAGGGGAGCCAGAAGGGGCAGATGCCCTGGGTGAAACAATTCACGGTAGAAAGAGGGGCGCAATGCTGGCAGCATGCTGCTAAAAATTTTATGGGCAACAACATATACTGTGACTACTGCCGGCCATGCTACAATACCGCAGAGCTGCCAGCAACGATGTGCCAAGTGCGTTCCTGCACTCGGCACAAGCCCAGGATCTGGTCTTCACTTCCCTGTCAGGCAGAGCCGCAGAGTAATCTCCACTCGACAGGTGCTCCCAAGTCCCGGCAAGGCGTGACCTCACTGGCCGTTGAGAGCTGCCTGCAGTTAGGGGTGTTGTTAGGTCTACAAATGATCTGGGGCTAGAGCCCATAGCAGCGTAGTAAAGAAAAAAAAATAATTGTACAATCCAAATACCCAATTTTATGCCCACAATTGATCCAGAGGAAGGCGAAAAAAAAAACCCCAGCAGAGCATGCTCCAATTTGCTACAGCAGGGGAAAAAAATTCCTTCCTTCCAGAGAGCCTCCTCCTTAAAATCAGGGTCCCCAGAGAGCCTCCCCCTTAAAATCAGGGTCCCCAGAGAGCCTCCCCCTTGCATCAGGGTCCCCAGAGAACCTCCCCTCCCCTTGGGGACCCCTGCAGAGACTCAGGCTATGGGCCCCAGATTCAGGGCTATAGCCCCAAAAGCCACCCCCTAGTGACTCCACTGCCTGCAGTCCATTGAGAGGAAGAACCAATCAGGTGGCAGTGCATTCAAAAAGTAAACAGATTAACATATACAGATGAATCGGCTAACTCTGGGGGGGAGGGGAGGGGAGAGGCGGGATTCATTATTTACCAATGGTATCAGTAATATGCAGCATGAAGGGGGTTAAAGTGTTGCCACTGGTCACTAAAGCTTTAGTGACCAGTGTCAGTTAATTAACCTCTTTTTGCTGCATTAGTGGCACCAGTATCAAACCCCTTCATGCTGCAGCATGAAGGGGTTTATAAACACTGAAGCCACTGGCATTAATGCAGCACATAGGGATTTATTATAGGTTCGTGTCTATTCACCTTAATGCATCCTATGTCATCTTAATGCATCTATTTGTGTGAAAAAAAAATGTATATAAATTTAGTTTGTACAGCGTTGCATGACCACGCAATTACCAGGCAAGTAGAGCAGTTCTAAAATGGAATGGTCATGAAGGGGGTAAAATCTTTAAGAGCGCAAGTAGTTAATCAACCCCCCCCCCCCCCCCCCAAAAGAGTGAACCACCCAAGCCAGTTAAAAATGGGGATCACAGACACTGCCCTCAATGCTGGGGTTTTTTACATTAGATAACACTATTGCTGGGGATTATTGTTGCGGAAACTGACGCGAATTCTGCGGATTATTTTTGAGTAAATTGGCTGCTGATTCTTAAAATGCCACCATGCTGGGGATTGAATTGTAGAAACTGGCACTGACGCTGGGGGTTATTATTGCTGCTGCTGACACCAATGCTGTGGATTTTGTAAATTGGCACTGATGTTGGTGATTATTATTATGGAGATGGTCATTTATACTGAGAGTTGTAATTTTCTAAACTGGCATTGACGCTGGGGGATAGAATTGCAGAAATTGGGACTGATGCTGGTGGTCATTATTATCAGCTTGCCGACCGCATCACATGTACAGCAACTTTGCTGCACTGGATCATGTACCAGGTACGTAATCTAGCACTCTCAGGTAGGGGGCACATGCACACACCACTGGTGACCCAGCTGCGCTGTGATGATACACAGCAGATGCTGTTCAGTGGGTGCCGGCCAATGGCCCACCGATTGTTGGGAAGAGTTCTGCCCTGTCAACGGGGGAAGCTAAGCTGCATTATTATTTCAAAGCACTTTAACCAGTTGCCGCCCATCCACCGTCCAATGATGGAGGGGTGGGCGGCTCTCGTTCTGGGCGGACGTCATATGACGTTGGCGCATTTAAACAGGACATACGCGTGATCGGGTGCGCGCAGACCTGCATTGTGGGTGGCGTTATGTCCCCGAGACACAGCCCGTCACCAACAGGGGTGAACGGCCATTGGGCATGACCGTTTACCACAGTTGGTATTGCCCATGTTTAGACCACAGATGCATGCAATCGGGAGCACGCTGCATGGGCATGTGGGTGGCGGCATGTTCCCAGGAACACTGCTTGTGACCGAGAATGGTAAACAGCCAATGGCTGTTCGGCTGTTTATCTCGTGATCGGCTGTGATTCATTCGCAGCCAATCACAAAATGTAAACACAGACCTGTTACTAGCTGTTACCCTCTCATCCCACCTCACATACCATTTTCAGTGTGAGGAGAGAAGAGCCAGGATTGTATTGTATGCACCAAGCACAAAACAAAAAAAAAAGGAACCTTTCATATCGCCCCGTAGTCCCCCCCCCCCTTGCACCTGTCACACAACAGTCACCACATCAGTGCTTATAAAAGCACATCTGTCACCCATCAGTGCCCATAAAGTGCACCTGTCACTGTCAGAGATTGCCATCAGTGACTGTCAGCGGTGCACCTGTCACCCAACAGTGACCATCGCCTGTCACCCGTCAGTGACCGTCATCGTTGACCCATCTGTGACCCTCATCTGTCATCTATCAGTTCCATAAAGTGCACCGGTTACCATCAGAGACTGCCATCAGTGACTGTCTCCTATCACTCATCAGTGATCGTCACCTATACCTGTCACCCATCAGTGATTGTCACCTGTCGCACAGCCCATCAGTGACCGTCACCTGCCACCTGACGCACAGCCCATCAGCAAAACGTCCAAAAAAGTTTATAGCAGTGAGGAGGCATTCCAGATCCTTTCCATGACTGATGAGAGCAGCGGGGAGTTCTCATCAGATTCACATTCAAATGCCAATTCTGATTCACAATCAAATTCAGCATTTGAACTGATCGATACTAGTGGATCGGCAAATGAACCAGAGGAAGAATGGGTCCCTCCAAAAAGGGCACGGCACTCTGGAAACCAGGCAGCCACCAGCAATAGACCCCAGGATCAAATTCCCAGTACCAGTGCTACCCCAGCAATAGACCCCAAGAACAAAGGCCCAGTACCAGTGCTGCCTCCATGAAAGACCCCAAGAACAAATGCCTAGGCCCAGTACCAGCACTACCACATCAAGCCCAAATACCAGCACAGGAACTTCAAATCCCTGACTACCAGTACTGGAGTGTCACGTCCCCCAGAAGCTAGGGCCGCTACATATCTCCCAGATGGTCTTGCTAACCCAACATGGCTGCCTTCCAATTCGGGATCAGCAAGATTTCCATCTTTTACCACACAGCCAGGTGTGCACACCAATAACCAAAATTTCACAGAAATTGATTGTTTTTATTAATTTTTTCTGCAATTCATTGTGGACCAGACCAATTTATATGCCCAGCAGCATATTGCAAACAACCCCCAATCATCATATGCCCATCCGTTTGAGTGGAGGAATTTGACGCTGGAGGAGTTAAAATTGTTTATGGGCCTCACCATAAGCATTGGGCTTCCAAAAAAAAATAAAAAATGAAGGACATGCCTACTGGTCCACCAACCCGATCCACCACATGCCCATTTTTTTCCGTCGTTATGTCCAGGTACCGATATGAGATGATTATGAGCTTCCTTCACTTCAGCGACAATACCCAGTGCCCCGCAATCATCCAAATTATGATAAATTATATAAAATTCACCCACTCATACATTTTTTTCCCCAAAGATTTGCATAACTCTATATCCCCAATCAACATACTGAATATGTGTAGATGAGTCCATGGTACCCTTTTCAGGCCGGCTAGGTATAAAACAATATATTCCCAGCAAAAGGGCTAGATATGGAGTAAAATTTTATAAGTTACGGGATATCTATATGCGTTCCGCCTAGACGAAGGAAGAGATTCCCAGCTCCAGCCCCCTAGTCCTGGCCTACATGGGCACAACTGGAAAAATTGTATGGGACCTGGCATACTCACTGCTGAACAAAGGCTATCACAAATACCTGGATAACTCTTATACCAGTCTTCCCCTTTTAAAACACCTATACCTCGCAAAGACCCTGGCCTGTGGAACCTCCAGAAAGAACAGGAAGGGTTTCCCACAATCTCTAGTAAGCAAAAACTGCAAAAGGGGGAAAGAGCAACTTTGAGATGCAACGGAGTGCTGGCCTTGAGGTGGAAGGATAACAGGAATATGTAAGTGATATCCACCATCCATGATGACACTACAGTTGAGGTTCAAAGAAGACGAGGTCCCATTGGAAAGCCAACATGTGTACAGGAATACAATCTCTACCTGGGGGAGTGGATTTCAACGACAAAATGCTTCAGCCCTATTTGTCAATAAGGAGGTCTGGTACAAGAAGATAGCAATTTATCCCATCCATTTGGTCATTTATAATGCATACATAATCTTCACCAAATCCACAAAAAGCCCCACCCACTTCTTAAAATTCATCAAAGAAGTTGTCATGTATCTCATCTATCAACAAAGACCCCCAGAAAACCTTCTCTCTGATGCTGTTAGTCAACTTCATGAGCGCCACTTCCCGGACAACATTGCACCATCTGAAGCAGGCCGAAGATACCAAAAAAGATGTTGAGTATGCAGCAAAAGAGGAGTTTGAAGAGATACCAATTACCATTGTCCCCAATGTCCCTCCCAACCTGACCTTTTGCGTTGGTGAATGCTTCCGACTTTATCACACATCCCTAAAATATTAGCCCATATTTCCCCATTTTCATAATCTGTGCTGACCATTTTCCATGCTTCCTCAAATAACCATGTCACTACCTTCCATGTGAACTGACCCTGGACTGTTTTTGGACTATTCCTCTGCCTACCGTTTGGACTGCTTCCACATGAACTGACCCTGGCCTGTTTTATCAACTACGCTTCTCCCTTCTGCTTGGACTGCTTGCATGTGAACTGACCCTGGCCTGTTTTATCGACTATGCTTGTTCCTACTACTTGTACTCATCAGTTGCCCTGCTACTGTAGTACACGGGGCTATCACATATGTGAGGGGCTCCAGAATTGTTTTTCCGAATGGAGAAAAAAAAAATGTTTTTGTTTTCTCTGGGTTTCATAATTTCTGGATTAGGGTTTGGAGTCCGGAGGCTTCATAGAGATTTGGGTGGGCGAAGCCTCTACTCCTGTGCCCCTGTGCACAGGTCCTACCTGACTGAGGCCCTCAACCTGCTGCTGACTTACTGCCATCATGCTTGTGCCTGCTGCATGAACTGACCACACCACACCCGCTACCTGGAAATAATTAGCTATAGTAAGATGCAATATGTTTATGAAGAGCTGGAGAGCAGTACAATAATGAGTGTCTGCAGGTAACAGTGTACCAATAATATGGCTGTGCTGGCTATCTCTGCTTAGACAATTTCTATGGACAAATGCTTTGGCTGTGCTGATTATAGACAATATTCCTGCCTGCTGCCTGGATAATTACTATTGTTGTCGCTAAGCACATCCCTGCCTGCTGCCTAGACTAACTCTCTCCTCTGTGGACACCAGTGGCGTAACTAGAACCTTCAGGGCCCCGATGCAAGAAACCATGAAGGGCCCCCCTGAACCCCAGCCAGGGCCCTTCCCTCCGAGTCCGGCGGGGGAACTCCAGGGCGTGGTCACAGGTATGACCTTTGTGAGCCCTGTAGTTCCACCACTTTTTTTTAATTTTTAGGTGCCCCATTGGGGCACTGTCCCTAGGCAGGATGGGGTCCCCATCCCCAGAAGTTGATGAGGTCCTTTTCTCCAGGGCAGATGAAGTTACTGCCCCCAGGTGAGAAGGGGTCCATGTCCCCAGGGGAGGAGGGGGGCTGGCAGACAAGCCTGCAGTGTCCTCCGGGGAACCGGCTCTCATAGGGCTGAACTGCATCTGTGTGCTTAAAGTTTGTTTACCCGGGAGAAGTATGCAGTGCAGTGTGGTCCGGACTCGGGGGGGGGGGGGGGGGGTGGGACTCTGGCATGGGAGAACAGACATCGGACTGAGCGGCAATGCATGGAGCAGGAGAGGGGTACTCTGAGGAGCCGGCTGAGGACACAGGTCATGCGGGGAATGCACAACTAAAGAGCAGCCAGTGCGATAGTCGAGCATGGAGCTCTGCTAGTCACCCTCCATCTCCAGCCACCTGTGTGTATGGTTCACTGGTACCCCTAGCTGCCTATGCTGCTGCCGGCCATATGTAGAGGGGGCTGCATGGGCCCCCTGCATCACAGGGCCCGGTTGCGGTCACGACTGCTGCACCCCCTATAGTTACGCCCCTGGTGGACACTACTAAAACCACAGGTAATATGTTTTTTTTACCCTTTCCTCAACAGAATTTATTTTGGAGTGTAATTCTTGATATGTACATGCTATGTCTTAGAAGTATGAAGGGCCTTCAAAAATGATAGGGTAAATTAGATGCGTAATTTATGCTCCTAGAATGCCTGATGGTGCTTTTTGATGTTGGGCCTCTGTATGTGGCCAGGCTGTGTTAAAGTCTCACACATGTTGTATCGCCATACTCAAGAGGATTTTCAGAACATATTTTGGGGTGTCATTTTTGCTATGTACATGCTATATGTTGGAAATATCTTATAAATGTACAACTTTCTGTAAAAAAAAAAATACTTTTTCATTTTTTTTCCCCACATTTTCCAAAAACTTCTGGAAAAAAATGAACCATTCAAAAGACTCATTGTGCCTCATAGATTATATGTTGGGGTGTTTGTTTTCCAAAATGGGGTAATTTTGTGGGCAATTCCATTGTCCTGGTGCTCCAGGGCCTTCAAAAATGTAATAGGTGGTTGAGAAATGAGATGTGTAATTGTAAGTGTATTGTTGTAGAATGCTTGAAGGTGCTACTTCAATGTTGGGCCTCTGTACGTGGTCAGGCTGTGGTGTAAAAGTCTCACACATGTAGTATCACCATACTCAGGAGGAGTAGCAGAATGTGTTTTGGGGTGTAGCTGCAAGTATGCATATACTCTGTGAGAGAAATAACCTGTTATTATGACGATTTTGTAAAACAAAAAAAAAAATAATCTTAATTTTGCAAAGAATTGTGGGAAAAAACTACAACTTCAAAAAACTCACCATACCTCTTACTAAATACCTTGGAATGTCTACTTTCCAAAAAGGGGTTATTTGGGGGGTATTTTTACTTTCCTGGCTTGTTAGGGTCTCAAGAAATTAGATAGGCCTTCAGTACATCAGGTGTGATTAATTTTCAATGATTGGCACCATAGCTTGTAGACTCTATAACTTTCACAAAGACCAAAGAATATACACTGATGTTTTAAGAGCAGGGATCAGCAAGGTGTCCATAAAGGGTGTTTGCAAGGTCTGCCATGGGCACTGCAGACTTTTTTTGCACTTCAGTCTGAATTGTCTGTCACTAGACCCTCTCTCAATCACTACCCTGATGCGATGGCTCAATTCCCTCCTGCAGTGTAAATCCGGCCAGCTGGTATGGCACTGGCACCGCTCACTCTGTTAGGTAGAGTTTTTTTCTCTTGTGCTGCGGAGTGATATCTGTTGGAGGGACTGGTCACTGGTACTATCAGTGCAGGCTTGCAGCAGCTGCCCAGCGCAGGAGAACAGGCAGCCTAGGAGGAAGCATGGAGTCTAAGCTGCGGAGGGAGGGAGTGAGTTTGAGTGCAATGACTGAGCTGAGGAGAAGAGAAAGATACTGGAGCCTGGAGGACTCATAGGTTTGTAATTTTAAATATATTTTATCCATACAGTATCCATATTTTGCTATTACTATATATCCTGGTTTCAAAGCTTTCCAAAGGTCCTGGGAGGGGTGGGGGATGTTAAGGTGGCGAATTCTGCTATTAAGGTTAGACATTTGATCTCAGTAAAGCTGGCCATATACAATACTTATAGATTTTTTTTTTTGTTCAGCCTGCAGACTGAATGAAAAAAAAAACGGATTTTTTTATTCACTTAGCACCCACTAATGCCGCGTACACACAATCGGAATTCTTGTCGGAAAAAGCTCTGACGGTTTTCCCGATGGAATTCCGATGGAATACGGCTCAAGCTGTCTTGCCTACACACGGTCACACCAAATTCTGATAGTTTATAACGCAATGACGTACAACAGGTACGATACAACTAGAAAAAGGAAGTTCAATAGCCAATAGCTTCTGTCTCGTAGTTGAAACTGAGCATGTGTGATTTTTGGCATGTCAGAATTGCATACACACGATCGGAATTACCGATAGAAAGTTTTTCCGTCTGGAAAATTGAGAACATGCTATAAATTTTGGCCTGGCGGGAATTCAGACAGCTAAATTCCGATAGAGCATACACACGGACGCATTTTCCGATGAAAAGCTCTCATCTGTCTTTTTCTGGCCGGAATTCCAATCGTGTGTATGCGGCATAAGTCTATTTGATCAGTGCATGTCCAGCTTTAGGTTTAATTAGTGAACATTGCCACCAAATGGAAGAAAAGGGGCCCGGGCCAGGCTACATCTTCAGCACAGTGGTGGACAAATCTTGGCATCCCACCTACTTAGGTATCCAAATCTATGCATCACTGATCTAAGAGTTAAACATTTCTCTCAGAGTTTGTAAGTGTGAGAGAGTGTGAGACTAGTGTTGTCCCAAGTAGGCTGGGGGTTTTTCATTTGCAGCCACTAGGAGCACCTTATATAACAATGAAATGCTGTGAGAGGGTTTGACTGTGAGCAAGAAGACAATTTTTTCAAAGCCACCTCTGGGTAGATGGTTATAGATGCACCACCAAATCAGTTTGGATCTATGAGGGACCCTGGCCTGCCCTAAAGAGGGATCTAAGGGGACCTTGTTTTAAAGGGGGATCTATGGGTAACCTGCTCTAAAGGGGGATGTATGGGGGATCCTGGCGTGCTCTAAAGAGGGGTCTATGGAGACGCTGGCCTTCTATAAAGGGGATCTATGGGGTCCCTGCTCTAAAGGGGAATCTATGAGGGACCATGGTCTGCTCTAAAGGGAGATCTATGGAGACTCTGGCCTTCTATAAAGGGGATCTATGGGGTCCCTACTCTAAAGGAGGATCTATGGGGGGGTTGTACAGGAAAGCCTGGTAGCATGGGGAATATAGGTAAAAAAGGTAAGACAAAAGGGGATCTATGGGGACTTTGGCCTGCTCTAAAGGGGATCTATAGGGGCCTTGCTCTAATGGGGGATCTCTATGCTTTAAAGGGGATCTATAAATGTTATTTTAAACTTATTTGTACTTGTAGAACTAGGCCAGAGAGTAGACAGAGTGTTTTTTGATGGTTTTAATTTGAAATGTACCTTGGTGTCCTTCATTAAGGTCCGTACGTTGGAAAATGTCCGCCACAGCCTTGGTCCATGCCTATCCCTGATTGTGAGCAACTCTGTCAGTAAAAGGTTTGTATCAAAACTAACTGCCACTTTTGCTGCACAGCTCGATCTGTTAAATTAAACTGGAAAATAACAGACTTACTGGCTGGATCACAAGGTGAAAAAAAAAGGAAAGAAAACTAAGCAACCTTATGTAATTCGTAAGCTGCAATGTTTTCCATTTTTGTTTTTTTGTTTTAATACCACTTTAACTGACAATTACACAAAGCTCAATTGTACTTGCAGGTTGATATAACTATGAGCATTAGGTACAATACTTATTATTTAATGTTACAGATGCCACACATCTTTTTATTTATGCTACAAGTCAATTGAATTAAAAACACATGCGGTGTGGATGCTATTCAATGCAGAAATCAAAGAGGTCAAACTTAGAGGTTAGCGGATGTTTATTTCTGTAGTGTGCTAAGCAGATGAAAAATAATTAAAGGGTCAAAGTGTATTCATACCGCACTTACCCTTAAAGGGCCCCCTTCCCTCCCCTCCACCTGCCTTTTGTATGAGCGTCTCATACCTGTGATCCCAATCCTCTGGGATCTTTACTCAGAAGAAGCCACGGTGGCTGGCAAAGAAGATATTGCAGTCTACACAGCAAAAATTTCAGAAGAGCAAGGCTACATATAAATAATGCTATTACTAAGAGAACATCTTCTAATGGTACATACTCTGAGTGAATTTACTATTTAGGCTTAGCAGGTATTTTACACCAGCAAAAAATTATCTATTACTATAACTATTGTAACAATAAGAGATTATATTTTATTTGAAAAACCCTTATAGCAGTCCCCAAACTGTTGCCCGGGGGCCAGATGTAGCCCTTTGATTGCTTTTATATGGCCCTTGGGGTACTTTCATCCACTTATAACAACAATGGGGCATCATTTCCCCCACTAAGACCAGTGAAGGGCACAACTCCTCCCACTGAAACCAAAAAGAAGGCGCAACACCTCCCACTGACACCAATGATGGAGCACTATTCCTCCCAATGACACCAATGCTGGGGGCACAATTCCTCCCAATGACACCAACAACTGGGCCCAATGACACCAACAATTGGGCCCAATGACACCAATGATTGTGCACAATTCCTCCCAATGACACCAACATGGGACAGAATTCCATGTGCTGACACCAACGATGGACCTTTTCTATTCTCAATGGCAACTGTCTGGCACCCCTAAAGTCTGAAGGACAGTAAACTGGTCCCCTGGTTGGAAAATTTGGAGACCCCTGTGTTATAGTAAAACCATCACTGAGACATTTCATACTGATCTTAATTATGGCAAAATCGGAAACCATTGTATTGTAAATTTTCAACTTACTCTCATTCTATTTTGTTTCGCAGTCAAAAAAATTGAGAAAACCACCATAAAAATGAATACAGTATAATGAATTTTGTGTAAGGTACAGTCATTGATAGTTGCCTTCTCTTGCCTGAGCAACAGTATTCTGAAATGTGATTGGTTGCTATTGCTGTGCTTTACCCTTTATGCTTTTCTCTGTTTTACTCAATACACCAAAAAAATTGTGTTATAATTGAAATAAAGCTGTATTCCAGGCAGTTATAAAATTGCAATAATAAATCATGAATTGTTTCACTAAAAATCATGAAATATACTTTTATAGCTGACAAACATATCGGAATCTTATTTTATGGTAACCCCCTATAATCTCTTACATAGTAACACTTATGCCACGTACACATGTCTGGAATCCGTCCGCCAATTTGATCATGTGTGGGCTCCAGCCTTTTCTCCAAAAGTCTGACGGACTTAGAAATAAAACGTTTCAAATCCATCCGACAGACTCAAGTCCGATGGACTAAAAATTGTGAAAACCGTTCACCTGTGTGCTAGTCCGACTGATCGAATATGACGCAAGGGCAGCTATTGGCTACTGGCTACTGAACTTCCTTGTTTAGTCCCGTTTACATCATCACGTTCAAAGCGAATGGACCTTCGAATGGATTTAGCCCGGTCGCGTGTGGCCAAGTCCGTTTCATTCAGAAAGTCCATCGGACCTCTGCCGGAAGTATGTCGGGAAGACCGTCGGACCTAGTCCCCTGGTTGGAAAATTTGGAGACCCCTGTGTTATAGTAAAACCATCACTGAGACATTTCATACTGATCTTAATTATGGCAAAATCGGAAACCATTGTATTGTAAATTTTCAACTTACTCTCATTCTATTTTGTTTCGCAGTCAAAAAAATTGAGCAAACCACCATAAAAATGAATACCGTATAATGAATTTTGTGTAAGGTACAGTCATTGATAGTTGCCTTCTCTTGCCTGAGCAACAGTATTCTGAAATGTGATTGGTTGCTATTGCTGTGCTTTACCCTTTATGCTTTTCTCTGTTTTACTCAATACACCAAAAAAATTGTGTTATAATTGAAATAAAGCTGTATTCCAGGCAGTTATAAAATTGCAATAATAAATCATGAATTGTTTCACTAAAAATCATGAAATATACTTTTATAGCTGACAAACATATCGCAATCTTATTTTATGGTAACCCCCTATAATCTCTTATATAGTAACACTTATGCCACGTACACATGTCTGGAATCCGTCCGCCAATTTGATCATGTGTGGGCTCCAGCCTTTTCTCCAAAAGTCTGACGGACTTAGAAATAAAACGTTTCAAATCCATCCGACAGACTCAAGTCCGATGGACTAAAAATTGTGAAAACCGTTCACCTGTGTGCTAGTCCGACTGATCGAATACGACGCAAGGGCAGCTATTGGCTACTGGCTACTGAACTTCCTTGTTTAGTCCCGTTTACATCATCACGTTCAAAGCGAATGGACCTTCGAATGGATTTAGCCCGGTCGCGTGTGGCCAAGTCCGTTTCATTCAGAAAGTCCATCGGACCTCTGCCGGAAGTATGTCGGGAAGACCGTCGGACCTAGTCCGTCTAAAACTCCAGTCGTGTATACGCGGCATTAGGCCCTATTCATACTAATGTAGCCTGACATCTGGCATTGGGAAGATGCATATTGCTTCTGGGAAAATTTGCAGACTTTATGGTGACCAACCTAGATCTCAATTCTGGCTTGATAAAAAAAGGAAAGAAGGTTTCATGTGTTATATACTGTATTTCATAGGCATATTTAACTGTTTGTCTGAAGTACACCTCTAAATATCTGCAATAAATACTAAACTGTAATCTTGAAATTGATGTTCCTATAAGGATGGAATATAACATTTTGAATAAGCCGTGTGCACCTTGAAATGTGGTGGTGTTCATAATTTTCTGCCTGTTGTTTGTAAAGCAGAAAATAGAAGAAAATATTTGCCTATGCGGCATATCAATTTGCTCCTTTAGCTATTAAATATTTGTGCTTCAAAATGATTATAAACATACAAGATTAAGAAATTCTTCCTTGTAAATTCTGCAATCACTTGGTATGCAGAGCTTTTTTCTTACTAAGTATGCTATTAGATGGCATTATTTGTTCTAGATCCCTTCCTAGTAGAATGCTCTTCTATTATTTTCTAAAAAAACTTACCGCTGTAGTATCTGTACCAAATCTGTATACAGTCCTCATCTTCTGGACTACTATTTGTGGCATCATCTGGTTGATTTCCATCCCAGTAATTATAGTCATATGTTGTTCCATCTGTCCACTCAAACTCTCCTTCCTGTCAGCAAGAAAAGTCAGGAGTCAGGCTGCAGCCTTTAAATGGAATATATAGTGTTTTTTTTTTTATAAATAAACACAAATAGTAAACATGTATAAACTATTTTTCATAGTTCGTAGGCAGTAGGAAATAGTTCAGATGGATATTTACTATTTTCAGCCAGGAGGTGGGGCTATGGTGCTGCTTTTAACATGTTTACCAGGCTAACCTCAACTACTTTGCTAAAAAAAAAAAGTTAACAGAGCTGAATAGCTCAAGCCCAGATGACACAAACAGCTGAATGAGCCAGAGGTGTGGCTCAACCCCCCCCCCCTCCTTTTCCACCTCTCTATCTGTTTTGTTCAGCTATCTAAAAAGTTTACGCTTCAAAGAGGAACTATAAGGGCTAACTTTTATGTTAACCTATGTGGCCATGTGTACATAGGCATTTACAGGCATATTTGATGAGAAGTGTTTATAGACAGAAAAAAATGCATCAAATGTGCTTTCTGAGCAGAGCTTTTGAGCATAAATTACGCACATAGATGTATTACAATGGCCAGTATAAATTAATATTTTGGCCAGTAGAATGCATTTATGCTCAACGCCATCCGCGCACAGGCTGCATTAGAGGCATTTGTTTCTGCCAAAAATGCACCATCTTTTGAGCATAAATTCATAGATCCATGTGCATGAGGCCTTACCCTAGGTTTGCTCTGCATTACGTTTGGGCTGCATATTTTTGTGGGCACAGCAGCCCATTCTTGCTTCCCAGCACGCGCACTGCGATTTATTCAGAATGAATGGCAGTCCTGTGCGTTTTCACAGAGCAGTGCATTTTCAACCACCCACTGGGGGGTGGCAATTGCAAAGCCTTAAACTAAAAGAGAAAAAAAGCTACTGATGTGCTCTCACTTTAAAAAGGCCATAATGTTCAGCAAAATATTTATAAATGTAATAAATATTACGTGTAAATTCAAAAAGGTGCATATTTTTGCAATGCACAGCAACACACATCCATGTTAGTGTAATGTGAAGTAGGTCATTTGAATGGTAACAAAATGCACTAAGAAAGCAGGCCTATATTGCAGTGCACCACAACGCACAGTAACGCTCTACCATGCCTTGTGATGCGCAGCTTTACAAAAAATGTTGCATTTATGATTTGTTTTGTCTGCATGGGATCCAGTTCTCACCTGTCTTCTGTCACTTAATCCTATCCAGATATCTGTAGGTATTCCAGGGACTTGGCTGTTCACAAGATCAAACACAAAAATATTTTCATCCCAGCTGAGGAGAAATAAAAGAAGAAAGTGACACATTAGGCTGCATGACTCATGAGGCTACCTGGTTTCCATATAGATCTTTACTATACATACATAACTGGGAATAAACCAAAAAAGCCTATTCAACTCTATTTTTAGAACTATAATGTTGTGCTCAGTATAATATATATATATATATATATATATATATATATATATATATATATATATATATATATATATATAACCACTGTTGTAAGGGGCCAATTTATTAAAAGTTCATCAACAGTATTACGCTATGTGACATCTTTGTTTTTTCCATATGGATCCCTGCTTGATACGTTTCTAAGCGTGGTGGGAGTTCTTTCAGAGCGGTGGAGAGCCAGTGTGTATATTCAAGGCGTATTTTCTCTGCATATGTGGTGAGTGCATCCCCAAATGGGGGACCATTTCACGTGGTGAAGTGTGTGGTGGAAGGTGAAAGTGAAACAATAAAAATGATATATTATTTTAAATATCAAGCATGGGGGGCCCCCTTAGTCTGCCTGTAAAGTAGCTCATCGTTCCCATGTTTATAACAGCACCACAGCAAAATTACATTTCTAAATTTCATTTAAAACTGCTCACGGCTGTAATGTATTGTCGTATCCCGGGTATATAGATAAATTCATTGAAAAAAAAGCATGGGTCCCCTCCCCAGTCCATTACCAGACCTGCACCAAAATGTAAAAAAAATTGCGTGGGAGTCCGCCAAAAATCAATACCAGGCCCTTCAGGATATTAAGACGAACACTGCACCAAAATTTAAAAAAGGATGGCGTGAGAACCCCCCCCCCCCCCCAAATCTATACCAGGCCCTTCAGGTCTGGTATGGATTTTAAGGGGTACTCCGAGCATGGCATGGGGAAATCCATACCAGACCCTTATCCGAGAATGCAATCTGGCAGGCCGTAGAAAAGGGGTGGGGACGAGAGAGGGCCCCCCTCCTGAACGTTAGATAGTGTGGGGCGTGGAATTAGCCCCCTGAGCCATGATTGGTGAAAGGCACCCTACCTTGGGGCTATTATGGCTGTGATTGGCCAAAGCATGCAGGTCAGGTGCATGCTTTGGCCAATCATCATACAGCAATGCACTATGATCTTGCAGTGCATTATGGGGCGTTTCATGGCACTCAAATTTCCAGAGAATGCCCCATGTGTTCAGTTTGTTTTAGAACAAGCGAACACCTGATGTTGAAGTCGAACTTGCGTTCGACTCGAACCGCGGGCTCATCCCTAATTTACACACCGCAGCTCACTTGAAGGCTGCGTTTAAATGTGAACAGGGCACATTATTAATATAATACAGGGTTTATATAGTGCAAACAGTTTGCACAGTGCTTTACAATATAAAGGGAGACAGTATAATTACAATACAATAAAATACAAGAGGGTTAGAAGGGCCCTGTTCATAAGAGCTTACCATCTAATAGAAAGCAACTGTTTCTAGTACAGAAAAATGCTGATCTCTGCAAGTGCAATTAAACCCCTCAGGGTGGAAATTTGCATTGGCCCTTGCCA
Organism: Lithobates pipiens; assembly: GCF_037356315.1. Classification (NCBI taxonomy): domain Eukaryota; kingdom Metazoa; phylum Chordata; class Amphibia; order Anura; family Ranidae; genus Lithobates; species Lithobates pipiens. The sequence continues at coordinate 252,059,587 of NW_027507784.1, forward strand.
GGCAGTGAGGAGGCGTTATGTCGCTTCCTCACTGCCTGTTTTAACCCCCAAAAGCCAGAACCACTATGTCATAACTGCGATTGTGGCATGGCCCTATATACCCCCCACCTCCACAGATGCCTTTGGAATGTAAGGGCAATGGTTTGGGAGGCAGTAAAAATGCAGCTTTACTACATGTTTTTAACATCCCCCCATCTCCACACTCGCAGGTATAAACTAAGCCTCAGACAATGTGTACGTTTTGTATATTTGTTCAGAAAAAATTGGGCTAAACAAATAGTAAGGAGATATCATATCTTCTCCGCCACCTGTCAATCGCTTCTAAAAAGCGCTCAAAACACATATCGCTCTTGAGAGGAGAGGTGGCTTTAGATGCTTTAGTGACACTTTAAATAAATGTCATAAATCCTAATTTGTGTACAGTTGTGGGTATGTTTCTATATTTCTAATTACTCTACATATACGTTTAGCTAAAAGCAAGTTTTTAGTGTTAGGTTCAGTAGTCCATAAAAGTAAACCTGCCATGAGAGAAATATGAGGGTTGTTGTTGCTGGCCTATTTCTGAAAATGATAGCCAATGATGGCTGGCTGAGGAAGTTCAGGTACTTTGGGCTGTCAAAAATGGAAAGTCTTTATAGAAGGAATCCAGAGAATAACTGTTTCACAGCTGGATTTTCACAACCCCCGGATAGACCTCCTCTCACTAGGCCTAGCAGCCGGTAGGGTCTTAAGTAAAGTAAAGTCTCTGCCACAGACTTGAGCCTAGAATACTTGAGGAAAAGCCTCTGCCACATACTTGAGTGTAACTGAGGGACATAGACAAATTTATAGAACTATCATACGATACCAGTATCTCTCAGCCGGTCCGGCGATACCTTATGAGTGTGGATCCATGAAGTGTCCTTCAAATAAGCCTCCAGGCTTCTTCAGAGAAGCCAGCCTTGTGCATAACCTTCTCCTGAAGAGTCCTCCCCTGGATGCTTTTCCAGGTGCTGGGCCTCTCCTTAGATGAGACGGCACCGGACCACCCTTGAACCACCAGGCCTCGACATCCATTCAGGCCTGTCCCTACAGTTGCCTCACCTTGGGCTATCCAGCCCTGAGACTTGTAAATGCATGGAACCGCACCCCAGGCCAGGAGGGCCATGGGGGCTGGTCAGGAGGACCAGAACTAAACAGACAGAAACTCCTCTGGCACAGAACACCATAATAAGTGATATAGGTACCTTAAATACCACCTCCCAGAATGCACATCAAGATGCCACCTCCCAGAATGCACAACAGGAGCAGTGGAAGCCCCTGATTGGGGGGCTTTGGTGAAGCATCAGGGGTCTAAACGGACCCCTGATGTCTCATTTTTGAGACAGAGAAAGGGCTGGAAGAGATTGCACAGTTGGTGGCTTCAGCTGTACTGGACAGTGAATGAGAAGAAAATTATCTGCGCTGAGTGGCTTCCTGTTCATTCAAAAACTGAACCATAATAAACACAGTTTACTATGCTTCAATTATGAATAACACAACGAGGGGGCGGGCAGTGGGGGTAATCTGTGCCGCACAGGGTGATTAGAGTTTGCACGGGCACATCTGGCACAGGTCTATGCCAAATACTACAGTGATCTCAGCTTCTCTAGCTATCTTCAGCTGTAAGACAAGAATTGTTAAAGCAGAGTTCCACCGGAAAAAAAATATTTAAAAGTCAGCAGCTACAAATACTGCAGCTGCTGACTTTTAAAATATGGACACTTACCTTTCCAGGGTGCCCACAGGGTCAGCACCCGAAGCCGACCTGTCCCTCCCGGGTGGAGGCGCCGGCATCTTCAGTAAGAGAATCAGGAAGTGAAGCCTTGCGGCTTCACGGCCTGGTTCTCTACTGTGCATGCGCGAGTCCTCTGCACGTTCTGAGTGGTCCCTGCTGTCTTCTGGGACCTGTGTGTCTTCCAGAAGACAGCAGTGGGGGGACGGAGGAGGGGCCGGACATAGCATAGATCGCCATGGATACTGTGGCGATCTTTTCTTTTTTATTAGACAGGTATCTGCTCCCCTATCCTCATTGAAAGATGACAAATGTGACACCGGAGGGGGGGGGGGGGGGGATCCAGACAGCAGAAGTTCAATTTTTGGGTGGAACTCTGCTTTAAGTTACAAGACTGGATACAGTTGAATTCTATGTATGATCTTTATTGCATACTTACAATGGTCCAGCTTGGCATAATGTACAGTATTACATTATGCCAAGCTTCACCAATGTAAGTATGCAATAAAGATCATAGAATTCAACTTTAACCAGTTACCCCCTAGCCTATAACAATATGATGGCTGGCCTGCCCTCTCGTCAGTCCAGGTGGATATCATATGACGTCCTCCTGTGTCGCGGCCCGATCTGTCACCAGCTGCATCCATCCATGGGATGCTTGTTGCCTGTACCATGTGACCGCTGTTACCAATCACAGCAGATCACTTGACAGTTGTACACAATGGATGGCTTCCTTTTCATGCCATCCATTGTGTACAATTGTGTTGCTAGCTGTGATTGGTCAGTGTGATCACAAAAAATCCTGATCACTTCCCCAGAGTAGTACAATGTTACTATGGAAACATTATATTGCTCTGGTCACAGTGTGTTAAAGAAATAAAAATAAAAAAATTTAATAAATAATAATAAATTTTTTTTGGAAAACAAATTATTAAAATGTTTTGTTTTTTTTCCATACTGTCACCAGTCAGTGTCCCTGATCAACGCCACACTAGTTATATGATAATGCTGTACTACACTGGTGACATTATGTAAAGAAAAAGAAAACATTGTTTAAAATTATGAAACAAAATGACAACTTCAAAAAATTTGCCATGCCTCTTACTAAATACCTTGGACTGTCCATTGTCCAAAAAAGGGGTCATTTGGGGGGGGGGGGGGGGGGGGTATATGTACTCTCCTGGCATTTTTAGGCCTCATGAGTGCGTTAGGATTGATCAATGTTCCGATATATATACTATAGATGGTGGACTCTATACGTTACACACAGACTAAATAGTATACACAAATGTGAGTTATTTTTACCAAAGAAATGTAGCAGAATACATTTTGACCCAAACTTATGAAGGATTTATTTATTTGCAAAATTTTACAACAGAAATTAAGAAAAATGCATTTTTTTGGGTACAGTGTTGCATGACTGCACAATTGTCATTGAAAGTGCACTGAAAGATGAAAATTAGCCTGGGCAGGAATGGGGTAAAAGTGCCCAACATTGAAGTGGTTAAGCTGCCCTCCTGAGGATAATACGAATACATTTTTTTTCTTAATTGCTGGCTTCTTAGTTGCCAACCTGAGGATTCCAGTACTACCTCAAAGAGCCCCCCCCCCCCAAAAAAAAAGGACATTCTTCCCCAACATTCTAAAATAATGAGGGTATTGTTACCTCATACCAGGTACCTTAATGGGATGCAGACAGCAGATTTCTCACCGTATTCAAAACTTTCTGTTCTGTGGTCAGTTGTCATTTAAAGAACAATTAATTCCAGATTGAGAAAATGTACAAAAACCACACCAAGAACAACACTGTGGGTATCAAATCAGATGAATTGCCAATAGAGTACATTTTTTAAAAGGCAGCTTATCTCTATATAGCATAAGCAATGCTAATAGAAGTATATGGGATGTATGCAAATAAAATGAGAAAAAAAGTCTGCGTCTTACATACTTGATCTTAGGAAAGCAGACATGAACAGTATTAGAGAAGGCAATAAAAACAGGCTTATGTTTTGGCTCCTGTGAAAAAGTCACCATACCATACCTGTGGATAGAAACTAATTTGGCAGTTGTCCTGCCGAGCGAAAACTCCGCACAGTAAAAGTCTGCTTCTGCCCATGTTTTATTCATTGGGAAAAACCTGTAGCAGTTCCCGCTGTATTCAGTCCAAAACAGAGGGCAAGCGAATGGCTGGCTCACATCAGTAAACGCTGAGAGGGAAAAGAATGGCACAGTGTTGATTTTCCTGGAGGCAGACATTTATATAGTTAAACCTTATTTTATTACTGAGTACATGTATATACGAGTGCATACGCCTTGTATACTACTTGGCTTATTGAACAGGGGCGCAAAGATAGAAGTGATAACATGATAAGGTCAGTAACTCATAGTTACCAATTGAAAATTATTTCTTAAAGTGACACTAAATAATATTATTATTCTTTATAAATAGTCTATACACATACGCTACTTAATAAAGTGTTTGTTAACCACAAAAAAATAAAAAATTATTCAGATCCTGGTCCCTTAAAGCAGATTAAACAGCACAGTGCTTGTGCTGTGTTATCTGCCCCCCTCTAAACTATAAAAAAAAAAAAAACACCGTGTTCAGAGTACGTCCCTTGGCCATCCGCAGCTGTCCTCTTTGCTCTCCTTTCTCCCCCTCACCCCCTCATCCCTGCCTGTCAGCTCCATGTCTGTGAATCTGTCTCCGCCCCCCCCCCCCAACTTCCATCTCTATTATTAAAAATAAAAAAACTTACAATAATCACTGTCAGCACCTCTTTTATAGGCTACAGGCATACCAAACTGTGTAAGTTTTTCTAAAAACGAGGCTTGTAAAGAACCATTTAGAGCTATCCTCAGACCGGTTATATGATTCCCGTCGCTTTACATCACGACAGGACTTAAGTGACCTCCACGGATGACATCAGAGGAAGATCTCAGCCCCTCCTGCAGAAGCCATGTATCAGAGCAGTAAAGCAGCCGTGAATCATGTGAACGGCTTGAAGATCACTATAAATAGGTTTTTACAAGCATTGTTTTTAGAAATGACTTATGCCGCGTACACACGTAGCGGACTATCCGGCGGACTTAGTCCGGCGGACTTCCCGCCGGACTGTCCGCCGGACTTTCCGAATGGGCTACTTGCCCACACACGGCACTTTTTCAGCAGACTAATAAGGCGTACTAAGTCCGCCGGACTATCCGCCATACTTTTGAAATGAACGGACTCGCCCACACACGCGGAGGAAAGTCCGCTCATTTTGAGCACGTCTCCAGGTAGGCGGGGCCCGCGAACGATGCGTCGCTGGCCCTGCCACCTGGTATGGACTTAAAGGGGAACCCCAACGCCGAAAAAAAATCACGCTACCTGGCCGGCCAGCAAAGGGGGGGACGAGCGAGCACCCCCCCTCCTGAGCCGTACCAGGCCGCATGCCCTCAACATGGGGGGTGCCTTGGGGAAGGGGGGGCGTGCGACCCCCCCATGTTGAGGGCACGCAGCCTGGTACGGCTCAGGAGGGGGGGCAGCTTGCTCGCCCCCCCTTTCCTGGCCGGCCGGGTAGCGTGCTCGGACAAGGGTCTGATGTGGACCTGGGGGGGACCCCCACGCCAATTTTTTTGGCGTTGGGGTTCCCCTTTAAATCCATACCAGGTGGCGGGGCCAGCGACGCATCCTTCGCGGGCCCCACCTACCTAGAGACGTGCTCAAAATGAGCGGACTTTTCTCCGGGCGGGAAAAGTCCGCTCATTTCAAAAGTACGGCGGACTGGCATACGCACGGCCGGATTGTCCGCCGAAATGCAAGTCTGGCGGAAAGATTGGAGTGCAAAACTACTTTCTAAGTCCGCCGTACTTTCTGGTAAAAAAAGTCCGCCGGAGGCTACACACGGGGGGATTGTCCGGCGGACTTGAGTTTGCCGGACTTTTCCACTCGATTGTTTGATGGTGTGTACGCAGCATTACATTTACATACATACAGTGTGGTATACCTGCCTTTAATAGAGGGGCTGGCAGTGATTTTTAATTTAGATTTAACAAACACTTTAATGGTCCTGTAATCTATTTTGCATTAAAGTAGAACTATATACAAACCTTTTTTTTTTTTTTTTTCATTTTGGACAGAGCAAGGGCATTTTTTTCATAATTTGTGTCCTATTGCGGAGATTTCACTTCCTGTCACATATCCAAACAGAACGTGAGAGGAAATGTCTGCAAATAAAGGGAATCCCTTGAGGACCCCAGAACTAATTTCCCCATTGGAAGATTTTCCCTCTATTACTTTTCTAGGGACAACCTAAAATGTGGGATTTTCTTTTACTTTCATTGATAATGGTAAATAAAGAGGGTGACTCCCCTTAACGGGGGCACAGACAGCAATAAAATCTGATAAGCGTTGTAATTCATCTGCATTCTATCCAAAACAAACTAAAAAAAAAAAAAAAACTAAAAAAAAAAGTTTTGCCTTCAATTGCATTTTAATGTTTTTCTGCCGACTTCTGGACCTCTCCTTTTCCCCCCTCACTTCTGTTTGTTTGGAACAAGCATTACACATTAGTTGCGGTCATAGGCACTGCTCTATGGACACTACAAATCACACAGCACATAATTACTAATCCATCTCAGGAGTGAAAAAAGAGGGTGGCTTCATTTCTACATACAATGGGACCATGGAAGAAGGAAGCCACCCTCTATTTAGAAATCAGATCGCAGCAGGAACAAAAATGGGGATTTGGAGGAGGAGAACAGCAATATAAGGTACTTTTATGAGTTAAGGATACACACTTGAATAGAATTTACATTTTTAAACCAGAGTTTAGGGGTTGACTTACTAAAAGTGGAGCGTGCAAAATCTAGTGCAAATGTGCATGGCAGCCAATTAACTTCTAACTTCAGCTTGTTCACTTAAGATTTGACAAAAAAACAGGATGCTGGTTGGTTTCAATGCAGAGCTGCACTAGATTTTGCATTTTTTTATTAAATGAACCCCTTCGTTTCATTTTAAAGTAATATTATAAATTCAGCATTGTCTAGTTTTAACACACTGAGCAAACTATTTGTTAAAATTCTTATCACAGCTTTTGTAATTTACCTCTTTCGATGATGCTTGCTCCTGCTCTCTCTGTGCTGCTTCCTTGAACTTCTGGTCAAAGCAGGATAAGGCTGGGTTCACACTGGCACGGCAAACGCCCCGACATTGGAATCTCATGTCGCATGAGGTGTGCAAATCAATGTTTCCCTATGGGAGCCATCTTAACTGGTCCGACACAAGTCGGTCCGATTTTGAAAATGCTCCCTGCACTACTTTGGTCCGACTTTGGTCCTACTTCAGCCCATTGACTATCACTGAAGTCAGATCAAAGTCGGATTGCCATCTTAACTGACCTGACTTTGGCATGTGACTTGTGCTCTGATGATCTTGAAGGGGAACTCCATGGCATTTTTTCCTAAAAAAACAGCATGGGTTCCCCCTTCAAGAGCATACCCGGCCGTTCAGTCGGGGTCCCCCCAAAATCCATACCAGATCCTTATCTGAGCACACAGCCTGGCAGGTCAAGAAAGGGGTTGGGACAAACAAGCGCCCCCCCCCTCCTGAACTATACCAGGACACATGCCCTCAACATGAGGGGATGGGTGCTTTGGGGCAGGGAGGCCTTGCGCCCCCCACCCCCAAAGCACCTTGTCCATATGTTGATGAGGACAGAGGCCTCTTCCTGACAACCTTGGCCATTGGTTGTCGGAGTCTGCGCGCAGGGGGCTTATGGAAATCTGGAAGCCCCCTTTAACAAAGGGGCCCCCAGATCCAGGCCCCCCACCCTATGTTAATGAGTATGGGGTACACTGTACCTCTACTCACTCACCTAAAAAAAGTGTCAAAAATAAAACACATTAGACATGTTTTTAAAGTAATTTATTAGCCAGCTCCAGCATCTCTCCAGTATCTTTTCCCCTCTCCGGCTCTTCTGTGTCCTGCGCTGACATCTTATGTTTCTGATGGTTCTTCTTCCCTTTCCGGGTCTTCTCCACTCTCTCTCCAGTTCTTCTCCCTCTGTCCGCTATCTTCTCGCTCTTTTGCTCACTCTTTTGCCCGGTCTTTTCCGCTGCCTTTTCCCCCTGTTCTTCTTATGATGTTGACTTGACGATCACTCCTGCTCTAATGCCGTGTGCTCGGTGTGCCACTACTTATATTGGCATTGGGCAATGTCACCATGTGACATCATCCAAAGGCCCTGCCCCTTATGGCATCACTCCTGGGGCATAATGGGCGGTGACATCACACAAGGCATGCCCCCGGGACCCTGCCCCATGCTGATATAAGTAGTGGCACACTGCGCACCCAGCATTAGAGCGGGAGAGAGCGTTGAGTCAGCATCGGAAGAACAACAGAGGGAAAAGACAGTGGAGAAGACCGGCAAAAGAGCAAGCAAAAGAGCGAGAAGATAGTGGAGACGGCCCAGACAGAGGAGAAGACACCGGACAGAGGGAGAAGAACCGGAGAGGGGAGAAGAAGTTGTACCCCATACTCATTCACATAGGGTGGGGGGCCGGGATCTGGGGGTCCCCTTGTTAAAGGGGGCTTCCAGATTCCGATAAGCCCCCCGCCCGCAGACCCCGACAACCAACGGCAGTTACAATGCAGATTGCAGACCAGTTGCATTTAAAGGCTAAGTTCACCTTTTTGGAATATATTAAACATTACACCAATATTTAAGGTGCAATGTGTAACACTCCAGGTCTTCCCACCCCCCCCCCCCCCCCGATTCCCCCTGACTTTCCCTGATTCTTCCCATCCCCTCCACCTGTGACAACTATGAAGGAATTGCTTAAAGCCCAACTCCGGAAATTGAAAATTCTTCCTTGCAGTGGGGTTGTGCCCACACTTCACGTGTCAACTGGAACACAAAAAAGTATTTACTTACCCGATCCTCTGCTCCTCTATGCTATTAGACTGGTCACCACAGGCACCTTCTCCTCCATGCTCCAGAAATATAAGATCCTAACGTCATAGCCCTGCATTGGCTGTGACGATGCGTGGGACAGTCTGCTGCCGGAGCATGGGGGAGCACTCTCTGCTGGGGAAGCAGAGGATCATGTAAGTAAAAATGCTTTCAGTCTCCTCCAGAATAAAGGAGCAGTGAACCCTGGCAGTGTGGGCACAGCCCTGCTGCAAGGAAGAATTTTCAAGTTTCCCAGACTTGCCATCATTTCACAATAAGACTGACATCAGCCTTATTGTGAAAGCATGTGCATTTACATTACATCAATTTTTCTGACTAGAATGTGAGATAAAGTATGATAAATAGTTTGTTTTTAGTAATTTTGTATTCCTACGTTAAGATATGTCTTTATGGGGTCTATTTATAATCCTTTTTATCCAAAATTCACACAACGTTTACCCAGGATTCACAAAATTTTCTAATTTAACCTAGTTAGAATATGAGTGAATCTTGGGTTAAAGTCATGTGAAAACATTTCTAAATAGACCCCTATGTGTGGGGCATTAAAGTAATTGTAAAGTCTAATTTTTTTTTGTGTATTAAAATAACAAACATGTTATACTTACCTGCTCTGTTGCAGTGTATTTGCACAGAGCAACCCGGATCCTCCTCTTCTCGGGTCCCTCTTCTGTCCTCCAGGCCCCTCCTGCCTGTTGAGTGCCCCCGCAGCAAGCAGCTTGCTATGGGGGCATGCGAGCCAAACTGCAGCTCCCTGTGTCCATTCAGACACGGAGTCATGGTTCGGCCCGTCCCCTCTCTCTCTCCTGATTGGATAACTGAGTTTGATTGACAGCAGTGGGAGGCAATGGCGCCACTGCTATGTCTCAGCCAATCAGGAGGGAGAGTGGGGGGGGGGGGGGGGCTGCTGCACAAAGAAGTTTTTTTTTATCCTAATGCATAGAATGCAATAACATTAAAAAAAAAAAACTTCTGCATTTACAACCACTTTAAACCCATAGACCACAGTTCACTTTCACAATATGTAAATCTATCACAGCTATATGTGTCAACAATGTGTAAATTAATATTAGTAGACAAATTGTGATTCTAAATTTCATGATGCTTAATTCACTAAGCTATAACACATGTTTTGCCACAATGTTTCCTATTTCTAGCCATGTGAACTTTGTTTCAGTTCATATTAGCTCTCATTGCTGACAGCTAATGCTTGCTGATGCAAAAAAGGGGCATTAGTGGATATTCAGATAGTCTTCAGTGTTTTTAAAAAAAAAATGTATACATATTTAAAAGATAAATATATTGCAACGCAAGAAAACGTTTGCCTGCTAAGGCCTTCTTAAATGCAGTTTATTTAGGTTGGCAAATGTGAGCAAAGTGCAATTAGTAATATAAACCACAAAGTGACATATTTAATCCTAACAGGGAAGGGAGCTTTAAAGTGATTGTATACCCTTTTTTTTATATTTTTTCTAATATAATAAGGCTTACCTGTAGGCAAAATTAATATCTCCTAAACCTGTGCGGATTAGGAGATATTCGATTTGCATGCAGCCGTTGACGTCAGCATGCACTGTGCGCTGTGAAGGTCCAGCAGACGCTGCCGAAAAGAAATCTCTTACGCACAAGGACGGGCCACTCACAGCGCCGGGGTCCGTGAACCCGGAAGACATGCCGAGGGGACATGTCAGCTCCCTTGGTGGTGACAGTGATCAGCTGTCGACACCTCGTTCCAAGGTAAGTATTTCATAATGAGCTAGTATGTATTATGCCTTTTGCCTTATGCTGCGTACACACGATCAGACATTCCGACAAAAAAATCCATGGGATTTTTTCAGACGGATGTTGGCTCAAACTTGCTTGCACACACATGGTCTCACAATGCTGTCGGAAATTCCGAACGTCAAGAACGTGGTGACGTACGACGAGCCGAGAAAATTGAAGTTCAATAGCCAGTGTGGCTCTTCTGCTTGATTCCGAGGATGTGTAGAACTTTATGCGTCGGAATTGTGTATACACGATCGGAATTTCCGACAACGGATTTTGTGTGCCAGAAATTCCAATGGAAAATGTCTGATGGAGCCTACACACGGTCAGAATTTCAGACAAAAAGCTCCCATTGAACATTTTCCATGTTCCGACCGTGTGTATTACAGGTTTTAAAAAAAATAATAATAATTTTGTGCGCTTTAAGCACCAGGTCATTAAATGTTATTACAACACATGGCTACATGAAATAGTGTATGTATAATAAAATGGCAACTATGAAGTGCACTCACCTTGACTGAGTTTAATCTCTGTCTGGGGAAAAGCCTGAGCTGTGAGCACCGGTAATGCAAAAAAGATGAAGACGTCCCATGGAAGCGCAGCCATCACACAGTGTCTCATTTTCAGGAGTTTAAGACTGCTTCAGTGAGATGTCAAATCCTCTTGGAGTCAGACTTGGAAGCCTTTGCTGAGCATAAGTTTCCTAAAGCAGATGTATTCCTTGTTCAGAACACACCCCTCTCCAGTTGAGAACTGTCACCCACTTGTGGGATAGGCTTCACTAAATTCTCCAAGTGTTTCCGTAACTCCTGTCCTGAACAGTAAAATATCACATCTCTCCTAGATCCATGGTTTAGTTTAACAGAAGTGACCCTTTGACCCAAACCATTAGTGAGAAGGAATTTGAACGTAACACAATCACTTTGGCTGGAAACGTGGATCAAGTCCCATAGTAATTTGCATGAAAAATCCACTAGCTGTAGGGTACAATTTAGAAGATATTTGGCTTCTTTTTTTTTTTTACATCAAAATGTTTCATCTTCATGTGAAAAGGATGCTCAGGATTAGTTACTGGAGTCTATGCTGAGCCATATTTCCTGTGATTCACTGCTTAAAACACCTTTGCCCATCTTTTATCTGTCCATTTATTTTGAAAATGAAGCACAAAGTGATCACTAGACGTTATAAAAAAAAAGCCAGTAACATTAGCTGTAGAAAGCTGTTTTTCAGCATTTTTGCAGTAACATTTTTTTTGGTGTCTTTTAGCTGTAGCTTTTTTTTTTTAGCAAAGCTATACTCCCATAAAAGCTTATGGCTCAAAAACACTGATAAACACTGAATAGCCACATTTTTTCAGCGCTTTTTGGCATATAGATTTAGAGAGGTATGCCCTGTACTGACGGATTTTTGCCCAAACTTGCCTAGCATACACACGGTCGCACAAAGTTGTCAGAAAATCCGATTGTTCGGAACGCGGTGACGTAAAACACGTACGACGGGTATAAAGAGGTCAGTAGCCAATAGCTTTTGCCTCGTAATTTATTCTGAGCATGCGTGTCACTTGTCTACACGCGATCAGAATTTAAACGATCAGATTTTGTTGTCGGAAAATTTTAGATCCAGCACTCAAACATTGTGTGTCGGAAATTCCGATGGAAAAAGTCAGATGGGGCACGATCGGATTTTCCGCCAACATGATCCTATCGCACATTTTCCGTCAGAAAGTCCGACCTTGTGTAGAGGGCATTAGATTGTTTTTACAGCTCACAAAACTCCTCTCAAAACCCACTAGTTCTGGGGGGTTTTTCCAGCTAGAAAACAGCTAGAAAACACCACAGACAAAAACTACTGATAGCAGCCTAAATGTGCATGGACACATAGGATAACATGCTGGGAAGTTTATTGACTGCAAAAAACAAAAACAAAAAAAACTTCTGAAGCCAAAAACAGCAGTTGCAAAAAATGTCCAGTGTGCATGAGGCCTAAAGCCTATGTTTACTCAAATATTAACCACTTGCTTACCTGGCACATATACCCCCTTCCTGCCCAGGCCAATTTGAATGACAGTTGCGCGGTCATACTACATGGTACCCATATGAAATTGTTATCATTACTACTGGGTTTTTTATTTTCTGCTAAACAAACATAAAAAGACCGACATTTTTGAAAAAAAAATAGTGTTTTTATACTTTGTTAGAAAATTTTGCAAACAGGTAATTTTTCTCCTTCATTGACATACACTGATGGGCACTGATAGGCTGCACTAATGGACACTGATAGACTGCATTAATAGGCTACACTGATGGGCCCTGATAGGTGGCACTGATGTGGCAGCACTAGTGGGCACTGATCAGGAGGCACTGATGAGGCTGCACTGATAGGTGGTACTGATGGGCACTGATAGGCAGCACTGGAGAGCACTAAGAGGCAGCACTGATGGGCACTGTTAGGTAGCACTGATGGGTGGCACTGACAGGCACTGGTAGGTGGCACTGATAATGAGACACTGGGTACTGATTGGAAGCACTGAGTGGCACTCATAGGTGGCACTGGTGGGCACTGCTTAGCAGTACTGATGGGGACTGGTAGGTGGCACTGGTGGGTACTGCTTAGCAGCAGTGGCTGTCAGTGTGTAGGACCGATGTCCCATTTATACAAGCCGGTAATTGGCTTAATTTTTTCTCCTCACACCAATTACTGGCTTCTGTTTACATCATGTGATCAGCTGTCACTGGCTGACAGCTGATCAGGTGGTAAAGGGCTGGGATCTGCCCTTTACTCTGATCTGTGATTAGCCGAGTCCCAAGGATTCGTGATCACAGAGCGCACCACCTGGGCGAGTACGGGAGGATGTCCATGTACGCCCTCCCGGCAAACTAAGCCCACTTTCGGCTATAATGCTGGCATCAAGTGGTTAAAAGAAAATCAGCACAATTTAATTTGTTCTACCAAATTCTTTTTTGGTTGAAAGCCGAAGTCCTCTGACCCCCAACCCTATCACATCCTGTTACCTTCCTGTTCCTGCCTGTTTTTTTCCCCTCCCCATTGGCCACAGCGGAGGCCAATCAATAGAGACTGGAGAGCATCATGGGACATGTAGTCCCAGAAGATTGGGGCCCCCATTCTTCTCCAGAGGGAGCCAGCTACACCCCCCCCCCCCCAGCATGCACTCTGCTGAGGGAAGAGAGATATCCCAGGAACAAACTGAGGTAGTGAGTGCTATACTGTAGCAGACAGTAACAGAAAAAAGAAAGAGAAGACTGTGCTGGGGGAAGCCAGAAAGAGTGATGCGCTGCCCAGCGCCACCAGAGAGTGCTATGCTGCCCAGCACCAACAGAGAGCGCTATGCTGCCCAGCACCACCAGAGAGCGCTATGCTGCCCAGCACCACCAGAGAGCGCTATGCTGCCCAGCACCACCAGAGAGCGATACGCTGCCCAGCACCACCAGAGAGCGATACGCTGCCCAGCACCACCAGAGAGCGCTACAATGCCCAGCACCACCAGAGAGCGCTATGCTGCCCAGTACCACCAGAGAGTGCTACCCTGCCCAGCACCACCAGAGAGAGTCCTACACAACACGGTAAGCAAACATCCAGCAGGAGGGATCACTGCTGCTGTTTCGTTGGGTCTGGTAAGAGGGCCTGTCAGCCATTATGCATTACTGATCCTAGGGACTGGGGGGGGTGACACCATGTTTTACTGCAACAGCTGACACCCGATCTTCCCATAGAGGACAGCCGGGCTTTGACAGGTCCGTCTCAGCAAAATGAGCGGAGACGGACCTGTCATCTGCCTGCTCAGCAGGGATCGCTTCGTTGATCCTCGCCGAGCAAGCGGATCACAGGTCCATCTCCGCTCACTCTGCTGAGTCAAAACGGATCTCACCTCATCGGATAACTTATGAGAGCGTGTTTAGGGGCGGGGCAGGGTAGGGGTTGGGTGGGGCAAGTGGTGGTGAGTAACTCTTAAGGCCTGGCTAATGGCTCAGGACTTGAAATTTTGAGACCTGCATTGTACATTCACATCGGTTCCTGCCCTCAAGGAGCTTACAAGTAGACACTTGGCACCCACTTTTAATGTACAGAGAGGAAGAAGTGGAGCTCTAAGAGAAAAAGGTGGGGCCTAAAGGGGAAGGGGTGTGGTTTACAGATGACCGGGTGGGTCTTAAACAAAAAAGAGGTGTGGCCTTGACAGGAAGGGGTGGGTCATATTTAAATTAGGAGATGCATGAGTTTAATCAGGCCTAGGGCAGCACAAAACCTAAATACACCACTACACGGAGGGTGTGCCAGTGCAATCAATACTGTATGTTGCTTACAAATGCATGAGGTCAGGGAGCCTTATTGATATTGGTTTGGATTCTCTAAATGATGTAAGCATATGAACTCAGCAACCCAAGACAGAGAATATGGGAATGTTTTTAAAAATACTGTAGCTCTTTCTTACAGTCATTGCTAAAAGCACATGTATCTATTCTTGGGATGATATATTGGGAAATAAATGTGAAACAAGAATAATTAACCTGTTTTCACTTTGAAAGAGGTTCAGGTTAAGGCTATGGATTTTTAGCAAATGCGTACCTTAAAGAGGAAGTAAACTAATGGGTTTACTTCTTCTTTGTCTCCCTGCAAAGGTAAAGCATAATGGGCTACTATGCATCGCATAGTAGCCCATTATGTGTCACTTACCTGACACAGGAGCCAGAGATGTCACTGCTGTCCCCTGTAGTATGGAGCGTCCATCTTCTTCCAGGTATCGCTGCTCCGGCCACTCACAGCGCCGGAGCAGCAATGACGCTACTCCCGTGCATGCACACGGGAGCCGCCACTAACGTCATATCGCTAACGGTGAAAATGTGCCTGCGCGCCGCTGTCTACGGCGCATGCGCTGTAGACAGCGGTGCCTGTCTTTTAGTAAATATCTCCTAAACCGTGTAGGTTTAGGAGATATTTCTTGGACCTACAGTTAAGCCTTAATCTAGGCTTACCTGTAGGTCAAAGTGGTTTGTAAGGGTTTACAACCCCTTTAACTTGATGCTGACTGCCCGCTGTCAAATGACGGCCAGGCGGCGCACCTATTGCGGCGGGAGGCCGTCATATGACGGCCTCCCGTTTAAACAGGGAATGCGCGCAATCGTGCACGCGCATCCCTGTTTCTTCGGTGGCGGCGTGTCACGGAGACACCGCTCGCCACCGAAGGGGGTGAACAGTCATTGGTTATGGCTGTTTACCACGTGATCGGCCGTGATGAAGTCACGGCCGATCACAGATGGTCACACCCCCACTGTGCACGGCGCATGCGCGCGATCGTGAGCGCGCTGCACGTGCACGTCGGTGGCGGCGTGTTCCCCCGGGAACACTGCTCGTCACCAACGCTGGTAAACAGCCATTGGCCGGCTGTTTACCCACGTGATCGGCTGTGAAAGGATCACAGCCGATCACTAAAATGTAAACAAACCGCGGTAACGAGATGTTACCGGGTTCTCCTCCTCACACACCGATCGTGTGTGAGGAGGAGATTGCGGTAACATCTCGTTACCGCCTACAGTGTACACCAACACACACTGATTGCCCCCCCCCCAATAAAGAGGACCTGTCACCACCCCTCATAGTACCTGTCAATCACAGTCCATCAGAGTACCTGTCACAGTCCATCAGAGCATTTGAGTACCTGTCACAGCCCATCAGAGTACCCGAGTACCTGTCCCAGCCCATCAGAGTACCCGAGTACCTGTCCCAGCCCATCTGAGTACCCGAGTACCTGTCCCAGCCCATCTGAGTACCCGAGTACCTGTCCCAGCCCATCAGAGTACCCGAGTACCTGTCCCGGCCCATCAGAGTACCCGAGTACCTGTCCCGGCACATCAGAGTACCCAAGTACCTGTCACGGCCCATCAGAGTACCCGAGTACCTGTCACGGCCCATCAGAGTACCCGAGTACCTGTCACGGCCTATCAGAGTAACCGAGTACCTGTCACAGTCCATCAGGGTACCCGAGTATCTGTCACGGTCCATCAGAGTATCTGAGTATCTGTCACGGTCCATCAGAGTATCCGAGTATCTGTCACAGTCCATCAGAGTACCCGAGTACCTGTCACAGCCCATCTGAGTACCCGAGTACCTGTCACAGCCCATCAAAGTACCGGAGTACCTGTCACAGCCCATCTGAGTACCCGAGTACCTGTCATAGCCCATCTGAGTACCCGAATACCTGTCACAACCCATCTGAGTACCCGAGTACCTGTTACAGCCCATCTGAGTACCCGAGTACCTGTCCCAGTCCATCTGAGTACCCGAGTACCTGTCCCAGTCCATCTGAGTACCCGAGTACCTGTCCCAGTCCATCTGAGTACCCGAGTACCTGTCACAGTTCATCTGAGTACCCGAGTACCTGTCACGGTTCATCTTAGTACCCGAGTACCTGTCACAGTCCATATGAGTCCCTGTCACCGCCCTTCAGAGTACTCAAATACCAGTCACCAAGCCATCAGAGTAGCTGTCACCAGGCCATGAGAGTACCCGAGTACCTGTCACCAGGCCATTAGAGTACCCGAGTACCTGTCACCAGGCCATCAGAGTACCTGAGTTCCTGTCACCAGGCCATCAGAGTACCAGAGTACCTGTCACCAGGCCATCAGAGTACCAGAGTACCTATTTGCAGCCCATGTCTCATAGAATATACGTTGGGGTGTTTGCTTTCCAAAATGGGGTCATTTTGTGGGTAATTTTACTGTCCTGGTGGTCCAGGACCTTCAAAAGTGTGATGGGTAGGAATGAAATGAGATGTGTCATTTATGCTCCTAGAACACCTGAACATACTACTTCAATGTTCAGCCTCTCTATGTGACCAGGCTGTGTAAAAGTCCTACACATGTGGTATCGCCATACTCGGGAGGAGTAGCAGAATGTATTTTGGGGTGTAATTTTTGCTATATACATGCTATGTGTTAGAAATATCTTATAAATTTACAATTTTGTGTAAAAAAAAAAATGCGTTTTAATTTTTTTCCACATATTCCAAAAACTTCTGGAAAAAAATTAACCATTCAAAAGACTCATTATGCCTCACAGATTATACATTGGGGTGTTTGCTTTCCAAAATGGGGTAATTTTATGGGAAATTACATTTTCCTGGTACTCCAGGGCCTTCAAAAGTGTAATAGGTGGTTGAGAAATGAGATGCGTCATTTTTGCTCGTAAATAGTCTGAAGGTACTACATCAATGTTGGTGCTCTGTATGTGGCCAGGCTATGTAAAAGTCTCACACATGTGGTATCGCCGTACTCTGGAAGAGTAGCAGAATGTATTTTGGGGTGTAATTTGTTGTATGCATATGCTGTGTGTGAGAAATAACCTGATAATATGACAATTTTGTAAAAAAAAAAAAAAAAAAAATTTTTAAAAAAATCTTCATTTTGCAAAGAATTGTGGGAAAAAATAACAACTTAAAAAAACTCACCATGCTACTTACTTAATACCTTGGAATGTCCACTTTGTAAAAAGGGGTCATTTGGAGGGTATTTGTACTTTCCTGACTTGTTAGTGTCTCAAGAAATGAGATACACCTGATGTACTGAAAGCCTGATCAGAAGTGATCAATTTTCAGTGATTGGCACCATACTTTGTAGACTCTATAAGTTTCACAAAGACCAAATAATATACACTAATGTGGGTTATTTTTACCAAAGATATGTAGCAGTATAAATTTTGTCCAAAATTTATGAAGAAAAATTACTAATTAGCAAAAATTTATGACAGAAACAAAGAAAAAGGCATTTTTTTCACAAAATTTACGTTTTATTTTATTTATAGCACAAAAAATAAAAAACCCACTAGTGATTAAATACCACTAAAAGAAAGCTCTATTAGTGTGGAAAAAAGGACGCAAGTTTCATATGGATACAGTGTTGGATGACCGAGTAATTGTCATTCAAACTGTGAGAGCGCTGAAAGCTGAAAATTGGTCTGGTCAGGAAGGGGGGTGTAACTGCACTGTACTGAGGTGGTTAAAGCAACAATGCGCTTCTGGTATAGAACAAAATTATATCTATTAGTCATCACAGATAAACGAACCATAAAGTTACAATGCAGACATCTCAAGTCTCCCGGAAGGTGCAGGAGACTCCTGCATTTCTGCGGTGGCTCCCGCACACCCGCAAGCACCTCCCGATCTCCCGGGAATGATTGGTGCGGCGGATGTCCCTCCAGCTTCGCACTGATCATCCCCAGCTTCTCTGTGTACTCCTCCCCCATCCTCCTCCATGTCCTTCTCCACCCCCCCCCCCTCGCCCCCCGCAACCGGCTCCCCTCCTCTCCCACCAGCTGTGGGGGGGAACTAGTAATAGGACACAGTGAGCGAGATCGCTCCTGTGATTACTGAGCAGAGTAAACTGTATTTACTCTGCTCAGTTTATGAATGGACAGGATCCTCTGTCTCCTATTCATTCATCTTTAGTGCTGAGAAAGGGACGGGGGAATGTGTCTTTCTGGGGACTTTGTCTCAAAAGGGAGATGTCAGTGGTCTGTTTAG
The DNA here is from genome assembly GCF_037356315.1 of Lithobates pipiens. Lineage (NCBI taxonomy): Eukaryota > Metazoa > Chordata > Amphibia > Anura > Ranidae > Lithobates > Lithobates pipiens. The sequence goes on from NW_027507784.1 coordinate 252,078,590, forward strand.
ACCCCTAATATCTCATCAAAGCCCCCCAAAAATTAGGTGGGGGGGGGGCTGGCATTTGTGGGATGAGTTTTTGCAGGTTAGGGTGTCTGACAATGTGATGTCAGATAATTATTCTTTTTCTGAATAGCTGCAATTATTAGGCTGCGGTGCTCATCACATCACTACATGGTGACTTCTCTGTCAGCAGTGGTCAAAAAGTAAGTTTGTTCATCTCTCTAGAGACTGATCACATCAACACTCACTAATATGTCTGAAACGTACCACCATCACTTTTCACCACAGATAAATATAGAATGCTTTAGAAAGAAAAGGGGGAAGGGAAGGTGCACAACTGTCTGCAAAGAGGTTTGGTAAGTAAAATACATTAAACATTCGCTCCCTGGCCCTCCAACCTCTTAAAGCCAAAGTTTACCTTTTACATAAACTAGCCAATGCATACAAGGAGTTTAAAATGCACTGTGCCATTTGTATGTTGTAAAATATTGATTAACCACTTCAGCCCCGGACCAATTAACAGCTTAAGGACCAGAGGTCTTTTTACAATTTCGCACTGCACTGCTTTAGCTGGTAATTGCGCGGTCATGCAATGTTGCACCCAAACGAAATTTGCGTCCTTTTCTTCCCACAAATAGAGCTTTCTTTTGATGGTATTTGATTGCCTCTGCGATTTTTTTTTTTTGCGATATAAATGGAAAAAGACCGAAAATTTTGTTATAAGAAAAATCGAATAAACTCAATTTTAGTCATACATTTAGGGCAAAATTTATTCAGCCACATGTCTTTAGTAAAAAAAAATGTCAATAAGCGTATATTTATTGGTTTGCGCAAAAGTTATAGCGTCTAAAAACTAGAGTACATTTTCTGGAATTTACACAGCTTTTAAATTTACGACTGCCTCATTTCTTGAGGTGCTAAAATGGCAGGGCAGTACAAACCTCCCCAAATGACCCCATTTTGGAAAGTAGACACCCCAAGGAAGTTGTGGAGGCGCATGTTGAACCCATGGAATATTTTTTTTTTTGTCCCAAGTGATTGAATAATGACACAAAAAAAAAAAAAAAGTTTACAAAAAGTTGTCACTAAATGATATATTGCTCACACATGCCATAGTTATATGTGGAATTGCACCCCAAAATATATTCTGCTGCTTCTCCTGATTACGAAGATACCACATATGTGGGACTTTTTGGGAGACTAGCTGCGTACGGCACCCCGAAACCAATCACTGCCTTCAGGGTTTCTAAGGGTGCAAATTTTTGATTTCACTCCTCACTACCTATCAGTTTCGAAGGCCATAAAATGCCAAAATAGCACAAAACCCCCCCCAAATGACCCCATTTTGGAAAGTAGACACCCCAAGGAAGTTGTGGAGGGGCATGTTGAACCCATGGAATATTTTTTTTTTGTCCCAAGTGATTGAATAATGACACAAAAAAAAAAAAAAAGTTTACAAAAAGTTGTCACTAAATGATATATTGCTCACACATGCCATAGTTATATGTGGAATTGCACCCCAAAATATATTCTGCTGCTTCTCCTGATTACGAAGATACCACATATGTGGGACTTTTTGGGGGACTAGCTGCGTACAGCACCCCGAAACCAATCACTGCCTTCAGGGTTTCTAAGGGTGCAAATTTTTGATTTCACTCCTCACTACCTATCAGTTTCGAAGGCCATAAAATGCCAAAATAGCACAAAACCCCCCCAAATGACCCCATTTTGGAAATAAGACACCCCAAGCTATTTATTGAGAGGCATGTTGAGTCCATGAAATATTTTATATTTTGCCACAAGTTGCAGGAATTTAAAAATTTTTTTTTTTTGCACAAAGTTGTCACTAAATGATATATTGCTCACACATGCTATGGGCATAAGTCAAATTGCGCCCCAAAATAAATTCTGCTGCTTCTCCCGAGTACGGGGATACCACATGTGGGGGACTTTGTGGGAGCCTAGCCACGTACGGGACCCCGAAAACCAAGCACTGCCTTCCGGATTTAAATATAAAATGCTACCAAAAAAACCTATTAGCGATCGCAGGGATCAGGCCTGACTCTGCGAACGCTGCAGTTATGTGTTTAGTGTTTTGTAAGTGACAGTGATCGATCGATACTGCACTTGGGTGGGCTGGGCAGAGGGGCAAAACGCAGGTGCCAGCAGGTATCTGGGCTGATCCCACTAACAATGCGGTTTTTTGGAACCCTAAACTGCTGGGGATGCTAGTATAGATCTGATCAGATCTTGATCTGTTCAGATTCTATACCACTACGGGAGGTTTATGCTTTGTGTGTGGGTGTTAGCGGTACTGGCACTAACCTAGCGCTGCCTGGGGCGACGCAGACCCTGACCCTAAAACCTAATTGATATCACCCGCCGGGTGATCAGGGCGTTAAACCTTTATTGGGTAATAAATGGTGGGTGCCCTGATGCTATAAAAAGCAAACTAACCAGAGTCACCCCTAACCCTTATACAGTGATCACTGGTGAAAGGGTTAACTAGGGGCAATCAGGGGGTTCAAATTTTTATTAGGTAATATATGGGGGTCCCTGGCGCTATATAAAAACCTGACGGGGAACCTAAATAACTAACTGGCTAACCAGCGTCACCAGTGACACTTATACTGTGATCGCTGGTGAAAGGGTTAACTAGGGGCAATCAGGGGGTTAAAACCATTATTGGGTAGTATATGGGGGTACCTAGCGCTATAAAAACCTGGCGGTGAACCTAAAAAATAAAAACTAGCTACCTAGCGACACTAGCGACACTAATGCAGCGATCAGAAAAATGATCGCTTAGTGACACTGGCAAAAGGGGGTGAAAGGGTTAACTAGAGGCAATCAGGGGGTTAAAACCATTATTGGATAGTATATTGGGGTACCTAGCGCTATAAAAACCTGGCGGTGAACCTAAAAAAATAACTAGCTACCTAGCGACACTAGCGACACTAATGCAGCGATCAGAAAAATGATCGCTTGGTGACACTGGCAAAAGGGGGGTGAAAGGGTTAACTCTAGGGGCAATCAGGGGGTTAAACCTTTATTGGGGGGTGGTAGGGGGCTACCCTGGACCTAACACTAACTGCCCTGACAGTTTTTACTTTTACAACTGACACTGAATGCAGTGATCAGTAAATAAATGATCACTGCAATCAGTGACACTGTGACTGGGGGGGAGTGGGGGCGATCGGGGGGGGGGGGGGGGGTTTGTGTGCCTGTGTGTGCCTACATGTCAGTGTAGTGTTGGTGCACACTTACTTTCTGTCTTCTCCTCGTAGTCCGGTCAAAAAGACCGCCCCGAGGAGAATGACATCATTTCCTCCCTGCCTGTGTATACAATACACAGTGGGAGGAAGCTTCTCATTCGCCAGGAGCGATTGAGAGGGGATGGTCAGAAACAAACGGCCATCCCCTCATCCCGGATCGCTCCTGAAGCGAAACGGACCGCCGTATCCAGTGGACGGGGGTCCGATCGGACCCCCCACCCGCTGGAAGGCAAGCACGTACTGTCAGGTACTCACCAAAGCCGAAGTGCTGAGAGCGGCTTCCCTTGCAGCTGGGTGCACAGTACCCCTGAGGGTGGAACAGTGGGTACAGGGCACGGAGAGGCACGGGTTGCCAGCAGGTGACTTGTATGCAGCAGGTCTTCTGTAGGAAGAGATGCCCGTGCAGAAGATCTTGGAACTGGTAGAAGTAAACGCCTGCCAGGGGTTCCAACACCTGGAGAGAAGGCCGAGGGTCAAACACAGGTACAGTCCGAGAGACAGAGGATATTCCGGAGACAGGCCGATGGTCAAACACAGGTACAGTTCGTGAGATAAAGGATATTCCAGAAGCAGGCCGAGGGTCAAGCACAGGTATCAGTCCGTGAGCCAGCAAGGCTAAGTGCAGAAAGTCCGTTTAAACAAGCCAGGGGTCAGATCAGGAGAGAATCAGAGTGGTCTTCAAACAAGCCGGGTCACAACAGGAAGTGGTCAACAGGAACAGGAAACAGGAACACAGGTGAGCTGAGGAGACAAACCAGCAAATACACAGAGGACATTGATGCCTTTTATAGGACTGTCAGGCCAATCAGGTAAGGCCCATAGCCGTGTGCATAGGTTTGCGGGGAAGTGCCGACGTTGAAGTCTGGTGATTCTCTGACAGTGCCCCCCCCCCCAAGGGGCAGCCTCCGGATGCCCAATCTGGCTGGTAGCTTGGGGTGTCTCCTGTAGAAATCCCGTATCAGGCGAGGAGCGTGGATGTTACTGGAGGGTTCCCAAGGACTGTCTTCAGGGGGATACCCTTTCCATTTTACCAGGTATTGGGTCTGTCTTCCCCTTCTTCGACAGTCCATTATGGCTTCCACCTCGAATTCTTCCTCACCTTCGACTTTGACGGGTGGAGGTGGTGCCACTTGTCTTCCGGTGAAGGAGCTTGGAATCACTGGTTTTAATAGGGATGCATGGAACACCGGGTGAATTTTGTATGAACTAGGTAGCGCCAGTTCAAAAGCTACTGGGTTTACCACCCTTTTGATTTCAAAGGGGCCAATGAACTTGGGACCGAGCTTCCGAGATGGGTATGGCAATCTCAGGTTGGCAGAAGATAACCAAACCTTATCCCCGATCTTGAAACTTGGGCAACTCCTTCTTCCTCTATTATAGTACACCTCATAGTCTCTTTGAGCCTTCTTCATGGCCTCCTGAATCTGTAGGAAATTGTCCTGAATTGACTTTACCCGTTCTTGGACTGCAGGAGCGGAGACTTCAGGGACGGAATCTGGCAAGAAAGAAGGGTGGTAGCCATAGTTGGCTCAAAATGGAGTTTGGTTGGTAGCGGAATGTATAGAATTATTATAGGCAAATTCCGCGCAGGGCAGGAGAGAAGACCAATCGTCTTGGGAGCAGGAGCAAAAGCAACGGAGGTATTGCTCTAACGTTTGATTCGTCCTTTCTGTTTGCCCGTTGCTTTGCGGATGGTATGCGGAAGATAGAGAGGTCTTGATCTCCAGTGCCGTGCAGAGATTCTTCCAAAATTTGGAGGTGAACTGAATTCCCCTATCAGACACGATATTGGAGGGGACACCATGTAGCCTCACAACTTCCTTGATGAAAATATTTGCTGTAGCCGCAGCAGAGGGAGTGCCACACATGGGTAGGAAGTGTGCCATCTTCGAGAGGCGATCTACTACTACTAGGATCGTGGTAAACTTGTCTGAAGATGGCAGATCCACAATAAAATCCATAGAGATCTCTCTCCAGGGACGTTCGGGAGGTAAGGATCTCAAAAGTCCCCATGCTTTGGTGTTAGCCCCCTTATTTCGTTGGCAGGTAATACAAGACTGGACATAGTTCCTGCAATCCTTCCTCCAACCCCGCCACCAGAAAGAACGATAGATCAGATCAGCAGTCTTCTGGACCCCAAAATGTCCTGCCATCTTATGATCGTGAAAGGTCTGCAAAATCCGGAGCCTTACAGAGGGAGGAATGAATATCTTGTTGTGTGCCCATAGTAAACCATGTTTCTTTTCTAGGGAGGATGCTGTAATTTCGGAAATTTGACCAGTGGCTTGTTTAATGGCTGATTCTAGGTCTGGCTGAATGATTTGGAGGAAGTTGTGTGGAGACAGAATAGTTGCAGGTTCAGATGGCTCTTCTGCTTCTGGAAACATTCGGGAGAGTGCGTCCGCTTTTCAATTTTTGGAACCGGGGCAGTAGGTGATGTGGAAATTAAACCTGGAGAAAAAGAGGGCCCAGCGTGCTTGTCGGGGTCTGAGGCGTTTGGCAGCTCTAAGATACTCCTGGTTCCTGTGGTCTGTGAAGATCATGATGGGTTGAGACGCACCCTCCAATAGATACCTCCAATCTTCCAGGGCGAATTTTATAGCAAGAAGTTCTCGGTCCCCGACATCGTAATTCCTCTCTGGAGGACTGAGTTTCCGGGAGGCGAAGGCGACTGGGTGAAGGAGAGCCTTCGGGCCACTCCTTTGGGAAAGAATCGCCCCTGCTGCGGATTCGGAGGCGTCTACCTCCAATACATAAGAAAGACTTGGGTCGGGATGCCGGATGATAGGTGCTGATGTGAAAAGTCTCTTTAGTTCATCAAAAGCTTCCTGAGCTTGCTGAGACCACTGGAATTTAACTTGCTGACGGGTTAGTTGAGTAATAGGGGAAATGATCGTGGAGAATCCCTGAATAAACCTGCGATAAAAGTTGGCGAAGCCAACAAATCGCTGAACAGATCTCTTGTCTGTGGGTGCTGGCCATTCTTGGATAGCTTTGACCTTTTGTGGGTCCATTGATATTCCCCCTGTGGTGATGATGAACCCAAGGAATTGGATAGTGTCTCTTTCAAACTCACATTTCTCTCCTTTTTTGTAGAGCCCGTGCGCTCTGAGGATGAGGAGGACCTTCCTGACGTGTGTTCGGTGTGTTTCTAGTGAGTTGGAGAAAATCAAAATATCGTCAAGATACACAATTACAAAGTTGTCTAGATACTCACGGAATATATCGTTGACGAGGTGTTGGAATGTGGCCGGGGCATTGCAGAGTCCGAAGGGCATCACTAGGTACTCAAAGTGTCCGAATCTAGACCTGAAAGCCGTTTTCCACTCATCTCCATCGCGGATTCGGACTAAATGATATGCTCCCCGCAGGTCTAGTTTAGTAAATACCTTAGCAGTTCTTAGGCGTTGGAAGAGTTCAGGGATGAGGGGAAGCGGATACCGATTCTTAATAGTAATTTTATTAAGTTCCCTGTAGTCCACACAGGGCCTGAGTGAACCATCCTTTTTCTCAACGAAAAAGATGCCTGCGCCAGCTGGAGAAGAGGATGGTCGGATAAATCCTTTTTCTAGGTTTTCATCAATGTAAGAGCGCAGAGCTTCCAATTCGGTTTCCGATAATGGGAAGATCCGCCCGAATGGTATTTCGGAACCGGGTAGCAGATCAATCGGGCAGTCATAGGGCCGATGGGGCGGCAGAGTATCGGCTTTCTTTTTGTCAAAAATGTCCAAAAAGTCATGATAAGCTGAGGGGACATGCGGGAGATTATCAGGACTAGTCTGTATTGTCAAGCAAGAGGTGGACTTGTGGGAGGTTGGCAGGAGACAGTGCTGTGAACAGTAGGGAGAAGAAAAGCGTACTTCCTTATTATTCCATTTAATCAGTGGGTCGTGGGCTTGTAACCAAGGAAACCCGAGGATGATCGGAAACATCGGAGAATGGATAATGTCGAAGCAAAGAAATTCGCGATGGCCAGAATCAGTGGATGTCAAGATTGGTACCGTTTCTTGGGTCACGGGACCAGAGCAGGGTAGGGAGCCGTCAGCCAGGTGGATTTGAAGATGTTGTTTCTTAGTGCAGAGAGGGATGTGCAGTTTCCGAGCTAAAGTTAAGTCCATGAAACAACTGCAGGCTCCTGAGTCAATGATGGCTCCCAGCCGAACCTCCTCTTCCGCCACCTGTAATGAAATCGGGAGGACAAGATGAGATTGGGTGAAACCTGAAATTTGAGAATTCACCGCAGCATGAGGTCAGCGCTTACTGGGCCTTACAGGACAGCTGCGCAGGAAATGACCCGATTCACCACAGTACAGACAAAGATTGGCTTGACGCCGACGGAGTCTCTCATCAGGGGTGAGTGGAGGCCGGACTAGGCCCAGCTGCATGGGTTCACTGTCAGCAGAGGAGGAAGGGACTGGAGCAGGCATAGGCAAGGGGGGTACCCGGGGTAGCATCCACGTGGGTTTAGATGATTGAAAGCGCTCTGAGCGACGCTCCCGTAAACGTCGGTCAAGCTTGGTAGCCAACTGGACCAGGTCTTCTAAAGATGCAGGGGTATCTACCCGGTCCAGTTCATCCTTTAGGGTCTCAGAGAGGCCTAGGCGAAATTGATATTTAAGGGCAGCTTCGTTCCAGTCAGTGTCCCCAGAGCATTTGCGAAACTCTACAATATAGTCCTCTACTGGTCTTTTTCCCTGGGTTAGGGAGTGCAGGATGGCTTCGGCCGTAGCGGTGCGTTGAGAGTCATCATACAATTGTGACATGGCTGCAAAAAAGGTCTCTACGGAATCGAGAAGGGAGCTCTTCTGCTCCAGGAGGTTATGGGCCCAGGACTGTGGTTCATCGGAAAGCAGGGAGATGATGAACCCCACCTTCACTGATTCAGAGTGGAAAGTCCGGGGCTGCAGGGCCAGGTACAGGAGGCATGCGTTTTTGAACGCCCTAAACTTCTTTCGGTTGCCCGAAAAACGCTCAGGAGTAGGGACCCTGGGTTCCGGAAGGGTCATGACTACTGCAGGTGTAGCACTGCCTTGAATCTGCGAAGCGGAAGAGCTGCTGGCTGTAGAAGGTGAAGGATCCGATGGATTGGGAGAGATCGCCAGGTGCTGTAGCCGGCCTTCAATCTGAAAGTAGCCATCCTGGAGTCGCTGCACTGCCTGAGTGAGGGCTGCAACCTGCTGGCAGAGAGCCTCAAGAGGTGAGCCAGCTCTGTCGGCTTCTGACATGGCTGGTTTATACTGTCAGGTACTCACCAAAGCCGAAGTGCTGAGAGCGGCTTCCCTTGCAGCTGGGTGCACAGTACCCCTGAGGGTGGAACAGTGGGTACAGGGCACGGAGAGGCACGGGTTGCCAGCAGGTGACTTGTATGCAGCAGGTCTTCTGTAGGAAGAGATGCCCGTGCAGAAGATCTTGGAACTGGTAGAAGTAAACGCCTGCCAGGGGTTCCAACACCTGGAGAGAAGGCCAAGGGTCAAACACAGGTACAGTCCGAGAGACAGAGGATATTCCGGAGACAGGCCGATGGTCAAACACAGGTACAGTCCGAGAGACAGAGGATATTCCGGAGACAGGCCGATGGTCAAACACAGGTACAGTTCGTGAGATAAAGGATATTCCAGAAGCAGGCCAAGGGTCAAGCACAGGTATCAGTCCGTGAGCCAGCAAGGCTAAGTGCAGAAAGTCCGTTTAAACAAGCCAGGGGTCAGATCAGGAGAGAATCAGAGTGGTCTTCAAACAAGCCGGGTCACAACAGGAAGTGGTCAACAGAAACAGGAAACAGGAACACAGGAACACAGGAACACAGGAACACAGGAACACAGGAACACAGGAACACAGGAACACAGGAACACAGGAACACAGGAACACAGGAACACAGGAACACAGGTGAGCTGAGGAGACAAACCAGCAAATACACAGAGGACATTGATGCCTTTTATAGGACTGTCAGGCCAATCGGGTAAGGCCCATAGCCGTGTGCATAGGTTTGCACATGCGTGTACGACATTGTATCGTACGACGCATGTGCATGCGTCGTTGTGCAGCTCTTCCCCGCAGGCGTACGGGGAAGTGCCGACGTTGAAGTCTGGTGATTCTCTGACACGTACATACCGTGCTTGTGCCTGCCGGTGCCATTGTAATGACGTACATTGGCAATACGGCGATCCTTAAGTGGTTAATACAAATGCCATACATGTAGGCCTTTTCTATTACCCATGAAGCCTGGCTAAAATACTCCCAATGCTTACATTCCTACCCCCTGCTTTTATTTCCAGGACATGGCAGATTGGCAGACATTGGGTGCTCATCCACAGCATTGCAGAAGCAAAAATGCTTCTTAATTTAAAAGCTGTGCATGCTCTTTCGCCCCATACCAGCAGCTTCTGATCTTGGCGTATCCTGTAAATAATTCAAGACGTGGGAATGTAAACATTGCAAGTACTTTGGGCCAAGCTTCATGCGAGATAGAAATGGCCTACAGGCAGTGACTATCAGTGGAATTTTATTTGGGGGGGAGGCAAACAGGATGCCAACCCCCCCTCCCCCATCAGTCTGTCGTTCCATCTGTAGGTAGGTAGGTAGCACTTACCGCATCACCAGCAGCTTCCTCCCATTCTCCTGGTCATCACGGCGATGGCAGCGGCTTCCGTTTTCTCCCTCCTCCTCCTCGGCGGCCAATTGGGAGTCTTCTCTTTTTTCAGCCAATCGGAAAACGGGTGTCTAAGGTGTCTAACCCACTTCTGATTGGCCAGATTGAGAATCAGTGTTTCAACAGCGAATATTCATTCACTGTTGTAACACACCTGGGTGGGCTCCAGACGCATCCTCTGCAACCCGAGCCCATCCTATTTTGAAGCCTATTAGAGCCCCTGAAAAAGTCCGGACACATGAATAGGGTAGCCGCAGCGGCCATGGATAAATTCATGCAATGCATGAATCTATCCATTATGCATATAGGGGGGTGGTGAGGAGAGAGGGGGCGGTGCCTGGGCGCCCCTAATAGATGGGCCACCACTGCCTACAGGTATGATATCTGTATTATCCAGGTAATTTAATTGAAATTTACTGAAAATGACAGCATTTCAGATTGAAATGGAAAGGTAATTTTTAAAAACTTTAAATTACATTGTGGCTTGTGTAGCAATTGTATATGTTATAATATTATGCTTTTTAGCTATAATTTTTACACAAAAATAGAGTTACCCTTTAAGCTACATATCCGTCTTCTACAGTGGTTTCTAAGTTCTTCTACAGCTGTCGCTACACCTTCCAATGTAAAACAAACATAAACTGGAAGCAGTGGTTCCTATGGGTGAAAAAACATACTTTTTTTTTTTTTAAAGTATATGTAAATTTCTACTGAAACACCAAGGTATTGATTTCTTTTATAAATCATCACAAAGAGCAATAATGATCTGCAAATGCTGCACTTAATATTAACCCAGCAGATTACTATGATCTGGTAAAAGACCATTTATGCTTTGTTATTACCATAACACAGTTTTACTAAATCATGTTATGTTATATTGGCATTAGCACATTACTACATTATCATATACATGTTTAGTATGACATGGGCTGGAGGGATATTTGTTTGCAGAAAATTCTATATACAATCATATATACATGATGCAAAGCATAAGCCTCATGCTTTAAAGTTCTAGTGATAAGGGGAACTGGAATGGAACTGATAACTGATTAAGGTTGTGCACTAGTGGAGCAAAGTGGGTGCTGAGGATGCCTGCTGAATGAAAGAAAGATTACCAATCATTAAGTTAAGGCACACTCTGATAAGATGTGCCACATTATGTGTTTTAGAAATAAAGAGTCATTTAAAGTGGTATTAATCACAAAAGCAAACACTTATATTGTAGCTTACCAATTTGTTGATGTGATGGCAGACAATAATAGACTTCCTGTCGGCCTCATGTACACTGTACGCTTAAAGATGTTTTTTCTCCTACAGGAGTTTAGCAGCATTTTTAGGGATGGTTAAGCTGGCCATAGACGGTTATCTTTTCTTTCTACCATCCCTATAAAAGAACATTTGGGTAGCAGTGACCTTAACACTGCCTGATGAAGTCACATGATCGTGATGTTACGCGTTGGAACAAAATAGGCACTGGAAGTGACGTCAGGTTGCGAGCTTGCCCCTCATGATGCTGTGTCTGTTTTTATATGTTTTAGTGCTCATGCACACGGACATTTTAAAAAACTGGCTGCAAAGCTAGCTCCGATGCCTGGAAAAATTGTTGTTAAAAACGTGATTTTTACCGCGTTTTGCATTGGCGTTTTTGCGCGTTTTTTAGCGTTAGCGTTAAGTAGCATTTTTTAAGAAACACATCTCTTGGCTATAGCACTCAGAAAACAAAGAAAATATGTTGCGCGGTTATGCGCGTTTTTGCGCGTTTATGCGCGTTTTTGCGCGTTTTCCCGCGATTCGCGTTTTTACAGCTCTAGCTCCACGCCACGAAACGCACTGGTCCTGGGTTTTTTTTACAGCTTAAAAACGCCTATGCCATTTGCAGCTCAAAAACGCCTAGGTGGGCATGAAGCCATAGACTAACATGGACAGCCGTTTTTAAGCTTCAAAAAAAGCTCAAAAACGTGGCTGTAAAAACGTCCGTGTGCATGAGGCCTTAATGTTAGTACCAAATTGAGCTGTTTTAAATGTAATAAATTCAACATACCTCACGGTCTGGACCCCCCTTTCTTTCCTTTTATATGCCAGCATTGGACCTTGAAACCTTTCCCTTTTTTCCACGCATTGCTAATCTGAACAGACAATAAACTACCAGCTGCACAGACGAGAAACCACTAGCTATCTACTACAGGAGCCTGGATTTCATTGGATGCTATTTTTCTTTCAGCCTGTTACCTTACAGTGGTAAGGTAAGGGGCTAATTCACACAAAGGTGCAATTGCACTGAAGAAATCAATACTAAGTCACTGTTTATATTCTCCGCATATAGTGATAACCGGGGCAGCATGTCACAGCTTCAGTTTACTCGTATATGGGCACTATCTTCTTGGAGCACTTTTATATTCACTTGAAGAGTTTTCTGTTTGGACAATTTGAATTGCGTGCATTTTATCTATTCAGTCTGAAGATTATATGTCACTTTTGTCACATTTATCACTTGCACTATATATATATTAGAATGTACACAAAATTGGAGTATCCCCGCGCTATCATATAAAACCTAAATTAATGCTAAGGGTGGGTTGCAGCAGAACACCGACAGAGGTATAGACCCTACCACTGAAAGACGTGTATCAAAATCAAATAAGTGGTGCTGCGCTACCTTAAAAATAATAAATTAATAAAAAGTGCCTATTGCTTACTATTAATTAAATACCAAATTGCATATAACGAAACAATAGTGTAAACCAGCTATCGTGACCATAAATAAGGCAATAGGTGAGTAACGTGTCAGGTGCTAAAATGAAACATACAATATATAAGCGATATTAAAGTGTCCAGTGCTTCATAGGTTCAAAGTCGCATAAACCAGTGGAAATATATAGCGCAAGCAAGCTCTTTCCTCAGTAAAAATTGACACAATAGACTAAAAACTATACCAATAATGACACACACGTGAATCACACAGTGAAATTAAAACACATGAGTAAAGTAAAATAGCAGAGATCTTTAAAAAAATATATAAAGTGACGCGTGATTCATAAGGTGCTTCTCCGGGTACAGGGTGCCAGGAAAACCAGTGTGTACAACCTCTTGTGCCTCTTCAGTGTTCCACACACATCAAGTGAAGTGGCGCCTTACCTTACTGCTGTAAGGTAAACAGCAGAAAGAAAAATCTCAAACAGTCCAGGCGGTGTGTCCCTACTCCCGGAATCTTATCCCCACGTCAGTTGTTGGAATAACAGGGTCTCGTAGGGAAAAGGAAAGGAAGGCTCCAATGGTGAAGTACATATATACTTTTATTAATAAAACCAAAAGAATGGAGAGGTACTCACAAACAACAGATAGGTAATTCACATATCACAACACAGCCGAGCGTTCCGTTCGTGTCACGGACGTCACTTCCGGTGTCCTGATTCCTCCTATTCCGACGCGTATCGTCACGTGTCACATGAATGAATAAAAAGACCTCCCCAGCAACGTGGAACATCTGAGCAGCTTGTTTACATTATTGTTTGATGAGAATTTAGGACTTGATCTCGGATGCGTCCACCTTTTATCTATTTTGGTTTTACAACACCCTCTATATATCACTGTTATTTTAGTTTCTACCTAGAGTGCATAGTGCAACACCAATTATTGATTTTTACTCAGTGACCATAACATGATTTCATTTAAAATAAAAATAAAAAATCCAATACGCCAAAGGAATCTAACTATTGGTATGAATAAATGGTACCATATAAATTAACAACTGCAGTGAATAAGACCTTGCAAGTGCAAAATGGTACTAATAATAAAAATAAATAAATACACAACGCGCTTAGTGCCACAAATATTAAATAAATATCACATTTGAAAACTGATGCGACTATGCAGATCATTTACGCTGAGTACCACAAAGATTAAATAGATGTCACATTTGAAACCTGGTGCATTTTTAAAAAAATTGCTAGAAAGTCCCATACAGAAGACTTGTTGCAAACATCAATAAACTTGAAGCAATAAGAAGTTCCAAATCCCAATTAAAGTGCTTGTGCGCTACAGAGTGGATATGAATGAATAAGTGCTTGATATGTGCCCACAGGACAGTGCCCCCACATGGATGTGAACTCACCCCTCCAAATGGACCAACTATTTCTAGTTTGGTCAAAGACACATGTGGGGCAGTCCCCGTGGATTTTCTGTGAATTGATGTGGTTCAGGATCGATACTTCCTCATATGACTGGATATGATAAAGAGGGCCTCATTCCTCTATATACTAGTGTTGTTTGGGGTAGATGTTCCTCATGCAAATGACAGAAAAAGCCTCCTTGCACAGCATCGTTTTTAAAACATTTATTCCATATAAAAAGCCTAGTAATTATAAGCTTCTAATTTATCCAGATTTTTGGTAGGCGCATATTTTATTCCCTGATCTAATATATATATAGTTTCTGATTTGTAAGTGCTACTTTGCTGAGGTTAACCAATTCCCGACTAGCCGCCACAGCTGTACTGCGGCAGTATGACGAATTGCCGTTTTGCTACTTCGTAGCATAAACAGGCACTAGGGGGAGATTGCGCACCGCCAGAAGCGTGCGCGCCCGCGGCTCGCTCCCCGAGCTGATGCGAGTGCCCGGCAGTCTCGATCGCCGCCGGGCTCCAGCAATCGCTCGGGGGACACAGAGAACCGGGAGCTGTGTGTGAAAATGTCTCTGAGCAGTGAACTGACAGATCATCTGTTCATACAGAGTATGAACAGAGATCTGTTAGTTTCCCTGCACAGTCCCATCCCCCCTTCAGTTAGAACACTCTCTAGGATACATATTAACCCCTTCACTGCCAGTGACATTTTTACAGTAATCAATGCAATTTTAATCGCACTGATCGCTGTATTAATGCCAATTGCCCCAAAAATTTGTCAAAATTGTCCGACGTATCCGCCATAATGATGTTGTCATGATAAAAATCCCTGATTGCCGCCATTACTAGTAAAAAAAAAAAAATTACTAAAAATGCCATAAAACTATCCCCTATTTTGTAGACGCTAAAACTTTTGCACAAACCAATCAATATACGCTTTTTGCGCTTTTTCTTTACCAAAAATATGTAGAAGAATATGTATTGGCCTAAACTGAATTTAAAAAAACGTTTTTTTTATTTATTTTTTGGGGATATTTATTATAGCAAAAATAATGCGTTTTTTTCAAAATTGTTACTCTTTTTTTGTTTATAGCGCAAAAAAAAAACGCAGAGGTGATAAAATACCACCAAAAGAAAGCTCTATTTGTGGGGAAAAAAGGACATCAATTTTGTTTGGGAGCCACGTCGCACGACCGCGCAATTGTCAGTTAAAGCGACGCAGTGCCGAATCGCAAAAAGTGGTCTGGTCTTTGGCCAGCCAAATGATCCGGGGCTTAAGTGGTTAATCACACCTTCTCCTAATTTTCCCTTTTTCTATTGGTGAGATTCCCCCCCCCCCCTGCACCCACTCCTTCATCGCCTGGGGTGTGTTGACATGGGGTTCCCATCGGGACATGGTATTGGGGGTACAATTTGTAGAGTTCTCTCAATTCCCCCCTTCCCATTGTGGGTCCCTAGTGTATTGTGTGTTATTTCTGTTTCCCCCTACCTCTCCCTCTCCCTCCACCCCTCCCCACTGAAAGGTGCCAATTGTGGCACTGGAGGGGGGAGGAATCAGATGAGCTGAAGTTCCACTTTTGGGTGGAACTCCACTTTAAGCTTGCTTTTTCTGTATAATGATCCCCATTAATTTCTGTTCACATTGACTGAAGAACTCCATCCATGCATCAGTCAAGTGCTGCTCAGTCATTCCATCATTGGGTCCTAAGTCTCATCAGAGGCTTCTAGGTGTGATCTTGTCACTAATGTATTACTCCATAGTGGCAATATCCCACCGTGTGCGTATCTGTTTGTCCATAGAGGTTTTAAGTAATTTGAACCATTAGTCCAGATTATCATGCTGTATATCATCAGCTTTCTTAACCACTTAAGGACGGAGCCTCTTTTTCAGATTCGGTGTTTAAAACAGTTTTTTTTTGCTCGAAAATTATTTTTCACACCGTAGTTGCGCAGCAGTCTTACAAGCGCACCTTTTTGGGAAAAAATTCATTTTTTTGAATAAAATAATAAGACAACAGTAAAATTAGCCCATTTTTTTTATATTGTGAAAGATAATGTTACGCAGAGTAAATTGATACACAACATGTCACGCTTCAAAATTGCTCCCGCTCATGGAATGGCATAAAAATTTTACCCTCAAAAATCTCCATAAGCATCATTTACAAAATTCTACAGGTTGCGTGTTTTGCGTTACAGAGGAGTTCTAGGGCTAGAATTATTGCTCTCACTCTACTGATCGCGGCGATACCTCACATGTGTGGTTTGACTACCATTTTCATATGCGGGCGCTACTCACATATGCGTTCACTTCTGCACGCAAGCTCGTCGGGACGGGGTGTTTTACTTGATTTTATTTATTTTTACACTGTTTAACCACTTAAGGACCGCCGCATGTCAATGTACGTCATTACAATGGCATGTACAGGCACAAGCACGTACATGTACGTGCTTGCCTTCCAGCGGGTGGGGGGTCCGATCGGACCCCCTCCCGCTGGATGCAGTGGTCCGGTTCGCTTCAGGAGCGATCCGGGATGAGGGGATGGCCGTTGGTTTCAGGCCATCCCCTCTCGATCGCTACTGGCGAATGAGAAGCTTCCTCCCACTGTGTATTGTATACACAGGCAGGGAGGAAGTGATGTCATTCTCCTCGGGGCGGTCTTATTGACCGGACTACGAGGAGAGGACACAGTAAGTCTGCACCAAACACTACACTGACACTAAATAACACATAGGCACACAAAGCCCCCCCCCGATCGCCCCCCGATGTCCCCCCGCCCCCCCTCCCCCCCCCAGTCACAGTGTCACTGATTGCAGTGATCATTTATTTACTGATCACTGCATTCAGTGTCAGTTGTAAAAGTAAAAACTGTTAGGGCAGTTAGTGTTAGGTCCAGGGTAGCCCCCTACCACCCCCCAATAAAGATTTAACCCCCTGATTGCCCTTAGAGTTAACCCTTTTACCCCCTTTTGCCAGTGTCACTAAGCGATCATTTTTCTGATCGCTGCATTAGTGTCGCTAGTGTCGCTAGGTAGCTAGTTATTTTTTTAGGGGTAACCGCCAGGTTTTTATAGCGCTAGGTACTTCGATATACTACCCAATAATGGTTTTAACCCCCTGATTGCCCCTAATTAACCCTTTCACCCCCTTTTGCCAGTGTCACTAAGCGATCATTTTTCTGATCGCTGCATTAGTGTCGCTAGGTAGCTAGTTATTCTTTTGGGTTTACCGCCAGGTTTTTATAGCGCTAGGTACCCTGATATACTACTCAATAACGGTTTTAACCCCCTGATTGCCCCTAGTTAACCCTTTCACCCCCTTTTGCCAGTGTCACTAAGCGATCATTTTTCTGATCGCTGCATTAGTGTCACTAGTGTCGCTAGGTAGCTAGTTTTTTTTTCGGTTCACCGGCAGGTTTTTATAGCGCTAGGTACCCCCATTTACTACCCAATAATGGTTTTAACCCCCTGATTGCCCCTAGTTAACCCTTTCACCAGCGATCACAGTATAAGTGTCACTGGTGACGCTGGTTAGCCAGTTAGTTATTTAGGTTCCCCGTCAGGTTTTTATATAGCGCCAGGGACCCCCATATACTACCTAATAAAAATTTGAACCCCCTGATTGCCCCTAGTTAACCCTTTCACCAGTGATCACCGTATAAGTGTTACGGGTGACTCTGGTTAGTTAGTTTGCTTTTTATAGCATCAGGGCACCCACCATTGATTACCCAATAAAGGTTTAACCCCCTGATCACCCGGCGGGTGATATCAATTAGGTTTTAGGGTCAGGGTCTGCGTCGCCCCAGGCAGCGCTAGGTTAGTGCCAGTACCACTAACACCCACGTGCAAAGCATAAACCTCCCGTAGTGGTATAGAATCTGAACAGATCAATATCTGATCTGATCAGATCTATACTAGCGTCCCCAGCAGTTTAGGGTTCCAAAAAAACGCATTGTTAGCGGGATCAGCCCAGATACCTGCTAGCACCTGCGTTTTGCCCCTCCGCCCAGCCCACTCAAGTGCAGTATTGATTGATCACTGTCACTTACAAAACACTAAACACATAACTACAGCGATCGCAGAGTCAGGCCTGATCCCTGCGATCGCTAACAGTTTTTTTTGGTAGCGTTTTATATTTAAATCCGGAAGGCAGTGCTTGGTTTTCAGGGTCCAGTACATGGCTAGGCTCCCAAAAAGTCCCCCACATGTGGTATCCCCGTACTTGGGAGAAGCAGCAGAATTTATTTTGGGGCGTAATTTGACTTATGCCTATAGCATGTGTGAGCAATATATCATTTAGTGACAACTTTGTGCAAAAAAAAAAAACATTGTAATATTCCTGCAACTTGTGGCAAAATATAAAATATTTCATGGACTCAACATGCCTTTCAGTAAATAGCTTGGGGTGTCTACTTTCCAAAATGGGGTCATTTGGGGGGGGTTTGTGTTATTTTGGCATTTTATGGCCTTCGAACTGTGATAGGTAGTGAGGAGTGAAATCAAAAATTTGCACCCTTAGAAACCCTGAAGGCAGTGATTAATTTTCGGGGTGCCGTACGCGGCTAGACTCCTGAAAAGTCCCACATATGTGGTATCCCCGTACTCAGGAGAAACAGCATAATATATTTTGGGGTGCAATTCCACATATAACTATGGCATGTGTGAGCAATATATCATTTAGTGACAACTTTTTGTAAACTTTTTTTTTGTGTCAATATTCAATCACTTGGGACAAAAAAAAATATTCAATGGGCTCAACATGCCTCTCAGAAATTTCCTTGGGGTGTCTACTTTCCAAAATGGGGTCATTTGGGGGGGTTTTGTGTTATTTTGGCATTTTATGGCCTTCGAAACTGTGATAGGTAGTGAGGAGTGAAATCAAAAATTTGCACCCTTAGAAATCCATTTTGCCCTAAATGTATGACTAAAATTTAGTTTATTCGATTTTTCTTATAACAAAAAGTAGAAAATATCTTTTTTTCTCAAAATTTTCGGTCTTTTTCCATTTATATCGCAAAAAATAAAAATCGCAGAGGCAATCAAATGCCACCAAAAGAAAGCTCTATTTGTGGGAAGAAAAGGACGCAAATTTTGTTTGGGTACAACATTGCATGACTGCACAATTACCAGTAAAAGCAGTGCAGTGCGAAATTGTAAAAAGACCTCTGGTCCTTAGGCTGTTAATTGGTCCGGGGCTGAAGTGGTTAAAAGAAAAAATGGATCACTTTTATTCCTATTACAAGGAATGTAAACATCCCTTGTAATAGAAAAAAGCATGACAGGTCCTCTTAAATATGAGACCTGGGTTCAAAAAGTCCTCAGATCTCATATTTGGACTTAAATGCAATAAAAAAAAAAAAAGATGTCATTTTAAAAAATTACATTGAAAAAATATGCCTTTAAGAGGTATGGGCGGAAGTTACGTTTTGATGTCGCTTCCGCCCTGCTATGGTATAGAGATGGGTGGGGGCTATCTTAGCCTCACTCATCTCCATACCACAGACAAGATAGGTCCCGATCACCTCCGCCGCTACCGACGGCTCCGGTAAGTGGCGGAGGGCATGGGACAGCGGCGGGAGGGGGGTGGCACCTCTCCCGCTGCCGTTAACAGTGATCTCACGGCAAACCCACTGTGGAGACCACCATTATCATACACACGACCGGCGCCTGAAGAGATGGATATCTCGGTTGTGGCAGCAGCTGCTGCCGTTACCGAGATAACCCTCAACAAAAAATGAACGTAAATCGTTGTGCGCTGGTCGTAAAGTGGTTAAATAAGTCTCCCACATCAAAGGACCTACTACCCATATAGTTAAATAAATCCATGGCTGCTCTAGTGAAAGTACTGTGAAAAGTGGAAATTGAAGTAAAAATAAAAAATCCAACACGCCAAAAGAAACTATTGGTATGAATAAGTGATACCATATAAATTAAGAGCTGCAGTGCATAAGACCTTGCAAGTGCAAAATGGTATTAATAATACAAATAAATAAATATACTGCGCTTAGTGCCACAATTGTTAAATAAATATCACATTTGAAAACTGATGCGACTTTGAAAAATCGCTAAAAAGTCCTATGCAGATAATTTACTCTGAGTACCACAAAGATTAAATAGATATTCCACTCACTGTGTTGGCAACTTCCTTGATCTCATCTTCTCCTACCTATGCATTCTGCACACCCTCTCCAATATTCCTTTGCCTCTATCTGATCACCACCTTATTATTTTCACTCTCTCCTTGTCTGCCTCCTCCTTGCCTTCCAACTACCAAACTATTACCTGTAGAAACCTTCGCCATCTTAACCCTTCTCTTCTTTTCTCTGCTACAGATTGTCTCTACGACAAAATCTCATCCTTGTCCTGCCCCAACTTGGCTACTTCTGTCTACAACAGCTCACTGTCATCCACCATGGATACCTTCGCCCCCTTCACTACGCACAGAATCAGGCCCCGACCGCTACAACCCTGGCAGACAGATAATACCAGAAGCCTCAAAAAACGTAGCCATGCTCTTGAGCGTCTGTGGTGTAAAACTAAGTCACAGCAAGATTTCAGCCAATATAAATCTGCCCTCCAAAAATACCATTCCTGCCTGCACGCTGCCAAACAGACCTATTTTATCACTCTCATTAACACCCTCTCAAGCAGTCCCCGTCAACTCTTTTCTACCTTTACCACTCTACTTCGTCCTCCATTACCCCCACCCACTAACTTACTCACTGCCAAGGAGATTGCTTATCACTTCGAAAATAGGATTGAGACGATTCGTCTCGAGATTTCCACTCTACAGACATCTGCCTCACCTTACACTCCTTGTCCTGCACAATCAATACTTTCCTCTTTTGACCCAGCTACTATAGAGGAAGTTACTAAACTTTTTTCTAATGCCCACCTAACCTCCTGCCCCCTGGATCCTGTTTCTTCTGAAATACTACAGTCACTATCTGACTCAATCCTACACTCCTTAACTCATAACTTCAACCTCTCACTCTCTACTGGCCTCTTCCCCAACCCTCTAAAACATGCACTAGTCACTCCCATACCAAAAAAGGCCTCAGACCCCACCAATCTTAACAACTTAAGACCCATCTCTTTACTCCCTTTTGCCTCCAAACTCCTTGAACGTTTAGTCTACAACTGACTGAGCAACCACCTCATTGAAAATAACCTTCTTGGTCCTCTTCAGTCTGGATTTCGCCCACAGCACTCCACAGAAACTGCCCTCCTAAAACTCACTAACGACTTACTAACAACCAAAACCAATGGTCATTATTCCACACTCTTACTCTTGGACCTTTCTGCTGCCTTTGATACAGTTGACCACCCCCTCCTCCTCAAAAAACTCAATTTGCTTGGTCTCCATGGCTGCACTGTCCGTTGGTTTGAATCTTACCTATCTCCAGTGTCACTTACAACTCCACTTCCTCTTCTCCAATTCCCCTTTCCGTTGGGGTCCCCCAAGGTTCTGTCCTTGGACCTCTACTATTCTCAATCTACACGTCCTCCCTGGGTCAGCTTATAGCCTCCCATGGCTTTCACTGCCATTTATATGCTGATGACACCCAAATCTATCTCTCTGCCCCTCAGCTCACCCCATCAATCTCCTCAAGCATCACTGATCTACTAACAGACATATCAGCCTGGATGTCACACC
This sequence comes from Lithobates pipiens, assembly GCF_037356315.1. Lineage (NCBI taxonomy): Eukaryota > Metazoa > Chordata > Amphibia > Anura > Ranidae > Lithobates > Lithobates pipiens. The sequence goes on from NW_027507784.1 coordinate 252,100,276, forward strand.
ACTTCCTCAAACTTAATCTATCTAAAACCGAGCTCTTAATATTTCCTCCCCCACGTACCCCTTCGCCTGACTTCTCTGACAAGATCAATGGCACATCTATCAGTCCGTCCCCACATGCCAGGGTGCTAGGGGTAACCTTAGACTTCGAACTGTCCTTTCAGGCCCACATACAAGCCCTGTCCAAATCATGCCGCCTTAGAATCCGCAACATTTCCAGAATACACCCCTTTTTAACTAATGACAGCACCAAGCTTCTAATTCACTACCTGGTCATCTCTCCCCTCGACTACTGCAACTCCCTCCTCGTTGGATTACCTTTACATAGACTATCCCCCCTTCAGTTCATAATGAATGCCGCTGCCAGACTCATCCACCTTACCAGCCATTCAGTGTCCTCCATCCCTCTCTGCCAATCCCTGCACTGGCTTCCACTCACCCAACAAATAAAATTCAAAGTACTAACAATAATTTGCAAAGCCATCCATAACTCTGTCCCTAGTTACATCACTAACCTAGTCCCAAAATACCAACCAAGCCACTCTCTTTAGTCATCCCAAGACCTCCTGCTCTCTAGCTCCCTTGTCACCTCCTCCCATGCTCGCCTCCAGGATTTCTCCAGAGCTTCTCCCATCCTTTGGCACTTCCTACCCCAATCTGTCCGACTGTACCCTAATCTATCCATCTTTAGACGATCCCTGAAAACCCTTCTCTTCAAAGAAGCCTATCTTGCTTCTAACTAACACTGTTTTACTTCCCCCATCAGTTCATCCCCCCACAGCTATTAACTTTTGTATCAATTGCCCCTTCCTTTTTAGATTTTAAGCTCTAACGAGCAGGGCCCTCTGATTCCTCTTGTACCAAATTGTAATGTAACTGTAATGTCTGCCCCCATGTTGTAAAGCGCTGAGCAAACTGTTGGCACTATATAAAACCTGTATTATAATAATAATAATAATAATAATAATAATAATAATAATAATAATAATAATAATAAATAATAGTAATATCACATTTGAAACCTGGTGCATTTTTAAAAAATCACTAGAAAATCCCATACAGAAGATTTGTTGCAAACATCAATAAAATTGAATCAATAAGAAGTTCCAAATCCCAATTAAAGCGCTCGTGCTCTACAAAGTGGATATTAATTCGTGCTTGATAAGTGCTTGATATGTGCCCACAGGACAGTGCCCCCACATGGATGTGAACTCACCCCTCCAAATGGACCAACTATTTCTAGTTTGGTCAAACACGCATGTGGAGCAGTCCCTGTGGATTTTCTGTTGACTGATGTGGTTCGGGATCGATACTTCCTCATATGACTGGATATGATAAAGAGGGCCTCATTCCCCTTTGCGCGGTTCAGCCAATCAAACGGCCGTCTTCAGGAAGTTGTGGTTCCGCCATTTTGGTTAAGGGTATAAATACCCTTACTTCTGGTCACATGTGTGATTTTATCCAATCAGGATTTGCTGGGATTTTTTTACCTGCTATTTACTTTAAGGTGCTCACAATCTTTTTAATAACACATTTGATTTAATTTAGGCTCACATCTAAACCGGCCACGGATCTCACAGGAATGCTGTCTGTCCCTGTTCTCCATTCCAGGGATGAATCAGGGCAGAATCTATGCCTGAATTCGGCCCTAAAAGGGAGGCAAAGATGCACAGCGTTTCTGTGCAGCGCGCTCTGCAGCCTCCCTGGAGACAAGTGAACCGACTCCACAGAGAGTCAGTCACATTCTCCTGCTATGCAAATTTTCATTGGTGAGAACCCAGCCTAAATGTTAGCTGTAAGCAAATTTTCCAAGGATGATCGCTGCTCTTCAAGACTTGGACTGGGAGGGAATATTGGCATCGATAAACACAGAACAGAAATGGGAATTCTTCAAAAAGACTAAAAATTTTTTTTTATAAAATTGCCATAAAACTATCCCCTATATTGTAGACGCTATAACTTTTGCGCAAACCAATCAATAAACGCTTATTGCGATTTATTTTTACCAAAAATATGTAGAAGAATACGTATCGACCTAAACTGAGGAAAAAAATGTTATTTTATATATTTTTGGGGGATATTTATTATAGCAAAAAGTAAAAAATAATGCGTTTTGTTCAAAATTGACGCTCTTTTTTTTTTATAGTGCAAAAAATAAAAACCGCAGGGGTGATCAAATACCACCAAAAGAAAGCTCTATTTGTGGGGAAAAAAAGAATGTAAATTTTGTTTGGGAGCCACGTCGCACGACTGCGCAATTGTCAGTTAAAACTACGCAGTGCCGAATCGCAAAAAGTGCTCTGGTCAGGAAGGGGGTAAATCCTTTCGGGGCTGAAGAGGTTAAAGTGTTGCTCACTATCATCTGCTTAATCGTTGTGTATATGCAGTATTGACATGACATGAAACAGAATGTGCAGCAAAAACAAACAATAATATTTATACAGATTTATATTATTTATTCGGATTGTGAATTAAGTGAATGACACAACTGGCATTGTTTTCATAGGAATGCAATTAGTATTATACTATTCTCATGATGACAGTAAATACCGAAACACTGTTAAAAGCCTTTTAATGCATGTTTGTTCTCATTAACCCTTTAAATGGGTTGTGATAGTCTGTCTACAGCATCTTTAAAGCTAAACTCTAGACTAAATACAAATACAATTTTGTTTAGTCATACTTCCTAACTAACTAACATACGTTCGACTCGAACATCGGCTGTTCATCCGTTCGGCGAAGTCCGAACATTTTGGTCCGTTCGCGCCAAATTCGTGTGGCGCTCACGGCCAACAATGCACTGCGATGGCGCAGTGCATTGCTGGCTCATGATTGGCCAAGCATGCACTGTGACCCCGCATGCTTGGCCAATCGCAGCGCCAGCAGCGAGGAGAGCCATGATTGGCCACAGGCAGGATGCCTGTGGCCAATCATAGCTCAGGCTGTGTAGTTCACGCCCCACACTATATAAGGCCGCCAGCGCGGCGGCCTTGTGTAGTGTGTTGGCGTCTGAAGCAGTGGGTGTTCTGTGTTTCAACACAGTACACACTGATCGTTTTCGGCCGATTTTCGATCTTGCTGTTGTGTAGTGGTTGTTGTCTGCGTGCCCTGACCGCAGTATACCGCTATATTCACCTCACCTATATAGCTAGTGATCTATCTTTTATAATAGAGCTTGCAGTCAGTAGTGTTAGGAGCTAGTGCGTGCTGTCTGCGTGCTCTGTACCCAGTACATACCGCTATATCCACCTACATAGCTGTTCTCTATTTGAGCCCACTTGCCATCTGCAGGAGTTATTGGAAGTTGTGTGTGCCTCCAGCACAGCACAGTATACATCTGTATATACCCCTTTATCTCTGGTGTTCTATAATAAAGGCAACTGCAGGAGTTAGTGGGTGTTGTGTGCCTCTAGCACAATATACACTACCCAACTGCTTTTTTACCCAACTCCCTTCAGGCCATTACCATGTCTGGAAGGCCAGCAAGGAGAGGCAGACAGGCGCGAGCCGATAAAAGAGGGCAAGCAGGCTCTGTGTCTAGAGACAACAGTGCTGGTCGTGGACGCGGTGCATTGTCATCAGCACGTGGCCATGGGACATGCTTGTCCTTCTTTTCGGCAGCTGGACATGTTGAGCCGCAACATGCCAACGACTTGGTAGAGTGGATGACCAAGCCCTCTTCATCCTCCTCATCCTCTCTCACCCGGTCTCAGGGTACTAGCAAAGCAGCTGCCAACGCATCGTCTTCCCTCCTCTCAATGTCATCATCAGTGACTCCTTCCCTAGACCCACCACGTCCTCCTGAGGAGTCTCCTGAACTCTTTGAGCACAGTGTTGGGTACATGCTCCAGGAGGATGCCCAGTGTTTTGTGGGCTCTGATGATGACACTCAGCTAGAGGAAGGCAGTAGCGTGAGCGCAGAGAGAGGGGATGCTCAAGAAGGACAGCAATCTGGCAGTCATGTTCCACAAGCTGCAACATACTGCCAGGTTTGCTACAGCGATGAAGAGGGAGGGGGTGATGAGGGCACTGACTCCACGTGGGTGCCTGGAAGGAGAGAGGAGGAGGAGGAGGAGGAGGAGGCACATGTCCAACGAGGCAGGATGCCCTCCGGGGCCAGCTTAGGGGCAGCACACTGACTGAATCACACCGCAGAGCTCCGCCTGTGCAGGGCGCTGCCTCTGCGCGTTATTCTAAAAGTTCTTTGGTGTGGGCCTTTTTTGAGACGAGTGCATCAGATCGCACCGCTGCTATTTGCAACATATGTCTCAAGTGTATCTCGCGTCGCCAAAACATCAGCCGCTTGGGCACCACATGCTTGACCAGACATATGTTGACCTGCCATGCAGCTCGTTGGCAAGCGTACCTCAAAGACCCACACCAAAGAACAAAGCGGACCTCTCCTTGCTCCTCATCAGCTGGCATCTCCAACCCCACTAGACCTTCAGTCCTCTCTGAAACCTGCTCTGAGAGGAATGAAGGTGTAGAATTAGGTGTGTCACAGCCAAGTGCTTCCGGGAACTCTGCTAGCGGTACACCCACGTCCGATTATAGCAGGCAAATGTCCCTGCCCCAGCTGCTGGACCGGCGAAAGAAGTTCACTCCCAGCCATCCACATGCCCAGCGGTTGAATGCTAGCTTGGCTAAATTGCTAGCACTTCAACTGCTGCCTTTTTAGTTGGTAGACTCGGCCCCCTTCCGTGAGTTTGTACAATGTGCGGTTCCTCAGTGGCAGGTCCCCAAACGCCACTTTTTCTCACGGAAGGCGATTCCGGCTCTCTACCGGCATGTGGAAGGCAATGTCCTTGCCTCGCTGGACAGGGCGGTCAGCGGTAAGGTGCATATTACCGCTGACTCATGGTCCAGCAGGCATGGACAGGGACGTTACCTGTCTTTCACGGCCCATTGGGTCACTCTTCTGGCAGCTGGGAAGGATGCAGGACAAGGTGCAGTAGTGTTTGAGGTTGTTCCGCCACCATGCCTCCAAAATGCTACTATTGGTTGTGACACACCTCTCTCCTCCACCCCCTCCTCTTCTTCTTCCTCCATGGCCTCTTCCAGTGCTCTGTCCTCAGAACCAGCGGTGCTTCGTAGGAGTTCCAGGGGCTACGCAAGTACGCAGGCAAAACGATGCCATGCCGTGCTTGCGCTGGTTTGTTTGGGGGACAGGAGCCACACTGGGGCGGATGTTTTGTCAGCTCTGCAGGGGCAGGCCAAGAGGTGGTTGACGCCATGCCAGCTTAAGCCAGGAATGGTGGTTTGTGACAATGGCACCAACCTCCTCTCCGCCCTCCGACAGGGACAACTGACCCATGTGCCCTGTGTAGCTCACGTCCTTAACCTGGTGGTGCAGCGGTTCTTGGGCAGGTACCCCGGCTTACAGGATGTCCTGAAGCAGGCCAAGAAAGTCTGTGTGCATTTCCACCGATCATTTAATGCCTGTGCTTGGCTGGCTGAGCTCCAAAAGGAGTTGAACCTGCCCAAGAACCGCCTTATATGTATGTGACATGCCCACCAGATGGAACTCAGCGTTGGCCATGCTGCAGCGGCTGCACACGCAGCGGAGGGCCATCAATGAGTACCTGTGCAACTACGGCACCAGGACAGGGTCAGGGGAGCTCGGTTTTTTCTCACCACGCCAGTGCGGCATTATCAGGGATGCATGCACTGTCCTGTCACCGTTTGAGGAGGCCACACGGATGGTGAGCAGTGACAGTGCATGCATCAGTGACACTGTACCTCTTGTCCACCTCTTGGAGCATACGCTGCGTGGAATAATGGACAGGGCACTTGAGGCAGAACAGAGGCAGGAAGAGGAGGAATTCCTTGCCTCTCAAGGCCCCCTTTATCCAGACAGTGTTCCTGCTGTGCCACCCATCACACAGGAAGAGGATGAGGAGGAGGAAGAGGAGGAGGAGGATGATTGTGTCAGCATGGAGGTGAAGGCTGGCACTCAGCAGCAGCAGCAGCAGTAGTCTTGTAGGGATGATTTACAGTCCCAAGAAACACGTGGACTTGTACGTGGCTGGGAGGAGGTAGCTGCGGATCATGTTGTCCTTAGTGACCCAGAGGACTCCGGACCGAATGCCTCAGCTAACCTACGCTGCATGGCCTCCCTGATCCTGCAAAGCCTGCGGAAGGATCCTCGTATTCTTCGGATCAAGGAGAGGGACCATTACTGGCTGGCCACTCTCCTTGATCCACGGTACAAGGGTAAGGTTGCCGACCTTATCTTGCCATCGCAGAGGATGTGAGATCTCCGGGAGGCCTTGCAGAAAGGTCTGTGCAACGCGTTCCCAGAGACTGGGAGGTTACAAACTCCTGGTCCTGGACAACGTGTTGCTGAGGCATCGGTCAGAAGGAGCGGTGGAGAAGGTGGCCGTCTGACTGATGCTTTCAGACAATTTTTTAGTCCGCAGCCCCAAGGTATGATCGGTTCCAGCACCCATCGCCAGCGTCTGATTTACATGGTGCAGGAATACCTAGGGGCAAGGTCAGACTTGGACACCTTTCCCACCGAAAATCCTCTGGCTTACTGGGTCTTGAGGATGGATCACTGGCCAGAGCTTGCACAGTATGCAATTGAGCTACTGGCCTGTCCTGCATCCAGCGTTCTTTCAGAACGCACCTTCAGTGCTGCTGGTGGCTTTGTTACCGATCACAGGGTGCGCCTGTCCACCAAATCAGTTGATCGACTGACCTTCATCAAGATGAATCAGTCTTGGATCACCCACAGCTACCAAGCACCTGAAGCTGATGTAACAGAATAATTTTTTTTGAAATATCACATCCCTTCAAGACTGCCTATGCTGAGTGACTGTCCTGTTATGTTGATTGTCTATCCTCTTCCTCCTCCGCTGATATGTTGGAAGAACATTTCTGGTTCTGGTTGATGCCACCAGTCCAATTTTTCTGCCCCTGTTTAACAGGGGCTTTAATTACAATTTTTGATGCAATGCTTTGCAGCAGGGCTCATTCCTGCACTACAACTAGAGTATATGGGAGGGGGTTGCAGTGTTGTGGCACCAGCATCAGCGCCAGCAGCCCAATTTTCAGCCCCTGTATGTAATTACAATTCTTGATATAATATTTCACAGGAGGGCCCGTTCCTGTGCCCACCCAGAGTAACTGTGAGGACTTATAGTGTTGTGGCACCAGCACCACAACCACCAAAGGTCAATTTTTCTACCACTGTTCAACAATGGCATGTAATTACAATTCTTGATATAATCGTTCACAGCAGGGCGCTCCAGCGCCCACCAAGAGTCACTTTGAGGGCTTACAATGTTGTGGCAAAACCAACACCTTGTTCCGCCATTTCTGCAGAGCATATAGGGCAGGCCCCTACTTTCAAACATCCAACTTACAAACATCTCCTACTTGCAAACGGAAGGAGACAACAGCAAGTGAGATGAAAAAAGATGTACGACAAAACAAATTATACAGGGGTGATAACCCTTCCCTATGTTTTCCAAAAAGCTTAAAAATAGATTTTTTTGACTGGAGCTACACTTTAAAAATGTACCAGTTGAAAATTACAAACAGATTCTACTTAACACAACAAACCTACACAGTCCCTGTCTTGTTTGCACCGCCTGTATACTGCTGTTCTGAGTATATAGGGCCTGGGGGCCACGCGTATTTCCTTTTTTTAATATGGGTATGGGGTTCCCCTTAATATCTGTACAAGACTCAAAGGGGCTGGTAATGGGCAGGGAGGGCTACCCATGCCATTTTTCTCAATGATTTTCAACCATATTGCAGGAACCAGATATAACATTAAAACCGCAAGCAGTTTTAAATGACGTTATTTCCGTTAAATGTCATTTTGTGCAGGGACTGTTCTAAACACAGGAAACACGTGGCACTTCACAGGCATACTATAGACACCCCCCAGGCACGATATTTAAAGGAATATTTCACTTTTTTTTTCACTTTAATTGTCATTAAAATCAGTGCTCCCGCCAAAACGGCCATTTCTAAAAACATTTTAGGCATTGACCCATGTCCCCTGGGGCAGGAGCCAGGTCCCCAAACCCTTTTTAGGACAGTATCTTGCATATTAGCCATTAAAATTAGCACTTTTAATTTCGAACGTTCGAGTCCCATAGACTTCAATGGGGTTCTAACGTTCGTACGAATTTGGGGTTCGTTCGAAAGTTCTGGTGCGAACCGAACCGGGGGGTGTTCAGCTCATCCCTACTCAAAACCATGCTGTTAACCCTACAAAGGAACCTACACAGAGAGTTGCAGCTGTCCATCTCTCAAATGCATGACAGGGTGGATTGCCTAGAGGAAAGGGCTGATGTGCTAGAGGAGACCATGCAGGAGTACTCCAAGGCTCATTATGAGCTCCTGGATATTAAGTTTAGAGGCATAGTAGAATCGATCAAACCAAACAATCTCACTCAATACCTGCAGCAACTCTTTTCAAAATTGTTCCTATGCTTAAACGCACGAGACCTCACTATTGATCAGGTTCATAGGATCGCTAAGTCTGCCCACCTACCCGCCGAGGTGCAAAGGGATGTTCTAGCACAGATACACTACTATAACATAAAATAACAAATCCTCCTTGCCGACAAAAATACTAAACCACTACCAATGTCCTACTCCAATATATTAATGTTTACTGATCTCTCCCCGGCAACAATGGAGATGTGTAGAGCCTTAGCCCCAGTCACATCAATACTCCAAGAGCATAAAATCATATACAGATGGGGTTTTCCGGCTAAATTACTGGTTGCCTACAAACGACAACTGATTCCTATCCTGAACCTAAGGATGGGTACAAAAAGTTTACCAACTGGGGGCTACTTCCTCTCCACACCAATAACCCAGGAAATGGGGGATCCTGATCAACCCACACCACTATACCGTCCCCCTACACCTGACAAGGACTGAGGCTTAATGCTATTATCGCCACGTTTTCCAGCGTAACTAGAATCCAGCGTGAGCGACGTTACTACCTTGTTCCACACACTCAGGTTACAGTGTGGTAAGTACGCTCTTGTGTTCAAAATTGTCGATAATACTGATCAGAAATACATTATATTACCTAAATAGATAAGTAACATTTGTTTTTATTCATTATATAGGTGTCAAATTGCATACTGAGCATTGTTCCATAATTCTATAACTAATCTACTATCTTTATTGTACCTGACTGTCAATTATATCAAGTGTACTCTCATTCCTCTTGCTCATGTCTACGGGGTAAATTTGAGCAACATGACCATATCCCTCACAACAATCAATGCTAAAGGCTTAACCACTTGCTTACTGGGCACTTAAACACCCTTCCTGACCAGACCAATTTTCAGCTTTTGGTGCTCTCACACTTTGAATGACAATTACTCAGTGATGCAACACTGTACCCAAATGAATTTTGTGTCCTTTTTTTCCCACAAATAGAGCTTTCTTTTGGTGGTATTTGATCCCCTCTGGGGTTTTTATTTTTTGCGCTATAAATGAAAAAAGACCGAAAATTTTGAAAAAAAACGCATATTTCTTTGTTTCTGTGATAAAATTTTGCAAATTATAATATTTTTTTCATAAATTTTGGCCACAATTTATACTGCTACATATCTTTGGTAAAAAATAACCCAAATTAGTGGATTTTATTTGGTCTTTGTGAAAGTTAGAGAGTCTACAAGCTGTGGTGCGAATCGCACAAAATTGATCACACCTGATGTACTGGTGGCCTATCTCATTTCTTGCGACCCGAACAAGTCAGGAAAGTACAAATACCCCCCAAATGACCCCTTTTTTGAAAGTAGACATTCCAAGGTATTTACTAAGATGCATGGTGAGGTTTTTGATGTTGTCATCTTTTTCCCACAATTCTTTGCAAAATTAAGATTTTTTTTTTTTTTCACAAAATTTTCAATGTAATAGGTTATTTGTCTCACATGGCATGTGTATACCACAAATGACACCCCAAAATACGTTCTGCTACTCCTTCTGAGTATTACGATACCAAATGTGTGAGACTTTTACACAGCCTGGCCACATACAGAGGCCCAATATTGAAATAGCACCATCAGGCGTTCTAGGAGCATAAATTACACATTTCATTTCTCAACCACCTATTACATTTTTGAAGGCCCTGGAGCACCAGAACAATGGAAATGCCCACAAAGTGACCCCATTTTGGAAAGCTAACACCCCAACGTATAATCTATGAGGCATAATGAGTCGTTTGAATGGTTCATTTTTTTTCCAGAAGTTTTGGGAAAATGTGGGAAAAAAATGAAAACGCATTTTTTTTACGCAAAGTTGTCCATTTATAAGATATTTCCAACACATAGCATGTACATAGCAAAAATGACACCCCAAAATATGTTCTACTACTCCTCCTGAGTATAACGATACCAAATGTGTGAGACTTTTACACAGCCTGACCACATACAGAGGCCCAATATTGAAATAGCACCATCAGGCGTTCTAGGAGCATAAATTACACATCTTATTTCTCAACCACCTATTACAGTTTTGAAGGCCCTGGAGCACCAGGACAATGGAAATGCCCACAAAGTGACCCCACGTGGCACTGACGACACATGGCACTGACAGATGGCACTGGAGGCAGATGGCACTGGAGGCAGATGGCACTGGAGGCAGATGGGGCTGACAGATGGGGCTGACAGATGGGGCTGGCAGATGGGGCTGACAGATGGGGCTGACAGATGGGGCTGGCAGATGGGGCTGGCAGATGGGGCTGGTAGATGTCGCTGGCAGATGGGGCTGGGGCTGGCACTGGCAGATGGCACTGGCAGATGGTGCTGGCTATTTGCTCTGGCTAATTGCTCTGGCAAATGGGGCTGGCAGATGGCACTACGGCTGGCAGATGGCACTGGCGCTGGCAGGTGGCGCTGGCAGGTGGCACTGGGGCTGGCGGCACTGGGGCTTACGGAAGGCACTGGCGCTGGCAGGTGGCACTGGCGCTGGCAGGTGGCACTGGCAGGTGGCACTGGCGCTGGCAGGTGGCACTGGCAGGTGGCACTGGCACTGGCAGGTGGCACTGGCACGTGGCACTGGCACTGGGGCTGGCGGCACTGGGGCTGGCGGCACTGGGGCTGACGGATGGCACTGGCGCTGGCAGGTGGCACTGGCGCTGGCAGGTGGCAGGTGGCACTAGCAAGTGGCACTGGCGGCACTGGCACTGGCGGCACTGGTGGTGGCAGGTGGCACTGGCAGGTGGCACTGGCGGCACTGGCACTGGGGCTGACGGATGGCACTGATGCTGGCAGGTGGCACTGGCGCTGGCAGGTGGCACTGGCACTGACGGCACTGGGGCTGACGGCACTGGGGCTGACGGATGGCACTGGCAGGTGGCACTGGTGCTGGCAGGTGGCACTGGCAGGTGGCACTGGGGCTGGCAGCACTGGCAGCACTGGGGCTGACGGCACGGACGGCACTGGGGCTGACGGACGGCACTGGGGCTGACGGGCGGCACTGGGGCTGACGGGCGGCACTGGGGCTGACGGGTGGCACTGGCGCTGGCAGGTGGCGCTGGCAGGTGGCACTGGCGCTGGCGGCACTGGGGCTGACGGCACTGGGGCTGACGGCACTGGGGCTGACGGCAGGCGCTGGCAGGTGGCACTGGCGGCACTGGCACTACTGGCAGATGGCACTGGGCTGACAGATGGCACTGGGCTGACAGATGGCACTGGCACTGGGGCTGACAGATGGCACTGGGGCTGACACTGGCACTGGGGCTGACACTGGCACTGGGGCTGACACTGGGGCTGGCACTGGGGCTGACACTGGCACTGGCACTGGGGCTGACACTGGGGCTGACACTGGCACTGGGGCTGACAGATGGCACTGGGGCTGACACTGGCACTGGGGCTGACACTGGCACTGGGGCTGACACTGGCACTGGGGCTGACACTGGCACTGGGGCTGACACATAGATCGCTCTCCCTCCTCACACGCTGTCTCTGTGTGAGGAGGGAGAGACACGGCAATGGGAGATGATCTCATATGTTTACATATGAGATCATCTCCCATTGGCAGCTGCGATCGCGCTGTGAACGGCCGCTTTGATTGGCCGTTCATGGCGATCTGTATTTGCCTGTCTCCGGGAGACACGGCAAATACAATACTTCCGCGATGCGCGCCCCCGGCGGCGCGCATTGCGGAAGTAAACACCAGGCCGTCCAGGGACGGCCAGGCGAAGGAAGCCGCCCGCTCTAAGGCCGTCATTCGGCTATAGGTCGGGCGGGAGGAGGTTAAACTCCCCATTCAAATGAAATCTATTATGGAAAGAAGCACTGATCCAACATGCGGATATACTCTGTGTTCGAGAAACTCCTGTTCACACAAGCGATTCCCACATTGCTTCTTTGCCAATGCACCCAAAAAAAAAAGGCCTTATGATCGCGATAAGCTCATCTGTCTCATTTGGACTTCATCATTGTGAAGTGGATGAGGAGGGTAGGTATCTGATTTTATCAGCATTAATTGAAAATCACCGTCTCACTATAGTTAATCTAAATGCACCAAATACAGGTCAAAAACACTTCTACACAAAGCTTCTCGCCAAAATAGCATCATACAGATTGAACCCAGTAATTATAGGAGGGGATTTCAATAACATAATTGATGCGACCCTCGACACATCCAACTCCACAAAACGCAGACCATCTGCTCTAACCTCTCTGATTAAAAGAGAAGACCTATATGACCCATGGAGGTGCTTGCACACTGAGGAACGAGACTACACTTCTCATTCTCATTCCCAGAGTTCTTAATCCCGGATCGACCTGTTTATTACCGAAAAATACCTGCTGCAATCAGTTACAGAAGCACAAATAGGTACTATTAACCTTTAAAATCTATATTTCTGATTTATTAATCACAACATATGATATGGGTTAAATGAGAATTCTATGGACCAGGAGGAAAAGTTTTAACATAATAGCAACACACGATCAAACAATCCGGTGGAAAAGTCCGGCAAACTCAAATCCGCCGGAAAATCCGCCCGTCTGTAGCCTTCGGCTGACTTTTTTTGCCCAAAAGTCCGGTGGACTAAGAAAGTATTTTTGCACTCCAATCTGTCCGCCGGACTAGCTTTTCGGCGGACAATCCAGCCGTGTGTGTGCTAGTCCGCCGTACTTTTGAAATGAGCAGACTTTTCCTGCGCGGAGAAAAGTCCGCTCATTTTGAGCGCATTTCCAGGTAGCCGGGGCCAGCAAAGAAGGCGTCACTGGCCCCATCACCTGGTATGGAGTTAAAGGGGATCACTACGCCAAGAAATCGGCGTGGGGGTCCCCCCCCTAGGTCCACATCAGACCCTTATCCGAGCACGCTACCCGGCAGGAAAGGGGGTGGGGACAAGCAAGCGGCCCCCCTCCTCCTGAGCCGTGCCAGGCCACGTGCCCTCAACATGGGGGGGTGCCTTGGGGAAGGGGGGCCACGCTGCCCCCCCCCACCCCAAAGCACCTTGTTCCCATGTTAATGAGGACAAGGGCCTCTTCCCGACAACCCTGGCCGTTGGTTGTCAGGGTCTGCGGACAGGGGGCTTATTTAATAAAAGAGGCCCCTGGATACCAGCCCCCCACCCTATGTGAATAAATATGGAGTACAATGTACCCCTACCCATTCACCTGTAAAAAAAAGTTAAGGTCTTCTCGCCGGACTCTTCTGCTCTTTTGCTAGTGGAGGAGCCCGGCTTTCTTCTTCGCCGCCGCCCTCTTCTTCCGACTTCGGGGGTCTTGTCCCCCTCTTCGAGGGTCTTGTCCCCCTCACCTCATTTCCTTCATTATCAAACCCCAAAAACGTTTGATTTCCTTCAGTAGAGGAGGAAATCTGGGTCCTACCCATGATGGGGAACTTGTCATGCTCCTCATTTGTAGATAGCTGGTCCCCATTGTCTGGTGGGTCTATGACAATGGTGCATTCTCGATTTTCTTGTGGCTCTGCGATTTCTCCCATCGCCACAGGAAATGTAGAATTGGAACCCATATCTTCCTCTCCCCAATACTCTTCATATTCCTCAGTGTCCCCAATTTCATAGGCATAAGTAGGTGCCGTAGCATTACCTTGTTCGCATCTGCTGGCCACAGCCACCTGTCCTTTAAGGATTGAAATTGTTTGTAGCAACTGTGACTCTGTTTGCGTGCAATGTGTGTGATCTATAAATGTTCCTTTCTTAGCTTCATGTAACTGATTTTGGACTATTTTGTATGCAGTAATTATGTGGTCCAGGTCAATTTCAACTTTAGTTAGCATGCTTTTATATTGTACCACTTCTTTTTGGGCCAATTTAAAATGTTTTACATTTTCCGCATGTGAGGCATTAACTATTTGATTAAGGGCAGTTAATGTTTGTACCTGGTTCTGTATAGCTGTATTCTCTTTTTCCCTCTCAGAAATTGTAATATTTTTTATTATAGACTATATCTTCCAATTTCTGCATTTTAGTATTCATAGCCATGCAAGCCGCATACATGCCTACTAAGGCTAGACTTTTGAGCTTATTTTTTTTGATTGTTTTAGCTTGTTCCTCAAATAACTCCTGGACATAAGTCCAAGGAGATGCTTTTAACTTAGCATCACAGGCAAATTCATTGCTCTTCTGTTTAAGAGTATAAGTTGCTACAAAACTTTCTAGACAGGACATGGCAGCCATTACTAATCTATACAATGCACAATTTGTAAGCTAACTTAAGTTAACTGTTCCCCTGTACTATACAGTCACTTTGATATTACCATATAGAAGGAGGGAAGAAAAAATACAACAAACTCAAATTAAATTAAAATGCAGAAAATACAGTAAAAATAAAACAATATTTTCAGCTCTCAATAAAACAACCTTTTATATTAGTGGGGAAACACTAATTATACTTACCATAGCATTGAGCCTACACCCGCAATACAATAGACCCAGGGGACAATACAAAAAAGAGCTTTGAGAGTGTGTTCTGTAAGACCCCAAGGATCAGTGAGGGTGAATACCCCTCTAGGCTGACAATAGTAAGGTAAACACAGCCGTGTTTACACCAGTATTTGTAACACTCAATTCAGTAATGAAAAAAAAAAAAAAAACAAAGAAACCTTTTCAAGGTCTAATATACTATGCTCAGTGCACCTTATTTTACACTAATAATAATCTTTCTCAGAGATTAGCTTCAGTAGCAAAACTTGCACAGTTTTGTACTTAAACAGACAACAATGAGAATATTACAGCTCGTAAATTCCGACAGTTAAAAACAAAACAAAAAACAAACACAACTAAAAAGAAAAACAAATTCTTTTGTAAGATAGTTTAAATGTCCCTAAAGCAATATTATTCCCTTCGTGGTCGCCACAGTTAACCTTTAAAATCTATATTTCTGATTTATTAATCACAACATATGATATGGGTTAAATGAGAATTCTATGGACCAGGAGGAAAAGTTTTAACATAATAGCAACACACGATCAAACAATCTGGTGGAAAAGTCCGGCAAACTCAAATCCGCCGGACAATCCGTCCGTGTGTAGCCTTCGGCGGACTTTTTTTACCCAAAAGTCCGGCGGACTAAGAAAGTATTTTTGCACTCCAATCTGTCCGCCGGACTAGCTTTTCGGCGGACAATCCGGCCGTGTGTGTGCTAGTCCGCCGTACTTTTGAAATGAGCGGACTTTTCCTGCGCGGAGAAAAGTCCGCTAATTTTGAGCGCGTCTCCAAGTAGCCGGGGCCAGCGAAGGAGGCGTCACTGGCCCCATCACCTGGTATGGAGCTAAAGGGGATCCCTACGCCGAGAAATCGGCGTGGGGGTCCCCCCTAGGTCCACATCAGACCCTTATCCGAGCACGCTACCCGGCCCGCCAGGAAAGGGGGTGGGGACAAGCAAGCGGCCCCCCTCCTCCTGAGCCGTGCCAGGCCACGTGCCCTCAACATGGGGGGTGCCTTTGGGAAGGGGGGCCATGTGGCCCCCCCCACCCCAAAGCACCTTGTCCCCATGTTAATGAGGACAAGGGCCTCTTACCGACAACCCTGGCCGTTGGTTGTCGGGGTCTGCGGGCGGGAGGCTTATCGGAATCCGGGAGCCCACTTTAATAAAAGGGGCCCCTGGATACCAGCCCCCCACCCTATGTGAATGAGTATGGGATACAATGTACCCCTACCCATTCACCTGTAAAAAAAAAAGTTAAGGTCTTCTCGCCGGACTCTTCTGCTATCTTCTGCTCTTTTGCTAGTGGAGGAGCACGGCTTTCTTCTTCGCCGCCGCCCTCTTCTTCCGACTTTGGGGGTCTTGTCCCCCTCTTTGAGGGTCTTGTCCCCCTCTTCGGTTCTTCTTGCTGGGCCACCGCACCTTCTTCTAGCTCTTTTACAGGCGGTGGCCCGGTCTTCTGTCGCCGCTGTCGCCATCTTCTGTTCTTCTCTTCTTCTCTTCAGATGTTGCCTCGTCGCTGCCTCCGCTCACAATGGCAGGGACGCGGCGCGCAGCGACCTATGTAGGGACATCACCGGCCGATGTCCCTGCCCATTATGATGTCACAGTCCCAGAGGATGCTCGGACTGTGACATCATAATGGGCGGAGACATCATCCGGTAATGTCCCTATATAAGTCGCCGTGCGCCGCGTCCCTGCCATTGTGAGCGGAGACAGCGACGAGGCAACATCTGAAGAGAAGAACAGAAGACGGCAACAACGGCGACAACGGCGACAGAAGACCGGCAAGGAGAACCGAAGAGGGGGACAAGACCCCCGAAGTCAGAAGAAGAGGGCGACAGCGAAGAAGAAAGCCGGACTCCTCCGCTAGTGAAAGAGCTAGCAAAAGAGCAGAAGATAGCACAGGAGTCCGGCGAGAAGACCCCCGAAGACAGACAGAAGACCCCCGGAGCTGTGCAATAAACTATTTTAACCCTTGTGTGTTGTTTTTTTTTTTACTTTTTTTTTACAGGTGAATGGGTAAGGGTACATTGTACCCCATACTCATTCACATAGGGTGGGGGGCCAGTATCCGGGGCCCCCTTATTAAAGGGGGCTCCCGGATTCCGATAAGCCCCCCGCCCGCAGACCCCGACAACCAACGGCCAGGGTTGTCGGGAAGAGGCCCTTGTCCTCATCAACATGGGGACAAGGTGCTTTGGGGTGGGGGGGGCCGTGCGGCCCCCCCTTCCCCAAGGCACAACCCATGTTGAGGGCACGCGGCCTGGCACGGCTCAGGAGGGGGGTGCTCGCTCGTCCCCACCCCCTTTCCTGGCGTACCGGGTAGTGTGCTCGGATAAGGGTCTGATGTGGACCTAGGGGGGCACCCTCACGCCGATTTTTCAGTGTAGGGGTTCCCCTTTAAGTCCATACCAGGTGATGGGGCCAGCGACGCCTCCTTCGCTGGCCCCGGCTACCTGGAGACGCGCTCAAAATGAGCGGACTTTCCTTCGCGTGTGTGGGCAAGTCCGCTCATTTCAAAAGTACGGCGGATAGTCCAGCGGACTTAGTACGCCGTATTAGTCCGCTGAAAAAGTGCTGTGTGGGGGCAAGTAGCTCGTTCGGAAAGTCCGGCGGGAAGTCCGCCAGACTAAGTCCGCCGGATAGTTGGCTACGTGTGTATGCGGCATTAGAGTAAGTTACAGGTCTATCTAATGCACAGAAAATATCTATAGTCTTAAGCAAGGGAGTACAATATTAGGTTAAAATACAAGAATACAGATTATATTCATCACAATACAAAACAAGACATATGACGAGCAGGTATACCTTTAAGTGCTGGGAGATGATCTGATAATTTACCTATCTTAATGGTACAGGGCCCCGGTCAGTTTTCATCTACCATCTATCTTTGTGTGAGTCCCACTAATAAAGGGCCACCTCTCATTGACTTGCACAGGACCACTCTGATTGGTTAGCCCTCTCCTCCCCCGGGCGTATATCTTCCAAGATTGGTCAATTTCCTTATTACTTAATTTCCCCTCAATAGCACTTCTTCTTTTGTGGTTTAATTGGTTAGTGATAATTAGTCTGAAGCCAACTTAATTCAACTTAATTAAAGAGGAAGTCTTCTCTTGAATGGGGCACTTGCACTATGCACAGTCATAGCCGGGGTAAATTGTCCATTCCTGAACAGATCAAAGAAATATTTTAAGCATATCAAACACCCTTTGAAATGGATAAATGGTTGATTAGCACGGAAGAATACACAAGCCTTTATTTAGAAAATTAATTCAGCCCGTACCGACTACACACTCAAATGGTATCTTTTCCTGGGCCTTTGAATACCAAGTTAGGTAAACAGCAGGGCATCTCCCTAACACACACTTAACATACCTGTAAGCCAAAAGGAACTGTTAATTGACTTACATACTCAAGCCAAAAGTCTGTTCATGTATTTGCTCACATCCAGCCAAGTTAACCTAACATTTACTATAAACATTCTTTATTTCTTATCCTAAACTTATATATATACATCTATATACAAATATTCCCAGTTGCTAATAGAGATCACTCATAAACTCCTCATAAGGCAACAGATGACCCCTTGTGGCAAGTTGAGACCGATGAAACAACGCCACACTCAAGTGAGTAATTGTTTATGTCTAATCTCCATTCAGTTTCTCCCTCTGTCATCTTAGAAGTCAGCCGAAATATATCACTATGCCCGTCATAAATAACAGTAGCCCACACTGCAATATGAGAAGACCTTTTATTCCCATTTCCACCCAGGCCCTAGTGGTGACCAAGCTGAAATCCCCATCATGTAAAAGTTAATTCAACATTTTCCCTGTTTTATCCATATCATTACTAATTTGAATTATATGGGTATCCTTCCTTATGAGCAGATTGCGAAGGTTTACTGACAGAGTATAAATTTTCATATCAAAATGGGGTAGATAGGTTATAGGATCTGGGTCATCAGGGGGACTCTCAAGGATATAGTCTTCTGTTAACACTGGTATGGGGGTTACTACAGTTTCCCCAATAATAGTGTACTCATGTGGAATGAGGCAAACATTTGTATAGGGTATTGGACACAACTGACCCCCATAGAGAAATGTCTGGTGATTGGTAACGACACAATACAGTCCATCCATGTGGTAGGTGACCTTTGTGCTAGGTATTCTCCATTTTGACAACTTTACTGGGCAGTTAACTTCCATCTCACTTGGACTGGTTTCTTGAGGTGGTTGGCGTGGACTTTCCAGTTGAGGGTCCCTTGCTACTTTGGCTGTGGGATCCGGGTCATTGCTTAGACCACAGACTGGAGTGTCAATTTCAAACACATTAAGTACCTATTGTCTTTGAAAGTGCAGCAGGCAGTGTGTGGTGCTTTCCATCGCCCTTGGACTTGAATGAACATTTCGGGGAGGTGCAGCCTTTCCTTGTACACATCGTTTTTGAGGTACCGGAGGGAGTGTATGGACACCATCATGTTAAAGTAGTCAACTTGTGGATGGAACACTGGCACCGACATGGTGAAGGAAACATACATTAGGTCACAGTAGGCACACAGTGACGGGCTCTTCTTGCAAGCAAATGGCCCTCTATTTGGGTGCGATGTTACTATCCCTATATTTCGAATTGTGGAAACCGGCAAAGGTTTGCACTTGTCTCCAGAATCTACATTCATTCCACCACTAATATTAGTGTGAGTACAATACCATTGGGTAAGTTCGGTATCTGTTAATATATCAGAGATTTTACCTGCTTGGATATCTCGGATCATATTAGTGACCTTGGTTAAAACAAAATTTCCATACGCAGTGCATATTACCTCTTTACCCATACCATCCTCTCTAGCTTTCTGATTATTTATGTTTATTATTTTGTTTATTTTCTGTCTTTTCAAACAACTGGGAAATATCTTTCATGTTATAAACCGTAAACCTTTCCTCCTCTGCAAGCCCCTCAACACCCTGCAGAACTGGTTTCAGCACTTGCCGACCCACTTTCTGTTCAAAATGTACGATGTGCCTGTGAATCGCTGACAAATCGGCTCGGTTCCAAATTGACATGCCAGATCCAAAAAGTCCTGGGATGGACCCAAGTATGCTGTCTAAGCCCTTTAACTTTCTGGATCTGAAAATGCCCCTATGGGGAGTGAGGTTTGGTTCTGCAAATGGGTCCTGAGTTCGGCTTACATGGGAGGCAATCAAATCTGCCAGCAAGGAGGAGTAAAACAGAGACACATTGGTCTGGGCACATGAGCCGAATTCAGCCATGTTCCACTAGGACAAATTTGTACGGGTACATGAATGAACTTAACGTTATTGAACAAAATTCCAGGGATTGATGTTGCCGTTAGGCCACTAGGTGGTGCCTCTTGCAGTGATGGGCATTCCAAGGATGTTGGTTTGTAATAGGGGATTGCAGCTGTATTTTTGGGCAAAGTTGTAGGAGCATGGGTGTTAGTCTTTGGGGACACATGCAAGGTGACTTTTCCTGGGACGTACTGAAGAGTGGATGCATGTGTGCTGCTGGACAAGGGGATGGAGATAAGAAAATAATATTTCCACTTTCTGGTATCACTCAACCGTGTCTCTTGAATCAACAAGGATCCCTTCTGAAAACGCATTACTCTATCTCGGTAGTCAGTGATATTCCCAGCGACGCCGTTAACCCAGACTAGATGATTATCAATGGGGCTCCACCAATATACTTGCTTCCCCACAGTCCCTACAATGGCCACAGGCAATAAAACGGATTCCCCCTCTAGGCAGTAGACCGGATTCTTGTCAACGATCACGCTGATGAGTGGTCCAGTCTCCTCTCCCTTGGTAGGGCTGATCAGCTGGAGCAGGATAACAATCCACATCGACTTCATGGCTCTAAAAGTAAAGAAAGAAGCACATTTTAGTTGATTTCTTTGGCTCCATGGAACTGTTTCAGTTGGTTCGCATGAACCCATTTATCTTGTGTCTTTTTGCCTGCCTCTATTTTGATTTTATATACAGAAGGACTTAATTTATCAATAATAGAAAATGGGGGGGGGGCGGAGCTAGCCGGAGTCCAAGATGGACGCGTAGCAGAGGAGCTCCTGACTCAGCGGGAAAGAAGCGGCTAAAAGCACCCATCCCGATCGCTTTTCCGGGCACCCAAGGTAGCGATCCAGACCCCCGACAGTCGGGGACCTCCACGTTGACATGCCGGGGAAGAAATGTAGGCCGGGAGGGCCTGCACGGCTCACTGAATACTTTGCCTATGAAGGAAAGCAAGATGGCGCCGGCCATACCTCCACGCCGTCCCTCGCGGCCTCCAGCCGCGGATCGCAGCATGGGAAGCATAAACGAGGCAGCCCTCCGGGCGATCCGAAGTCCCCGCCAGCCACACCATCCTCAGGGAGCCCGGAGAAGGTGCGATTCAAGCCGGATGTCGCGGATGGCGTCCATGAGGTGAGCTCCCTCCTAGACTCAGGGGATGACACTAGGGAGCTGCCAGACTCCATAGATACATTCCCCACTATCGGGCAACCGGTCATGGACACTGTGTTAAAGGAGATGCTAGTATCCTTGCGGGGCTCACTGAACTCAGACATGGTTGCGTGCATGCATAAATTTGGGAAAGATCTACAATCTGTGACTGCTAAAGTGACCCATATTGAACATAGAATGGGGGAATATGCTACAACTATTAATGAGCTGGTTGACGCCAATGAGGCGAAGGATGATGAGATAGAAGATATCAGAGCTAAAATGGCGGACATTGAGGATCGGTCTAGGAGGAATAACGTGAAGATAAGAGGGGTCCCCGAATCGGTGCAGCAGCAGGAGTTGAGGGACTATGCATTGCAGCTTTTTACGGCCATTTTGCCTGACATGAAGGAGCTTGACTTTACAGTGGACAGAATTCATAGACTCCCGAAACCCAGCTACCTATCTGACAACATCCCCAGAGACGTTATTCTCCGCCTGCATTTTTTCCACACAAAGGAAAGACTCATGCTTGTCACTAGGCAGAAGGACCAGATCCCTCAGGAATACTCTCATCTGCAATTCTATGCGGATCTCTCTCACTATACGCTGCAGAAACGCAGAAACATGGTTACTTTAACAAAAGCACTCAGAAATCACAAAATAAGCTACAGATGGGGTTTCCCCACCAAACTGATAGTCACGAAAGATGGCAAGGAATATGTGATGGACTCTATCCACAAGGGTATGGCCCTATTGAGCTCCTGGGGGATAATTGCGGACACTCAGAAGATTCCCAGACAAGGTAGCCCCTGCGATGAGCAAGATATGGAATGGCGCACTGTTAATCACAAAAACGCCCGTAAGCACAGTTGATCGGGAATAGGGTCCCTTATCTTCCCACCCACTCAGGAGACATTGTTCCACTCCGTAAAGTTGGATACAACTTTTCCCCCAAGTTATTACTACTTAAGTGGCATTATGTCACACTTTTTCACATCTTTGTTATGTTTGACTTTTATACTACCTCTGTTTTTTTTCCTTTTACACGGTTGGTGGTACTTATCCACCCAGTTCACTTTTGATTCTCACCTTACTTTTCTCTCCGAATGGTCAGTCTTCTCTTCCCTCCCGGATGCAAGGCAAGCTTTCATCCTATGTCCTCCGAATCTATCAGAACATTGGCATGAGAAACTCCTACGAAATCCACGTTGGCGGTGTGCAACGGTCATTTGGGTGAGTCGCTCCCGCTTGGTAAGCACCTTCTCCACATTTATCTCCCATGGCGGTTAAATTTTTATCAATCAACGCTAAGGGCCTTAACCACCCCGCTAAACGCAGGTCTCTATGGAAAGAGGCCCTCCAAAGGCACTGTGACATCTTGTGCGTGCAAGAGACTCACTTTCAGAGCACTGCTCCCCCAAAATGCACCCATCCCAAATTCCCCCAGGTTTATTTTGCTAATGCGGACCAAAAGAAAAGGGAGGTGATGGTGGCGGTCAGAGACACTGTCGCTTTTAAACTACATAGAATTGAAGAGGACTCTCAGGGTAGATTTTTACTTATGATCTGTGAAATTAACTCTGCACTCTACACACTGGTGAACATTTATGCCCCTAACACAGGTCAATCCAAATTTCTGAATAAACTTATGAGGAAAATTCAGCAAGTACTTAAAGGCTCTTTGATGATTTGCGGGGACTTTAATGTGGCCCCAGACCCCAAGCTGGACTCCACCTCACATCCGAAGAGACCTCAACCTTCTCTTCTCCCGTTTTTGCGCAAGCATTCCCTTTTTGATGCGTGGAGATGTCTGAACGCCAACGTCAGGGACTTTTCATTCTTTTCTAATAGCCACAAAACATATAGCAGGATTGATCTGTTTTTGATTGACAAGCAACTACTGTTTCAATGCAAGTCTGCGCAGATTCACGACATAACCTGGTCGGACCATGCGCCGGTGGAGCTACTAGTGGGGAATCCTATGAACAGCAAAAACGCTTTTATCTGGAGAGCAAACCCCCGACTCCTCCGCCATGGTCCGACAAAGGAATATGTTCAGCAACGACTGTCTGAATTCTTTACTGCTAATTTAGGCTCAGTATCAGATCCTTTTATTCTCTGGAATGCTCACAAGGCGTTCGCCAGGGGAGTACTGATCCAGCAGGGGGCGAGGGCTAAAAGGGAGAGGCAGCAGCGGACCTCAGCTATTATTGAGACATTGAAGTCCCTAGAGGCCCAAAACATGCGAAACACGACTCAAACCCTGACAGACCAGCTCACGCTCCTGAGAACGGAATTAAGATTGTGTCTTCTGGAGGACTTTGAGAAGGCCTCCAGGAAAATGAAATTGACTTACTACACTAGTGGCAACAGAGCGGGGAAACTGCTAGCGCAAAAATTAAAGGGGTATAGGCATAGGACCCACATTCAATATGTACTACACCATAAAACTAAGACTAAACTACAGCACCCTCAGGATATAGCGGATGCGTTTAGCAGCTACTATGGCTCATTGTATAACCTTAAAGACGACCCCACTATAACACAACCGTCCACTACCGCTATAGACGACTTCCTACACACACTCAAACTTCCCAAGCTTACGGAGGACCACTTACAGGTGCTCAATAGCCCCATTACAGACGTGGAAATTGCCCAGTTAATAAAGGGCCTACCCTTGAACAAATCCCCTGGCCCAGATGGCTTCCCCGGGGAATACTATCAATCCTTTCAAGATATATTAACCCCCCATATGGTGGAGGTGTTTAGGTCTGCTGCTGCCTCCTCCTCGTTCCCTCAGGAAATGCTGAAAGCCACTATTGTTGCATTACCGAAGCCGGGTAAAAGTCCGGACTCACCGCAGAATTTTCTTCCGATATCATTGTTGAATAATGATGTTAAAATCTATGCTAAGCTTATGGCCACAAGGCTAATGCATATCCTGCCTGAATTGATCGATCCGGACCAATCGGGATTTACTAAGGGGAGACAGTCCTCTGATGCCACTAGGCGCCTGATTAATGTGATTCATACGGTTAATAAGAGGGGAACGCCTTCTCTGCTCCTTGCGCTGGATGCAGAGAAGGCGTTCGATAGAATACATTGGCAGTTTCTTTCTCGGGTGTTGCGGGGGTTTGGCTTTGTTGGTGCAATTTATAGCGCCATTATGGCCTTGTACTCCAGGCCGTCGGCTCAGGTACTTGTGGCAGGGGCCCTATCCAAACCGTTTCAGATTACGAATGGGACGAGACAGGGGTGCCCATTGTCACCCCTGATCTTTAACCTACTGATGGAACCTCTCGCTATCCATTTGCGATCGCACCCACTTGTACATGGAGTAAGCATTGGGGGGAAGGAACACGTTATTAGCTTGTTTGCAGACGATATTATTCTGATGCTCACAAATGTTGAGGAATCTCTAACAGCGGTGCATCAAGCCCTACAGGATTTTAACGATATATCATACTACAAAATAAATGCTAGTAAATCTTACATACTTAACCTAGGAGTCCCGGTTCACTCTAAGAACAAATTGGAGCAGAGGTTCCCGTATATATGGAGTCAAGAAGGGGTCAAGTACTTAGGTATAACTCTTACTTCCAAGACGGATGGGTTGGTAGCAGCTAATTATACTCCAATGCTAAACAAGCTTGAGGGGAAGTTGAAAGCTATTTCCGTGACAGAATTGTCCTGGTTAGGAAAATTGGCGGCTTTCAAAATGCAGATTCTACCTCAAATATTGTACGTCTTTCGCACGCTTCCTATACCATTACCTAACTCATACTTCCAAGCTATGCAGTCTGTACTGAATAGGTTTATATGGCAGGGGAAAAAGGCTAGATGTGCCTTTGGTAGGATGATCAAACATAAGAGAGCAGGAGGAGTGGGACACGTCCATATCCAAGATTACTATTTTGCAGCAATCCTGACCCAACTCAGACACTGGTTGATCCCCAATTCCGACCAGAGGAAACTGTGGTCGGAAATTGAGGGTACTCACCTGTCATCGGGCACGTTGAAAGATTTTTTGCTTACGGCTCATTCACATTCTTTTCTAAATACACAATTGCCGCCTACAATACTGGCCGCCCTGAGAGCCTGGCTGTATTTTAGGAAACACTGTAGAGGAGCGGGTGCTCTCTCTCCCCTGAAATTACCCATGTCGGCGATCAGATATCTGATTCCAGACATTAACTTGAAGTTATGGGAGGAGCAAGGCATCCGATACTTAGAAGACATCATGCTAGATTCAAATATTAGGCCATTTTCCTCTATTTCCCAGGAATTTAACCTGCCGGAACGGGAGCTTTACAGATATTTACAGCTTTCACAACTTCTCAAGAAGGACGCTAGCGTTCAGTTTTTACTTCCCTCTACCTTGCATAGCTTCTTTACAGATCCACTCAACAACTCGAGGGGGATTTCCATAATATACATGGGTCTTCAGGGGAAAAACCTGTGCGAGAAATCGCACAATATGGAGGCATGGGAGATGGAGCTGGGAAAGGTTTTTCTGATAGAACAATGGGAGAGAGCTTTTAAACTGACACACAGATCCACAAAAAGCACTAATTTGAGAGAAATGCAACAGAAAATCACACTTAGATGGTACTTAACCCCAAGCCGCCTCTCAAAAATTTATCGCACGACATCGTCTGCATGTTGGAGGAGTTGTGGGGGATATGGATCTTTGAGTCATATCCTCTGGCAGTGTCCTAAGCTAGGCCCACTTTGGAAACATGTTGAGCGAGCTATCTCTAATATAACAGGTACGCAGGGGAACCTAGCCCCAGAGACGGCGATTCTCTCGCTTGACCTGGATAAGTATCCAAGCACATATCAAACAGTGGTTTCACACGTGCTGTTGGCTACCAGATTAATTATCCTCAGGCACTGGAGAGATACTGCATCCCCGTCCCTCTTGGAAGTTATGACCACGGTACACACCCATAGCCAATACGAAATTCTGCACTCTTCCACTCTGGGGAAATATGAGGAAACATGCGAGTTATGGGCTCCATGGCATAAGTGGTACTTAAAGTATAGCAGCAAGGGCCAGCCCGCCTTCGCTGGGAGTAAATAAGGGAATAGGCAACGCTACTAATATCGAGACTGACTTTAAGGTTTCAAGTTTTATGTTTTGAGTTGTTATAAAAATTGTTACTCGTTTTACAAACCAATTGATTTATGACAATTGCAGTCGGATAATGTGTTATCGGTATTTTTCAAGTGCACTTGCTTCCACAAGCTCTTCCGCTTTACCTTATATTTATCTGAATGAAGTACAACGGGGGTGAACCCGCTAGGGGGATGCGGCCTCCTAGGAGGCTTGCATAGGTCCACCCGAGCGGGGGGACCCCACATGACGCTCAAGCCCCACATGTGTCTGGTCGACGCACCGGGGGGATCGCTATTTTGTTGAAGTAATGCTACATGTTGGTTGCGGTTCTGTATTTCCAAGTGTAACTGACTGTCGAAGCATATACTGACTGTATTTCGTATACTTTTGTATGTTTTCTATAAAAATTCTAATAAACATTATTTACAGTAATAATAGAAAATGGGCCTCTCCATTTGTGACTTAGACTGTTATCCAGGGGATGCAGTTCCAAGAACATAACTCGGTCTCCTATGGCCCAAGTGCATTCTCAAACCCCTTTGTCAAAATACGCCTTGCTTTCTTTTGACTTTTACCCATTTGTGCTGCTGCAAATACATGGATCTCTTTTACAGTTTTTTGGAGTTTAAGGAGGTATTGGTCCATTGAACGTCTGTCTATTGTAGGTGTATGCATCTCTAGCCAGAGATGTTCAGGGAGTCTCATCTGTCTACCTGTCAGCACTTCAAAGGGTGTCAACTGGGTAGCATATGAGGGGGTTGCTCGGATGGCCATGGCCAGTAATGGCAGCAGATTATCCCAGCTCTTACCATTGATGTGGACAATTTTTTTTAGCATTGTCTTAATCTGCCGATTGGATCTTTCAATCTGGCCTGAAGATTCTGGGTGATCTGTAATGATCTCCAGTATGTCATATTTAAAATCATTGCATTTGATGGCTGCAATTGTGTGAGAATCAGGTATCACTATGGTGCTACCCTGATCAGTTGGAACCCCTTGCAATAGTAACAGGTTGGTCAGATCCAACATACATCCATTGGGAATTAAGAAGTCTGAGCCCAGCAGGCTGGTTTCATTTGGCAAACACATTAATGCTAATGGCTGTTTTAGGGATAACTTACCAATTTGGATTGTTAGTGGCTTGGACAAAGCAGACTCAACATTATGTCCAGCAAAGCTCTGGAGATTCAGCGGCCTTCCCAAAGATAGCGTTGAGCTTAAGGGATCTTTGTCATGCATAATCGATATGGCCACTCTTGTATCTAGGAGCATAGTACATTGACGGCCCCTAATCAATGCTAACACTACAGGGCGCTCACAGCTATCCAGAGAAATAGGTGCTAAAATTTTGGGGCCTTGTAGTTGACACCATTGACGGCAGTCAGCCTCTGTCTGGGAAGCTACCTGTACTTCCTTTCCAGGGCCTAATTGAAAGGCCTGTAATTGTTGTTGTAACTTTGCATAAGTAGGAGCTCTTTCTGTCTCACTGACATGCTTGCCCTGTGATGGGTGGCTATGAGAGTTTTCTCTTCCTCTGCCTCTATAACCTGACTTCCCCCTATATCCCCTCCCCCTCCCTTGTAAACTTTGGTCCCAGCTAGGGTTGTATGGAGGATTGGATTCTCCTGGGGCATGAGGGCCTTCTACGGTGGTAGTCCTGCATTGTACTGCAGCCACCTTCCTAAACAGCTGTTTCTCTTCTCTTTCCTTAAGCCTGTGCTGTTTATATGCTTGGATGGCATGGAATGATCTATGTATTAATCAAATCACCTCCTCATGTGTTTTCTTGGATCGATCAAATGCTCACATTTTATTCGAATAGCGGGATGGGCATTGTGTATCAATAGGTTCTTATATTCCATGTCCTCTCTAGAGGTTTTACCTTTGTTAGTGTTATATGCTGCCCACAATCTATTGGCATAAACTAAAGGGTTTTCCTCATTACTTTGTGTAATTTGATAGGCCACCATCAAACCTATAGCTGAGGGGTTTATGACTGTTTGCAATTCTGCCACGGTTACTTTGTAGCTCCCTTTGCCTTCCTTAATTTGATCAGGGAGTGCATTCCAGTTGTGGGCATCAAGGGTTAATTGTAACACCTTAACTTGGTCATTAGGACTTCTCACACCTAAGAGCTCACACCTCTGTTGTACATTGGTTGCATGTGAAGTAATGTGTTCATCAGTTTTAATTTTGCCAATGAAATCCACCACACTCATAAGAGTTTTTACAGGTTGAATTGGATATACATTGGAAATCACCTCATTTCCTTCATTATCAAACCCCAAAAACGTTTGATTTCCTTCAGTAGAGGAGGAAATCTGGGTCCTACCCATGATGGGGAACTTGTCATGCTCCTCATTTGTAGATAGCTGGTCCCCATTGTCTGGTGGGTCTATGACAATGGTGCATTCTCGATTTTCTTGTGGCTCTGCGATTTCTCCCATCGCCACAGGAAATGTAGAATTGGAACCCATATCTTCCTCTCCCCAATACTTTTCATATTCCTCAGTGTCCCCAAATTCATAGGCATAAGTAGGTGCCGTAGCATTACCTTGTTCGCATCTGCTGGCCACAGCCACCTGTGCTTTAAGGATTGAAATTGTTTGTAGCAACTGTGACTCTGTTTGCGTGCAATGTGTGATTTTGGACTATTTTGTATGCAGTAATTATGTGGTCCAGGTCAATTTCAACTTTAGTTAGCATGCTTTTATATTGTACCACTTCTTTTTGGGCCAATTTAAAATGTTTTACATTTTCCGCGTGTGAGGCATTAACTATTTGATTAAGGGCAGTTAATGTTTGTACCTGGTTCTGTATAGCTGTATTCTCTTTTTCCCTCTCAGAAATTGTAATATTTTTATTATAGATTATATCTTCCAATTTCTGCATTTTAGTATTCATAGCCATGCAAGCCGCATACATGCCTACTAAGGCTAGACTTTTGAGCTTATTTTTTTTGATTGTTTTAGCTTGTTCCTCAAATAACTCCTGGACATAAGTCCAAGGAGATGCTTTTAACTTAGCATCACAGGCAAATTCATTGCTCTTCTGTTTAAGAGTATAAGTTGCTACAAAACTTTCTAGACAGGACATGGCAGCCATTACTAATCTATACAATGCACAATTTGTAAGCTAACTTAAGTTAACTGTTCCCCTGTACTATACAGTCACTTCGATATTACCATATAGAAGGAGGGAAGAAAAAATACAACAAACTCAAATTAAATTAAAATACAGAAAATACAATATTTTCAGCTCTCAATAAAACAACCTTTTATATTAGTGGGGAAACACTAATTATACTTACCATAGCATTGAGCCTACACCCGCAATACAATAGACCCAGGGGACAATACAAAAAAGAGCTTTGAGAGTGTGTTCTGTAAGACCCCAAGGATCAGTGAGGGTGAATACCCCTCTAGGCTGACAATAGTAAGGTAAACACAGCCGTGTTTACACCAGTATTTGTAACACTCAATTCAGTAATAAAAAAAAACAACAACAAAGAAACCTTTTCAAGGTCTAATATACTATGCTCAGTGCACCTTATTTTACACTAATAATAATCTTTCTCAGAGATTAGCTTCAGTAGCAAAACTTGCACAGTTTTGTACTTAAACAGACAACAATGAGAATATTACAGCTCGTAAATTCCGACAGTTAAAAACAAAACAAAAAACAAACACAACTAAAAAGAAAAACAAATTCTTTTGTAAATTAGTTTAAATGTCCCTAAAGCAATATTATTCCCTTCGTGGTCGCCACAGTTAACCTTTAAAATCTATATTTCTGATTTATTAATCACAACATATGATATGGGTTAAATGGGAATTCTATGGACCAGGAGGAAAAGTTTTAATATAATAGCATTTATTAGAGTAAATTACAGGTCTATCTAATACACAGAAAATATCTATAGTCTTAAGCAAGGGAGTACAATATTATGTTCAATCACAAGAATACAGATTATATTAATCACAATACAAAACAAGACATATGACGAGCAGGTATACCTTTAAGTGCTGGGAGATGATCTGATAATTTATCTTAACCACTTCAATACTGGGCACTTAAACACCTTCCTGCCCAGACCAATTTTGAGCTTTCAGTGCTGTCGCACTTTGAATGACAATTGCGCCGTCATGCTACACTGTACCCAAATGAAATTTTTATCATTTTTTTCCCACAAATAGAGCTTTCTTTTGGTGGTATTTGATCACCTCTACGGTTTTTATTTTTTGTGCTACAAATAAAAAAATACCGAAAATTCTGAAAAAAAATGTTTTTTTTGTTTCAGTTTCAAAACTTTGTAAATAAGTATGTTTTCTCCTTCACTGATGGGGCGGCACTGATGGGGCTACACTGATGGGCACTGATAAGGCGGCACTGATGGGCACCAATGATGTGGCACCAATGAGGTGGCATTGATGGACACTGATATGTGGCACTGATAGGTGGCACTGATGGGCACTGATAGGCGGCACTGATGGGTGGCACTGATGGGCGACACGGATGGGCACTGATAGGTGGCACACATTGGCACTGATAGCTGGCATGGATTGGCATGGATGAGCGGCACAGATGGGCGTGGATAGGCGGCACAGATGGGCATGGATAGGTGGCACAGATGGGCATGGATGGGCACTGATAGGCGGCACAGGTGGGCACTGATAGGCGGCACAGGTGGGCACTCATAGGCGGCATTGTATTATGTTATACTGTACTAATGGATGCCAATCAGTGCCAAACAATAATGCATGCCAATCAGTGATGCCCATTGTGGGCACTGATTGGCATCCATTATGGGCACTGATTGGCATCCATTGTGGCACTGACTGGCCTCCCTGGTGGTCTAGGGAGGATTACCTTTTGCTGGGCATCCCTGGTGGTCTGGTGGCGTCCCTGGCGGTCCAGTGTGGGCATCCTCAGGGGGGCTGTGCTGATAATCGATCAGCACAGACCCCCCCTGTCAGAGGAGCAGCCGATCGGCTCTCCTCTACTCGCATCTGACAGATCACCGATCACCGGCTCTTCCTATTTACACTGTGATCAGCCGTGATTGGACACGGCTGATCACGTGGTAAAGAGTCTCAGTCGGAGACTCTTTACCGAGATCATAGTTGCAGGGTGTAAGACTGATCACGTCATATGACGTCCTATCAGGATTATGCAACCACTTTGCCACAATCAATTGCCTATAGGGCGGGCGGCAAGTGGTTAATGGTCCGGGCCCTGGTCAGTTTTCATCTACCATCTATCCTTGTGTGAGTCCCACTAATAAAGGGCCAGCTCTCATTGACTTGCACAGGACCACCCTGATTGGTTAGCCCTCTCCTCCCCCGGGCGTATATCTTCCAAGATTGGTCAATTTCCTTATAACTTCATTTCCCCTCAATAGCACCTCCTCTTTTGGGATTAATTGGTTAGTGATAATTAGTCTGAAGCCACCTTAATTAAAGAGGAAATCTTCTCTTGAATGGGGCACTTAACTATGCACAGTCATAGCCGGGGTAAATTGTCCATTCCTGAACAGATCAAAGAAATATTTTAAGCATATCAAACACTCTTTGAAATGCATACTGTAAATGGTTGATTAGCACGGAAGAATACACAAGCCTTTATCTAGCAAGAATACACAAGCCTTTATCTAGCAAATGAATTTGGCCCCGTACCGACTGCACACTCAAATGGTATCTTTTCCTGGGCCTTTGAATATCAAGTTAGGTAAACAGCAGGGCATCTCCCTAACAAACACTTAGCATACCTGTAAGCCAAAAGGAACTGTTAATTGAATTACATACTCAAGTCAAAAGTCTGTTCATGTATTTGCTCACATCTAGCCAAGTTAACCTAACATTTACTATAAACATTCTTTATTTCTTATCCTAAACTTATATATATATATATATATATATATATATATATATATATATATATATATATATATATATATATATATAATATATATATATACATCTATATACAAATATTCCCAGTTGCTAATGGAGATTACTCATAAACTCCTCATAAGGCAACAGTACGATCACCTGGTCTGATCATGTGCCAGTCATGATCAAACTTTTTACCAATAGGCAATCTCCAAGGCGTACTGTTTGGTGACTAAACTCCTCCCTTCTTACTAATCCATTATTTGAGGGGCAGGTTCGATCCGAGATTGAGAACTATTTCCATCACAACTCCCAATCAATCAAAGACCATTCCATGATTTGGAATTAAGGCTTCTCTACGCGGTCTGTTTATAAAAATAGGCGCTCAGACAAAAAAATGGCATTCACTCACCACTACTAAAAAAGATATGCAACCCTGAACAGTCAAACAAACAATCCCAGAGCCCCACGATCACCATAGAGTTAAAAAAACCTTAGACGCCAACTAAGTGAACATTTACACAAGAAATTTGATTATTACATTAAACAACTTAAACTTCGGTTTTACACTTCCACCAACAAATCAGGAGCCTTCTTAGCCAAACAATTGAAACATCAACTCTCCAAAAAGAAGATCCAATTTCTCACAAACCCCCTGGGCAAACGTTTTCAAAATCCTCTAGACATAGCAAACGAATTTAGCTCATTTTGCGCTAATCTATATAACCTAAAAGACTCTGACCATTCAACCACACCCAGCAGAGAAAATATTAAAGCCTTCTTCGCTACAATACACCTACCAAAAATAAATCCTGACCAACGGGAATCCCTGTCAAGGCTCTTCACCGTAGAAGAAATAACTAAAGCCATGAAGCAGCTCCCAATGCATAAAGCCCCAGGCCCGGATGGATTCCCCAATTAATATTATATGCACTTCTCTGATCTCCTCACCCCACATCTCTGCCACGCCTTTAACCACTTTACTAACTCAGGCATTATGTCATGGTTATGCAGTGATCTTCCTCTGGTTGCTTACCTCCCCTCATGTCTTCTGACTAAGAGGCCAGCCACTTCCACCTGGTGGTTTTTATAACCTCTCCTCTAAGCATGGCTCCACCCCAGGCCCTATCAGGGAACCCTATATTAACCTGTGCACTGCAAGCCAACAGGGCAGATCAACCATTGTGTATTCATTGTGTGTTTGGCTTCCTGGTTCCTGCTTGCCGTGTGCTCTATGTTTGACTCTGTTACCGACCTTGGCGTGTTCTCAACGATTCCTGTCTGCTTGTGACCTTGACCTTTTGCATGTCCCTGACAATCCCTGTCTGCATGTGACCCTGAACCTTTGGCGTGTAATCTGTTGTTCCTGTCTGCTGATTGCCCTGACCTCTACCGTATCCCCTTACTATCCTTGTCGTTCCAGCCTGCTGCCTCCTTCTCCTGTAGTCTACTGTGAGCGTGAGCTGTGAGACCCAGGGGCCGCAACCTGGAGCCAGACTGCAGCAAAGTCCATCCTCACCACTGGAGACTCTGGCGAACACCCGCTGGCTCTTAGACTCCGCGCCCTGGGGAATCTATGCTCCAGCTCCCATTGGGATCTGTGTTAGTGATCCTGTAGACCTGTGTCCTGAATCTCCCTGGGTACAATCCGCAGCAGTCAGTCCTAAGGTCCACTACCTAGCGGTGAACTTCCAACTCCTACAGAGTGCACCTGCCACCTGGTCTCAGGTGACCTGACACATTATCCCCAAAGGATCATTAGAAGCCCTTGTGGTCACTTTACCCAAACCTGGCAAATCTCCTAAATTCAGACACCAAGCTTTACACCCAAATTTTAGCACAACATCTATCCTCGATATTTCCCCAAATAATCCACCAAGACCAAGTGGGCTTCGTACCAGGGTGACTCGTCGACCTCGTGCAGTGGGTGGAGGATAATTGAACGCCTTCTCTGCTTCTTTCCCTGGATGTGGAGAAGGCATTCAACAAGGTCCACTGGACATACATGGAGGCAGTGCTTCGTAAATTCAGCCTCGCTGATTCATTTTTAACTGCCCTATTAGGCCTTTACTCCTCCCCCACTGCACGAGTCTGGACATCGGAAATAGTCTCAGATCCATTCATAATTACCAACGGTAACAGACAAGGGTGTCCACTCTCCCCCTTGATTTTTGCCATAATCATGTAACCGTCAATAACGGGAATCAGAATTGGAGATATAGAACACAAAATCGGGCTATATGCCGATTACGTCAAATTTAGTTTGATCTCCCTATACAAAATCAATCATAGCAAATCCACCATGCTAAATTTGGGCATCGACCCACAAACCAAGCAAGAAATAAGAACCCCTTTTACATGGTCCACCAACTCCTCTCTCCCCTATCTTGCAATCCGCTTAACCTACCCAAGCCAAAACCTAAGAAAAGTAAAATATGAGGACCTCGTGGAGAAGCTTTTGCGCTTATCCAAGGAACTGAACGGTTTCTCTGTCTCATGGGTAGAACTGCTCAGTCAAAAATGTTCCTACCCCTGCTTATACTCTATGTATTCCGTACTACCCCCCTACCCTTTCTTAGAGCTCAAATAAGAAAACTACAAGGTATAATTGATACATTTATATGACAACACAAAAAAGCAAGATTGAAAATAACTATTCTCCTCACCCCTGTTCAAAATGGATGTATGGGAGCTCCGGATATTCAAGCATATTACAGAGCAGTACTCCTGGACCAACTGAGAAAGTGGCGGTTACCTAATTCCCCAAAATCCTGGAAACATATTGAATCTACAGCCCTCAAATCCGACACAAATAATTTACTTGCGGCCATGCTGCTCAACTATAAACCAAAACATCCATTTCTACGTTCAGTAACGGCAGCCATAAGAATATGGACAGCCGTCACTCAAATCAGCAAAGGAATATCTCTCTCAATCCTGTCTAGGCTATCCTTGAAGGCTATAGAGCTTTTGTTGCTGGATCTAAACCTCGAACAGTGGTTATGAAAAGGAATAACTAATGTGGGACTATTATACTCCTCTTCGGGCCTACACCCATTCTCATACCTGCAGGAGACATATGGAATAGCCAAACAATCCTTTTTCCTATATCTTAGGATTCGATCAACTCTATCTAAAATACAATGGACACAGGAAGATTCTCTCCCAAATGCCTTATTGAAATTCTATGATACTCCTAAACCAACACTCAAGCGTATCTCATTTACATACAGTCTGTTCACCACACCTTTGAATGGAGTATCTTCCCCCTCAACCAACTATTAGTCCTCTCTCATGGATAATCCACCACCGATTAAACTGTGGGACCAAGCCATAACCCTTCCTCGTCCCCTGTCCCACTGCATCTCCCATTGAGAAGCCACACAAAAGCTATATCACAAATGGTACCTCACTCCCGCCAGGCTTTCTGCCATCTACCCTACAACATCGGCAAAGTTCTGGAGAGATTGCAAGGAGACAGGAACTCTATGCCATATCTGGTGGGACTGCCCCAACATCCAAAAGTTCTGGCATGAGGTATCTACCCTCATCTCCTCCACATGTCCTGCATCTCCCCCATGACATCTTTGGATCTCCTGTTAGGTTTATCGATCCCCACGTGGTGTAAACAAACCAAAATACTGACAACTCACGTCCTGTTAGCTGCCGTCTAGCACTAGCGAAAAGGTGGGAGCCAGTAAACTCACATACAGAAACGGACACTATCCGCATACTTAATGAGCACTTCAAACTGGAGTACGCATTTGCTAAATCTGAACTGACCACCAAAGCTTTTTTCAAAAATTGGGCTACATGGATTGCTGACCAGAGAAGCGAGCCCCTTGACTGATTTGGGTCTAACAAACTTCCCCCTCCTCCATTTTCCCAGTTCTCCACATTTCCAGTCAGGTCTACTGAACAAGTATATGATCCAGTAACAGTCATTACTACCCCCAACTGAAATCCTTTAGTTCAGTCAGGCTAACTCATATTAGAAGGATAAATTATTATCCAATTTATTCAGCTCATGGACATTTCTGTTGACACCTAATGGTATGCTAAATACCAATGTTAATTGCGGTTATGTTTATAATTTTTTTTTCTTTCTCTTATTCTCTTTATATTTCAGCTTGGTGCCCACTTCCCACTCAGAGTTAGCACCCTGTGACAGAGCGAGGCTCTGTCCATATGAAATTAGAGGTAAAGGAGACACAGAGTTTGCATATCTGCGGACTGCAGGACTACAGAGTGTAGAGTTTAAATGGAGAAAACTGCTCTGTCAGTTTTCTCCAGGTTTTGCTAGCTCCAGATGGGATTCTGTAGTTTGGAGATCCCTGAGAGTTATGGGTGGGACGGGATCTCCAACCCTGTGTCCGGGTCTTGAGGCTAGTGAGCAGGGTGTGTGCCCAGCTGCACACAGCCCATATAACGAGGGGATTTGTGTAGGATGGTGGTGTGTGAGCAGCTTGCTGCTTGAAGCTGTGCATGTCCAAAGCTGTGTGAAGGACTCAAAGCTGTGTGCGTCTAAGGAGCCGTGTGCTGTGTGTCGAAGGGTTGGAAGCTGTGTGCGTCCAAGCAGTTTGTTGGACGGGGCAAGTAGCCAGGTGGGCTAGCATTTTCGTTCTGATTTTGCTGTATTTAATTTAAGCTTGGACCCCTGCGTGGGATTACTGGATGGACTAATATTTTGTTTTCTTCTAATAAACGTGGGCTACCAGGCCCTTAACCCTACACGCCTGACTGATGTGGACTAAAAAATGCATCTACAAATTGAGCTAATCACCCCAATGTCACAAGTGGTGCTCGAATGCGGGCATGTAGACGGTGGAATCCGGGTCCTTGCTCCATGGTGAGTCGCATCAGGAACTACTGCTAGCTGTGTGTGGCAGCCAGGCGAAACGCATTGCGTATACGTTTATTTGATGGACTGTGTTGCATGCGGGTTGTGTACCTGTGAAGGAAGAATCAAACATCAGATTTTTTTTTTTCTTTCTCTGCTGAGAACTGTTACAAGCTGCTGTGTGCATGTGATTGCAAGGATGGGACGGTCAAAGCAAAAAAAAGGAAGCAATCCTTGCTAAAGCCAGGGAGCGGCTATTGTGGCTAGAGGGTATTTCACCACATGCCCCAGCCACACCAGAGAATTTGTCTGACATCGCTGTGATCTGGGGTAAATTGATCATGTCACCCCGAGTTAAAGGAGAAGTGAAAGAGGATGTTGTTCCTGGCAGCCTGAGCCCAAAGGTGCCACAGCATGACGCAAGGAGGCCTCTGCGCTGCATTAGTTGTAGTGAGTGGGGACATGCTGTTGCCCATTGCCCCTTGTCACAGGAATGTTTGTGGAATAACCAAGCTGGATGGGAGGTTGATGAATTCTGGAGCTCATCTACTAATGATTGTGATCAGCTGTGTCCTCAGAAGTGGTATCCAATGGCAACGAGTGAGAGCCAGTCATGGAGGAGATGCCAAGAAGTGAGCTCAGCATGGCCTGAGAAGATGTCTCCACCTTGTAGGACCAGTAAAAAGGGGCCAGTGACATGTGAGACAGCGAATGAATGGTTCAAGCGGAATCGCAAAGAGTCGGGTGCACTGCAAGGGGCTGAGATCTTGGCCTCTGACTATGTGCAACCCATGCTGCCTACAGAGGAGGTGGGAGACTTCCTTGTAAGATTTGAAAAAGTTGCTGTAAAGAGAAAATGGCCTAGGGACCGGTGGCCAAAACTGCTGCAAACCTTATTGCGGATAGAGTTCCGGTCGGTTTACCATTTGATGGATGGGGACCAGGATGACTACAGCAAGTTTATAGAGGAAATCCTTCTTAGAGGAGAGTTCCATCGTATCACGGGCCGCCAGCAATGCTCCAGGACAGGAGAAGTGTCGCCGGAAGACCTAGGTTTTGGAAATCCAGAGAAACGTAAAGTTTTCTGTCATGGCCGCTTAGGCAAAGGGGTCAGTCCCGAAAGGAGAGTACATCAGCCTGAATCCTGCATGAGTTATAGCCAACCAGCTTTGGAGCGCAAGTCTGCAGTTACCCCTATCAACAAGGATCTTGTGTTACCTACAGGGGGCGTCAGTGGGTTCAGAAAGGCTGCAGTTTTGCTCCATGGACACATGGGGGAGTCAGCCTATAGAGATACCACACCAGTGAGACAACGCACTCAAGTGAAGGCTATGACATCAGCTGCAGGAACTGGTAAGACTGTTTTAGTTTATGATGCTGAACCCAGTGAAGTGGGAGTATGTCCAGTGGGGAGATCCGCAGTACAAATGGACATAGACTTTCTGCATTGTGCTACCCAGAGCAGTGGGGAGGCGCAGCGTAAAGCCCAACTAGACGCAGGGCTAAAGACTGAAAAGGACATGGGGACTCTGCATATGCCTGCTATGATCCAGCAGATGGCTGGGAAAATTGAGCTGGGGTGACCAAAACAGTGCTGGTACCATGTTCCCTAGTGACAGCTGCTGCAGGGTTGCCCAGGGAAACTTCCAAGGAGCTTGCAGTGTTAGAGCAGAGAGTTTCCCAGGTCAGCTATGGAGCTGCCCAAATAGGCAAAAGTGCCCCTTTACAGAGAGCGGGTGCTGTGAAGAGTTGCTCAGAGGTTATGGTGGCTCATAGACAACCCACAAAAGCAGTAGCTATGTCTACACATAATGAGAATATTGATGGTCATGCTGACAATAGTGTTGGCCAATGTGATGTGATTGGTGATTATAATGCTGAAAAATGTGTTTCCTGTAATGTTACGACTGAGCCACACAGTGAGAGAGTGTGGGCGCAGCCCCACAACCCTACGTGTAGCCCAGTAGGCAAGGGGTTAATTCAGCCTGCAAAAGTTGAGGGTACAAAGCTGAATGTGTCTGTAGTGCCACCAGAAAAAGGTGTTCAAAATGGTGTGCTGCACCAAGCTTTAGGTGAAGCATCACCCCAATGCAACGTTGATAAAAGTGTGGTGTTACAAAATGATGTATATAGAAGTGAGGAATGTGCAGTTAAAGCTAATGAATCCCAGGTTTCTGTGCGGCTTTCTACAGCAGGTGATGCAACGCTGTGGAACACCCATGGTGGAACCACAATGGACTGGGACAGCTGGGCCAAACAATTGCTAGCCATGCTGGGTAAGGCTAACTTAAGTAACAAGGGTGTGGACACAACTGCTATGCCAGACAGGGGGATCGCAGAGCCGCTGGTGGTTGAGGGCGTCCTGGTCCCTGCAAAGGTTGCTGCCCTCCCCTCTGAAGAAACAGTTCAGGGCACTGGCATCGCAGATGTGTTGTCCACAGCTCCACAGCTAAATGATATTGAGTATCAAAGTGATAGTGTGACTTGTAATGACCTGCAGAGGCTCACCAACACTGGTGCAGAATGGATAAGTGTGAGACATGTGTCTGACAGCTCTCCAGGGGAACAACAGGCCGTGATGATGAGTACCTCCAAGGAGGATGAGGTCTCTTCAAATGTCTCACCCTCTCAACCTGCAGTCACTGAGCCCCTCCATGTCTTGGACAGGGTAGAAGACCCTAGAAAGTTCTGGTGTTTAGACATGGGATGTTTAGAGATGACCGAAACCTTACTGGAAATGCTAGAGTTGGTAAAAATGAACTCGCTGTATACTTGGGTATCTCCACCGCAGTTGGACCAGGTGGTGCTGCGTAGCACCAATGGGTGGAGCCAGGTGGTACAGGCAGTGCTGGGAAACCATGACCAACAGTGGAATTGGTGGGACCAATGGTTAACCATTTGGCACAGGATCTCCAGATTCTCTGTGAGTGTACTTCTAGTTATTGATTGGTATGGAAGGCACGCAAGAGAACTGCTTGAGATATCAGAGGTCTCTCCGTCTGGGGCGGTGACTAGAAAAATCTCTGCTGGTGTGGTCCGAGGTGCGGCGGAGCAGTGGTCAGTAGAGGGCGCAGATACTGCCTCACCCGCTAGGCCTCATGAGAAGGAAGGGCCCAGAATGGACTCAGCAGTAGCAGAGATGCTTTCTGTCACTGGCCCAGGGGTACAAGTTAAGGTGCCCGGAGACACTATGGGAGAAAGTGTTAATGTTGGTTGCCGTAACAATGTAATGTGTACACCTGGAAAAAATGGTTTATGCTTGGGTCAGGGTAGTTTGTTAGAACAGGTACCCATGGAGTGTTTGACAATGGGTGAGGTGGAGCTGTGCTATGGTCCCGTGGGACGTAGTCCCTCCTCAGGTCTTCTTCTAACAAACACTGAATTGGAAAGCACTGATGATATGGAAAGCTGTGATCTGTTAAGAGTTTGTTCTGTAAACAATGATTTGGTTGCAGTGGGTACCAAGAAAAACTGTTTTGAACCTGAAATACCGATGGTGAAGGGTAAAATGGGTATTTGTAAGTTGAAAGGAGGGCTCAAGGAAGGCAGAGTTCCCCCAAGAAAAGTGAATAAGCCCAGGGACCCCAAAAGAAGAGGAAGGCTGAGTATAGGACAATATAGGAACCTGTTAAGATCCAGGGGGGAATGTTCCTGGAAGCGCACCCGGAAAAAGGGTTGGGCCTACGTGGCTGACAGCCAGCACAGAGGTGTCCCAACCATCATGATGGGTGCTGGTGTTCCTCCCTCCGGATCGAAACAAAGGGGGGGGGATATGTGACAGAGCGAGGCTCTGTCCCTATGAAATTAGAGGTAAAGGAGACACAGAGTTTGCATATCTGCGGACTGCAGGACTACAGAGTGTAGAGTTTAAATGGAGAAAACTGCTCTGTCAGTTTTCTCCAGGTTTTGCTAGCTCCAGATGGGATTCTGTAGTTTGGAGATCCCTGAGAGTTATGGGTGGGACGGGATCTCCAACCCTGTGTCCGGGTCTTGAGGCTAGCGAGCAGGGTGTGTGCCCAGCTGCACACAGCCCATATAACGAGGGGATTTGTGTAGGATGGTGGTGTGTGAGCAGCTTGCTGCTTGAAGCTGTGCATGTCCAAAGCTGTGTGAAGGACTCAAAGCTGTGTGCGTCCAAGGAGCCGTGTGCTGTGTGTCGAAGGGTTGGAAGCTGTGTGCGTCCAAGCAGTTTGTTGGACGGGGCAAGTAGCCAGGTGGGCTAGCATTTTCGTTCTGATTTTGCTGTATTTAATTTAAGCTTGGACCCCTGCGTGGGATTACTGGATGGACTAATATTTTGTTTTCTTCTAATAAACGTGGGCTACCAGGCCCTTAACCCTACACGCCTGACTGATGTGGACTAAAAAATGCATCTACAAATTGAGCTAATCACCCCAATGTCACAACCCATAGGGGTGGATGGGGAATGGACACTAAGACATTCTGACCCTACTAAGTATTGTTCTAATTAACAACCTATTAACATGTAAATTAGACCTAAGTAATGTTTCATCTGTTTGCAGAAAAACTAATAAGAACATTCAGATGTATGTTTTCCTTGAAATCAGTAAACTTTAAGTTTAAAAAAAAAATCAGTTACAACAGCATCAGGTGCTTGATAGCTGGTGATCCAAGACTGATTCATTTTTATGAAGGTGAGCTGATCAACCAAGTCTGTGGACAGGCACACTCTTTGATTGGTTACAAAGCCTCCAGCAGCACTGAATGTGCGTTCAGATAGAATGCTGGATGCAGGACAGGTCAGAAGCTCAATTGCACACTGTGCAAGTGTCAGGGCTGGCTTAGCCCTTCCTCCTCTGGGCTGGCCGTTCAGCTGTCGGCTAATTGGCAGCTCTCTTCTCTCTCCACAGTTACCAGCTGTTCCCAATGATGCTCATCTGGCCTGCCTATTTAAAGTCTTCCAGCTCATTTCTCCTTTGCCTTCACGTTTGGTCACATCACTAGGAACCATCTCCTGCTGTTGTTTCAAGACTGGCTTGCTGACATCCCTCCTGGCTTCCATCCTGCTTGCAGTTGCTCTCCTTGGATCCCTGACGTTTGGACTGGCTGATTACCCGATCTGGTTTATGAACTTTGGACTGGCTGACTACCCAATCTGGCTACTGGACTCTGGCTTTCTTGACTACGCTTTTTTCTATTTACCTTTTTATTTTTATTAATAAACAAGTGTGATTTGATTGTACTTCTGTCTCTGTCTGTTTCATGATTCCTGACAGCAAGCTCTGGCCAGTGATCCATCCTCAAAACCCCGTAACTCAGTCGAAAAGGTCTCCAAGACTGATCTTGCCCCAAGATATTCCTGCACCATGTAAATCAGACACTGATGATGGTTGCTGGAACCAATCAGACCTTGGGGCTGACAGAAGCCTCAGCAACACGTTGTCCAGGAGGACCAGGAAATTGCAACCTCCCAGGCTCTGGAAACACATTGCACAAACCTTTCTGCAAGGCATCCCGAAGATGTTTCATCCTCTGCTCCCTCTGCAAAGGCTGGATAAGTTCCGCAACCTTACCCTTTGTCACAGTACTACTTACAGCGAACCCTCAGGTGAGCAGGTGACACGGGATCCCCCAGGGCATGGAATCTAAGAGTCAGATGGTGTTCCGCCAGTGACCCTCTCACGAAGGTTTGGACTTAGCTGCATGCTGACCCCAGGTCACGACCCCCGGGTTCACCCTGCTCGCTAGGAAAGTACCTGAAGACACTGTAGACAAGGATGGATGGATGAAGAAAGGAAAGCCAGGTAGTGAGCCAAGGTCCGGGTGGGCTACAGACAACGTAATCAGAACAAGCCGGGTCGCTACACAGAGGGTCAGATCACGAGAAGACAGGTAAACAGGTTACACAGGGGAGCTAGGAACAAACGTTGCTCAAGCAACCAGTAGCAGGTTTGAAAGGGGTTTAAATAGAGAAGCACATGAGGGCTGGACAGGAAGTAGCAGGAAGGAATCATATATTAGGCAACAGGTGAAGGGCGTCGACACCCATAGCTGGAGAGTGCACAGAGCTGAACACCAGACAGTGGACAACAGATGCCAGCCGACCCACTGCAGTAAAGGTGAGACACAGATCAGCTCCGCAGCTGATCTGTGACAGTACCCCCCCCTCTTACGAGGCCTCCCTACACGTCTGGAGGCTGGCTTGAAGGGAAATTTCTGATGGAAACTGGTCACCAGACGTGGGGCACAGACATCAGTGGCAGGGACCCAAGACCTCTCCTCTGGATCATAGCCCTTCCAATCAATGAGATAGAATAACTTCCCCCGGGAGTACTTGGAGTCCAATATTACTTTAATCTCATACTGATCCGAGGTATCAGCCACAGGAGCAGGGTGAGAAGAAGGGCGAGAGAAGTGATTGAGGACCAGTGGCCTGAGCAGGGAGACATGGAAGGTATGGGTATCCTGAGATGAGAGGGTAGACGGAGCTTGAAAGCCACTGGATTGATCTGGTGGAGAATAGGAAATGGACCAATGAAACGAGGGGCAAATTTCATCGAGGGTACCCGGAGTCGGATGTGCTTGGTAGAGAGCCAAACTCTATCACCAGGCAGGAACTTAGGAGCTGGACGGCGATGACGATCTGCCGCCATTTTATGCCTGGAAGCAGCTAGATGAAGATTCCCAGAGACTTCTTTCCAGATAGAGTTGAAGGACCTTTGGGTCTCGGCTGCTGCTGGTACCACAGGAGAAATGGGAACAGGAAAAGGAACAGATGGATGCTGCCCATAAACTGTGAAGAAAGGAGATTTCCCAGAACTGGCATTGGCGTGATGGTTTAAGGCAAACTCTGCCCAGGGCAAAAGCAACCCAGCAGGGGCGGACGTGAAAGATTTGGAAAGTACACAAACCGGACAAGCTTGAACGTATTCCTTGACATCCTTATGAAGAGAAGGCTACCAATAATGACGCTGAAGAAGGTCACAAGTACAAGGAATGCCAGGATGTCCAGAGAACTTGGAGTCATGTGCCCAAGCAAGGAGTTTGGGACGAAGTGCAGGGGCTACAAAAGTTTTACCAGGAGGAGGCTGCGTAGACTGGAGCTGAGTGATGGCTAGAATAAGATGCGGAGGAATGATGGGACCAGGATCAAGGTGATTCTCAGAATCATTGACATCAAACGACCTGGACAAGGCATCGTCTCGAAGGTTCTTGGCACCTGGACGGAAAGTAATGTTAAAATTGAAGTGGGCGAAAAAGAGGGCCCAGCGAGCTTGACGTGGGTTCAAGCGTTTCGCGGATTGTAAATACTGCAGATTTTTATGATCAGTATAGATGGTAATACAATGGGGAGAACCCTCTAGAAGATGTCGCCATTCTTGAAGAGCTAGTTTAATGGCAAGTAGCTCACGGTCCCCAATGGTATCGTTTTTCTCGGCATCAGAAAACTTCTTGGAAAAGAATCCGCAAGGTTGAGACTTGCCCTGCTGAGCTTGGAGTAGGAGGGCCCCGACTCCTACAGAAGAGGCATCTACCTCCAAAGAAAAGGGTTTAGTAATGTTCGGGCGTAGAAGAATAGGGGCAGAGAGGAAGGCTGCCTTGAGTTTGCGGAAAGCTT
Source organism: Lithobates pipiens (assembly GCF_037356315.1). NCBI lineage: Eukaryota > Metazoa > Chordata > Amphibia > Anura > Ranidae > Lithobates > Lithobates pipiens. The sequence goes on from NW_027507784.1 coordinate 252,145,051, forward strand.
CAATGGCTTCAGGGGACCAGACCCGAGCATTTGCACCTTTGCGGGTGAGCGATGTAATAGGAGCCACCAAGGTGGAGTAGTTGCGAATGAATTGGCGGTAGTAATTGGTGAAGCCCAAAAAGCGTTGGGTGGCTTTAAGACCAGAAGGCTGAGGCCACTCGGAGATGGCCCGAAGTTTGGCTGGGTCCATAAAGAGACCTTGTGACGAGATTATATAGCCCAGGAATGGAACTTGTGTTTGTTCAAATAGACACTTCTCCAATTTTGCATATAGACAATTGTCCCGTAGACGCTGTAGCACAGTTTATACGTGAAGACGATGGGTAGGTAAGTCTGGCGAGAAAATTAGAATATCATCCAGATATACGATAACACAGACATACAGAAGGTTGCGAAAGATCTTGTTAACAAAATTTTGGAAGACCGCTGGGGCATTGCATAAGCCGAAGGGCATCACAAGATACTCATAATGCCCATCCCTGGTGTTAAAGGCGGGCATCCATTTGTCTCCTTCCCGGATTCTTATTAAATTGTAGGCCCCTTTAACCACTTGCTTACTGGGCACTTAAACCCCCCTCAGTCCCAGAGCAATTTTCAGCTTTCAGCGCTGATGCACTTTGAATGACAATTGCGCGGTCATACAACACTGTACCCAAATGAAATTTTTATCATTTTTTTTCCCCACAAATAGAGCTTTCTTTTGGTGGTATTTAATTACAGCTCGGAGTTTTATTTTTTGCTAAACAAACAAAAAAAGATGCAAAAAAAAAAATCATGTTTAAAAGTTTGTTATAAAATTTTGCAAACGGTCATTTTTCTCCTTCATTGAAGTGCGCTGATGAGGCGGCACTGATAGGCTGAACTGGTGGGCACTGATGGGCTGCATTGGTGGGCACTGATAGGCTGCACTGGTGGGCACTGATAGGCATAGTTAAGGCGGCACAAATAGGCACAGATAAGGCAGCACCGATGGGCACAGATAAGGCGGCACTGATGGGCAAAAATGGGCACATAAGATGGCACGGATGGGTGACACAGATGGGTGGCACGGATGGGTGGCACGGATGGGCACTGATAGGTACCACTGATAGATGGGACTGATGGGCACTGATAGGTGGCACTGATAGGTGGCTCTGATAGGTGGCACTGCTGGGCACTGATGGGCGGCACTGCTGGGCACTGGTAGATGACACTGATGGGCACGGATATGTGGCACGGGTGCAGCACCTTTGTTAAGGCAGATTGTGGGCACTGCTGGGTGGCACTGTGGGCACTGCTGGGTGGCACTGTGGGCACTGCTGGGTGGCACTGACGGGGGCACTTACTTTTTTTATTGTTGCACTGGCAGGGGGCAGGTGGGCACTGACAGGGTTGCAGGTGGGCACTAGCAGTGCTGGCCATGATCGGGACTGATGTCCCGATCACGGCCGCCGGTGATCGGCTTTTTTTTTTTCTCCTCGCGCTGACAGCGCGAGGAGGAATAATAGCCGATTACCGGCTCCGTTATATCACATGATCAGCTGTCATTGGCTGACAGCTGATCACGTGATAAGGGGTCAGGATCGACCCCTTGCACGGATTGGTTGATCTGGCGAGTCTCGTAGACTCGCCGATCACAGAGCGCGCCGCGCGCGCCCCTCAGGGGGCGCGCAGGCCGCTCGTGCACGGGACTACGTCAATAGACGTAGTCCCGGAAAAGGAGATCCGCGCTGTAGCCGTCAATTGACTATAGCGCGGATCTCAAGTGGTTAAGATCCAATTTAGTAAAGACATGAGAACCTCACAGTCTGTCAAATGCCGCGTACACACGAGCAGATTGTATGGCGTACTTAGTCTGTCGAAACACATTTCAGCGGACAGTCCGCTCGTGTGTGGGCTTCAGCGGACTTTTTCAGCGTGCAGTCCAGAGTACTAAGAATTTCGTTTTTTTTAAAATTCTGTCCGTCGTACTTTGGTTTCAGCGGACAATACGGTCGTCAGTATGCTAGTTCGACAGACTAAGAATGGCGCATGCCCAGAAAGGATTTACACGGCGGAAGGGTGCTTTGCTGTGTCTTGGACTTCCTATTTCTAGTCTCGTCGTACGTGCTGTACACGTCATCGCGCAAGCTTGCGACGGACTGTTTGTGCATCCATGTGTGGTCAAGTCCATTCAGTGGAAACTACGACGGATTGTCCGTCGGATTGTATGACGGACTAAGTACGCCATACAATCCGCTCGTGTGTACGTGGCAAAAGAGTTTGGAAATTAAAGGAAGAGGGTATCGATTCTTCACGGTGATGGCGTTAAGACCCTTGTAGTCGATGCATGGACGGAGTGAACCATCTTGCTGCGTTTTTCACCACGTTTTTCAGTCATTATGCTTATTATGACTTGCAGAAGGCTTCTGTAATAGAAGTCAATGTAAGTTGCCTGAAGACATCAGTGAAGGACTTTCCTCCTCTCTGGGCAGGCTGCCAAGAAAAGATCAAAGTGATACAATGTTTCTTCTTCAATGGGCTGAACTCCCTGTGTAGAAGTTCTCAGTTTAACCATTTAAAGACTAAATCTTTTCTGACACTTGTTGCTTACAAGTAAAAATACTGTATTTTCTGCTAGAAAATCACTCAGAAGCCCCAAAAATTATATATATTTTTTTAGCAGAAATCCTAGGGAATAAAATAGTGGTTGTTGCAATATTTTATGTATATGTATAAAAAAAGAATGCTTGTAGTTGTCGATCCCAGATTCACCTCATACATGTGTTATGTCACGTGCTGGTGTCAGATCACTCTATCACGGTGCAGGTGTCAGTGCTCTATATCACGGTGCTGGTGCTGGTGATCATCTCCTGCACCCTCTTCTTTGCCTACCCTGACCTTCCCTCGCCTCCATTATCTCAAGATTCCTGAATTTTCAGAATTTTTCACATATAAAAAAAGAATGCTTGTAGTTGTCGATCCCAGATTCACCTCATACATGTGTTATGTCACGGTGCTGGTGTCAGATCACTCTATCACGGTGCAGGTGTCAGTGCTCTATATCACGGTGCTGGTGCTGATCTCCTGCACCCTCTTCTTTGCCTACCCTCACCTTCCCTCACCTCCATTATCTCAAGATTCCTGAATTTTCAGAATTTCACATATAAAAAAAGAATGCTTGTAGTTGTCGATCCCAGATTCACCTCATACATGTGTTATGTCACGGTGCTGGTGTCAGATCACTCTATTACGGTGCAGGTGTCAGTGCTCTATATCACGGTGCTGGTGCTGGTGATCATCTCCTGCACCCTTTTCTTTGCCTACCCTCACCTTCCCTTGCCTCCATTATCTCAAGATTCCTGAATTTTCAGAATTTCACATATAAAAAAAGAATGCTTGTAATTGTCGATCCCAGATTCACCTCATACATGTGTTATGTCATTGGCCATGTGGTGGGACTATGTGTGCACAGCTAGTAATTATTTTGTGGCTGAAAATATGACCTCTAGGTTTGTAAATTTCACCTTCCCTGTGCTGTGCTGACATCCTCCTGGGGCTGCTTATTATGAGGGGCTACCACCATCCCTGTGCTATGCTGACTTCCTCCTGGGGCTGCTTACGGTGCAGGTGTCAGTGCTGTATATCACGATGCTGGTGTCAGTGCTATATATCACGGTGCTGGTGTCAGTGCTTTATGTCACGCTGCTGATGTCAGTGCTCTCTATCACGGTGCTGGTGTCAGATCACTCTATCACGGTGCAGGTGTCAGTGCTGTATATCACGGTGCTGGTGTCAGTGCTGTATATCTGTTAAGTATCAGATAAGACCAGAACTGTGTGGACTGCAACAGAGGAAACTCAAACGTGTATAAGTGAAATATGATTTATTAAAGAAAGTGAATAATATAAATACAACCACACAGTGCAATAACCAACCAACAAAGACCCCCAAACAACAACAGACAGATATGTACAATAAATGGGAAATGCAAGGACCGTAAACGATAGGCAGGCCAGGGTCATACACAGGGAGATCAGCAGATAAACAAGGGCAGTCCAGAATCAGAGTCACAAGCCAGGCCAAGGTCATACACGGGAGATCAGCAAATGGGGTAAGGAACACAGGACAGGGAGAGGATGGACGGATCAGACTGCAGGACAGGGATAATGGTAACAGGTGGGACAGGGTAGGGACCAGGACAGGGAAACAGGATAAGAACCACGGGTCACAGGTTCAGGGCACAGGAATAGGTACAGAATCAGGATCACAAGCAGCAGGTCAGGGCACAAGGAACAATACCAAGGCGAGGTGTGTGTGCACCTGCCGGGTATTTATAATGGCTGCTGTCAGTCATGTGACGCCTGACTGCAGAAGGCAATACCTGCTCCATACTGCCAGGATCCCTCCGCTGGTGGACACTAGTACTGCGGACCAAAGATGACATAATTCCAGCAGGAGACACCTGCTGGTGGATCGCAGTACTGCATGCCAAATGATTGATATTACCAGTGGAGGGAACCTTTCCTGACAATATCACTGTGCAGGTGTCATTGCTGTATGTCATGCTGCTGATGTCAGTGCTCTCTATCACGGAGCTGGTGTCAGATCACTCTATTGCGGTGCAGGAGTCATTGCTGTATGTCACGCTGCTAATGTCAGTGCTCTCTAGAGGTCGACTGAAAAAAAAGGGCTAACTTGCGTTTGAAAGACCTCTGCACAAATACCGCGTCACATAAAATATTGCAACAACCGCTATTTTGTTCCCTAGGGTCTCTGCTAAAAAAATATATTTAATTTTTGGGGCTTCTGAGTGATTTTCTAGCAGAAAATACTAGATTTTTACTTGTAAGCAACAAGTGTCAGAAAAGATTTAGTCTTTAAATGGTTAAACTGAGAACTTCTACGGAGTTCAGCCCATTGAAGAAGAAACATTGTATCACTTTGTTCTTTTCTTGGCAGCCTGCCCAGAGAGGATGAAAGTCCTTCACTGATGTCTTCAGGCAACTTACATTGACTTCTATCACAGAAATCTTTTGCAAGTCATAACAAGCACAATGAGCAATTGCCTTTAAATTCATAGTAAAGAATGTTCGTACACGTTAACGAACCTAACAACAATTCGTATTTCGTACGAAACAGAACGTAATTTCGGACACGAAATACGAAGTACGAATTAATTTTATTACGAATCGAAAGGGAACAGAACGAAACAAATTTATTGACGGCGCCCATGTCTAATTCAGACATGGCTTGTGTCTCGGGGATAGATAGAGGGTAGACTCGGCCACGGAGAGGAGCGGTCCCAGATAAACGCTCAATGGAGCAGTCAAAGTCTCTATGAGGAGGAAGGCGATTGGCGGCCTTTTTGCAGAAAACATCTTGGAAGTATTGATATTGGGCAGGCAATATGGGAGTTGTGGAGGTCTCAGCAAGAGGAATGGAAGAAGGAGGTAGCACCCTGGAAATACCGATGTTGGCATGGAGGGCTCCAAGCCAATACTTGTCCAGAATTCCAGTCCAGATGTGGGGAGTGTTTCTGCAACCATGGGAGGCCCAGGATGATGGGACTGGAAGATTTAGGCAATATTAGGAAAGAGATCTCCTCTCTATGCAAAGCCCCAATGCGTAACTCTATAGGAGAGGTTTTAAAACGGATTGGAGTCATAGGCAAGAAGGAGCCATCTACTGTGGTCACGGAGAGAGGCATAGCCAAGGCAACAAAGGCGATGCCCAACTCGGAAGCTACAGACTGTTCAATGAAATTCCCGGAAGCACCAGAATCCACGTATGCAGAGAGTTGATAAGCATTCTGAGCCCAGTGGATAGCTACGGGAAGGGTGAAACGAGGGAAAGAAGGAAAATTAACGGATCGGTCTAGAACACCTCCCTCTGAGTGAGCTAGACCCTGGAGTTTCCCGGACGGAGTGCACAGGAGTTCAAAAGATGTCTTTTATCGCCACAATAAAGGCACGAACCCAGTCCCATGCGTCAGCCACGCTCCTCAGGAGTGAGGCGGGTTCGCCCAAGCTGCATAGGTTCTTCCAACACGTGAGAGGTCGAAGACGGAGAGGATCACACCGAACTTTGGACTACCTGTGCTAGACTCCCAGCAGGGGGGTGACTGGATCTGGATTTCTCCAGAGCCTGCTCCTGGAAGCGAATGTCTATTTGAATGCTCAATGCGATTAAGTCATCCAATGTGGTGGGAATGGCGCGTCCAGTGAGTTCATCTTTGACACGGTCAGATAGGCTTTGCCAGAAGGTAGCAGTAAGAGCCTCATTATTCCATTTGAGTTTGCGTACGAAATCGAACTGCGTATTGGCCGACTGTCATTTCTTGCAGACGAAGACGCTCTGCCAGGCTCATCAAAAGTTTTCCGAAATGCATCCAAAAAGAGCTGGAGGTCAGAGGTGATAGGAGCGTGTGATTCCCAGAGTGGAGAGGCCCAAGCTAAAGCATCATCGGAGAGGAGAGAGATGATGTATGCGACTTTGGTGCGATCCGTAGGAAAATGGTGGCTGGAAAGTTCGAAGTGGATGGAACACTGATTAATGAAGCCCCGACAAGCCTTAGGATCACCGAAGAACTGAGGTGGTGAGGGCAGATGCAGGCAGGGATTGCCAAGTGCAGCAGGTAAGACCGGAGCAACTGAAGCGGGAGCAGGAACGGGAGGAGCTGAACTTTCAGCGAGTTGCAGTCGATCCAGACAGGGGCCAGATCCTGGAGAATCAGCATTATTTGCTCTTGATTAGCTTGCTGGGAGTTAAGTCTCTGAACTAGATGTTGCATGGGATCCTCTGTCAATGGCCGATTCTCAGAGACGCTCATGGCTTGAGCAAACTGTCACGGTACTACTTACAGCGAACCCTCAGGCGAGCAGGTGACACGGGATCCCCCAGGGCGTGGAATCTAAAGCCCCGTACACACGAGCGGACTTAACTCCGAAGGAGTTTCCAACGGAGTTCCGCCGGAGTCCCGCCGGAGTTCCGACAGAGTTTCGTGGAAACGGACTTGCCTACACACGATCCCACTAAAGTCCGCCCGTCTGGTACGCGGTGACGCACACCAGGTCTGACGAGACTATAAAACGGAAGTTCAATACCAAGTGCGCCACCCTTTGGGCTCCTTCTGCTAATTTCGTGTTTACCTCGTGTTAGTAGAAGTTTGGTGAGAGACGATTCGCGCTTTTCAGACTCGTATTTTTCAGAACGTTTTTCACTGCTTTTCAGTTTGTGCTTGTGAGGTTTGTATCTGTTTTTTAGTGCGTGTAGTCAGTTCGTCTCTGTATTTTGCAGTGCGATCTACTGCGCTCGCTGACTTTCAGCTCGCTCTTCACAGGCCTTGCTGTTCTTCAGTGACTTCTGTTAAGTTTTTTCTGACAAGCCGACCGTTTTGAAGCCATGTTGCGTGTACGTACTCGTCGTCGAGTTCGTGCTTTGCTTGTGCTTGGTGTTGTAGTTCATTCTTCAACCCAAGAACAGTCCGTGAACAGGGTGTTGAGGAGTTCATGGACGAAGAATTGGTTGCTCCAGCGTGACCAGTTCTCGCACATGCCTTTGCTTCGTGAGATCCGGGAGAATAATCCTGATGATTTCAGGAATTATCTCCGGATGACGGACCCCATTTTTCACCGTCTGCTGGCTTTGCTGACCCCTTATATCAGCAGGCAGGATACCTGCATGCGGCAAGCCATCACTCCGGAGCAGAGGCTCATCGCCACGTTGCGCTACTTGGCGACAGGGAGAAGCCTTCAGGACCTCAAGTTCTCGACAGGCATCTCCCCCCAGGCTCTGGGGATCATTATTCCAGAGACCTGTTCTGCCATCATACAGGTCCTGCAGGAGGACTATATTAAGGTATGATTTATCATTTAACATCACATTTTATTGTCTTTAATGTTTGCTAATGTCTTGTATTTCTTTCCTCAATCTCTAATTACCATGATTGCAATATGCTGTGAATGTCCCCTTTGTCCTCATGCATGCTGTAATCTTTTAATGCTCCTTTTTTGTCTTTCATGCATATTTGCCTTCATTAACCACTTTCAGACCGGACCATTTTGCTGGTAAATGACCAGAGGTCTTTTTACACTTTGGCACTGCGCTGCTTTAACTGGTAATTGCGCGGTCATGCAATGTTGTACCCAAACAAAATTTACGTCCTTTTCTTCCCACAAATAGAGCTTTCTTTTGATGGTATTTGATTGCCTCTGCGATTTTTATTTTTTGCGATATAAACGTAAAAAGACCGCAAATTTTGAAAAAAAATGATATTTTCTACTTTTTGTTATTAGAAAAATCCAATAAACTCAATTTTAGTCATACATTTAGGCCAAAATGTATTCAGCCACATGTCTTTGGTAAAAAAAAAGTCAATAATTGTATATTTATTGGTTTGCGCAAAAGTTGTCACATCTACAAACTAAGGTACGTTTTCTGGAATTTACGCAGCTTTTAGTTTACGACTGCCTATCTCATTTCTTGAGGTGCTAAAATGGCAGGGCAGTACAAAACCCCCCCAAATGACCCCATTTTGGAAAGTAGACCCCCTAAGGAAATTGATAAGAGGCATGTTGAGCCCATTGAATATTTTATTTTTTTGCCTCAAGCGATTGAATAATGACAAAAAAAAAAATTTTTTTTTTTTTTTACACAAAGTTGTCACTAAATGATATATTGCTCACACATGCTATGGGCGTATGTGAAATGACACCCCAAAATAAATTCTGCTGCTTCTCCTGAGTACGGGGATACCACATATGTGGGACTTTTTGGGAGCCTAGCCGCGTACGGGGCCCCGAAAACCAAGCACCGTCTTCAGGCTTTCTAAGGGCGTAAATTTTTGAGTTCACTTCTCACTACCTATTACAGTTTTGAAGGCCATAAAATGCCAAGATGGCACAAAACCCCCACAAATGACCCCATTTTAGAAAGTAGACACCCCAAGCTATTTGCTGAGAGGCATGTTGAGTCCATGGAATATTTTATATTTTGCCACAAGTTGCGGGAAAATTACAAACTTTTTTTTTTTTTTTTTTTTTTTCACAAAGTTGTTACTAAATGATATATTGCTCACGCATGCCATGGGCATATGTGAAATGACACCCCAAAATAAATTCTGCTGCTTCTCCTGAGTACGGGGATACCACATATGTGGGACTTTTTGGGAGCCTAGCCGCGTACGGGGCCCCGAAAACCAAGCACCGCCTTCAGGCTTTCTAAGGGCGTAAATTTTTGAGTTCACTTCTCACTACCTATTACAGTTTTGAAGGCCATAAAATGCCAAGATGGCACAAAACCCCCACAAATGACCCCATTTTAGAAAGTAGACACCCCAAGCTATTTGCTGAGAGGCATGTTGAGTCCATGGAATATTTTATATTTTGCCACAAGTTGCGGGAAAATTACAAACTTTTTTTTTTTTTTTTTTTTTTTCACAAAGTTGTCACTAAATGATATATTGCTCACGCATGCCATGGGCATATGTGAAATGACACCCCAAAATAAATTCTGCTGCTTCTCCTGAGTACGGGGATACCACATATGTGGGACTTTTTGGGAGCCTAGCCGCGTACGGGGCCCCGAAAACCAAGCACCGCCTTCAGGCTTTCTAAGGGCGTAAATTTTTGAGTTCACTTCTCACTACCTATTACAGTTTTGAAGGCCATAAAATGCCAAGATGGCACAAAACCCCCACAAATGACCCCATTTTAGAAAGTAGACACCCCAAGCTATTTGCTGAGAGGCATGTTGAGTCCATGGAATATTTTATATTTTGCCACAAGTTGCGGGAAAATTACAAACTTTTTTTTTTTTTTTTTTTTTTCACAAAGTTGTCACTAAATGATATATTGCTCACGCATGCCATGGGCATATGTGAAATGACACCCAAAATAAATTCTGCTGCTTCTCCTGAGTACGGGGATACCACATATGTGGGACTTTTTGGGAGCCTAGCCGCGTACGGGGCCCCGAAAACCAAGCACCGCCTTCAGGCTTTCTAAGGGCGTTACAGTTTTGAAGGCCATAAAATGCCAAGATGGCACAAACCCCCCCCCCAAATGACCCCATTTTGGAAAGTAGACACCCCTAAATTTAGGGGTACACTAGTGAGACTAGGTAATAAATGGCGGGTGCCCTGAAACTATAAAAAAATAACTAACCAACCAGCGTCACCTGTAACAGTTATATGGTGATCACTGGTGAAAGGGTTAACTAGGGGGCAATCAGGGGGCTTTATGCAGTAGTATATGGGGGTCCCTGGCGCTATAAAAAGCTGCAGCGAACCTAAATACCTACCTGCCTAACTAGCGTCACCTGTGACACTAATACAGCGATCAGAAAAACGATCGCTTATTAGGCTGGGTTCACACTGGAGCGATGCGGGAACGCCACGAATGCGCGGCGGGTTCCCGCATCGCATGCCTCCCGGCGGCAGTTCACACTGCCCTATGCGAACTGCTGGGAGTGTCAGTGAAATGTTACTGACACCCCCAGATCAGTTCGCAAATCGCAGTGCGATCTGCAAACTCGGATCGCATGGTGTGAACACCCATGCGATCCGATTCTGCTGCGGGCCAAAAAAAGGGTCCCGTGCGAATTTGCGGCGGGTGCGGCGAATGGCTGAACTCGAATCGCACAGAGATCGGATGTGATTTGCACTGCAGTGCGGTGCGAATCACATCCGTTCTCATAAACCGCTGCAATGTGAACCCAGCCTTAGTGACACTGGCGACGGGGGGTGATCACGGGGTTAAACCTTTATTGGGGGGGTTAGGGGGGTACCTTAGAACTAAAGGGGGCTAACCCTAACTGCCCTAACAGTTATTAGTCACAAATGACACCCGCCGGGTGATCAGGGGGTTAAACCTTTATTAGGTAATAAATGGCGGGTGCCCTGAAACTATAAAAAATAACTAACCAACCAGCGTCACCTGTAACAGTTATATGGTGATCACTGGTGAAAGGGTTAACTAGGGGGCAATCAGGGGGCTTTATGCGGTAGTATATGGGGGTCCCTGGCGCTATAAAAAGCTGCGGCGAACCTAAATACCTACCTGCCTAACTAGCGTCACCTGTGACACTAATACGGCGATCAGAAAAATGATCGCTTATTAGGCTGGGTTCACACTGGAGCGATGCGGAAACGCCGCAAATCCGCGGCGGGTTCCCGCATCGCATGCCTCCCGGCGGCAGTTCACACTGCCCTATGCGAACTGCTGGGAGTGTCAGTGAAATGTTACTGACAACCCCAGATCAGTTCGCATATCGCAGTGCGATCTGCAAACTCGGATCGCATGGTGTGAACACCCATGCGATCCGATTCTGCTGCGGGCCAAAAAAAGGGTCCCGTGCGAATTTGCGGCGGGTGCGGCGGGTGTGGCGGGTGCGGCGGGTGCGGCGAATGGCTGAACTTGAATCGCACAGAGATCGGATGTGATTTGCACTGCAGTGCGGTGCGAATCACATTCGTTCTCATAAACCGCTGCAATGTGAACCCAGCCTTAGTGACACTTGCGACGGGGGGTGATCACGGGGTTAAACCTTTATTGGGGGGGTTAGGGGGGTACATTAGAACTAAAGGGGGCTAACTCTAACTGCCCTAACAGTTATTACAGTCACAAATGACACCAATGCAAAAAAAAAAAAAAAAAAAAAAAAAAATGACATTGGTGTCACTGTGACTGGGGGGCAGGGGTAATTGGGGGGGGTGATCGGGGGGTAAAGGGGGGGTGTGAGTGTGCCTGGCATGTTCTACTGTGTGTGTAGAGTGTTGGTGCAACTCACCGATCCGCTCTCCTCCGTGTCGGAACGAAAAATACCGACACGGAGGAGAGAATACATCACTTCCTCTCCTGTGTTTACATTACAGGAGAGGAAGTGATGTCACGGGGGATTCCTATTCGTCGGGAGCGATCGCGAGGGGGTGGCCATGAATGAATGGCCGCCCCCTCGTCCCGGATCGCTCCCGGACGAAAACCGACCGCCGCAGGCACCGGGCGGGGGCCCGATCGGGCCCCCGACCCGCGGGAGGCAAGGGACGTACATGTACGCCAATATGCCTGCCCGTGCCATGCTGTCGACGTACATCGTCGTGCGGCGGTCGGCAACTGGTTAAACCTCACCAACATGCTATGGTAGGCCCATATCCACCTAGTCTAGTCACTTAAAATGTCTTTTGTCAGCTCCATTGTATTGCTTTATCCTAAAACCAAACATTTAATATTATTCCAAATGGTCTGTGTCCCCTTAACTGAATCCCCCCCCCCCTTAATAGTATCCCAAATGGTCTGTGTGTCCTTTAACTGGATCTTCCCCCACTTAATATAATTCCAACTAGTCTGCGTGTCCTTAAATTAATGTTGAATTATATATTGTATTTTTAACCCACTTCAACCCTGGAATGATTTTCCCCCTTCCTGACCTTCAGCACTTTTTTTTGTGATTTGGCAGTGCGTTGTTTGAATTGACAATTGTGCGTCCTTGTAACATGGCTCCTCCTAGTAAATTATCTTCATTTTATTAGCACAAATAGAGGTTTTATTTGGTTGTCTTTGATCACCTCTGCTTTTTTATTTTTTGCGATTAACCACCAACAAAACCAAACCGCATTTTCATAAATATGCATTATTTTTCACTTTTCGCTATAAGAAATATAGCCCCAAAAATATATCACCCTGATTTTTTTGGACATCATTTTATGCTGATACGTATTCTTAAACAAATTTGTTCAAATGAATCGCAATAAGCGTTTATTGATTGTTTTGTGCAAAAGTTCTATCGTATCCAAAATATGGTCTATTTTGCTGGCATTTTTAAAATCTTGCCATTTTTGTAAATAGTAATGGCGGTGCTAACCGTTTTTATTTTTTTTATTGTGACTGCCACATTATGGCGGACACATTGGCCAATTTCCATACATTTTTGGGACCATTGTCATTAATACAGTGATCAATGCTCTAAAATTGTATTGATTACTGTAAAAATGTCACATGCAGTGAATGTGTTGTTAAGCACAAGGGGGGCCGAGGAATGGTTTAAAGTGTATTCTGGGTGAGTGTTTATTAAGTGTCTGGGGGATGGGCTAGCAGTGACCTGACCCTGATCACTGCTCCCGATGACAGGGAGCAGACGATCGGTGTCCTGTGACTAGGCAGAAGCGGGAAAGAAAGTTTGTGTTGTAATGTACACTGTTTAATGTGCAAAAGTACTTATTTTGTTTTTTATGCTTTGCCTCCCCAGTTTCCTTCATCGCCACAGGAATGGCAGACTGTGGCATCCCATTTTGCCACCCGTTGGGACTTTCCGAACTGCGGTGGGGCGATAGATGGGAAGCACGTCCACATTGTGCCACCACCCCATTCGGGGTCGTACTATTATAACTACAAGGGGTTTCACAGTATTGTGTTAATGGCGGTGGTGTCGGCACAGTATGAATTTCTGTATGTGGACGTGGGGAAGAATGGCCGGATGTCTGATGGAGGAGTCTTCGCCCAGACGGAGTTCTACCGCCGTCTACAGACAGGTGGACTGGGATTGCCACCTGATTCCGATAATGTTGAAGAACTCCCCTTCGTCTTCATAGCTGATGAAGCTTTCAGTCTGGAAGAGCACGTCATGAGGCCATTCCTCCAAAGAACCCTCACCCCGGAGAGGAGGGTTTTCAACTGCCGGCTGGCCAGAGCGAGAAGAGTTGTTGAAAATGCCTTTGGAATAATGGCCAGCCGGTTCCGTGTTTTTCTTACTCCAATCAACCTTGCGGAATACAAACTTAACCATGTTGTACTTACATGCTGCATTTTGCACAACTATTTAAATAAGAACTCAACAAATTATTTATCTTCATTTGTGCCTGAGGCTGGACTTGGTCCCGAAACTATGACAGGCCTGGATACTGGCCGTACTGACTTGGCCCCCCAAAGTGCCGTGAGGTTCGGGAAAAATATGTAACTTATTTTAACGGTAGGGGGGCCATTGCAATGCCACAAAATCTTTAATTTTTAACAATTAAAATAATAAAAGAAGATCAAATCAGAATTTTGTTTTCTCGCTTGCTTTTGGTTTGTCCTGTCTCCTATGTTATCCTAGTGCACTTGTAGTGCCAAGTGTATTTTCATTAATTAAATAAGGCCCATTGTCACTGGAAACACAAAATCACTTTTCCCAAACTGGTATTGAGCATTGAAAGAATACGCCACACATTGTTGATTCTTCAAAATTTTAATTTGGCCACATTCACATGTGCCATTGAATATTTCTATGAAAATTTTTTCTTTTGGTGTTAATTTAAATTTCTTTTAAAAACATTTTTTATTTTCCTTTTTTTTATATTTTTCTAATTTGTTTTTTGTTTTTTTTAATTTTTGTTTTCTTTTTCGTAAAAAATATGAAAAATGTAACAACAATCAGCCACAATATTTATAATTTAGGAAGTAACAATCTTAAGTAAAACAAGGGAAATGAAGAACATGATCGATATTATGGCGAAACTGATTATATTCTCCTCAAAATATCGATCATGTTCTTCATTTCCTGCTGCATATTGTCAATCCGATTCTTCAGGAGATCCAGGCTAGTTCACATGGCATCTATTTCCCCATTCCAGCACATTATCTGGCCAATCAGTCTTTGTGCGCTGTCACTGGAAAACGGGGCCCTTTCCACAACCAGAACATCACCTACAATAGATGATAAAAATTGTTTAAAAAAATATGCAGTCATACATGGATTTCAACAAGCTGGGGTGTCAGACACTCACCTGGTGGGGTGCCCATCTCCCCTACTTCCTCCACCTCTCCTTCCTCAACCTCTCCTTCCTCCACATCCTCGGGGGGGGGGGGGGGGGCACTGGTGCTTGGAAATGTGTCCCTTTCCACAACCAGAACATCACCTAAAATAGATGTAAAAACATGTGTTTGGAAATATGCAGGTATACATCGATTACCTGAAGCTGTGGTGTCAGACACTCACCTGGTGGGGTGCCCATCTCCTCTCCTTCCTCCACCTCTCCTTCCTCCACATGCACATCCACGGGGGGTTGGGGCTAACCTCACATTCATGCTGGCAAGGGCGGCGGTCCCTGGGAACCTGCTTTGTGAGTCTTTTCTCCCCTATGAGAAATTAACAACAAAAAAGGTATACTTAGCACACAGATATTTAAGGCCAGAACTAGGAAGATGAAACCTTGATTAGAAGTGTTGTACAATTGTCGGTTTATGAAGAGATGCAAAATGTGAAGACATGATAAATCAATTCACTTTGCCAAAAACTACAATAATTCGCTTTTTGTGCCAAGTTTCACACATGCCCAACCCCCCCCCCAAGTATACCAAGGAAGCCCGTGTGGTTTACCCTAATAAATGTTCTCTGGTGTCCCACACTTTTGCTCATGAGTGAAGATGTGTTTTTAACCAGCTGCCAAGTGTCCTCTCCTTCAATTCCACTGAATGTTCTTTTCTAGTCATTGTAGTTTGAAACACATCTAAACCACAATGTCCTAATCTTTTTTTTGTTCATAAAAATTACACTGCAAAAAAATGAGTATTAAACCGTGTATCATAAAAGAGGTTTGACACGAACAACGAACGAGGGTTTGTTATTAACGATACGATTACTATATCCACCAACATGAAAGCAGCAATTTTTTACATTGTACAAAGGTAAAGCATATGGATCAGTATGCAATAATCATAATAGGAACACACGACAAGTACTTACTTTTTTTAAGAACTTTCTTGATCCTTCTGTACTGATCCAGCTCCCTCAATTTAAGGTCAGACCACTGTTTCCTCAATTGGTCTTTTGACCGTCGTACCCCAAAACGATTGTGCAGGGTCTTAACTACTTTGGCCATGATTCTGGCCTTGCGCAAGTTCGGATGGGTGTATGGTCCATGCTTGCCATCATAATCCTTACTTCGCAAGATTGCCACCATCTCCACCATCTCTTCAAATGCCATATTTGAGGCCTTAAATCTCCTCTTTCCGGATTGGGACGTTTGTGGCTCCGGGGATTCGTGACTACTGGAGTCATTATCAAGCACCTGTTGTGTTTCCGCCATGTTTCTCCTACTGCGCACCGTAGAGAAAAGGGGGCGGGAAATATTCTTGTAAAAGAACGTCATGGGCGGGCAACGCAGGCATGGTTCTACGCGTGCGCACTGTATATAACGCCAAAATGCACATTTCGTACGTGCTTACGTACGTTATGTGCGCACAAAAGGGCGGGAAAAAAAGACTTGACCAAAAGAATGTCATGGGCGGGCAACGCAGGCATGGTTCTACGCGTGCGCACTGTATATAATGCCAATATGCACATGTCGTACGTGCTTACGTATGTTATGTGCGCACAAAAGGGCGGGAAAAAAAGACTTGTCCAAAAGAACGTCATGGGCGGGCAACGCAGGCATGGTCTCTACGCGTGCGCACTGTATATAATGCCAAAATGCACATGTCGTACGTTCTTTAGAGAAAATAGGAACGGAAGTTGTGAGCAAGCAAAACGAAGGTAAGTTTAAAAAAAATCCCCAAATCAGTGGCATATCCTGCTTAGAGATTGGGGTCTATATTGGGCTAAGATTAGGAGAGTCTGGGCTAACATTATTGTTTTTGGCTTGTGTATTGTCTTTCAGAAAAATGAATCAGAAATTTAAAGATCCTGAATTTTTGAGTCTATTTATTGACAAATACAAAGAGCTGACAAATCTGTGGCAAGTAAAGCACATTGATTATTATAATAAACCAGTAAGGAGGGCAACGCTGGAGAAACTTCTGGCATTTGTGCAGACTTGGATCCCAGAGGCAGACGTGGACTTTGTGGAAAAGAAAATTCAAATATTGAGAAATATGTACTGAAAGGAGAATAAGAAAATCCTTAAATCCATCACATCAGGAGCAGCACCAGGTGATGTGTATGTACCCAGGCTGTGGTACTTTGACAAACTATGGTTTCTTGGCGACCAGAGTAAGGCCAGGGAATCGCTTTCAACCCTTCCCTCCACCCTTCCCTGCAGCATTCCCTCCACCTCAGCAGAGGCTGATGAGCAAGCTGAGCCTTCCATCCTGGAAGAAGCGGATGCACCCAGCTGGAGCCAGGTAGTTTGTTACAATAAATAGTGATATTCATAATATTAATGATGTTAACTAGATGTTATAATTTAAACGCTATTATTGATGTTAAAAAAACAAATATTTTGACATATCAATTTACAGTAGTGGCCACAAATGTTTGTCACCAGCAGAAACAAGAAATAGTGGTGTCATAATGATACTCTTTTATATGTATTAACAGAATTTTGAAGTCAGGAGCTGAAAATTTTTTATGATTGATGAACAAAAAACTAAAACGATGTCCCTTTTTTATACACAGGATGAGCTCAGCCAGGAGGAAGGTGTGGAAAGTGGCAGGCAGGAGGAGGCTGGGCCCACTGTCAGCCAGGAGGTGGCCGGGCCCACTGTCAGCCAGGAGGTGGCCGGGCCCACTGTCAGCCAGGAGGTGGCCGGGCCCACTGTCAGCCAGGAGGTGGCCGGGCCCACTGTCAGCCAGGAGGTGGCCGGGCCCAGTAGAAGACTCACACAATCGCAGGTGCCTCCCCTCCGTCTTCCGGCAAAAAGGCAAAAGAAGATGACGGTCACACAGGAGGAATCCTTGCGTCTCATTCGAGAGGCTACAAATGTCTTAAGGAGCCCCCCTGAAGCTGAAGAGGCCTATGGCTGCTATATAGCCAGCCGGTTGCAGCAATTGGAGATGGGACAACGCCTCCAGTGTGAGAATCATTTTCTCGGCCTTGCAGAAGGGGCTGAGTGGCGAATTAACTGCCACCAGCGAAATTGTGGATCAAGTTCCTCCTGTTCCTCCTCCTCCTGCTGCCACAAGTACACCACCGGAGACACAGCCTCACAGGAAGGCTGCTGAAAAGTCTGCAGGGAAGGGTGCAGTGAAGGGTGGAGCGAAGAGAAGAAAGTGATGACCTGGCTTCACTCTGGTCTGACCAAAGACGCAGCCTGTTGTACCACAGCCTGGGGACATATATACCATCTGCTGCTGCTCTTGATCTCTGGGATTCAGGGACCATATTGTACTTCTCAATATGTGAATTTTCTTTTCCACAGACTTTAATGTTTGCCCTGGGGCCAAAAGGCTACACAAATGTCACAAGTTTCTCCAGTGTTGCCTTCATTTTTTTTTTTGTTGAACCAGAATAAATGGATATTTTTTTTGGAAAATATAATTGCCTATGTGTTTTTTGGTCAAAGACATTTCTAAAAGACAATGTGAAATTAACAAGGGACACCAACCTCCTTGAGGTTCCAAAAAAAAAAAAATGTTATTGTGGTAACTTGTCACCAGAATAAAAATAAAAAGGTTATTGTGGTAATGACACACACAAAATAAAAAGGTTATTGTGGTAATGACACACACAAAATAAAAAGGTTATTGTGGTAATGACACACACAAAATAAAAAGGTTATTGTGGTCATGAAAAAACAAAAAAAACAAAAAAAAGGTTTTTGGTGTTAACTTGACAGAATAATTAAATATGGAGATCACAAGAAAATAATTGGTAAAGAATTATACGAAAAATATGGATGAAAAAATTAAAAAAAGACGACTACCAAAAAAAAAAAAAAACATTATTACTGAGATGGGGCTTTAAACTAAAAACAAGATCATTCATGAGATGAGGAGAAATAAGCCAGAAATGTGTTTTGTGAGAACTCTGTGAGTGAATATGAGCAGCAAAGCAACTTCGTTCTTCTAGCATTATAAAGAAGATGCGCTGCATTTAAACGAGCACAGAATTTGCAGCATGACGAATGTGCTACTTCCAATACGAACTGGAGTTTTACAAGACCGAGCACTTCCGTCTCGTACTTGCTTCAGAGCATGCGTCGTTTTTGGTCTGTCGGAACAGCATACAGACGAGCGGAATTCTACATCTGGGTCCGGCGGAGTTCCGTCGGAAAAATTTGAAGCATGTTCCATTTTCTAAAGTCCGTCAGACTTTTGCGAATCAAAAGTCCGTTGCAGCCCACGCACGATCGAGTAGTCTGCCGGAATCATTCCGTCGGACTTTGGATGTTGAAAAGTCCGCTCGTGTGTACGCGGCATAAGAGTCAGCCGGTGTTCCGCCAGTGACCCTCTCACGAAGGTTTGGACTTAGCTGCATGCTGACCCCAGGTCACGACCCCCGGGTTCACCCTGCTCGCTAGGGAAGTACCCGAAGACACTGTAGACAAGGATGGATGGATGAAGCAAGGAAAGCCAGGTAGTGAGCCAAGGTCAGGGTGGGCTGCAGACAACGTATTAAGAACAAGCCGGGTCGGTACACAGAAGGTCAGATCACGAGAAGACAGGTAAACAGGTTACACAGTCGAGCTAGGAACAAACGTTGCTCAAGCAACCAATAGCAGGTTTGAAAGGGGTTTAAATAGAGAAGCACATGAGGGCTGGACAGGAAGTAGCAGGAAGGAATCATATATTAGGCAACAGGTGAAGGGCGTCGACACCCATAGCTGGGAGAGTGCACAGAGCTGAACACCAGACAGTGGACAACAGATGCCAGCCGACCCAATGCAGTAAAGGTGAGACACAGATCGGCTCCGCAGCTGATCTGTGACACCCTTGTAACGTGGATCAAGAAGGGTTGCCAGCCAGTACTGATCCCTCTCCTTGATACCACGAATCTGAGGGTCCTTTAGCAGGTTTTGCAGGATCAGGGAGGCCATGCAGCGTAGGTTTGCTGAGGCATTCGGTCCGGAGTCCTCTGGGTCACTAAGGACAACATGATCTGCAGCCACCTCCTCCCAGCCACGTACAAGTCCATGGGTTTCTGGGGACTGAAAACGATCCCTTGAAAACTGCTGCTGATGCTAAGTGCCAGGCTCCACCTCCATGCTGACACAATCCTCCTCCTCTTCCTGTGTGATAGGATGGCCTGCAGGAATACTGTCTAGATAAAGGGGGCCTTGAGAGGTAAGGAAGTCCTCCTCTTCCTTCCTCTGTTCTGCCTAAAGTGCCCTGTCCATTATTCTATGCAGTGTGTGCTCCAACAGGAAGACAAGAGGGACAGTATCACTGATGCATGCACTGTCACTGCTCACCATCCTCGTGGCCTCCTCAAATGTTGATAGGACAGTGCATGCATCCTTGTTCATTAGCCACTGAGGTGGTAAAAAAAAGCCAAGCTCCCCTGACCCTGTCCTGGTACCATACTCACACAGGTACTTATTGATGGCCCTCTGCTGTGTGTGCAACTGCTGCAGCATTGCCACTGTTGAGTTCCACCTGGTGGGCATGTCACAGATGAGGCGGTTCTTGGGCAGGTTGCATTCCTTTTGAAGGTCAACCAGCTGAGCACTAGCATTATATGACCTGCAGAAATGCCCACAGACTTTCCTGGGCTGCCTCAGGAGATCCTGTAATCCTGGGTACCTGCACAAGAACCGCTGCACCACCAAATTAAGGACGTGAGCCAAACAGGGAACATGGGTCAGGTGTCCCTGTTGGAGGGCGGAGAGGAGGTTGGGGCCATTGTCGCAAACCACCATTTCTGCCTGAAGCTGGTGGGGCATCAACCACCTCTGAACCTGCCCCTGCAGAGCTGCCAGAATCTCTCCCCCAGTGTGGCTCCTGTCCCCTAAGCAGACCAACTCAAGCACCGCATGGCATCTTTTGCCTGAGTGCTTGCATAGCCCCTAGAACACCTACGGAGCACCGCTGGTTCCAAGAACAAATCTGCACAGGAAGAGGCCATAGAGAAAGAAGAAAAGGAGGGGGTGGAGGAGAGAGATGTGTCAGAATCACCATTACCAGCATTTTGGAGGCGTGGTGGCGGAACAAGCTCCAACATTACTGCACCCTTTCCGTCATCCTTCCCAGCTGCCAGCAGGGTTACCCAGTGTGCCGTGAAAGAAAGGTAACGTCCCTGTCCATGCCTGTTGTACCCTGAGTCAGCAGTAAGCACCTTACCGCTGACGACCTGTCCAATGAGGCCAAGAAATTGCCTTCCACATGCCGGTAGAGAGCCGGAATGGCCTTCCGAGAAAAAAAAAATTGTGTTTGGGAAACTGCCACTGAGGTACCACACATTCCAAAAATTATCGAAAGGGGGCAGAGTCTACCAGCTGAAAAGGCAGCAGTTGGAGTGCTAGCAATTTAGCCAAAATAACATTCAGCCGCTGAGCATCTGGATGGCTGGGACAGAATTTCTATCAACGGTTTAGCAACTGGGGTAAGGAAATGTGCCTGCTACAATTGGATTTAGGTGTACCGCTAGCAGATTACCCACAAGTGCTAGGGACACCTAATTCTAAACCTTCATACCTCTCAGTGCAGGTCTCTGAGAGGACTGCAGGTATAGTGGGGTTGGAGATCCCAGCTGATGAGAAGCAAGGAGAGGTCCGCCTTGTCCTTTTTGGGTCTACTGTTGCCAACGGACTGCATGGGAGCTCGACATATGTCTGGTCAAGCATATGGTGCCCAAGTGGCCGCTGTTTTGGCCACGCTTGATACGCTTCAGACATATGTTGCAAACAGCAACAGTGCAGTCTGCTGCACACGTCTCAAAAAAGGCCCACACCAAAAAATGTTTGAAAAAATGCGCAGAGTCAGCAGCGCCCTGCACATGTGGAGCTCTGTGGTGTGCTGCAGTCGGTTGGCTGTCCTTAAGCTGGCCCCTGGAGGGCATTTTGCCTCATTGGAGATGTTCCTCCTCCTCCTCCTCCTCTCTTCTATCAGGCACCCACGTAGTCAGTGACCTTATCATCCCCTCCCTCCTTGCCACTGGAGCAAACCTGGTAGTGTGCTGCAGCTGGGGGGAACATGACTGCCAGTTTCTTGTCCTTCTTGGGCACCCCCTCCCTCTGGGCTCATGTTACTGCCTTCATCCTCAACCTAAGTACCATCATCAGAGCCTTCAAAATGCTGTGCATCCTCCTGCAACATGTACCCAACACCGTGGTTGAACAGGTCAGGGGATTCCTCAGGACATGATGGTGGGGCTAGGAAAGGAGTGACTGATGCCATTAAGCTGATGGAGTAGGCCGCTTTGGCAGCTGCACTGGCAGCCAAACTTGTCTTAGCCTGGGTGACAGAGGAAGAGGAGGATAAGGACGGCTTTGTGATCCACTCTACCAACCCTTCTGCATGTTGTGGCTCAACGCGGCAAGCTGTCGAAAAAAGGGACAAGCATGTCCCACGGGCACGTGCTGAGGAAGCACCATGTCCATGACCAGCACTGTTGGCTGTAGACACAGAGCCTGCTTGCCCTCTTTTAGTGGCCTGTGTGCATCTAGATTTCCTTGCTGGCCTGACATGCTGTAAAATTGGATTAACAAAACACCACCTGAAGTTTACTTGAAAAATTACACCGGGAATGGCCTGCAGTCAGGTATAGGCTTGGCTAGACTAGAATACAGTGGATATATATGTAGGAGACAGTATATATTTTATGCACTGCACATCACTGAATCACCGGCCTGCCTGTCTGAAAGAGTATTTAAAAATGTACCCCAGGATCTGCCTGCAGTCAGATATAGGTTTGGCTAGACTAGAATGCAGTGGATATATATGATATATATTTGTTGGATACTGTATATATATTTAATGCACTGCAGATCACTGAATCACTTGCCTGCCTGCCTGAAAGTGTATTTGAAATTGTACACCAGCAATGGCCTGCAGTCAGATATAGGCTTGGCTAGACTGGAATGCAGTGGATATATATATATATATATATATATATATATATATATATATATATGTTGGACACTGTATATATATTTTATGCACTGCAGCTCACTGAATCGCCTGCCTGCCTGAAAGTGTATTTGAAAACGTACAGCAGGAACTACCTGCAGTCAGATATAGGCTTGGCTAGACTAGAATGCAGTGGATATATACAGTATCTCACAAAAGTGAGTACACCCCTCACATTTTTGTAAATATTTTATTACATCTTTTCTTGTGACAACACTGAAGAAATGACACTTTGCTATAATGTAAAGTAGTGAATGTACAGCTTGCATAACAGTGTAAATTTGCTGTCCCCTCAAAATAACTCAACACACAGCCATTCATTTCTAAACCGCTGGCAACAAAAGTAAGTGAAAATGTCCAAATCGGGCCCAAAGTGTGAATATTTTGTGTGGCCACCATTATTTTCCAACACTGCCTTAGCCCTCTTAGGCATGAAGTTCATCAGAGTTTTACAGGTTGCCACTGGAGTCCTCTTCCACTCCTCCATGGCAACATCACAGAGCTGGTGGATCTTAGAGACCTTGCGCTCCTCCACCTTCCATTTGAGCATGCTCCCCAAATGCTCAATAGGGTTTAGGTCTGAAGACATATTTGGCCAGTCCATCACCTTTATCCTCAGCTTCTTTAGTAAGGCAGTGGTCATTTTGGAGATGTCTTTGGGGTCATTATCATGTTGAAATTCTGCCATGTGGCCCAGTCTCTGAAGGGAGGGGATCATGCTCTGCTTCAGTATGTCACAGTACATGTTGGAATTCATTGTTCCCTCAATGAACTGTAGTTCCCCTGTGCCAGCAGCACTGATGCAGCCCCAGACCATAACACTCCCACCAAAATACTTGACTGTAGGCAAGACATATTTGTCTTTGTACTCCTCACCTGGTTGCCGCCACACACGCTTGACACTATCTGAACCAAATAAGTTTATCTTGGTCTCATCGGACCACAGGACATGGTTCCAGTAATCCATGCCCTTAGTCTGCTTATCTACACCAAACCATTTTCAGCTTTCTTGTGCTTCAACTTTAAAAGAAGCTTATCTGTGGGATGACAGCCATGCAGACCAATTTGATGCAGTGTGCGGCGTATAGTCTGAGCACTGACAGGCTGACCCCCCCACCCCTTCAATCTCTGCAGCAATGCTGGTAGCGCTCATACGTCTATTTCCCAAAGACAGCCTCTGGATATGACGCTGAGCACGTGCACTCAACTTCTTTGGTCGACCATGGCGAGGCCTGTTCTGAGTGGAACCTGTCCTGGTAAACCGTTGTATGGTCTTGGCCATCGTGCTACAGCTTAGTTTCAGAGTCTTGGCAATCTTCTTATAGCCTAGGCCATCTTTATTTAGAGCAACAATTATTTTTTTCAGATCCTCAGAGAGTTCTTTGCCATGAGGTGCCATGTTGAACTTCCAGTGACCAGTATGAGAGAGTGAAAGTGATAACACCAAATTTAATACACCTGAGACTTTGTAACACTAATCAAGAGTCACGAGTCACATGACACCGGGAGGGAAAATGGCTAATTGGGCCCAATTTAGACATTTTTGACTTGGGATGTACTCACTTTTGTTGCCAGCAGTTTAGACATTAATGGCTGTGTGTTGAGTTATTTTGAGGGGACAGCAAATTTACATCATTATACAAGCTGTACACTCACTTCTTTACATTGTAGCAAAGTGTCATTTCTTCAGAGTTGTCACATGAAAAGATATAATAAAATATTTACAAAAATTTGAGGGGTGTTCTCACTTTTGTGAGATACTGTATATGTTGTAGACTGTATATATATATATATATATATATATATATATATATATATATATATATTGCACTGCAGATCACTGAATCACTTGCCTGCCTGCCTGAAAGTGTATGTGAAAACGAACACCAGCAATGGCCTGCAGTCAGATATAGGCTTGGCTAGACTAGAATGCAGGGGATATATATATGTAGGAGACTGTATATATATTTTATGCATTGCAGATCACTAAATCACCTGCCTGCCTGAAATTGTATTTGAAAACATACACCAGCAACTACCTGCAGTCAGATATAGGCTTGGCTAGACTAGAATGCAGTGGATATATATGTAGGAAACAGTATATATATATTTTATGCACTGCAGATCACTGAATAACCTGCCTGGCCAGCCTGCCTGAAAGTGTATTTGAATACGTACTCCAGGAATGGTCTGCAGTGAGATCTAGCTAAACTGGATACAGTGGATATATATATACCAGTCTGACTGTATAAATATATTAAATACACTGCAGCTAAGTGAATCAACTGCCTGCGTGAAGTATATTAGAAACAGTACAGCAGGAACGGTCTGCAGTGAGATCTAGCTAACTGAATAAACTGCATGCTCAAAGTAAATTAAATAAAATTACTCTATCTCTCTCTGTCTATCTCTCTCTCCACAAGCAACACCCAATTGTGGCTTTCTTTGCTGACGGTGCTGTGATTGGCCAAAGCATGCGGCCTGCACATCTGCCTTGTGTAGTGTGTTGCTGGCGGAGAGAGAGATAGCGAGAGAGAGAGAGTCATGTTATTTAATTTACATCACTCCCCATAATGCACTGTCATCGTTCGACGAAGATCGAACATTATGGGGTGTTCGCTCCAAATTCGAGCGGGCGTCATGCCCCATAATGCACGGTGACTACGCAGTGCATTATGGGGCGTGACGCGCCGGTCAAATTTGTCGCGCACACCTCATAATGTTCGATCTTCGCCGACCGATCTGACAGCCGATGTTCGAGTCAAACTCATTTTAAAATAAATAGCTCCATCTCAGTATTTGCTGATGATACAAAACTCATGTTTGACTTGAACTCTAAGCTCATCCCTACTCATAAATGCCTAATTTACAAATATGATCTATTGGCATTGTTGAGATCAAATGTACCTGGATAGAAAACAGGTTACAGGACGGTATCCAGAGGGTGGGGATTAATGCCATTTTGTAAGCCGGGTATCCCAGGGCTCCATTCTGGGATCAATTCTGCTTAACTTGTTTATAAATGATATCTAGTTTAAAATAAATAGCTCCATCTCAGTATTTGCTGATGATACAAAACAAAGCAGGGCAATAACTTCACAACATGATACAATAGAGTAATTTTACAAGAAGACTTTTGAGGAGAGGGGCGAGCAGCTATATGGTAGATGAGGTTTAATATTGAAAAATATAAAGAAATACACTTGGGAGCTAAAAATATTAATGCAAGTTACACGCTGTGGGGGAGAACCTCTGTGGGCAGGGCCGCTGATAGGGCAGTACAACCGGCCCTGTTGTACCAGGCCCGGCCCTATCAGCTGCATAAAAGGGCCTGGCCAGCATCACAGCTCATTGCTTCATTCAATTCTTTTTTTTTTAATCGGGCTTGGTAAACTTCTCCCCCGTTCCTACTTGTTTTATGGAGCAGGGTTAAACCATCTTCCTGAGTCCCATCAGGTCAATACAGGGGCCCAGGTACACACAGTGGAGGGACTAATTCTTCATTTTCGGGAGCGGATGTATATCATTCCGACTGCACTATCATTTATTAATTTTTTTAGTATCATATTTTTTTATGGGTATAATGAGGCAGGATGTGGTTAAGCTCCGGTCTCGTGTCTCAGAGATTGAGCAACGGATAAGCCTCACAGAAGACACTGTCACAAAGCATTCGTCTGCCCTCCGCAGCCTGCAAACGAAGATGAAAGCACTGGAATATAAAGCTGGTGAACGGTGAACCGCAATAGAAGAAATAATCTCCGTATTGTGGGCCTGCCCGAGGGAGTGAAGGGGACTAATTCTGCGATGTTTGTGGAGGATCTACTGCGTACTCTGCCGCCCAATGCTCACTTCTCTCCCTACTTTTCTGTAGAGAGAGCACACAGTGTCCCACCCAGGCCGAGCATCTTGGGGCCCCACCGAGTACTTTCATCATGCAGCTTCTGAATTTCCGGGACAGAGATAAGGTACTTCATGCCGCTGGGGTGCAGGAAGAAGTCCGCTATCAAAATGGCAAGCTACTCATATTCCCTGACTACTCCATCGAGAAACAGAAACTCGGGAAGTCTTTTGATCAGGTGAAGGCAGCATTGTGGGCCCGTAACATTCTCTATAGTGTCCTGTTCCCTGCTCACTTGAGGGTCCAAGATGGAGAGTAGGGATGAGCTTTGCATTCGAGTCGAACATACGTTCGGCTCGAACATCGGCTGTTCGCTCGTTCGGCGAATACCGAACGTTATGGGCCGTTCGCGTCAAATTCGTGTGGCGCTCATGGCCCACAATGCACTGCGCCATCGCAGTGCATTGCTGGCTCATGATTGGCCAAGCATGCACTGTAACCCCGCATGCTTGGCCATTCACAGCGCCGGCAGCGAGGGGAGCCATGATTGGCCACAGGCAGGATGCCTGCGGCCAATCATAGCTCAGGCTGTGTAATACACGCCCCACACTATATAAGGCCGCCAGCACGGCGGCCTTGTGTAGTGTGTTGCCGTCTGTAGGAATTAGTGGGTGTTCTGTGTACCTGTGTTCTGTGTACCTTCAACACAGTATACACCGTTCATTATCGGCCGATTTTGTGTTCTTGCTCTTCTGTAGTGGTTGTTGTCTGCGTGCCCTGACCGCAGTATACACCATTATATCCACTTATATAGCTAGCTATCTTGCTCTTTTTAAATAGAGCTTGCAGTCAGCTGTAGGAAATTGTGCGTGCTGTCTGCGTGACCTGACCGCAGAATACACCGTTATATCCACCTATATAGCTAGCTATATTGCTCTTTTTAAATAGAGCTTGCAGTCAGTTGTAGGAGATTGTGCGTGCTGTCTGCGTGCCCTGACCGCAGAATACACTGTTATATCCACCTAAATAGCTAGCTATCTTGCTCTTTTTAAATAGAGCTTGCAGTCAGTTGTAGGAGATTGTGCGTGCTGTCTGCGTGCCCTGACCACAGAATACACTGTTATATCCACCTAAATAGCTAGCTATCTTGCTCTTTTTAAATAGAGCTTGCAGTCAGTTGTAGGAGATTGTGCGTGCTGTCTGCGTGCCCTGACCGCAGAATACACCGTTATATCCACCTATATAGCTAGCTATCTTGCTCTTTTTAAATAGAGCTTGCAGTCAGTTGTAGGAGATTGTGCGTGCTGTCTGCGTGCCCTGACCGCACAATACACCGTTATATCCACCTATATAGCTAGCTATCTTGCTCTTTTTAAATAGAGCTTGCAGTCAGCTGTAGGAGATTGTGCGTGCTGTCTGCGTGCCCTGACTGCAGAATACACTGTTATATCCACCTATATAGCTAGCTATCTTGCTCTTTTTAAACAGAGCTTGCACAGTCAGCTGTAGGAGATTGTGCGTGCTGTCTGCATGCCCTGACCGCAGAATACACCGTTATATCCACCTATATAGCTCGCTATCTTGCTCTTTTTAAATAGAGCTTGCAGTCAGTTGTAGGAGATTGTGCGTGCTGTTTGCGTGCCCTGACCGCAGAATACACTGTTATATCCACCTATATAGCTATTTATCTTGCTCTTTTTAAATAGAGCTTGCAGTCAGTTGTAGGAGATTGTGCGTGCTGTCTGCGTGCCCTGACCGCAGAATACACCGTTATATCCACCTATATAGCTAGCTATCTTGCTCTTTTTAAATAGAGCTTGCAGTCAGTTGTAGGAGATTGTGCGTGCTGTCTGCGTGCCCTGACCACAGTATACACCGCTATATCCACCTATATAGCTAGCTATCTTGCTCTTTTTAAATAGAGCTTGCAGTCAGTTGTAGGAGATTGTGCGTGCTGCCTGCGTGCCCTGACCACAGTATACACCGTTATATCCACCTACATAGCTCTTCTCTAATTGAGCCATCTGCTATCTGCAGGAGTTAGTGGGTGTTGTGTGTGCGTCCAGCACAATATACACTACCCAATTGCTGGTTTTCCCATCTCCTTTCAGGCCATTACCATGTTTGGAAGGCCAGCAAGGAGAGGCAGACTGGCGCGAGCCGATAAAAGAGGGAAAGCAGGCTCTGTGTCTAGAGACAACAGTGCTGGTCATGGACGCGGTGCATCGTCATCATCAGCACGTGGCCATGGGACACGCTTGTCCTTCTTTTCGGCAGCTGGACATGTTGAGCCGCAACATGTCGAAGACTTGGTAGAGTGGATGACCAAGCCCTCTTCATCCTCCTAATCCTCTCTCACCCTGGCTCAGGGTACTAGTAAAGCAGCTGCCAATGCATCGTCTTCCCTCCTCTCAATGTCATCATCAGTGACTCCTTCCCTAGACCCACCACGTCCTTCTGAGGAGTCTCATGAACTCTGAGCACAGTGTTGGGTACATGCTCCAGGAGGATGCCCAGTGTTTTGTAGGCTCTGATGATGATACTCAGCTAGAGGAAGGCAGTAGCGTGAGCGCATAGAGAGGGGATGCTCAAGAAGGACAGCAATCTGGCAGTCATGTTCCACAAGCTGCAGAATACTGCCAGGTTTGCTCCAGTGATGAAGATGGAGGGGATGATGAGGGCACTGACTCCACGTGGGTGCCTGGTAGGAGAGAGGAGGAGGAGGAGGCACATGTCCAAAGAGGCAGGATGCCCTCCGGGGGCCAGCTTAGGGGCAGCACACTGAATCACTCTGCGGTGTGACTGAATCACACCGCAGAGCTCCGCGTGCAGGGCGCTGCCTCTGCGCATTATTCTAAATGTTCTTTGGTGTGGGCCTTTTTTCAGACGAGTGCATCAGATCGCACCGCTGCTATTTGCAACATATGTCTCAAGCGTATCTCGCGTGGCCAAAACATCAGCCGCTTGGGCACCACATGCTTGACCAGACATATGTTGACCTGCCATGCAGCTCGTTGGCAAGCGTACCTCAAAGACCCACACCAAAGAACAAAGTGGACCTCTCCTTACTCCTCATCAGCTGGGATCTCAATCCCCACTAGACCTTCAGTCCGCTCTGAAACCTGCTCTGAGAGGAATGAAGGTGTAGAATTAGGTGTGTCACAGCCAAGTGCTTCCGGGCACTCTGCTAGCAGTACACCTACGTCCGATTATAGCAGGCAAATGTCCCTGCCCCAGCTGCTGGACCGCCGAAAGAAGTTCACTCCCAGCCATCTACATGCCCAGCGGTTGAATGCTAGCTTGGCTAAATTGCTAGCACTTCAACTGCTGCCTTTTCAGTTGGTAGACTCGACCCCCTTCCATGAGTTTGTACAATGTGCGGTTCCTCAGTGGCAGGTCCCCAAACGCCACTTTTTCTCACGGAAGGCAATTCCGGCTCTCTATCGGCATGTGTAAGGCAATGTCCTTGCTCGCTGGACAGGGCGGTCAGCGGTAAGGTGCATATTACCGCTGACTCATGGCCCAGAAGGCATGGACAGGGACGTTACCTGTCTTTCACGGCCCATTGGGTCACTCTTCTGGCAGCTGGGAAGGATGCAGGACAAGGTGCAGTAGTGTTGGAGGTTGTTCCGCCACCACGCCTCCAAAATGCTACTATTGGTTGTGACACACCTCTCTCCTCCACCCCTTCCTCTTCTTCTTCCTCCATGGCCTCTTCCAGTGCTCTGTCCTCAGAACCAGCGGTGCTCCGTAGGCGTTCCAGGGGCTACGCAAGTACGCAGGCAAAACGATGCCATGCCGTGCTTGCGCTGGTTTGTTTGGGGGACAGGAGCCACACTGGGGCAGATGTTTTGTCAGCTCTGCAGGGGCAGGCCGAGAGGTGATTGACGCCATGACAGCTTAAGCCAGGAATGGTGGTTTGCGACAATGGCACCAACCTCCTCTCGACCCTCCGACAGGGACAACTGACCCATGTGCCCTGTGTGGCTCACGTGCTTAACCTGGTGGTGCAGCGGTTCTTGGGCAGGTACCCGGGCTTACAGGATGTCCTGAAGCAGGCCAGGAAAGTCTGTGTGCATTTCCGCCAATCATTTAATGCCTGTGCTCGGCTGGCTGAGCTCCAAGAATCGCTTTATATGTGACATGCCCACCAGGTGGAACTCAACGTTGGCCATGCTACAGCGGCTGCACACGCAGCAGAGGGCCATCAATGAGTACTTGTGCGACTACGGCACCAGGACAGGGTCAGGGGAGCTCGGTTTTTTCTCACCACGCCAGTGGGGCATGATCAGGGATGCATGCACTGTCCTATCACCGTTTGAGGAGGCCACAAGGATGGTGAGCAGTGACAGTGCATGCATCAGTGACACTGTACCTCTTGTCCAACTCTTGGAGCATACGCTGCATGGAATAATGGACAGGGCACTTGAGGCAGAACAGAGGCAGGAAGAGGAGGACTTCCTTGCCTCTCAAGGCCCCCTTTATCCAGACAGTGTTCCTGCTGTGCCGCCCATCACACAGGAAGAGGATGAGGAGGAGGAGGATGATTGTGTCAGCATGGAGGTGGAGGCTGGCACTCAGCATCAGCAGCAGCAGCAGTCTTGTAGGGATGATTTACAGTCCCAAGAAACCCGTGGACTTGTAGGTGGCTGGGAGGAGGTAGCTGCGGATTATGTTGTCCTTAGTGACCCAGAGGACTCCGGACCGAATGCCTCAACTAACCTACGCTGCATGGCTTCCCTGATCCTGCAAAGCCTGCGGGAGGATCCTCATATTCTTTGGATCAAGGAGAGGGACCATTACTGGCTGGCCACTCTCCTTGATCCACGGTACAAGGGTAAGGTTGCCGACCTTATCTTGCCGTCGCAGAGGGAGCAGAGGATGAGACATCTCCGAGAGGCATTGCAGAAAGGTCTGTGCAACGCGTTCCCAGAGACTGGGAGTTTACAAACTCCTGGTCCTGGACAACATGTTGCTGAGGCATCGGTCAGAAGGAGCGGTGGAGAAGGTGGCCGTCTGACCGATGCGTTCAGACAATTTTTTAGTCCGCAGCCCCAAGGTATGATCGGTTCCAGCAACCATTGCCAGTGTCTGATTTACATGGTGCAGGAATACCTAGGGGCAAGGTCAGACTTGGACACCTTTCCCACCGAAAATCCTCTGGCTTACTGGGTCTTGAGAATGGATCACTGGCCAGAGCTTGCACAGTATGCAATTGAGCTACTGGCCTGTCCTGCATCCAGCGTTCTTTCGGGAACGCACCTTCAGTACTGCTGGTGGCTTTGTTACCGATCACAGGGTGCGCCTGTCCACCGACTTAGTTGATCGACTGACCTTCATCAAGATGAATCAGTCTTGGATCACCCACAGCTACCAAGCACCTGAAGCTGATGTAACCGAATTTTTGAAATATCACATCCATTCAAGACTGCCTATGCTGATGCTGAATAACTGTCCTGTTATGCTGATTGTCTATCCTCTTCCTCCTCCGCTGATATGTTGGAAGAACATTTTTGGTTCTGGGTGATGCCACCAGCCCAATTTTTCAGCCCCTGTTTAGGGGCGTTTAATTACAATTTTTGATGCAATACTTTGCAGCAGGGCTCATTCCTGCACCACAACTAGAGCATATGGGAGAGGTTGCAGTGTCGTGGCACCAGCACCAGTGCCTAAGGCCCAATTTTTCTGCCTCTGTTTAACAGGGGCGTTTAATTAAAATTTTTGATGCAATGCTTTGCAGCAGGGCTCATTCCTGCACCACAACTAGAGTATATGGGAGAGGTTGCAGTGTCGTGGCACCAGCATCAGTGCCTAAGGCCCAATTTTTCTGCCCCTGTTTAACAGGGGCGTTTAATTACAATTTTTGATGCAATGCTTTGCAGCAAGGCTCATTCCTGCACCACAACTAGAGTATATGGCAGAGGTTGCAGTGTCGTGGCACCAGCACCAGTGCCTAAGGCCCAATTTTTCTGCCCCTGTTTAACAGGGGCGTTTAATTACAATTTTTGATGCAATGCTTTGCAGCAGGGCTCATTTCTGCCCCACAACTAGAGTATATGGGAGAGGTTGCAGTGTTGTGGCACCAGCACCAGTGCCTAAGGCCCAATTTTTCAGCCCCTGTTTAACAGGGGCATGTAATTACAATTCTTGATATAATATTTCACAGGAGGGCCCGTTCCTGTGCCCACCCAGAGTAACTGTGAGGACTTATAGTGTTGTGGCACCAGCACCACAACCACCAAAGGTCAATTTTTCTACCACTGTTCAACAATGGCATGTAATTACAATTCTTGATATAATCGTTCACAGCAGGGCGCTCCAGCGCCCATCAAAAGTCACTTTGAGGGCTTACAATGTTGTGGCAACACCAACACCTTGTTCCGCCATTTCTGCAGAGCATATAGGGCAGGCCCCTACTTTCAAACATCCAACTTACAAACGTCTCCTACTTGCAAACGGAAGGAGACAACAGCAAGTGAGATGATAAAAGACGGACGGCAAAACAAATTATACAGGGGTGCTAACCCTTCCCTATGTTTTCAAACAAGCTTAAAAATAGATTTTTTGACTGGAGCTACACTTTAAAAATGTACCAGTTGAAAATTACAAACAGATTCTACTTAACACGACAAACCTACACAGTCCCTGTCTTGTTTGCACCGCCTGTATACTGCTGTTCTGAGTATATAGGGCCTGGGTATGGGGTTCCACTTAATATCCGTACAAGACCCAAAGGGGCTGGTAATGGGCAGGGGGGGCTACCCATGCCATTTTTCTCAATGATTTTCATCCATATTGCCGGAACCAGATATAACATTAAAACCGCAAGCAGTTTTAAATGACGTTATTTCCGTTAAATGTCATTTTGTGCAGGGACTGTTCTAAACACAGGAAACACGTGGAACTTCACAGGCATACTATAGACACCCCCCAGGCACGATATTTAAAGGAATATTTCACTTTTTTTTTCACTTTAATCGTCATTAAAATCAGTGCTCCCGTCAAAAAGGACATTTCTAAAAACATTTTAGGCATTGACCCATGTCCCCTGAGGCAGGAGCCAGGTCCCCAAACCCTTTTTAGGACAGTATCTTGTATATTAGCCATTAAAATTAGCAGTTTTTATTTCGAACGTTCGAGTCCCATAGACTTCAATGGGGTTCTAAAGCCCGTTCGAAAGTTCTGGTGCAAACCGAACTGGGGGGTGTTCGGCTCATCCCTAATGGAGAGTCAGTTCGCTTCTTCACTTCTCCGTGCGAGGCCTCGGCTTGGATTGATACTCTGTCACCTCATTGCTGATCGGCATGAAGGTGAGGTGTCCTACCTCTTACTTATTTCTCTGGATCTCTGATCACCCTGCACAGTGAGGTCCCCCCTCTTATTCTTTTTTTGCAGATGACTGCAGTTGTTTGGGATACCTCACATTGATTTGCACCATTGTGCTAGTAACCTACCTGGTCTCCAATTGTTCAAGGTATGTGCTGGCAAGTGGCAAGTGTTTTTTTTTTTACACGAAGATGTGATTTACCGCTCCATTTGGGAGGTTCTTTCACCAGGTCATATTGACTCTATGATCAATGACCCCATTGATCCTACTACTTGACTCAGACTTACATGTGGCCTTGTCCAGGAGGAATACAATTTAACAATGTTTAAAGCATAACCATATGCTACTTGATTGCAAGTATCTCTATGGTACTGAAGGTGCTTCTTTCAGTGGGCCAACCCATCTGGTTCACGTCCCTCTAGGGTTGTTTTAACTGACTGGTTGTTCGGGGTTTCATGCTCTCCATGTTTGGGATGGGGGTGCAGGGAGGGCGTGGGTTTAATTTCTCCTCAGGGATTGGTGAAGTTTGAGAACGCTTTTCTCTTCTTGATACTTTCTATATTGCTTGATGCTCTTTTTTCTGACTTATGCCCTGGAATACTGCATTGCTTACAAATAGTGTATTATGTGATGTACATCTGCCATCCGGTATCTCTCTCTTACCATTGGCGACATGTGTTACTTTAATCCTAATACTGTTATCTGTACGTATTCACCTATGTCTCAGCTCACTATAATCTCATGGAATGTCCAAGGCCTTAACTCAGCAATGAAACGGTCCCTAGTCTTTAAATTTCTCCAGAAGTACAAACCGCATGTCTGCATATTGCAGGAGACTCACCTCCAGGGCTCCAAAATTAATGGACTCTGGCAACCCTGGGTTAGTGAACATTTTCACACGACCTACTCCAATTATGCCCGGGTGTAAGTATTCAAATACTGGAGGTGCGTACTTACCCGGACGGGAGATATGTCATACTTCATGCTAGTGTATATGACAAAAAGATGGTTCTGGTGGGACTGTATTTGCCCCCTCCAGCTTCAATTACTATCCTAAATGACATCATGACCATGTCATTGAGTTATGAAACTTATATTTCTGATGGGTGACTTCAACATGGTTCTTTGCCCAGGCCTGGATATATTGCAGGGGGTGACATGGGGGAACATCTGCGTTGATGCAATGGGCCTCCACTTTTGCTTTGGCGGATGCGTGGCGGCATCTGCATCCAGACGCCAGAGAATACACTTGTCATTCTGCCACCTTTAAATCTCTTTCACGGTTGGACCTGACTTTTGTCTCTTCTGATGTCCTCCGCTAGGTTACTGAGGCATGCATACTTCCACAAAGGGGTGTTGGATCATGCCCCACTTAGTTTAACTCTCTCCCTGTCAACCCCATCAGCAATTAGGCTGTGGCATCTCTCTAGGTTTTGGGCAATGGATGATCGGTTAAAGCAGTGCTTTTCAATTATTTTCTGTCATGCCCCCCCTAGGAAGAAGAAAACATTTCGCGCCCCCCCCCCCCCCCCCCGCGACTGTAAATAGTATCATTTGTCTATAAAGTACACCTCTACATAACACTGTATCCTTATTAACGTATATGAGAATAAAAAAAGAAAGAAATGTGGATCAATTTACAAGAAAAATTTGCTTTATTAACTGTAGCAGAAAAGATTTCAAGGAGCACAGGATTTAACGGAGCGCAATATTAAAAAAAACTTTAACCTGCAAAACAAAAATATATAAAATAATTTTAGCTGATTTTTTAATCAGAGGTGATGTCTGGATTAATGGCTACAATGAGCACGTTTTGCAATGCATAGCTTTTCGAAGCGGGGTTTGAAGCAGGACACAGCACTCTCAGCTCCTTCTCAATGTGTAGCCGAGACCTGTATTTGCTTTTTCAGAGCAGCAACAGCAGAGAAGCCAATCTCACACAAGTAAGAAGTTGCAAATGGAAGAAGAATTTGCACGTGTTTCAAAGCACAATAAAAGCCTTTTCATCAGAACACTAACCCTTTTTGGCTGAATCGGCGGTGTCCCCTTTTATGTGTCTTCAACTCCTTTCTTTTAGGCGTTTTTCTGTACAGAGGACCGATTTCTGGGTCTAAAAGTCACACGGGCGGGTTTGGCCAATCAGGATAGAGCATCATGTCTATCCAATCGGGTCCTCTGCATGTGTCACGTGCGTTGGCAGTCACGTGGTCCTCCGCGACAATCTCCAGTGTTCGCGCCGCGCTGGCCCCTCTCTCCAGCCATAGAGTTGCTAGGCAACCAACGCCGTGTAGGACGCCGCTTGCGAGTGAGTCGGATGATCCGATCTAGACATCCAATATGACAGTATTTGCCGAGGTCAAACGAGCCCCCCTTTACGGAGCCTCGCCCCACTATTTGAGAAGCACTGGGTT
This sequence comes from Lithobates pipiens, assembly GCF_037356315.1. Classification (NCBI taxonomy): domain Eukaryota; kingdom Metazoa; phylum Chordata; class Amphibia; order Anura; family Ranidae; genus Lithobates; species Lithobates pipiens. The sequence goes on from NW_027507784.1 coordinate 252,181,346, forward strand.
AAAGGAACCAGTCACAGAAGCTGTATGCAACTATTGGACAATGAATCTTCTATGGTATGATGGGATTCTTTTAAGGCATAGGTCAGAGGTGCGTATATATATCTTGCATTGCAAGGCATCAGAGAGAGGTGTTTCGCTCATTGGAGTCTCTGGAGGCTGAGGCAGCTGGGTTGGAGGAAGACTATGGCTCCTCACCAACTCCGGGTAGGCATCGGGTCTGGCAGAGGCCTCTGAGACAGCTTTCCCTTCTTCTAGAGAATACTAAAAAGGCCTTCTTTTACTCTCAACAAAAAGTCTTCGAACATGGTGGTAAAAATGGCCGACTGTTGGCATGGTTGGCAAAAAGCCAAAGTCCCACAACTCACATTGCTAGTGCACGGGATGTTGATGGACAATGGCTAGTTGCCCCAGACCTTATTAATCAGCGTTTTATGCAATTCTTTCAGGACCTTTCAGGATTGCATATTCTGAATGATTTGACCGCATTTCTAGACCCCCATTAAGCTTCCGGTGTTGGATGCGGAGGATAGGGAGCACCTAGAGGCAGATATTTCACTAGAGGAGATACAGACAGCTATTGGGAGCTTACAGGTGGGTAAGACCCTGGGCTCGGATGGAATCCCAGCTGAATTTTGCTGAAATTGTACCCCCCAAGCTTACAGGTCTTTTCTCTGAGCTGTCATCCCTAGATACTCTCCCTGAATCTATAGAAGAGGTAGTTATTGTACTAATTTCCAAACCTGGAAAGTATACCCAAGAATGTGCCTCTTATAGGCCTATCTCCCTCTTAAATGTTGATGCAAAAATCTTAGCTAGCAATTCGCTTATCCACAGTCATTGAAGATCTGATACATATTGACCAAACGAGATTCATGCCAGGTAAGCGGACAGACATTCATTTGAGACACCTATTCCTATTCGTTTGACTCAGTAGAGTGGGTATATTTATGGAAGGTCCTGAGGCGATATGGATTAGGCCCCAAGTACCTCCACTGGCTTAGGATGCTCTACAGGGTACCCAGGGCTCGGGTCCGCACCAATGATTGGCTGTCTGAAGTGTTCTCTCTCTATAGGGGTATGCGGCAGAGATGCCCTCTGTCCCCCTCCCTGTTTGTCATGGCCCTGGAGCCCCTGGTAATCCTAATTAGGGAATAATTTGAGGTCAGGGGCTTGAGGGTGAGATGACAGAGCGGCTCAAGTGGCCCCATCCTCTCCACTACAGTGGGTTGAAGAATTTAGATACTTGGGTGTGCAGGTAACCAGACGAATGTCAGGTTTTTTTGACCGTAATCTTCAACCACTCTTTACTCAAAACGTGTTGTTTGTCCTGGCCTGGGCTCCCACTGGACCTGATAGCCGAATCAATCTGGTCAAAATGATGCTCCTCACACAACTGTCCAGTCTAGGTCCCTATCGCCGTTTTTTAAGAAATAGACATTTTGTGGATTACCTTTATTTGGAATGGAGCCTCCCCCGAATGGCTAAAACTACTCTATATCTTCCCCCAAGGTTTAGCGGATTGGCCTTACCAAATTTTCGGGTTTATTTCTGGGCGGCAATACTGGTATCCACCTACTGGTGGTTCCAGGGCCAATGCGGACACTTGTCTAGAAGCGGCTTTTTTGGGATCTTTAATGGACCTCCGTAGCTTAATTTATCAGGGGCCGCGAACATACCGTTTTTTGCCAGGGCCTACACATACTACATGGCGAGTATGGAGGGCAGCTACACAACTTTTTTCCATTCCAGGCCAGCTGTCTCCTGCACAACCCTTGTGGGGTAACCCTGCACTCCCTCACTTTCACACCATCCCAGATCCCCAGTTATCATACTTGCCAACAGTCCCAATTTTCCCAGGACAATCCCGATTTTGGGACCCTTGTCCCGATCGGAGCTTGTCCCGATTAAATTCCTTGGATTTTGCTTTTTGTCTCAGGAAAATTGGGAATGTTTTAGCAAAAACAGCCGGCGAGCTATCACAAGATGGCTGCCGCTGCCACCGTGATGACTAATCCCCTTGTGTTCAGTGGAGAATGGGGACACCAGATGTAAGGAGGACTGATGGGGACACCACGACATGTAAGGAGGACTGATGGGGACACCTCAACATGTAAGGAGGACTGATGGATGGGGACACCACAACATGTAAGGAGGACTGATGGGGACACCAGATGTAAGGAGGACTGATGGGGACACCACGACATGTAAGGAGGACTGATGGGGACACCACGACATGTAAGGAGGACTGATGGGGACACCACGACATGTAAGTAGGAGTGATGGGGGGGCGTGGCCTGGAGCTTCATGGTGTAGAACGTGTTGAGTGAGAGCTCCGTCTGAGACTTTATCCTTCTACCTTATCCTTTGGGGATTTATCTTCGATACTTACCACAACAAAGCCCGGGGACCTTGTGATCACTCTGCCCCTCATGTCGCCGACTAAAAGACCCTCCGAGACGGTCGCTAAATTGGCTAAGTTCCGCCACGAGGGCCAGGACGCGGCGGAGGAAAATGGCGCCGGCCCCATTCGTACCGCGATGGAGCTTCCCACTAATGACACCGCCAAGATCCTTGAGGCCGTCTCCTCCTGCCAAACCGCCCTCACTACCAAGATAGAGGAGGTTAAGGTGGACATCTCCCATATTCGGCACGACCTGCAGAAACTGAGGGACAGGGTGTCCGAGGCCGAACGAAGGGTGGACCACGTGGAGGCGGATATTCCTCCTCTACAAACTTCAGTGGAGCGCCTACAACACCAGCTCAGTGTCGTCTTCCATAAGCAGGACGACATGGAAAACAGACTCCGCAGGTGCAACCTTCGCTTCGTGGGTCTCCCGGAACGCTCGGAGGGCTCCGATCCTTCCACATACTTGGAAAACCTCCTCATTATAACATTCGTGGTTGAATGAGCGCACCGCCTGGCGGCTCGTCCACTGCCAGCCGGCGCACCCCCGCGGACTTTCATTGCTAAGCTGCTTAACTACAGGGATCGGGATACAGTGCTTCGTCTCACCCGCGAACGGGGCAATATACCGGTCGACAATGTTACGGTGGCGGAGGCGAGCGCAATTCACCAAGGTCAAGCGCCAGCTGCGCGTTCGCCATCTACCATATGCAATGCTGTTTCCTGCTCGACTCCGGGTGACCCGCGAGACATATTTTTTCGAAGACCCTGCCGCGGCCTTTTTGTGACTGGAACAGGGAGAGGCACGGGGCCCTGTTCAAAGATGGCCGCTGCAGCCCCTGAAGAGCGCATACCTATTCACTTCAACAACCGTGAGTGACCCCTGCTCTTCCCTGACTCCCCTGTCGTATCCCCCCCTTCTTCTCCCACCAATCCTATGAACTGCCATCCCTGTTGCTGTTGTCACCCCCGGTCCGGGAGAACGCTATGCTGCTGACTTATGTGGTGCCCATCACCAAACTCCCTCTGAGCTCCGGATATACAGTTCTCGATACCCCCTAAACTGTCCACCTCCTCTGCATAACTGACCGGGTGGTGGCCGGTGGGCGCATCCTCCTTCGCCTTTTCAGCAACGAACGCCTATGGGAAGATGGCTTGGATTATGCGGGGGGACCTGCATTAGGATGCGATGCCATTGCCCTTGCTCCACTCCACTTTTTCTTCCCCCCCTCCCTTTTCCTATCCATTCCTGCTGGCGCATACGGAGGTACCCCTGTGTTGCGTGGACCCCCTATTTTTATTTTTATCTCTATGCTCACCCGCCACCCCCTACGATCTACTTGTTTGCACATCATGGTCTTCCCCACTTCCCCTGACTGCCTCATGCTATGTTTCCTTTTGGTCTCTCAGACGACCGGCTGACTCTTGCTCTGGAAAATATACTCCCCGCAACCCGTTACACTGTCTGCTCTGCAGTTTGTCATAATTGCGCCCACAAATGCTATGTTTCCCTGGCAAGCAGTCACTACCGCGGCTGCGGCGAGTGACCGTTTTACTGTTCTGCCCCGCTGGTCCAGTGTAGGCACTGTTACATCTGTTTTAAATGTTATTTACGTTATGTACTGTGTTATTTACAGCTATAGTTTTAGTAAAGATGTGATCTTGTTTATGTGGATAATAGCCTGACAGGATCCAGTGGTTGTCCATGCACCATGCCTGCCCGTACTCTCCATTTTGGGGGCCGGCAGTGGATCAACACATACCTGCATGTTTCATGGCTGCGCTTAAATTTGCAACCTGGAATGTCAGGGGCCTTGGAACCAAACCCAAGAGACTGGCTGTCCTTACCCACCTTAAACACCTGAGGGTAGACATCTCGATCCTCGTCGAGACTCACCTCACAGGCCAATCCCAAAGGGCGCTCAGAAAACCCTGGGTCGGCTGGATGTACAGTACCCCCTACACCTCCCACTCCCGAGGAGTAGCCATTTTATTTGCTAAAACTGTGCAGTTCCAGTTACATGACTTGCGCTCAGACCCACATGGTAGATTTCTGTTTTTGCATGCCACCGTGAGTGGTCTGACGCTGCTTATCATGGCATTCTACATACCACCGCCCTTCCAGTTTCAGGACCTGCAAGAGGGTCTCACTTTTATGACCAAATTTCCCACAGTACCCGTGCTTTGGATAGGGGACTTCAACATGACCCTTAACCCCGGCCTTGACAGACTTGGCACAACTGATCGAGTGTCCCCCCCCCTCATACCACTAGGTTTGGTAGGTTTGCAGCTGAACTAGCCATGACAGACTCCTGAAGACATAAGCAATCTGACCACAAAGACCTTCTCCTCTTTTACCCCCTCTCGCCGTGCCCTGTCCCGTATAAACATGGCCCTGCTCTCTCCTCCCCTGCTACCCGAATTACTGGACGTTGGATTTGACGCCAGGGTGCTGTCGGACCATTCCCCATACTGGTTGACCTTGCGACTGCCTTTGACTGCACCCCCCGCATATGGAGGCTGAACCCCTTCTGGCTTACGGTTATCCCAGGATTAGAGGAAATACAGAGGGAAATGGCTTTCTTTCTCCGCTCAAACTCGGGATCAGCATCCCCTGGGTCAATCTGGGAGACATTCAAGCTTCATGCTAGGCTGCTCTTGTCCACCCGTATCAATAGATATAAGGCTAATTCTAGACAGGCATTGACACAGGCTGAGGAGCGCCTACAGTCCCTTGAGCAACTATTTGTGGCAGACCCTTCCCTGGAACACGCCACCCAGCTCCGCCTCCAGTCCCGATTGACCGACCACCTACACTATGAGAAAGCGAAGCAGGGACTATTTTTCAGTAGACAGCGCGTGTTTGAGCACAGCGAGCGAGCGGGTAAACTGTTAGCCTATATGGCCCGGCTGGACCACAGCACCCCGGTAGTGGTTCAGCTCCGTAGCAACACCGGTGATGGGATTTCTGACCCCGACCTGATACTACAGGAGTTTAGAATGTTCTACTCCACCCTATACACCTCCACAACGCGACACTCGCACACTGACCTTACCCGATTTCTCCGCACCATTAGGTTCCCCTCTATCGGCCCTGAGCAGAGATACCTCCTGGAGGCCCCCATCTCCCCCGACTGTATTGCCGAGGCATTTGCCTCCCTTCCATCTTCCAAAGCGCCTGGCTTGGACGGGCTGCCCCTGGAATTCTACACTCATTTCCAAGACACACTAGCCCCAGAACTGCACGTGTTATACGCTCACATGTTTGACACAATGTCCCTCCCTGCCTCCATGGGTGAAACCCTTATTGTCCTTATACCCAAGTCTGGTAAGGATCCTTGCTATCCGGAGTCATACCGCCCAATCTCTCTCCTACAATTGGACGTAAAAATCCTAGCTAAAATTCTGGCCTTGCGACTCAATAAAGTTATTCTCAGCCTGATACACCCTGATCAGATGGGGTTCATGCCCAACAAGAACACCGCCTTTAACCTCCGCAGGCTCTTTATGAATCTGCAGGCCACTCATGATAACACTGGCTCCCGGGTAGTGGTGAGTCTTGACGCCGCGAAGGCGTTTGACTCTGTTGAATGGAGTTATTTATGGGAATGCCTGACTAATTTTGGCTTTGGTCCTAACTTCATCAAATGGCTTCAGCTTTTGTAAAGCGCTCCCACTGCCCGGATCCAGGTTAATGGCAGAATCTCAGACTCCTTCCCTCTGTCTCGGGGTACTCGCCAGGGATGCCCACTGTCCCCCCTTTTATATGCACTGGCAGTTGAACCGTTGGCCATTGCCATTCGTGCTCACCCGCACATTAAAGGCCTGCGCTCGGGCCCTCTGACGGAAACCCTCAGCTTATATGCAGACGATATGTTGCTGTATCTGGAGGACTTGGGTTCCTTTTTGCAGGCGGCCCTTCGGCTGATAGAGCAGTTTGGGGAATACTCTGGACTACGGATCAATTGGTCCAAGTCCCAGATCCTTCCCCTGGATCTGGGAGCCCCGTCCGCTGATCAGGCGGCACTGCCCCTGGTCAGGGCAAGTCTAATAAAATATCTGGGAGTGCAATGTTCACGATCTTTAACTGACTACACCACCTTAAACATAGAACCCTTGTTCGCTCTGCTTAAACATAAAACCCAGACTTGGTCCCGTCTCCCCCTTGGGGTGATGGGCCGTGTAAATTTGGTCAAAATGATCCTACTCCCCAAGCTGCTCTATACGTTCTGGCACGCTCCCCTGCGAATCCCACTCAGAACCTTTAAATCCTTGGAGGCCCTCTTAAATACGTTCGTCTGGGGCTTGTCTCGGCACAAGCTCTCATGGAGTGTTCTGAAATGTCCTTCCCACCTGGGCGGCACTGCCCTACCAGACCTGTACTATTATTACCTGGCCTCCCAACTGTCCCACTTCTATTATTTTAATCAGATTGACAGGGATCGATACGCAACTTTGGTGTGCTCCCCCCACTCGGCTCCGGTCATGTATCCGCTCCGTCTCATCATGTGCGGCCCCCGGGGATTACCCGCCCCGGGGAGTGGCATGCTGTCCCATCATTGCTTGGTTTGGCAGCAGGCTACGTCCATTACTGGGGCCCCCAGGTTCCACTCCCACACCCCCCTTTGGGATAACCCCTCTAGAATCCCCGGCCGCTCTCTGTGGCTGGCCGACGGTGTTATTTTTCTGTCCCAGGTCATTACCAATGGAAATATCAGACCCTTCCAAGCCTTTAAAGACGAATTCGGCCTCTCTAACCGAATGTTTTTTAGATACCTTCAGCTCCGCCATGCCCTTAATTCTCAATTCGTATCCCCTATCCCCAGACTTGAGACACTCCCGATAGTGACGGCGGTAATAGGAGACGACCCTAAGAAAAAGATTTCTTTCTTCTACAACAACTTACTCACGCCGAGGGCAACCATCCGTGCATACCGACTTAAGACTAGATGGGAGGCGGACGTGGGGGTTATCGAGGATGTGGACTGGGAAACTGCGTTAGATACTCCTAAGCTGGTCTCCCCTAAACTCTCAGACAGACTTACACACCTTTACATGCTACACAGGTCATATTTAACCCCTAGGCGGCTGTCCAAATTTAGGCCTGGCTACGATCCGTCCTGCCCTAAGTGTGGTGATCCCCAAGCCACTTTCTACCATCTCCTTTGGTCCTGTCCTGAGCTGCAGGCTTACTGGAAACAGGTTGTTGACTTCCTCCATGACCACATGGGCTCCCCGTTGACGCTCTGTCCCCGCCAGCGTTTGCTGGGGATTCTCCTTGTACCCGAGGAGACAAGAATTCTGACTACCTTCCTGCAAGAGACTCTATATCTTGCCAGGCTGCAGATAGCCCGCACCTGGTTGAGCTCAACATCCCCCACTGCCTGGCAATGGAAGGCGGCTGTTAACGCCACTCTCCCCTATAAAAAGTTGCTGTATACACATAGGGGCTGCCCGGGCAAGTTTGCCAAGATATGGAATAAGTGGGTGGGGGATCCGGATACGTGTACAGCCCAGTGTAACCTGTAGCTATTATGCCCCCTAACCTAATAAGGGCCGGCCCGATGAGACCTGTTGACCCCCGTAGCTGAAGGAGGGGCTCCCGCCCCAAGATGATGGTTCCATGTCCCCCCCCTCTGAACAACCTTACGCAACCTGGGCTGTGGATTTGCCTGCGACTCCCAATCTCTGAGGTCCTCTCAGCTCCCCCTCCCTGTACACATCGTACTACTCTTGTTAATGTACTATTAAACTTGTAAACAAAGAACTGTTTTCTCAGCCCATGCTATTGTTAACAGCTGTTTTATCCGTATATTTGGTGCATGTTGCACCCCACATGTGTTTCTGTAATCCTATGTATTTTTTCATGCTCAATAAACGTTCCTTTTCATAAAAAAAAGTAGGAGTGATGGGGACACCAGATGTAAGGAGGACTGATGGGGACACAGATTTAAGGAGGACTGATGGGGACACAGAGGTAAAAAGGGGCTCCGAGGGCTCCACTGATGGGGACACTAGATGTAAGGAGGGGCTCTGCTGATGGGGACAACAGATTTAAGGAGGGACTCCATTGCTGGGGACACAGATGTAAGAAGGGACTCTGCTGATGGGGACACAAATGTAAGGAGGGGCTCCGCTGATGGGGACATAGATGTAAGGTGACAAACAAGATATTTGGAGGGCACACCCTAAAAAAATGCATAAAGATGGTGCTGCCATAAGACCATACAACAGAACAAAAATATTACAGCGCACACATGCAAAACTAACATTTACCTCCAGCAAGGCTTTTTAAAAACACCTAGACATTTTCAAAAAACATTATCAAAAAATATGGGGATTTGGTCACACCATATTGCTATACGGTGCTTAAGCCCACTTACTGCGACAAAGTACCCCATGATTAGTGGGTTCTACACTATCCATAGACTAGGAGATCCTGCTTCTCTGAACCATGGGAGCTATACTCCTCTATATGGGAGAACATGAGGTCTCCACCATGACACAGGTGGTCACTAATGAGAGGTACTTACTGAGGGAGTGGGGTGCTCCACCCATCAGGATTTGGTCAGAATCCATACTATAGACAAACAAGATATTTGGGGGGCACACCCTAAAAAAATGCATAAAGATGGTGCTGCCATAAGACCATACAACAGAACAAAAATATTACAGCGCACACATGCAAAACTAACATTTACCTCCAGTAAGGCTTTTTAAAAACACCTAGACATTTTCAAGAAACATAATCAAAAAATATGGGGATTTGGTCACACCATATTGCTATACGGTGCTTAAGCCCACTGTTTTTCTGAAAATGTCTAGGTGTTTTTAAAAAGCCTTGCTATAGATGTAAGGTGGACTCCGCTGCTGTAGAAATAGAATAGAATAGAAATAATGCGCTTCAATCATCCTGACACCATAACAACCATTGTGCTGGGATGGCTTAAACGCTAACACCAGGTGTTTGGAGTATCTTTATCTGCTGATTGTTAAACACTGGAATACACATATTGCTATTGTGGTGTAGGATCTGGGGCTGCTGTCCCTCCATCCCTCTCCCCCCCTTTTCCCTCTCCATCCCTCATTCATCTCAGACTCTAACCACACACCCTTTGAGCCATGCCCATTTAAGCCACACCCACTATTTCAAGTGAACCACGGGCATTTTTTGGCATGGCACATTTTTAGTTTTTTTTCTATGACACGCCTACAAATGCATGCCACGCCCCCTAATTATGATGTCTACAGCCAAAAAAGTGTCCCTAAATTTTTTATTTTTTTTTACAATGTTGCCAACTATGAGTTATGGGCCCGTTATGGGGTCAGAAGTCTTGGGGATATTATGCCTACAGGTATCCTTCTAAATTTCACACTACTGTCTGTCTGCCTGGCTGGATGCTGTCCCGGTACTTCTAGCTGCAACACACCGCTAGTGCTCAGTTTCCTAGATCTCCTTCTCACAAAGCTGATCCCATAGGACCTTTTGACACCTAGAGACCTAAACAAGCCACTATCGACTCTCTATGGTGCTCTTCTCTGTACCGATATACCAAGGATGGGGAAACTGGGAATACTGGAAAGAGGATATTCCATCTCTAGATAGAGAGGATTGGGAGGACTGCTTAGAACAAGGACCAAAGCTTGTGATTTCATCTTGGGATAAGCTGATTCAGGTTAAATTTCTTCATCGTGTATATTATACCCCAGAGAGGCTACATAGGATTTTTCAGGAGCGTGATCCTGTCTGCCCCGCTGTAGATTACATCAGGGTTCCTATATACTAGGGATGAGCCAAACACCCCCCTTTAAATATCGTGCCCAGGGGGTGTCTATAGTATGCCTGTGAAGTGGCATGTGTTTCCTGTGTTTAGAACAGTCCCTGCACAAAATGACATTTCTAACGCAAAAAAAGTCATTTAAAACTGCTTGCGGTTTTAATGTAATGTCTGGTTCCGGCAATATGGATGAAAATCATTGAGAAGAATGGCATGGGTAGCCCCCCCCCCCCCCCCCCGCCCATTACCAGCCCCTTTGGGTCTTGTACGGATATTAAGGGGAACCCCTACCCAAATTAAAAAAAGGAAAGGCGTGGGGCCCCCAGGCCCTATATACTCAGAACAGCAGTATACAGGTGGTGCAAACAAGCCAGGGACTGTGTAGTTTCTTGTTAAGTAGAATCTGTTTGAAATTTTGAACTGGTACATTTGTAAAGTGTAGCTCCAGTCAAAAAAAAAATTTTTAAGCTTTTTGGAAAACATAGGGAAGGGTTATCACCCCTATAACATTTTTTTTCCATCTGTGCACCTCTTCAGAAGATTTCACCTCCCTTTCTGTCCCAATGACCAATGTTTTTTGAAAATTTTGGGGTTTTAGTAAAACAAGGATTGGAATAAAGCATCAGTGGAGAGGAGGCACATTTTTCCCATATCAACTCTTACAGGAGAGAATTCCCCTTCCTAGTGCTAGATTTCATCTCACTTCCTGTTGTCTCCTTCCGTTTGCAAGTAGGAGACGTTTGTAAGTTGGATGTTTGAAAGTAGGGGCCTGCCCTATATGCTCTGCAGAAATTTGGGCCTAAGGTATTTATTGGTGTTGCCACAAGTTAACACTGTAAGCCCTCAAAGTGACTCTTGGTGGGCGCAGGAGCGCCCTGCTGTGAACTAATATATCAAGAATTGTAATTACATGCCATTGTTGTACAGTGGTAGAAAAATTGGGCCTTTGGTGGTGGTGCTGGTGCCATAACACTGTAAGTCCTCATAGTTACTCTTGGTGGGTGCTGGAATGGGCCCTGCTGTGAAATATTATATCAAGAATTGTAATTACATGCACCTGTTAAACAGGGGCTGAAAAATTTGGCCTTAGGCACTGGTGCCACGACACTGCAACCCCTCACATATACTATAGTTGGAGCGCAGGAATGAGCCCTGCTGAAAAGCATTGCATCAAAAGTTGTAATTACATGCCCCTGTTAAACAGGGGCAGAAAAATTGGGCCTTAGGCACTGGTTCTGGTGCCACAACACTGCAACCTCTCCCAGATACTTTAGTTGTAGTGCAGGAATGAGCCCTGCTGAAAAGCATTGCATCAAAAAATTGTAATTACATGCCCCTGTTACACAGGGGCTGAAAAATTGGGCCTTAGCCACTGGTGGCAGCGCCCAGAACCAAAAATGTTCTTCCAAGCTATCAGCAGGATCATTGAGGAGGAAGAGGATAGTCAGTCAGCATAACAGGATAGTCACACAGCATCGGCATAGGCAATATTGAAGGGATGCGACATTTCAAAAAAATGATTTGGTTACATCAGCTTCAGGTGCTTGTTAGCTGGTGGTGATCCAAGACTGATTCATCTTTATAAAGGTCAGTCGATCAACCGAGTTGGTGGACAGGCGCACCCTGTGATCGGTTACAAAGCCTCCAGCAGCATTGAATGTGCGCTCCGAAAGAATACTGGATGCAGGACAGGCCAGTAGCTCAATTGCATACTGTGCAAGCTCTGACCAGTGATCCATTCTCAAGACCTGCACCATGTAAATCAGACGCTACTTATGGTTGCTGGAACCGATCATACCTTGGGGCTGCGAACTAAAAAACTGTCTGAATGCATCAGTCAGACGGCCACCTTTTCCACCGCTCCTTCTGTTTCCTCCCACACTCCAAAGACATGCAGGTAGGTTAATTGGATTCTGTCCAAAAAATTGGCCCTAGTATATGAATGGGTACCTTAGATTGTGGGCTCCTTGAGGGTAGGGACCGATGTGAGTGTGCAATGTACAGGCATAGGGACAATTGTAGACACTCACTCAGGTTGAACTGGATGGACTAGTGTCTTTATTCAACCTTACTAACTATGTAACTATGGAACCTTACCCTTGTACCGTGGATCAAGGAGAGTTGCCAGCCAATAATGATCCCTCTCCTTGATCTGCTGAATACAAGGATCCTTCCACAGGCTTTGCAGGATCAGGTATGCCATGCAGCGTAGGTTAGCTGAGGCATTCGGTCCAGAGTCCTCTTGGTCACTAAGGATGACATGATCCGCAGCCACCTCCTCCCAACCATGTACAAGTCCATGGGTTTCTTGGGATTGTAAATCATCCCTAAAAGACTGCTGCTGATGCAGAGTGCCAGGCTCCACCTCCATGCTGACACAATCCTCCTCCACCTCCTCGTCCTCTTCCTGTGTGAACGGTGGGCCAGCAGGAACACTGTCTGGATAAAGGGGGCCTCTGTTCTGCCTCAAGTGCCCCGTCCATTATTCCATGCAGCGTGTGATCCAACAGGTGGACAAGAGGTGCAGTGTCACTGATGCATGCACTGTCACTTCTCACCATTCTCGTGGCCTCCTCAAATGGTGACAGGACAGTGCATGCATCCCTGATCATGGCCTACTGGCCTGGGGGAAAAAAGCAAGCTCCCCTGACCCTGTCCTGGTGCCGTAGTCACACAGGAACTCATTGATGGCCCTCTGCTGTGTGTGCAGCCACTGCAGCATGGCCAACGTTGAGTTCCACCTGGTGGGCATTTCACAGATTAGACAGTTCTTGGGCAAGTTCAATTTCTTTTGGAGCTTAGCCAGCCAAGCACTGGCATTATATGACCAGCTGAAATAAACACAGACTTTCCTGGCCTGCCTCAGGACATCCTGTAAGCCTGGGTACCTGCACAAGAACCGCTGCACCACCAAGTTAAGGATGTGAGTCACACAGGGCACATGGGTCAGTTGTCCCTGTCGGAGGGCAGAGAGGAGGTTGGTGCTATTGTCACAAACCACCATTCCTGGCTTAAGCTGGTGTGGCGTCAACCACCTCTCAGCCTGCCCCTGCAGAGATGACAGAATATCTGCCCCAGTGTGCCTCCAGTCCCCCAAGAACACCAGCGCAAGCACGGCATGGCTTTTTGCCTGTGTACTTGTGTAGCCCCTTGAATGCCTACGGAGCACCGCTGGTTCCGAGGACAAAGCACAGGAAGAGGCCATGGAGGAAGAAGAAGAGGAGGGGGTGGAAAGGAGAGGTGTGTCACAACCAGTAGTAACATTTTGGAGGCATGGTGGTGGAACAACCTCCAACACTACTGCACCTTGACCTGCATCCTTCCCAGCTGCCAGAAGAGTCACCCAATGTGCCATGAAAGATGGGTAACGTCCCTGTCCATGCCTGCTGGACCATGAGTCAGCAGTAATTTGCACCTTACCGCTGACTGCCCTGTCCAGCAAGGCATGGACATTGCCTTCCACTTGCCGGTAGAGAGCCAATATTGTCTTCCATGAGAAAAAGTGGTGTTTGGGAACCTGCCACTGAGGAACCACACATTGCACAAACTCACAGAAGGGGGCCGAGTCTACCAACTGAAAAGGCAGCAGTTGAAGTGCTAGCAATTTAGCCAAGCTAGCATTCAACTGCTGGGCATGTGGATGGCTGGGAATGAACTTTTTTTCGACGGTCCAGCAGCTGGGGAAGGGAAATTTGCCTGGTACAATCGGAAGTTGGCTGTGACACACCTAATTCTACACCTTCATTCCTCTCAGTGCAGGTTTTATAGAGGACTAAAGGTATAGTGGGGTTTGAAATCCCAGCTCATGAGGAGCAAGGAGAGGTCCGCTTTGTTCTTTGGTGTGGGTCTTTAAGGCACGTTTGCCAACAAACTGTATGGCAGGTCAACATATGTCTGGTCAAAAGGAGGAGGATGGAGCACTGGTGGGAGCTGCTAGTGAACAGTCATAAAATGGTTGATAAAAAATGGGGATGAGAAAAGGTTGGGGTTTTTTTTTCGTGTGGCAATTCAGAACAGTTTTTACAGTTCAGACTTATGTTAATAAGTTCTGGTGAATGTTGTGAGTGGCAGCCGTCTCCAGAGAGCAGAAGAGACTCTGTAACATAGAAGAAAAGAGAGCTCTGAGAGTAGTATGTATATTAAAACATGGCTTTTTTTATAATTTAAAAGATGTGTGCTCACATTTGAGTAGATTAAAACAGGCATAATAGATCTCTGTTGTTAGTAATTGTTAGTTATCCTCACGCCACACTGAATAAACAAGAAAACAACTATGGTTGCAGCAAAATACCGGCAGGGGTGCAAACCCTCCCCTAAAATGTGATATTGAATAGAAAAATGGTGTTGCGCTCCACAAAAAAAACTAAATCAATTCAATAAATAGGCAAATGATGATAAATAATACCACGCAAATACAGGAGTAACTATATGTGACTATTCAGAATCAATTTCTTCAAATGTGCACCTTTTAAAATGCATCAGTGCCAGTCAAACAATGTTCAATCCAGTGCAATGTGAATGGTTAAATATTCCAAATAACGATAATAAAATATTCAAAATAAAGTGCAAATAGTGAAAAATAAGTAAATACTAAAATTACGGATAAGATTCAAGCAATGAAAGTAAATAAAAAAATGCAATAAAAATCCAAGGTGTGTCTCAATCCATAAAGTGCATACAGTGAAACAATGGTAAGAAAAATGGTAAAATAAACAGTCCAGTAAAGAATTTTGGAGTGTCTCTATTTATAACGTCAAAAGCAATCCATATCAAGCCATGCAATATGTGAATCCACGCTGTGCCATACAACAGACTAACTCCGTGAATAAAGACGGGGGATAATTCCACCGGTGATCTTGTGGATCCTCAAAACAGGTGTTCACACACTGAGTGCAGTGGCTACCTTACCTAACTGCTGTAAGGTAAACAGCAATTATTTCCAGCAGTTAGAATGTTGTTATCGGCTGGTGCAGGCACCACAGGCAATCCCCTCTAGGTACTCAGCAATGAACCATAGATCATATCCATAAAAGAAAAAGGAGCTCCAATAGTGATGTACTGCCAGACAAACTTTTATTATAAAAAGGACATA
The DNA here is from genome assembly GCF_037356315.1 of Lithobates pipiens. NCBI lineage: Eukaryota > Metazoa > Chordata > Amphibia > Anura > Ranidae > Lithobates > Lithobates pipiens. The sequence continues at coordinate 252,196,620 of NW_027507784.1, forward strand.
GTCCTGGGTACTCACATTTAATCACACAATTATTGAGCAAAGTTACAGCATAAAACAAACGAACTCCTCTTTCGTACCCCGGACGTCATTTCCGGTATCCTCCTAGTCCAATCCTACGCGTATCGTCATCAATCATGTGACTTCATCAGGGAATAGAGTATAGGAGGCGAACAGACGTTTAAATAATATCCACAATTAGCGGCCATTTTCTTGTAGCTCGCAGCGCCTATTAATAATAGTGACCATAGACCTCGCACCGCGGCCATTTTCTTATAGCCCATATCGCAACTAACACCGCAGCCATTTTCTTATAGGCATTTAAGGACATCATAATAATCATTAGCTACGTGGCTGCCGGCGGCCATTTTATTGTAGTCCCCTATCCACAATCATACTAATTACTGAGGGCTACGCTCGAGGGCATTTTCCCGTTGATTGTGGGTATCGTCACAGCCACGTCCATAACTTTCTTCCCATAGGTTTCTAACAACACATACTGGGAATAATCCTTTGGACTGAACGCCATGTGTTACTAAACCGGCATAGTTAAAAAAACGCTAAAAAACACTTCTATACCGCAAACTAATAACCTTAGGCAATGGAGGCAATTTTTATATATTAGAAAAAATATTTTATATAAAAAAAAAAAAAAAATTTAAGAAGGGGGACATTACTTAAAATGATAGTGTAATCTTTAGCTAAAACAAAGGACATTATTTAAAATGATGGTATATTCTTTAGCTAATAGCTGCAACACAGCCACAAGCATATATATCTAAGGCAGAGTGTCTATTAGGATGATATAGACTATACCCGCGGCCCTACGGGTAATCATAAATAACAGTACACATAAGTAACAGTGAATAAAGACCACACAATTAGATGCTGGCTATATCAGAGCCGCAATCATATCTATCTTAGAGTAAGCCAATCTTATTCTGAAACATAAAGTAAAATTAATCAAACTAAATAATAATAATACTATACTGGTCAGGAATCCAAATAGATTCCTATAATACTGCCAAGTGGTCGTATGCACAGCATCAACAACCTGACACTGCCTCGCTTCAACATAGACGACAGGGGCCGATAAATTCTCCAAATCCGTAATTCTTATAGTATAAAGATATAGCAACCTAAGGGGGTTTATTTTGAGGTCATCAAGGCATCATAATAAAAACAAACAAAAAGGACTACGGACAGGCAAGTATACATGCAATTTAGTGGGGAGATACCGGAAAGGAAGTCCAAAGTTCCCATATATCCCTTCCAATGTAGAATACTAAAATATATAGTAAAAATATAAAACTACAATAAATACCAGAATAATCTAAAAATCACTAATAAAACAGTTGAGGTCAAACTCAATATTGAGCCCCTGAGGTGCAAAAGTGTCTAAAGTGAAAATCCACTTTGATTCTAATTGGTTTAATGTCCTAACTATATGGTCTCCTCTCCAATGCTTCTTGTAGGGCTCAATACCCCAGAATGTAAGGTGGGTAGGGTCCTTGTTATGGTGTGTGCAGAAATGTCTTAAAACACTATGTTTGTCAAATCCATTAATAATGTTTTTGACATGTTCCTTTATGCATACTCTCAAAGGTCTTTTGGTGCGGCCTACATATTGTAGGCCACAACTACATTGTAGGACATACACAGCTCCCTCCATGTTACAGCATATAAAATCTTTAATATCATAGGAATTCCCAGTACTTGTGGACATAAATTTAAATTTCTTCTCAGGTGGGCGTTTTGTTTTCATACACGCAAAACAACGTTTGCAAGGAAAGAAGCCTTTTCCCGTAAAGAAAGTCACACCATTAAATGGTGGATCGGGAACATATATTGGGCACTATAATTCAATACAATTGGTACTTTATTAGCTTCTAGATTAGAAGTTTGTTTATCTCTAATCATATCTATTCGATCCATGTTTTTTACTTCCATAATTTTTGTCCTAATTTCTTCATCCTTATATCCTTTACTCATAAATCTTTGGCCAATTTTTTCAGCTTGTGTAAGATACTCTTCAACCCATGTGCAATTTCTGCATAGCCACATAAGCTGTCCTGTTGGTATGTTACACAGCCAGTTACAATGATGGCAGCTCCCAACTGGCAGGTAGCTGTTCTTATCAACGTTTTTAAAGTGCGTCCTTGTGCGTAATCTATTGTTCTCTTGTATAATTTCTAGGTCAAGGAAGGATATAGATTCACTGCTAACTACCCACGACAGTTTGATGTTCCTGTCGTTTTGATTCAATGTTTCCAAAAAAGTGACTAGGCTGTTGGTGTCTCCTTTCCAGAATATAAGGATATCATCAATATACCTTTTGAACAACATCAATTCTTCAGGTTTATCAGGGCATACCATATCCTCCTCCCATTGGGACAGGAACAAACATGCCATGCTGGGTGCGAACTTGGCTCCCATCGCCACTCCGGTTTTTTGATGGTAGTACTCATGATCATACCAAAAGTAGCTGTTCTTTAAGCAAAAGTCTAAACATTTGACTAGGTATTTACGCTGGAAGCATGGTAAAGTACTGTATTTTCTTAAGCCCCATTTTACGGCTTCACAAGCCTGATGGTGTAAGATCACTGTATATAGAGAAGAGACATCTGCCGATGCCATAATCCATGGTCCTTCCTCTTCTGATAATCCTTCTATAATCTGTAATACCTGTTTGGTATCTCTAAGGTACGCTCTTGTTTATTTTTTGTTATTTGTTATAAACATTTATTTTACCATTTTTCTTACCATTGTTTCACTGTATGCACTTTATGGATTGAGACACACCTTGGATTTTTATTGCATTTTTTTATTTACTTTCATTGCTTGAATCTTATCCGTAATTTTAGTATTTACTTATTTTTCACTATTTGCACTTTATTTGGAATATTTTATTATCCTTATTTGGAATATTTAACCATTCACATTGCACTGGATTGAACATTGTTTGACTGGCACTGATGCACTTTAAAAGGTGCACATTTGAAGTAATTGATTCTGAATAGTCACATATAGTTACTCCTGTATTTGCGTGGTATTATTTATCATCATTTGCCTATTTATTGAATTGATTTAGTATTGTTGGTGGAGCGCAACACAATTTTTCTATTCAAGATCACTGTTGATGATCAACGTTGTGAACGGAAACGTGAACCGAGCTGGGATTACTGGACTACAGTGAATGTGACAGGCGCCGGGTGAAGGACACAGCGGGAATCTTAACAATCAATCTGATATCACCCATAGTATTCAGACACAAACACCCCGGAGCGACAGATGCCACAGGAAGTGACCAGGGTCTGATCCCCTACTACAGCCCAGCAAGACACACCGGATGATAGCTGAGGACGGCCAAGGAGATCTATTATGCCTCTTTTTATCTACTCAAATGTGAGTGCACATCTTTTAAATTATAAATAAAGCCGCTGCTCTACCTCTCTTTTCTCATATATCTGGTCAAGCATGCGGTACCCAAGCGGCTGATGTTTTGGCCACGTGAGATACGCTTGAGACATATGTTGCAAATAGCAGTGGTGTGATCTGGTGCACTCGTCTCAAAAAAGGCCCACACCAAAGAACTTTTGGAATAACGTGCAGAGGCAGCGCCCTGCACAGGGGGAGCTCTGCGGTGTGATTCAGTGGGTGTGCTACCCTTAAGCTGGCCCCTGGAGGGCATCATGCCTCGTTGGAGATGTGCCTCCTCCTCCTCTCTCCTATCAGGCACCCATGTGGAGTCAGTGACCTCATCATCCCCTCCCTCCTCATCACTGGAGAAAACCTGGCAGTATGCTGCAGCTGGTGGAACATGACTGTCAGATTGCTGTCCTTCTTGGGCATCCCCTGTCTCTGGGCTCATGCTACTGCCTTCCTCTAGCTGGGTATCATCATCAGAGCCTTCAAAACGCTGGGCATCCTCCTGGAGCATGTACCCAACACTGTGTTCAAATGGTTCGGGGGACTCCTCAGGAGGGCATGGTGGGTCTAGGGAAGGAGTGACTGATGCCATTGAGACGAGGGAAGAGGCCGCATTGGCAGCTGCTTTGCCATTAGCTTGTGCATGGGTGAGAGAGGATGAGGAGGGCTTGGTCATCCACTCTGCCAAGTCTTCGGCATGTTGCTGCTCAACACGTCCAGCTGCCGAAAATAAGGTCAAGCGTGTCCCATGGCCATGTGCTGATGAGGATGAACCGCGTCTACGACCAGCACTGTTGCCTCTAGACACAAAGCCTGCTTGCCCTCTTTTATTGGCTCGTGACTGTCTGCCTCTCTTTGTTGGCCTTCCGGACATACTAATGGCCTGCAGGGAGAAGAGAACACCACCAATTGGGGTAGCTTTAGGTGGACACAGAGCAGATGACACAGGACACCGACTGTAATTACTGCAGCTGCCTGCCTGTGGTATAGGATCTGAAGAACGCAAGAAATTGGGGTAGCTTTAGGTGCACACTGTGCAGATGACACAATACACCAACTGTAATTACTGGAGCTGCCTGCGGTATAGAATCAGTCAAACACCAACAATTGGGGTAGCTTTAGGTGCACACTGTGCAGATGACACAATACATCAACTGTAATTACTGGAGCTGCCTGCGGTATAGGATCAGCAGAACACCAGCAATTGGGGTAGCTTTAGGTGCACACTGTGCAGATGACACAGTACACCGACTGTAATGACTGGAGCTGCCAGCGGTATAGGATCAGCAGAACACCAGCAATTGGGGTAGCTTTAGGTGCACACTGTGCAGATGACACAGTACACCGACTGTAAATACTGGAGCTGCCTGCGGTATAGGATCAGCAGAACACCATCAATTGGGGTAGCTTTAGGTGCACACTGTGCAGATGACACAGTACACCGACTGTAATTACTGGAGCTGCCAGCGGTATAGGATCAGCAGAACACCAGCAATTGGGGTAGCTTTAAGTGCAGACTGTGCAGATGACACAGTACACTAACTGTAATTACTGGAGCTGCCTGTGGTATAGGACCAGCAGAACACCAGCAATTGGGGTAGCTTTAGGTGCACACTGTGCAGATGACACTGCACACCAACTGTAATTACTTTAGCTGCCTGCCTGTGGTATAGGATCTGAAGAACACCAGCAATTGGGGTAGCTTTAGGTGCACACTGTGCAGATGACTGTCAGGGCTGGCTTAGCCCTTCCTCCTCTTGGCTGGCCACTCAGCTGTCGGCTAATTGTCAGCTCTCTTCTCTTTCCACAGTTACCAGCTGTTCCCGATGATGCTTGTCTGACCTGCCTATTTAAAGCCTTCCAGCTCACTCTTTCCTTTGCCTTCACATTGGTCACATCACTAGGAACCATCTCCTGCTGTTTGTTTCAAGACTGGCTTACTGACATCCCTCCTGGCTTCTATCCTGCTTGCAGTTGCTGTCCTTGGATATCTGATGTCTGGACTGGCTGATTACCCGATCTGGTTTATGAACTTTGGACTGGCTGACTACCTGATGTGGCTACTGGACTCTGGCTATGCTTGACTACGCTTTTTTCTATTTACCTTTTTATTTTTATTAATAAACAAGTGTGATTTGATTGTACTTCTGTCTCTGTCTGTTTCATGGTGCCTGACAGTACGCGGAGGCCATGAATTCAGAAGATACTATCAGTCCACTTGTTGGTAATATTTTTTCCAGATTGGATGAACAAGATCACCGCATGGATCAGTTTGCCTTTGTGTTACAAACGTTCCTGAATCGCACGGCTCACCTGGAATCCCCCACGGTGGCTGCTCCGGTACAAACTGAGTCGCAGGCCGTCCCTGCTGCTGCGCCAGTCTCTGTGCAGGCACCCGCCTCAAGTATTACCTCTATAAGAGGTATGTCTGGTTCTGCTCCGCTTCCCCAGCGATTTGAGGGCGATCCAGTTCAATGCAGAGGGTTTCTCAATCAGGTTGAGATATACTTCAAAATGCTGCCCCAGGCGTTTCCCACGGACAGAAGTAGGTTTCGTGATATCTTTGCTTTCTGGGCTAACCCTCTATGGGAGACGCAAAAACCTGTTGTCTTGAGTTACCCTCAGTTTGTGGCCTCCTTTAATAGGGTTTTTGACGTTCCTGCACGCTCCGCTTCTGCTGCCAAGGGCCTCATGTCCATCAAACAGTACGAGAACTGTTGCCGACTACGCCATTGAATTCCGTACTCTGGCAGCAGAGGTTGCTTGGAACAATGAGGCCCTCGTGGCTGTTTTTTCTCATGGTCTCTCGGATTCCATCAAGGATGAGATAGCAGCCCGAGATATACCCACTGAGCTGGAGAGCTTGATCTCGTTTGCCATCCTCATTGACTCCAGACTCAGAGAAAGACTTTCTCTTAGGGAGTGCTTGAGGAAGCCTCCTGTACGTTTGCCTCCGAGCTTTGTAGTCCCACCCATGCCTCCCTCACCTCCCATGCCTCCTGGTGCCGAGTTGGTCAGTGAAGATGAACCCATGCACCTGGGCTTCACGCGTCTCTCTGCGGATGAGAGAGCCTTTAGGAGGATGGAGAGATTGTGCCTTTATTGTGGCCAGGCAGGTCACTTTTTGAAGTCTTGTCCTACCCGTCCAGGGAACACCCGAACCTTGGGGTCCTGTCATGGACAGACCTTAGGTGGCGTTGTTTCATCCCCAGTTATCCAGAAGGATAAGCACCGGGTTTTGGTCACTCTTTCTTGGGCTGAGTCGTCCATCGAGATACAGGCTCTAATCGACTCTGGGGCTGCAGGCCTGTTCATTGATGCTGCATTTGTTTCGCAGCACTTGATTCCGGTGCAGCTGCGTGACACTCCACTTGCCATTGAGGCTCTTGACGGGAGACCTTTACAGCCTGCCCATGTGACTCATGAGACGGTTCCATTGTCCATGGCCGTAGGGGCTCTTCACCATGAGATAATCCAATTTATTCCTCACCCAGATTTCCGCTGGTTATTAGTTATCCTTGGTTACAGAGGCACAACCCCTCTTTTGATTGGCTCCGTGCTGAGGTTCTCTCCTGGTCACCACAATGCAGTGAGACATGCTTCCTGAAGGTATCCAAGGTTCTATGCACCGCTTTACTCCCCTCCCTGCCGGAAGAGTACCGTGATTTTGGCGATGTCTTTGATAAAGGTCAAGCCGGTAGTTTGCCTCCACATCGCCCTTATGATTGCGCAATTGACCTTCAACCTGGTGCCATACCTCCTCGTGGCCGAGTTTACCATTTGTCGGTCTTGGAGGATAAGGCCATGGAGGAGTATGTTGCTGACGCACTTTCTCGAGGTTTCATCTGCAAATCCTCGTCTCCTGCTGGTGCTGGTTTCTGCTTTGTGAAAAAGAAGAGCGGTGAACTGAGACCTTGTATAGATTATAGGGGTCTCAATCGTGTCACGATTAAGAATGCCTACCCGATTCCATTGATTACTGAGTTATTTGACTGCCTCAAGGGAGCAACGGTTTTCACGAAGCTTGACCTGAGAGGGGCATACAATCTCGTGCGCATTAAGGAGGGCGACGAGTGGAAAACTGCGTTTAATTCCAGAACAGGCCATTATGAATACCTGGTAATGCCTTTTGGCCTTTGTAACGCCCCGGCAGTTTTCCAGGAATTTATTAACGATGTCCTCCGAGATTTGTTGCAGTTGTGTGTGGTGGTCTATCTCGATGATATACTCATATTTTCCAAGTCCCTGGAGAGGTTGTCATTTCCACTGCTGGTTTTTCAATGGACCCAGAGAAACTTTTGGCAGTCCTACAGTGGCCTCGACCTGTGGGTTTACGTCCTCTGCAGATTTTCTTGGGCTTTGCCAAATACTATCGGAAGCCTCTGACTGATATGACCATATCTCCATAACTCCTTATCCTAGAAGTTGATGCTTCTGAGACTGGAGTTGGCGCCCTTCTGTCTCAACGTCCTAACTCTGTGAGCGCTATACATCCGTGTGGCTACTTTTCCAAGAAATTGTCACCTGCTGAGTGCAATTATGAGATTGGTGACAGAGAGCTGTTGGCAATCATTTTGGCCCTGAAAGAATGGAGACATCTCCTTGAAGGTACCACTGTGCCCGTTCTTATTCTTACTGACCATAAGAATCTTACATTCTTGTCTGAGGCTAAGCGACTCTCTCCCAGAAGGGCGCGATGGGCTCTTTTCTTGTCGAGCTTTAATTACATTGTCTCATTCTTACCCGGTACTAAGAATGTAAGGGCGGATGCCTTGTCACGACAATTTTCCTCCACTTCCAAGTCGGAGTCGGTTCCGGTTCCTATGATTCCTCCTGATCGTATCTTAGCTACGGTTCGCACCAGTCTTACTTCTCCTTTGGGTGACAAGATTCTTGCTGCTCAGGTCCATGCTCCTCCTGATAAACCTTGTGACTGCTGCTTTGTCCCAGAGAGTCTCCGTACTGCAGTACTCCAGACTTATCATTCTCCCAAGGCAGCTGGCCATCCTGGGAAGAATCAACTCATTTGGGCCATCTCCCAACAATTCTGGTGGCCTAGTCTATGGGGTGATGTTACTGCTTTTGTAGCTGCCTGTCCCATGTGTGCTCAGAGTAAGACTCCACGACACCTTCCAGTGGGCTTCCTACAACCCATTCCCAATGAAGAGAGGCCCTGGACTCACCTGTCTATGGATTTCATTGTGGAATTTCCCAACTCCCAAGGCAACACTATTATCCTCATGGTGGTGGACCGGTTCTCAAAGATGTGTCATTGTATTCCACTTAAGAAGTTGCCCACCTCTAAGGAACTGGCTTCCATTTTTGCTCGGGAGATCTTTCGCTTACATGGGCTACCCAAGGTGATTGTCTCGGATAGGGAAGGTCAGTTTGTCTCCCGGTTCTGGCGAGCCTTTTGTGCACAGTTGGGAATCCAGCTTGCGTTCTCTTCTGCGTATCACCCACAGTCTAATGGGGCCGCAGAACGAGCCAATCAGTCCTTGGAGCAATTCCTACGTTGCTATATTTCTGACCATCATAACAACTGGTCTGACCTATTATCTTGGGCAGAGTTTGCTCACAACAGTGCCTTGAATTCTGCCTCCCGATTGTCTCCATTTATGGCAAATTATGGTTTCCAACCTTCCATGTTGCCTGACTCGTTTGTTCTGCAGAGTATTTCTGCGTTAGAGGAGCATCTCCGTGGTCTTCGTTCCACTTGGGTACAAGTTCAGGAGGCTTTGCATCATGCTAATGATAGGTACAGACTCCATGCTGACCGCAAACGCCTGCCAGCGCCTTTCTACCATGTTGGTGACAGGGTCTGGCTGTCATCTCGCAACCTCCGGCTTCGTGTTCCCTCACTGAAGTTTGCACCTCGGTTTATTGGGCCTTTCCGTATCCTTCGCAGGATTAACCCAGTAGCTTACACGTTGGAACTTCCTCCTAGTATTCGCATCTCTAATGTGTTTCATGTATCCTTATTGAAACCGTTGGTCTGTAACCGATTTACCACCTCGGTGCCACGTCCTCACCCTATTCAGGTTGAGAACCATGAGGAGTATGAGGTCAAATTATTGTTGACTCCCGTAGGTTCCGTGGGCGCATACAGTACCTGGTGCATTGGAAGGGGTACGATCCGGAGGAACGCTCCTGGGTTTCATCCTCTGACGTACATGCCCCTGTCCTCCTCCACGAATTCCATAGACGGTTTCCCCTCAAGCCCGGTGGCCCTCCGAGGGAGAAGGGTCATTGAGGGGAGGGTACTGTCAGGGCTGGCTTAGCCTTTCCTCCTCTGGGCTGGCCGCTCAGCTGTCGGCTAATTGCCAGCTCTCTTCTCTCTCCTCAGTTACCAGCTGTTCCCGATGATGCTCGTCTGGCCTGCCTATATATAAGTCTTCCAGCTCATTTCTCCTTTGCCTTCACGTTTGGTCACATCACTAGGAATAATCCCCTGCTGTTGTTTCAAGACTGGCTTGCTAACATCCCTCCTGGCTTCCATCCTGCTCGCACTTGCTCTCCATGGATCCCTGACGTCTGGACTGGCTGATTACCCGATCTGGCTTATGAACTTTGGACTGGCTTACTACCCGATGGACTCTGGCTTGCTTGACTACGCTTTTTCCTATTTATCTTTTTATTTTTATTAATAAACAAGTGTGATTAGATTGTACTTCTTTCTCTGTCTGTTTCATGGTTCCTGACACTGGTGTACACAGTATCTAATACAGTGGGTACAGTTTCTACCACATTTCTGGTGGTGTACACAGTATACAATACAGTGCAGCCTTTTTACAATTTATAATACAGTGTAGGCGGTGTACACAGTATCTAATACAGTGTGTACAGTTTCTAATATAGTGCAGGAGGTGCACATAGTATCTAATACAGTGTGTGCAGTTTCTACTACTTTTCTGGTGGTGTACACAGTATCTAATACAGTGTGTGCACTTCAGGTGGTGTACACGGTATGTAAAACAGTGTGTACAGTTTCTAATACACTTCTGGTGGTGTACACAGTATACAATACAGTGCAGCCATTGAACAGTTTCTAATACAGTGCAGGAGGTGTACACAGTATCTAATACAGTGTGTACAGTTTCAAATACACTTCAGGTGGTGTACACAGTATTTAATTCAGTGTGTACAGTTTCTACTACACTTCTGGTGGTGTACACAGTATCTAATACAGTGTATACAGTTTCTACTACTTTTCTGGTGGTGTACAAAGTATATAATACAGTGCAGCCATTGTACAGTTTGTAATACAGTGCAGACGGTGTACACAGTATCTAATACAATGTGTACAGTTTCTAATACACTTCAGGCGGTATACACAGTATCTAATACAGTGTGTACAGTTTCTTCTACTTTTCTGGTGGTGTACACAGTATCTAATTCAGTGTGTACAGTTTATACTACACTTCTGGTGGTGTACACAGTATAAAATACAGTGCAGCCATTGTACAGTTTCTCTCTCTCTCTCTCTATATATATATATATATATATATATATATATATATACATACAGTCTAATATATATATATATATATATATATATATATATATATATATATATATATATATATATATATATATATATATATATAGTGAGAGCCCCTGTCTCTGTGTAAATGAGTGTAAAATGGACACGGGACTCTCAAAAAGGCAGTTTGAGAAGTGCCAGCAGAAGATTTGTAAGCAGTGAAAACTATGCTTTAAGTCAGGGGTGCCCAACCTTTTTAAGAGTGAGGGCCACTTAAGCAACTTGGTAACCAGTCGTGGGCCACAATGAGTGGAGCGGGTGGATGACAGGTCACGGCTACTCTATACGCCCTCTAATCCGATCCACCCAGATGGAAGGGGACAAATTCTATTTGTAGGATTGGATTGGAGGCAGGCGGGCGTAAATGGACAAGAGTCTGTTTACATCTGCCGCTCTGTAGAGGTGAATCGAGGATCCAATTGGGTAGGGGCGATCGTGTGAAAAGGGCCTAAACAGCTTTCACACTGATGTGCTGCAGTTTACCCACACTGCAGGTGCAGCGTAGCGCACCTGTGTCTATCCTGTGGGTTAACTGAACTTTGCCATAGACTCTGCCTGTGGCAAAAGCCGGCGCTGTACAGGAAGCATCCACCCCTGCTTTAAGTCTTCTCTGGATTTTGTAAGTCTGGTTTGGGGCTGGAAACTTGAAGACTTCAAAGAGCATTGGGAGGGATGGAGTCTCCAATCTTGTGTCCAGGTTTTCCAGAAATTCTGCAGGTTTTGTGTGTGTGTCCATGTGCACACACCCATTATAAGGTTGTTCATGGGAGTTGGTATGGGAGCAGTTGCTGCAGCTAGGAGGGAGGTATGCTACGGTTTAAGAACCCAGGCAATATCCTTGAGACAGCACTCCATGTGGGAGAGGTTTCTGATCAGTGGACTGAAAGAGTTGGGCCAGATGAGAGTCGGGGAGACCATAGCTGAGACAACTGGAAGAGAAAGTCCTGGGGACCAGAGGGGTATGTGAGTCTTGGAGGAGTGTGAAAGCCTAAAATTTCAGGAGAACCCCTTCCTAGAGGCCATGAGTTGGGCTGTGCCCCTTTGTACTGCGACCAAGGCTGAGTGAGCCTTGAGAGACAGGTGGCTTGGCATTTTTGTTTATGTAGTAATTTTTGGGAGACGAACCCCTGTGTGGGCAACTCATGCATGTATGAACTTTCATTTTTGTTACTTTCAATAAAAGTGGGCTACCACTCCCTTATACTGAAGTTCTTGTTGGCTATGAACTCACTGAAAATGCATTTACCACTGAGTTAGACATCCCCCAATATCACTATATATATATATATATATAGATATATATATATATATATAGTGATATTGGGGGATGTCTAACTATATAAATATAAATATATACTCTGCATTCAGGGTAGCCCATATATGCACTTCAGGCGGTGGTGTATAGTTTCTAATACACTTCAGGCGCTGTACACAGTATATTATACAGTGTAGTGTGGTGTTGCAAAACAAAAAATACATCATGTCCAGAAGGCCACCAAGTAGAGGCAGACGCTCACAGGCCAATAAAAGAGGGACAGCAGCCTCTGTGTCTACAGTCAACAGTGGTGGTCATGGACATGGTGCATCCTCTGTAGGTGGCCGTGGGGAACACTTGTCCCTTTTTTCTGCTGCTGGCCCTGTTATTGAGTCACAACATGCAGAAGCGTTGGTGGAGCGGATAACAAAGCTGTCCTCATCATTCTCTGTCACCCAGGCTCAGAGTAGTTTGCCTTCCAATGCAGCTGCCAAAGTGGCCTATTCCACTGGATCCTTGTCCACAGTCACTCCTTCCGTAGCCCCACCATCATGCACAGAGGAATCCCCAGAATTATATGACCCCAGTGTCGGGTACATGCTGCTGGAGGATGCGCAGCAATTTGAAGGCTCCGATGTTGGTTCCCAGGTCGAGGAAGGGAGTAACGTGTTCCTAGAGAGAGGGGGTGCCACAGAAGGACAAGAAACTGGCAGTCATGTTCCCCCAGTTGCAGCATACTGCCAAGTTTGCTCCAGTGACGAGTAGAGAGGGGATAATGAGTTCACTGACTGTACTTGAGAGAAGAGAGGAGTAAAGTGAGGTGGAGGAGACACAACTCCAACAAAGTAGGATGTCCCCTAGGGGGCAGCTTAAGGGCAGCCACCCTATTGCATCACACCGCAGAGCTCCCCAATGACTTTTAAAAGTTTCATGGTGTTGGTCTTTTTCGACACGTGTGCAGCATATCGCACCGTTGCTGTTTGCAAAATATGTCTGAAGCGGATCAAGCGTCGCCAGAACAGCAAACGCTTAGGCACCACATGCTTGACCAGACAAATGACCGCCTGCTTTGCAGTTTGCTTGAAAGACCCATATCAAAGAAAAAGGCGGACTTCTCCTTGCTCCTTATCTGGGATCTCTAACCCTACTATACCTCCAGTCCTCTCAAAAACCTGCACTGAGAGGAATGAAGGTATAGCAATAAGTGTCCCAAGTACTTGTAGCTTATCTGCTAGCAGTACACCACCAATTGATTTTAGCAGGCACATTTACCTACCCCAGTTGCTGAACCGTAAAAAGAAATTCGGTCCCAGCTACCCACCTGCTCAGCGTCTAAATGCTAGCTTGGCCACATTGCTAGCACTGCAACTGCTGCCTTTTCAGCTGGTAGACTCGTCCCCCTTTTGTGAATTTGTGGCATGTGCTCTACCTCAGTGGCAGGTTCCAAAATGCCATTTCTTTTCACAGAATGCCATTCTGGCTCCCTACTGGTATGTAGAAGGCAATGTTTTGGCCTTGTGGGACAGGGCGGTCAGTGGTAAGGTTCATATTACCGCTGACTCATGGTCCAGTAGGCATTGGCAGGAACGTTACCTTTCCTTCATGGCGCACTGGGTAACTGTGCTGGCAGCTGGGAAGGATCCTGTACACTGGTTGTACCAAAGCTGATCGATCCATCAACTTACTACCACTCAGCCTGCCCACACATGGTTCGAATTTCGACCGGTTCCTGCTGAACCATCTATGGCCAGCCTTAGCCCTTGTACACACGGTCGGAGATTCCGACAACCAAATCCGTCGGATTTTGTCCGAAACTGTTGCATACACACGGTCGGACAAAGTTGTCAGAAAATCCGATTGTACATAACGCGATGACGTTATTTAGTTACGATGGGACTACGTTCAGGCTAGTAGCCATTAGCTTTGGTCTAGGAATTTGATCTGAGCATGCATGGCACTTTGTCCGTCGGAGTAGGCTACACATGATCGGAGTATGTCCAATCGGAGCATTTTGTCAGAAAATTTTACCGGCAAGTTGGAAAAGTTGGTCCGTCGGATATTCCAACGGAGACAGTCCGATGGAGACCACACACAGTCGGAATATCCGACAAAACGGTCCGATAGGACACATTCCGTTGGAATCTCCGACCGTGTGTACAAGGGCTTAGAGAAGTCGATTCAATTCTCCTGATATAGATCCTGTAGACACAATGGACTGAATGACTTTCACTCCTCATCTTGAAGCGTATTCAATCTTAAGGCTTTGCCTTTTTTTGGTCACTAAGTAATTTACCACCTTCAGTATAATCTGATTTAAAAGCATACTGTCCTATTTTTTAGTTTTGAACTTCCCACTTTTAACCCCCACAACCTTAGATAAGCACATTTTATGTTTTATCTATTTACCCCCTTTCTCCCTCCTCCCTTCCCTCAACCCCCCCCCCCCCCTAAGCCAATGAGATACCTATTGTCTCGATTATAACCTTATTTACTTATATTTATCTTAGAGAAAAATCTAGTTATTTTTTAAATTGAAGTACTTCTATTGTGTTATATTTATTGATCCTGTTTATCAATATCACAATTTGCCTTCTTCATTGCTGGCAATCCTATGCTAAGTAATATTGCTATGCAAACTATACATTTTCTTATGCAGGTTCTTATTTTAATGTCTTTTTTTCCCCAGGGTTACCTGTAGGTATATATACTCAGGTTACAGTATAGTTGTAATAGCTAATTAACCATTTTATTTCTTTTTGTACCCTTGCAAATTTTTTTTCTCAATGGCCAGACTTGGGTGTCCAAGTATTTCTCTTTTTCTGTATATAGATCTAGACCATTGGGGTCTCGAGATTGTCACTGCTCCCTCTATCTTTCTGTCCTAGGATAAACCTTCATTCTGACCAATTATTGGAGGACCTCCTCGGATAGATACTAGGCCTCACGGGTTAGCGTTTTCTTACACACTTAGTACACCGCCTTTTTACTTTTCTTATTCGCATCAATTGACTTACTATTATTTGACTATATGACTCTTATTCTCTTTCTTCCTCTTTATTCTGTCTCTACTCCCCCTTGGTTCTTGCCCCCCCACCCCGGGGTAATTCTAGACTCACAATCTATGAATGTAGTATACTATAATATTTCCTTTAAGATTTTTCTTCAAAAGCACATGTAGTATGCCTCCAAGAAACCCATTTTGCAGATTAGGTGACCCCTAAATATTTTGGTTCAGCTTATCCCCAAGTTTTCACAGCCTCTGCCAAAACAAAACAATGAGGGGTGCTAATAGCATGTCATCATACTACACCCTTTTCCTTCCTGACAGAGATCAAAGACCCAGAAGGTCACTATCTTATACTCATAGGATATCTATTAGATTTTCTAATGACAGTGGTATCATTATGCTCCTAACAAAACTCCATCCGTATTCCTTTCCCATTTATTACAGGTAATTGATACTCATAAAACGGCACACTTTTAATCTGTGGAGATTCAAATCAAGTCCTGTATCCTTTTTTAGATAAATCTACAACTCCTATTGAAATTCAACAACATTCTTTATTAGATTTGTGGGATGAAATCAATCCTGCTGGGCGCCAATTTACTTTTTATTCTCATCCCCATAAATCATTTTCCCATATTGATCACATTTTGATCTCAATAGGCATGACCCCTGAATTCCTTTCTTCATCTTTTATCCCTTTTACATGGACTGACCACTGTGCTGTACTTTTAACTTTCACTTCTCTAATACCCAAAACACAAGATTCTACACGGCATATTAATGACTAAATCCCATCTCATCTATCACACTCCTCTGATCTAGAAATAGCCATAAAAGATTACCTGGACAATAATGAGACCCCTGATATATCCCCACTGACGCTATGGGAAGTTCATAAACCTGTTCTCCGTGGGGTATGTATATGTTAAGCCTCATTTCTTAAAAGGGAAAAATGACAACTCACATAAAAATTAGAAGCAGAATTCAATACATGCCACACAATCTTTCAATCCAATCTTACCCCTGTCACTAAATTACAGCTTGATAAAGCATGTTAAACCTTTTTATCAGAATCTGTAGATAAAATGTTATGTAAGTCTAAACATAAATTTTATTTTAAAGCAAATAAACCAGAAACTCTTTTAGCCCGAGCACTTAAAAAACTAAATCGCCCCTTTAAACCGTTTCAACTAAAATTATGTCATGATACATTTAATAGTAATCCAGTAAAGATCCTTAACACCTTTCAAAAACATTTTACTTCCTTATATAAAAAGGAAGGATCTTTTGCTCAAACTTTAGCAGAATCATTTTTTTCACAAATCAAACTTCCTACTATTCCTTTAGCCCAACGCAATTGTCTTGAAAGCCCCCATTACAGCTATCAAAATTAAATGAGCAATTAACTCTCTTAAACCAAATAAACATCCAGGCCCAGATCGCCTCTCTGCCCTATACTATAAGAAATTCTCTCATATCCTTGCTCCAATGTTAACAGACGCATTTAATTCTATCCTTAACGATCAATCCTTTCGCCCCGAAACATTATCGGATATAATTTCAATGATCCCCAAACCTCAGACAGATGATACATCTTGTTCTAACTATAGACCAATATCATTACTCAACCTTGACATTAAGTTACTAGTGAAATTCTTAGCGACCCACTTAAATGGTGTAATAGGTTCTTTAATAAATAAAGACCAGGTCGGCTTTATCCCACAGCTCCAAGTGGCAGATAATGTATGCAGGACTACTTTACTAATTCAAGCAGCTAAATCACGACAAATACCCATCTGTCTCTTATCTTTAGATATCAAAAAAGCATTTGATACAGTTTTGTGACATTACCTACATTTTGTCCTGCAGCATTGGAGATTTGGTCTTCGTTTTCTTAGCTGGGTCTCCTTATTATACAAAAATCACAAATCTTATGTTAAATATGCTGAATATAAATCAAACCTATTTGACATCTGTAGGGGTATGTGTCAGAGATGTCCACTTTCCCCACTCTTATTTTCCCTACTTATTGAACCCCTTCTCAATCAATCCGTACTGACCCTCTATTAAAGGTCTAAACTTAGCTGGTAACCAACAAAAACGTTGCCTATTTGCTGATGAGATCTTAATCTTTATGTCATCCTCTCATATTTCTACTCCTAATCTTATAAATAAACTTGATCACTTTGCCCCCGTATCTGGTCTAATTATTAACTCTCAAATTTATAGCTTTAAATATATCTTTACCTTCTTATATTTTACAAGCACAAACATCCCTCCCTTTCTCATGGTCCACTTCATGCCTTCTTTACCTAGGAATAGCTCTCACACCCAATCTTTCTTACATTTTCACTGCCAATTATCCTCCAATTTTGTGTCAAATATCTGATCTTCTGACACAATGGTCCTCTCTACCATTATCTTGGATAGGTAAAATTAACGTAATAAAGATGGGTATACTGCCTAAAATTCTTTATCTTTTTTTCGATTTTAACTATCCCTATTCCAGCATAGTTTCTCAGAATCCTACAATGTAAGGCATTACCTTACGTTTGGGGCTCTTTGAAACCCCATCTGCCCAAACACACTCTTTACCTTCCAAAGGCCAATGGGAGGACTAGGGTTTCCTAATTTTACCACTTATTACCATGCAGCACAATTAGCCCATATTCCTAAATATCACGCAAAACATGAGAAAATCCGCTTTGGGTTGTTTTGGAAACAATAGATTGACACCCACTTTCAATAACCAACCTTGTATGGTCTATATCCTCCGACCGTAAAAAAACTCAATAATCCTATAACTAAACATACACTAGTCATTTGGGAAAAATCTAAATTCCTAAATGGACTACAATCTCCCCATATATCTCTTTTATCATCTCTTAAAAATCCACTTTTCTATCCTGCTTGGTCTTCCCCTAAATCTTTTAAAGCATGGGCCTCCACTAATTTAACTCAACTCTGTGAACTAGCATCCTCTACTTCATTCAAAACTTTCCCTGACTTATGTGAAAGTCACAAACTTCCTAATTCAGAGCTCTTTCGATATATTCAGATTAAAAAAAATGTTATGCCCTATATACAAGGAAGAATTAATTTAGATAAATTAACGTGCTTTGAAAATATATGTAAATGTGACCCACACACTAAGGGACTTATTTCAACTCTTTACACTCATCTTATTACTAAACCCAACTCAGACCCACCATCGTATGTGGCTGAGTGGAAGATGGCTCTTGGGTTTTTGTTGGAAGCAGCCAATTAGGATAAGATTTGGATCACAACTAAGTCTTTCTCAAAAAAGTCATAGCTGCCTTAGAGACAAATTACAAAGTACTCACACGGTGGTATTTGGTCCCTGACAGTGAAATATGCTCCAAATTATTACCCATCCTGTTTTCGTGGCTGTGGTGATCTAGGATCACATCTTCATACTTGGTGGGATTGCCCGGTAGCAAAAAAAATCTGGAAAGATGTATTTCTTATGATTTCAACACTGTTTTAAATCCCTTTCAATCCTGATCCTACAATAGCACTTTTAAACTTAAAACGGGCCACTCTCTTCTACCGCCAATTCAAACTCCTATTATAGATCACTACAGCCGCGAAACAAACATTTGCCAAAGCTAGGAGATCCCCATCCTTAATAATTGCTGAAACTAAAAATAGAGCCAATCAAGCAATGATCCATGCCAAAACAGAGGCTATAACGCAAGATAAAATACCCATCTCTGAGAATATATGGAATCCCTGCTTCCCTACTAAGACTTTGGTAATCTCGAATCCATTCCATCTTCCATTCTCTGCATTCATGGTATGTGTTTAATACCATATACCTATCCATTTTTTCTCCTACCTAAGATTACTTTTCTGTTATTTTCTTTCTCTCTTCTATTTTTTCCCCCTATTCTCTCTCTCCTCTCAATTTACTCCTTATATAGTTCTGGTAGCAGAACTTTTATTTCCTTGGTTATCATTATACCAATTGTACATAGTTCCAATATGTAGTATAAGATTTTATATTCTATAGTACTTTTTTTTTTTTTTTTTAACTATACTCTTGATAATAATTAAGACCTTTTTTTTTATCTGAGGTCATCTTATATCAACCTGGTGTAAATTGGTTTTATCCTCTCTTATACAATATATGGCACAAACTTTTGAGTAGTTAGATCCACGCTAAAAATTTACTTTTAGTTTATTGAAAAAGAAAATGTAGTTTATGTTGGAACTACAACTCAATATTATTACCATATACTGTATTTATCGACGTATAACACGCACCCCAAATTTAGGAGGGAATTTTAATGGAAAAAAAACTTTTAGGATGCAAGTTTAAGGAAAAAACATAATTTAAATGCCCATCAATGGAGCCTTATCAGTGTCCATCTGCAGCCTTGTCAGTGTCATTTACAGCCTTGTTATGCAGCCTTGTCAGTGACATTTGCAGCCTTGTCAATGTTATATGCAGCCTTATCATGCAGCCTTGTCAGTGACATTTGCAGCCTTGTCATGCAGCCTTGTCAATGTTATATGCAGCCTTGTCATGCAGCCTTGTCAGTGTCATTTTCGGCTTTTGCGTTTTAAAATGGCACCGCCGAGATACAGAGCCAGATGTCCTGTATCTCCTCAGCGCTCAGTAGCTCTCGGCCATTCTCAGTAGCTTTTTCCCGCCCTCGGCCGCTCTCGGCAGCTTTCAGCCACAATCAGCCGCGAAGAAGACCGAAAGCCGTCGAGAAAGGCCGAAAGCGGGCGAAAGCCGCGAAGAACAGCCGAAAGGCACTGAGAAAGGCTGAAAGCGTCCAAGAACGACCAAAAGTGGCCGAAAGCCGCCCAGAGGCTTACAATCGGCAGGGGATCTGCGTAAAACACGCACCCATGGTTTCCCCCTGATTTTAAGGGGAAAAAGTGAGTGTTATACGCCAATAAATACGGTATGTGACCTTTTCTTTTGCTGCCACCATATGTACTTATGTATACTAATTTACTAATTGTTAAATTCAATAAACAAATTTGACAAAAAACCTTAAGGATTTAGAGGAGATCTGTAAAGAAGAGTGGACCAAAATCCCTCCTGAGATATGTGCAAACCTGGTCACCAACTACAAGAAACGTCTTACCTCTGTGCTTGCCAGCAAGGGTTTCTCTACCAAGTACTAAGTCATGCTTTACTTGAGGATCAAATACTTATTTTACTCACTTAACTGCAACTCAATTTATAACATTTGTATCATGTGTTTTTTTCTGGATTTTTGATTGATATTCTAGTCTATCATTTAAACTACACATATGATACAAATTATAGACCGTTAATTTCTTTGTAAGTGGGCAAACTTACAAAATCTGCAGAGGATCTAATAATTATTATCCCCACTGTAGAAGTGGACTGACCTAAACAATAACAGCTATCCTTTATAAAAAATACTAATCAATGCATTGATTGTACATGTCAAGTGTTGCACACAATCAAGTTGTTAATGGCACAAATAAATATATTTATTTAAGAAATATGCACTCTTAGACTACATGTGTATTAAATATACAATTACTACATTTTGCGTTTATTTTTTAGGCTCCAATGTCTGTTATAGAATAATCACTCTTGTGTACAGGCAAGAGACCAAATTCTTGTGTTTATTTATCAGTGAGTTGTACTTACAGTGACAAGCCTAGATCCAAGCTCTTTAAAATAACCAAGAATTTTCACGTGTAATTTCATGAATAATACAGAGCCTCTTGCCTGTTGGAAATTGTACACATATACTCTTAGAATATTATATATAATTTTCACATATATTTATATTTGTATATATTTCACTATAACTTTAAATCAATTTGTATAAATACAAATTTGTATTTTTGTACTTTAGCAACAAATATATAAATATAGATTGTGTTTATACATACTCACACACATACATCAACAGGTATAGTGTTCAACATGTAGAAGGACAAAACTGCATTTCAGATAGGCGTCACATATTTTAGATTTTTTTTGTGTTATTTTTAGATGTTTTTCCACATTCACAAGTCAGACCACAGATATCTATGCCTCCTTCAAAATGGAATACGTTTTCATGGACTAACATGTTAAATCAACTTTTAGAATTCTTAAGCAGCTCCAAATCGACATTTTCTATAGTGGATGGAATGAAAAGTCAGATGAGTGCGCAATGCCATGACAGTTATAACAATAATCAGCAATCTTGAGATATTGCCTGAACAAAGTTGATCAGACCAACATTGGACACGTGATTTGCATCATGAATATTAACTTAGGCACATAGGCTAACTGCTGCCATTAATCAGAAGCAGCTGAAATAGTTGATTCCAATCCCATGCGAGTAAGCGTGGTGACATCCCCTCTTCTGGGGCTCTCACGTCACTTCTAGTGAAGCTGGGGAGACTCTGTCACACTCAGCCCGCGATCTCAGGCTGTGCCACTGCTCCACTGCTGTCCTATTCGAGTTCAACATTCTTCGCCAATGGTTTGATTCAGGGGAGCCGGATGAATACTGACCAATCACAATCCTTCCAATGAAATCATTGCTGCTTTTCATGTTATGTCCATAAACTGAAAGAAAAAGTAGATTTGATCTCAATCATCCCATATTTCATTAAATATAGATACACTGATTCCCATGAATATCGGCTTTTATCAAATACATAACATGGAAGATCCAACTGAGGAGTGGACTTGCTAACATTTGTAACAGCTATCAGCTTAAGCTAGCCACATGCTAGTAGATTTTCAACAAAAATTAGTTCCAAAATTCACGTGAACATTCAAACTAAATTTTTCAGTACATTCTTTTTTTGTTTAACAGAAAAGTTTATTTATGTTTCAAACAAAATATGAAAAAGCAAGAATACAGTGGTACATTCTCCTCAACAGTACCTTTGATATCAGATTATATTGTAAGCCTTACAACAAGCAGGTGGCAGTTTGGTGTATATACATTAGTGAAAAAGAGACTATTATCAGGGGTGCAACATGTTAGCCATGTGGCACAGGAGAAGGAGGAGGAGGTGTTTCTCACGCCCGGGGGGGAAGGGAGTAAGGGGAGGGGGGGGGTCAGAAAGGAGCGTGAAGGGTACAAGGGATCCAGAGGGGGGTTCCATTTCCATCTCAGCTGTATTTTATCAACGGTAGGCATTGTGTGTATTTTTATCAGTATGTGTTTGTTTTTTTGCCATTTTTATATTTTTATCTATCACCTATCCTCTATGCTTCCTTGTTCCGAGTCCCACCCCAGAGGCAACCTTTGCTCGCGGACCCAAGCTGCCTATAGTTTGTCAAACCAGAATGGCCTTAGCTGTGGGCAGGATCACACCACATGGAAGAAGGTTCCAACCTCTGCACTGCATTTATGACAGGTCGGTTGTCTATCAGGGTATATCCTGGCCAGTCTTTACGGGGAGTAGTAGACCCAGTGAATAAACTTCAGTTGTGCAAGGCGGTCCCTGACCAAGATCATCAATGGGATATACTGCTGAATACCCTTCAGTACATTCTTTGACAAAATTTAAATTTGCTTTAAAAATCAACTATGCAATGAATGGACTTTTCCCAAATGAAAACCATATGCACTGTTAGAAATTCATTCATTTGAGAAAAAATTTCCACTCCTTCAAATTATCTCATCATTAATTAAAAATTAACATTGATTTGGGCCCAATAATGATCATAAAATCGAAAGAACAACAGAAGGCTACTATTTTTCATGTGTGGTGGACTTGCCCCAAGGTTACAAGGCTTTGGATCAGGGCCTTCACTTTATTTCATACAGTTACGAATGTGAAAGTCCCCAAAACCACTAAAATCACAGTTTTGAATGAGCGTTGGGTGGACCCCAAGTACAAACATTTCTATTTTTTTATTTATAGTGGCTAAATGACTATTGCGAGGGAGTGGTGGTACACCTAGCCATGATAAAAATAAACTGTCATGGATTATAGTGCACAAAAAAATTAAAAAATTGCTAGTCTTCTTAAACACAAAAAGACTACATTTGAGAAGACATGGAATCCCTGGCTGCTCTATTTGCAACTATTTCAATGAATATAGTAATGAATGAATGAATATAGTAATCTAGTGCAGTTTTCCACTTTTTGTAGTCAATGCACCTTTTAAAATTCTGCACAATCTCAAGGCATCCCATTCTAAAATATAAAAAAATGAATAGTTTTACATAATGCAACATCTTCCACACACATAGGACACCCAATATTATAGGGGATTTATTCTTCCAAAGCAAATACACGTTTGCACACTGGTACTGACTAGGGGTACAACGGATCAAAACACTCACGAATCGGATCATTCCTCGGATCAGAGTCATGGATCGGATTAGCAAATAATTGAATTTGCAAAAACCTGTGAAAATTCCACCACCATATAGTCCCCACTGTAATATCCACAATCTACCCCACTGTAATATCCATAATCTCCCCCACTGTAATATTGGCTTAGTATGGCTGGGTACGGTGAGCATGGCTGAGTATTACAGAGTATGGCTGGGTATGGCAGAGTATGGCTGGGTATGGCAGAGTATTGGCGGGGTTATGGCAGAGTATTGGCAGGGTATTGGCAGAGTATTGCTGGGTATTGGCTGGGTATTGCAGGGCATGGCAGGGTATTGCAGAGTATTGGCAGGGTATTAGCTGGGAATGGAGGGATGGCTGTCACAGAGCAGTGCTGTGGGCACTACAGATCCAGCCCACAGCGCTGGTGACACCGATCTCTGCCCTCCACTGTACAGATCAGTACAGAGAGGGGAGGGAGGAACCGGCGTCATGATATGATGCCGGTTTGTTTACAAGTGATCGCTCCATCATTTGACCTAGTACTGACTAATATTCCAGTGTTTCTCTTCTCCCTCAGTTTCTCTCCCTCACTTAGCTAATGTGACCCCATAGCTGATGGAGAGGGGTGGGGGAGGGGCAAACAAGGATGCTGTGCAGGCATCTGACGTCCTACTTCCAGGGGCTAAAAGGTTGTAATGGTGCACTATGAAAACTGGTGGCTTTGTGTAACTAAAGGGCAGGCTTGATCCACCCTCTGGCTTGTATACAATTTTTGGGCATGCTTTAGGCAGTTTGCCAAGGCACCCCTGAAGAAACCTGAAGACACCCCAGGGTACCTAGGCACCCTATTGGAAATCTAGTGGTTTGGGACTTTGTCCTTGAAGGGATGACTCCCAAACTCTTTTTTCTTTTTCTCAATAAATAATAAACACATTGAAACAGAAAATCAAAAGAATGTTTTTATAAAAAAAATAAAAAAATTCAAACAAAATTCTAATAGCATATGGCCAGCGTTAGACTGTACCTGTGGTATGCTGAACATCATACTTGGCCCTGTGCTTGCATGCATTATCTATTCATTTCAACAGTGCCCTAGGAGCCCAAAAACTTGGTTCTATGCTGCAAATTCCCACTAGAGCGTGTGCATAGTTGCCCATTTGCCCACCTCTCTCACCCCATGAGCTTTTGTACTGCTTAATGAGGTAATCTACAACATCATTAGTCAAAAGGGGAGGGTTAAGTTGGCCACACATTTTATAGATTCCCTTTGTTCTGCCTGCTGAACAATGTAGATGGACAAACCTATCCTAAAAGCTATTGTATTCTGACAGCCAGCACTATTGGTTCTCAGAATTACCCAAACAGTGGCTGTTCTTATTGGATGCAGCCACTGTCTGGGTAACAATTTTCCACCCTGCTCTAACAGCGACACTTTTAGCTCGAATTCAGCAAAAATTGCCCACAATTTGAGAAAAGTATAGCAGCTTTTGGAATGTGACCTTGCAAAGTCTGACAGGAATAAGCATAATAGAGAGCACCAGATTTTGAGGTTGATGATGTTTTAGCATATTGTGATTTTTTTTTAAATAGAAAAGGTAGAACTTTGCATAAAATATCAATTTTTTTCAGTCTTATTTTATTGAATTTTAAGTGCAAAGAACAAAAGATTGGAGGTACAAAATATTTTAGATTTTATATTGATAAAAGGCAGTTCTTGCCACTAATGCACCACTGGTGCCAAGTGTATTGGTAGTTTGCAGCATCTGCCCATTTTTTCCAAACCCTGGGTGATAATCTTCTAGATCTTACAGTGTTAGCCAAGCATACGGATCTGTTAAAGAATGAGTATTACAACACAATCTGAGCTGTAGGCCGCCCAAGCTTTTAGTACATGACTGCTTTTATTTTATTTGTTTACGAGCTACTACTATGTGCTACAGAACAATCAAGATTTCTGATTGCAGTACACTGTTGCATGTTCCTTGTTTTGTGTACTCGTGCTAAGGGAAAAGTTAACAGGATTATCAAAATGACCCTCTTCAGTGGAATTAGGTTTACAAGCATTCCTTAGCAATCACATTGTGAGATAAATGTCCCATTATCCCATTTTTAAAACCTATTACATACTATGTTACTTGAGACCTTCTTTCTCAGATGTTGAGTGGGAAGATTTTGCAAATGCCAAAAAGCTGACGTTGTATAAGGACCCGTGGGTTTATGTACATCACAAAATAAAACCCATCTCCATATGTTAGATGAGTAACTGCCATTGAGAACCAGATTTAAATGCAGCCATTTGTTCTGAGATCATTTAAAGCACATCTATATTCTGCCTTTGGAATATGAAACTGATGACAGCATAAGTATGCTGTAATGGTTGATATTCTGCAACATGAATGAATGACAGGCTGTATTTATAAATATGTCTGCAAAACCATCTCTCAGTATCTGAACTCAGTGCAGCCACAGTCAAATTCCCCTCTATTATACAGTAGAATTAGCTTTAGCAAATGTTAACTGAACTCTCTACAGGACCAAATTTGTATTGTTTCATATAAAGGTAGCAACAATTTTTGCTGTACTTTCTGTAAAGTCTAGCACAGGACATGCATGTTATTTGCAGCCTTGGTATTGGCTGTACAGAAATGAGGTACAGCCTTTTTAAAGGACGAGGCGACCACTCAGCCACAGACTGCAGTGCTAATTCATTACCCTTATTTCTGATTTTCCAAATTTAGCCATTTTCCAAAATTAGCACTTGGAGGCTAAAAACATGCATGTTGCACACATTCTAGAGGGAGTACAACTGGGAAGCAGCAGGGCCATCTTTAATTTTGATTGGGCCCTGGGCAAACATTTTCTTGCCCCCCAGACCCATTCTGAGACATACAAAAAAATAGCAGATAGACTCAAAATCAGTTTACTGCAGCAGGTCACACAGCAAATGCAATTGTTTGCCAGAGGTTACAGCCTATCCTTACTGCTCAGTGGCTGGTTGCTAGAGGTTACGACACATATTTTTTGCTTGTCAATTGGTTGCTGGAGGTTACTGCACATTAATAGAGCTCACTGATTGGTTGCTATAGGTTAATGCACATCATTACCACTCACTGAGCAGTGGAGCAATCCCAAGTAATTGAGCAAGTAAAGCGGCACATTAATACACATATTACAGGAGAGGGTCAAAGAGTGCAGACATACTGCAGGAGATTACCAGAGACTGCAGATATACTGCATGAGATTACCAGACTGTGGACATACTGCACAAGATTACCAGACTGCGCACATACTGCACAAGATTACCAGACTGCTGACATACTGCATGAGATTACCAGAGACTGCAGACATACTGCATGAGATTACCAGACTGCGGACATACTGCATGAGATTACCAGACTGCGGACATACTGCACAAGATTACCAGACTGGGCACATACTGCACAAGATTACCAGACTGTGAACATACTGCACAAGATTACCAGACTGCGCACATACTGCACAAAATGACCAGACTGCGGACATACTGCATGAGATTACCAGAGACTGCAGACATACTGCATGAGATTACCATACTGCAGACATACTGCATGAGATTTCCAGACTGCGGACATACTGCACAAGATTACCAGACTGTGGACATATTGCATGAGATTACCAGACTGCGGACATACTGCACGAGATTACCCAGTGACAGCTTTGCAGAGTGCACAGAGGACACAAGAGGCTGTATTCGCTTGTTAGCCAGCAGAGATGGGGCAAGGCTGGGAGCTCCACTGACGCTCTGATCCCACCCCATGTAGCCTGTATGCTCAGAACAGAGCATCTGTAGTTGGAGCAGTGATCGTAGTGGGCACATCAGTGGAGCTCCCGGCCTTGCCCCCAGACCTCTGTATTCCCCAGCCAGTATAGAGGGGTTGGGGCCGGGAGCTCCACTGACACATCCACTCCGATCACTGCTCTAACTAACACAGGGCAGGGTCAGAGCATCAGTGGAGCTCCCGGCCCCGCCCCCTCTCTGCTGGCTAGAACGCGAATACAGCCTCCCGTGTCCTCTGTGTACTCTGCAAAGCCATCATCGGGGTCCAAATTCACGGGTAGCGTGGGCCCCCCTACTAAGATTGGGCCCAGGGCAGATTCCCCGTTTGCCCTCAGCTAAAGACGGCCCTGGGAAGCAGGTGAATGGCTGGAAAGGATGTGGGTGTTCTGATAGATTACAAACGTAATAATAGCATGCAACGCCAAGCTGCAGTTTCTAAACCTAGCAAAATACTTTCTTGTATTAACAGAGGTATAGACTTTCTATTCCATCACAGTAGTGACCTCTTAAATGCTGAGCAAAGAGCTACTGTATCAGGAAAGAGAAAGCACATAGTGACTGGGTTTGAACCAGAAAAAGAACTTGCTATTGTGATGGTGAAGTAGCAGCAGTGGCAGCTGGTGGGTTCTTCTTTGTGGGGGGCAGCAAACAAACAACACCCTCCCCAGTGGCATCCTCTCCTGGAGTGCAGGCAGCGGCCGTGGTGACTCCGGTGTCCGCTCCTCCAGCTTCTTCCACCGGGTGTCATCCGTCAAATCGCTAGACATCCAATAGGATTGCCAAACACTTTGGCCAATCGGGAAACAGGTCTCACAACCTGCCTCCCAATTGTCAGCGAGGAACTTTAGCGTGAGAATAGCAAAAATTAATTCGCTATGATCAGACAACTGGGTGGGCTCAGCGCGCAATTCTCTGCGCACCAAGTTCACCATTTTATGAAGCCTATAAGAGCCTCTGGCTCAAATCAGGTGCTTCAAAAAAACAGCACACCGTATTGGAATCCATGGTCCGGCACCACTGATATGTAGATCAGGGGGCGGGGCGCATGGCTATGGGAAGCGTCGCCCATGCACCCTCTATGGATGGGCCGCCATTGAGTAACAGTAACAGCTAGGCATCTCTTAGAAACATTGTTAGTAACATCCCAGAAATTTTCCAGTCAGGCTTTATGAGGTACGTACATGGCCTACGTATATGGCGAGGGCATTACTGAACATTGGTCAAAGCTGCACAGCTTGTTTTTATCTACAGATAGCCCTTATCTGAAGAGGAAGTTTTTTTTCCATAAAGGCGCACTATGCCTTTAGCGTAACTCCACTTTTGTTGAGAAAAAAAATTCTCCTCTGGCTAATCTATCTACATTGCAGAGATTTTAACAAATTTTGTTGCGGATTGATACCTTTTGTTATTCTGAAGAAATCCATGTGTGTTTGCCTGTGTCCATGTGGGAAAGTGAGTCTAATGGGAGTGGTTTCATAATTATCAATCAGCTGTCCACCTGCAGGGCTCTAATGAGGAAAGCTGCTGGGCCCGCATCCCTTTAGCCGTGATTTCCTGTTGGAAGTATCTCACCAAAATAATTTTTTTGCTGCAGGGCATGCCTGGAATCTGACTTGTATCTTGGGACAGACTTCTGGGAAAATTGGTGAGCCAATCACAAGCAAGAAATTATGTTTCTGGGGGGGTTCTATACACATTCTGTGTACAAAACACCTCCAGGTAGCCATATTGCTTTGCATTTTCAGAAAATTACAGAGCTGTAGATTGAAAAGGAAAGGTAATTTTTATTAACATTCAATTATAATATGACTTGTTTCACAATTATATAAGGTATATTATTTTTTCTTTATTTACAATTTTTTTCCCTACGAAAGTGGAGTTATCCTTTAAGGAGTTTTCAGTCAGGTTTACTTCATACAACACAGACAAATGTCAAAACACATGTCAAATTAGCAGCCATTGCCGGCAATGGCACCATCCTTATAGGTACAAACGCTGCATTTACGATTTCAAAAAGTAGTTTCTCTACTACTTTTTGCAAATTTGGGGTCCAATTTCCACTGACAACTGTGCAGAAACCCACATAGATGTCTGTGAAATTGCCGCTGAAATCGGGACTGACATGCAGGAGTGAAATTGTGCGAGTTCAGCTGCAGTGTGAACCTGGGCTGAATAAACTTAAATACTGATCCCAGGATTTAGTGGCATTTCTCTTTAACAAATTGCTTGACATTTTTTCTGCTTGAATAGGCCAATATCCCTTGAATGTAGAAATACTATTTTACCCCCTAGGGGTAGAACTTTAAAGACACAAGAGGGTGACAAAATATATAGTAAAATAATACAGTGTTAAAATACAATTATATGCTTAAAAATTAATAGGTTGCTACACAGAGTTATCGCAAAGGATCATATATAACAATATGATGAATGTGAACTGGTATAAATCTGCAATCACAGTTCCAAAAATGTTTCCACAATAGAGATTTTATTAAAATAAAAAAAAATAAAAAAAACTGAAGAATGTGAACAAAGTATACAACATACTGTTTGCAAATCTTGTGTGATTAAACATTGTATAACAGCAAAAAAAAAAACATTGACATTAGGATATATGTTGAAGGCTAGTGATTTACTAGGCATAACAAGGCAAGTCATGTTTTAGTGTGAAAAAAACAAAAAATAGAATATTATAATGAAAAAAAATGTAAAAAAATTGGCATAGACTAGTAATAAGATTAATTGTTAGGTTATAATTTCTTGTGTTGACTTTCTCTTGAAGAAAGGCAAAGTCACAAAAATGGAAAATTGTAAACCTACCTGACGGCAATTTTCCTTTTCTGATACATAAGCATGACAGCATACACGTATGGTATAGGCTCCGCCCCTCGTCCAACCAGGACTGGTTACACTATATTTAAATAAGTCGCCTCCCCCAAGGCGGCATTCTTGTAACTATACTCAAATGTGAAGCCCACAAGGGAGGGACTTGTATGCTGTCATGCTTATGTATCAGGAAAGGAAAATTACAGTCAGGTAAGTATACATTTTTCCGTTTTCCTGACACAAACATGACAGGATATACGTATGGGATTTAGCACGCCCAAAAATCACAAGGGAAAGTATGCTGACATAATATTTTATTATTAATTATCCATTCCGGTGAGTACAGCATGACCAAATTCAACAGTCATTAATGCTTCTGGATCTACTTTGTAATGGGTCAGGAATGTGCCATATGTTGACTATGTTGCAGCTCTGCAAATTTCTTCTGGGAATACGCACCAAACTCTCCCCAGGACGCTGCCAGGCTTCTTATCAAGTGTGCTTTCACACTTGATGGAGGTTCTAGGCTTCTTTCCTGATAAGCTCTCTTAATGGTTTTACCCAGCCACATTGCCAGTGTCCTTTTGGATGCTGCTAGCCCTTTTCTTAATCCAGATGGGATGACAAACAGGTTTACACTTTTCTGAACGGGACTGTTCTCTGTATGTAAGCTTCAAGGATAGACCCGACATCTAATTCATGCCTTTGACTGGATGCATCCTTCTGCATTGTTGGGAGGATAATGTCCTGTTCTATGTGAAATTATTTACTTTTTGGAGGTGCTGTGACAATGTTCTTAGTACCACCCTATCTGGTAGGAGACAACAGTAGGGGGTTTGTATCCTCAGGCTTGAATGTCTGATATTCTTCTCCCTAATGTGATGGCAGTGAGAAAAACTGTTTTTATCATTATAATCCATAACGAGGTTGCTTGGTCTCCTGCAAAAGAGGGTTGGGACAACATCTCTAGCAACATCTGTAAGTCCCATGGAGGGACAAATGACCTTGTCTGTGGTCGTACTCTGTTGCAGGCTTTCAAGAACCGTTGTACTAACTGTTGAGCAGTCCGTCTTACCCCTGTTATCACTGAGAGTTCTGAGATCTGTACTCGTAGTGTATTTGTCTGTAGGCACATGTAAAGGCCTGCTTGTAGGAATTGTAAAATCTGCGCTTCCCAATGGCGCAAAAGAATCAAATCCTCTGGCTTCAGTAAAGGTGGCAAACTTATCCCACACCTTTGAATAGGTTTTATTCGTTGTTGCTGCTCTTGCCTTGAGTAAGGTCTCGATGACTGATACTGAGCGCCCCGCTTCTCCTAACCTTTGCCTCTCAACCTCCAAGCTGCCAGATGAAGTTTGGTATGGTTCATGTGGCACAACTGCCCCTGCTGGAGCAAGTCCGGTATTTCTGGCAGTAGGATTGGTAGTTCTATTGCCAGGGCTTGTACTAACGGGAACCATGGTCTGCATAGCCACACTGGCATGATTGCTATCACTATTCTCGGATGGTTGCATATTCTGTTGAGTAGCTTGGGAATTCTAGGTATTGGTGGGAAGACGTATGTGTCAGAAACCATGAATCAGACTGAGACAGAAGTACAGTTAAATCACACTTGTTTAATTTTAATAATAAAAAGGTAAAACGAGTAAATGTAGTCAAAATATAGCCAGAGTTCAGGATCCGGAACAGATAGTCAGACAAGCCAAAATGTCAGGGAGCCGGAGATGAGTGTAGTAGAACAACAAGCAGGATCTGGAGCCAGAAGGAATGTAAGCCAAGCAAGTCTTTAACAGGAACACAGGAGAACGTCTCTAGAGATGTGACCATCGGCTTAAGTAGACAGGACTGACGAGCAGGATATCATCAACAGATGAGTCACTGTGGAGAGAAAGGAGCTGGAAATTAGTCGACAGCTGAGCGGCCAGCTTTGAGAAGGAAGAGCTGAGCCCAGCCCTGACAGTATGCTAGGGTGCATACCCAGTGGGCGCTGAGTGCATCCACTTCTTCCGCCTGTGGGAACTTTGCCCTTGCCAGGAAGGAACCATTTGCACTTGCTGTTGGCCAGGGATGCCATCAAATCAAGGTCGGGTTGACCCCATGGCCTGCAAACCCATTGAAAAACTGATTGGTTTAGTGCCCATTAGTGGTTGTTCACTGTTTTGTGGCTCAGCTAGGTAAACCTGTGGGGCTGGGATGTACACAGCCGACAAGTTTATCAAGTTCTGTTGAGCCCAGGTCATAATTGGTGTGACCTCTGCCAGGAGTGTTTGACTCCACGCTCCCCCTTGACGGCACACATAGGCGACCGCCGCCTTGTTGTCCACCTGAAACATCATGCTGGTTCTACTTATTTGGCCCTGGAAGGCTTTCAAGGCTTGGAGGGCTGCTTTCAACTCTATTATATGGGAGGCTTCTCTTTGTTTGTTCTTCCACTAACCCTAGGCTAGTGGTCCCTTGCAGTGTGTGTTCTCTGCCCATATTATTATGGACTTGGCTACCACTGTTAGCGCCAAAGCTGGCCTACAGGCATTTCCTGCTGCCATATAATTTTTCTTTAGTTCTAAGACAATTTGCAGCTCTGAGGCATCTTTAAAGGTGACCGCGTCATCCATCGGTAGTGTGACATGCCTAGCTAGTCTCATAATGGCCGCGTCTAATAGCCAGGGTACTTCCCATAACTTGACCCCCTCTTCCTTTGAAATCTGTTAGACAAAGACGGTTTCCTCTCGACCTTTTTCCATTCATTGTAGATTATATCTTTCACCTCCTCAATCAAGGGGAATGAGTCACGATTTTTTTATTTTTTTTGCTGGTTGCGTAATTTCCTTCTCCTCTTCAAGCACTTCTATGATCGCTTTTACTAGGGGTTGCACTAGTGCGAAGTCAAATACAGAAAACACTTCTTCCCCCACTGGGGAATCATCTTCCAAACCTGACACTAGCGATGGTTCCCCTGGGGGACTCTTTTGCGCCAGTGGTGGGCTGGGTGCTGTTGTTCCTGTTTGGCTGGGTCTACCTGCCACCTCCTGATCATCTCTGCTTTCTCTGTTTCCTTGTCTGTCGCTGCTTCAAAGAGATAGGCTTGGCACAATATTTTCCTATGTAATTCTTTCACACCACATCCTAGGCATTGGTCCTCTGCCTCCTTAGCTTGTAGCTCTTTCATTCCCTGCTGGCCATCTTGGCGGGCTTTTGCATGGGCTGTAGCCGGGCTACGGCTTTTACCTGTTCTTTTTGGAAAATGGTACTGGCGGTGAGGGCTGTAAAAGATTTACTTTTATTAGCCATATGCTTTCTTTTAGTGGCATTTAATACCTACTTACCTAACCCTCACCTTATGTTATGCACGGCACAAACAGGTACAATCTGTTAAGACAAGGACACTTTCAATATTTGATCTTATACATCTTCACTCCCTCCTACCTCCAGCAACCCTGGGTCCCCTCTTACCTGGCATCCGCTGCCTGTCCCTCTTCCTGCTTGTGCACTGGCTTACTCCACCACTACTTCCTATAGGATTGCCCTCTCCCCAGGTGTCTTCAAATTGCTGCTTTGACCATTCCTGGTGCCTCCGGCCACTTTCTGCGAACCGGAAGTCACTCAGACACCATCTTGGTCCATCTTCACCGACCGGAATTCTTCTGGACACAGAGCATAGAATGGCCACCGGAAGTCTGGCAGGCGCCATTTTGGAAGTGGGCAACGCCCTGGACACAGTGTCTCTGCTCCCTGCTTTGAAGCTAGATGCTTTAGGGAAAGACCATGGACCTTGCAGCCTAAGGGGGTGTGCTATATAGCCCAACTTGCTCTGTGCTCCAGATACATATATACATAAAAAAGAAGCATTCTTCTGCCATGTTGCTCCAGGTGGTGGCGTATTTGTCCTACCTGTCTCCAGAGACCAGTATCCTGCCCCCCCCCCCCCCCCAGTATCTGGACCTGGAGTGGTGCCAAACTTATATGGGAATTTTACAACTGAACAGAGGGGCTTCACCACAGGAAAGAGGCTGAACCTGCGTGGCTAGCCAGATGATCCCGGCAAGGTGAGGCTAAAAATAAAAACCTTCCTTCCACAGTTGTAACCATCTAAGCATTTGAGGAACAAAAAGAGAATGCCGCCTTGGGGGAGACGACTTATTTAAATATAGTGTAACCAGTCCTGATTGGGTGAGGGGACGGAGCCTATACCCATACATGTATGTTGTAATGTTTGTGTCAGGAAAAAGTATTGAAATTGAGAAAGAGGAAATCTTCTGTAATCTTTGCGATGTTGTTTTCCTTTTTGGTGTGCTCAGACTCATATGTCACAGTGCCTAAACTTCAAACCATCTGTAGCTAGTTTTTGTATGATACTCATGCTCAAGTCAGTTTTTCATCAAGCACTTTTATGCAAACTTGAAAACTGAATCCATATTTTTCAGAATTACCCCAATTTCAGGTTTCCCTGACAGTATCACCCCTATGAATCCATTTAATATTTCACTAATTAGTGACACTCAGCTCTATAAAAAAAAATGTTTTATAATTTTAAATAGAAAACTTGCTCTGTGCTCCAGATACATATATACATAAAAAAGAAGCATTCTTCTGCTGTTATCTACAAAACTATATAACATTGAGATTTAAGAAACACAAAAGGTCTTTGCTACAGCATTATCATACATATTTAAAAAAATATTTAGCAAACAATTGCTGGGCCTGGGAAGTGAGAACTGTCATATGGGACCAATAGAAGAGCCCTTTGCCCTGTGTAATCTCTGACACAGGCCGACATGGAACTTTATAATCAGGCTCCACTGAATGAATATAGCAGGGGAATGGTATTAGTAGCAGATCGAGTTAAACTATTAAGATAACCTTTCACTTTACCTTACATAAAAAAAGTAATGTTCACTTTGTTACTTGTACTGTTTTGTACTTTTTTGTACTGTTTGTATAATTTTGCCAAAAAAAAAATTATAATAAAAAAAAAAAACACACAACAACCAGGAATCCAGAATTTTCAGAAGAGGACAACAATTTATATCTCCATCTGCTTGTAATGGGAAGTCATTTGTTCTAAAAAAAATTCTGATATATTACAACTCAGACACACATAAATATATACAGCCAACAAATATGCCTTGCATAAAAAAAACTCAGCATATTGCCGTGCTAAGGGGGTCGCAGGTGGCGCTTACAACCCATTATAAAAATGTTGCATTTGGGAAAGCACATCTTTTGCCTGGGTAAATACCGATGGAATAAAATAATAATTTTTATACAAGTACAGAGGCGTACAGCCATTCACTTCTATGTAGCATGCCCTGCCTGTAATGGTGGGTTTTTTAACCACTTGCCGACCGCCTCACGCCGATCTACGTCATCAGAATGGCACGGGCAGGCATAAGCACATATATGTACGTCCTTTGCCTCCCGCGGGTCGGGGGCCCGATCGGGCCCCCGCCCGGTGCCTGCGGCGGTCGGTTTTCGTTCGGGAGCGATCCCGGACGAGGGGACGGCCATTCATTCATGGCCACCCCCTCGCGATCGCTCCCGACGAATGGAAATCCCCGGTGACATCACTTCCTCTCCTGTAATGTAAACACAGGAGAGGAAGTGATGTATTCTCTCCTCCGTGTCGGTATTTTTCGTTCCGACACGGAGGAGAGCGGATCAGTGAGTTGCACCAACACATCCCACACACAGTAGAACATGCCAGGCACACTCACACCCCCCCTTTACCCCCCGATCACCCCCCCCAATTACCCCTGCCCCCCAGTCACAGTGACACCAATGTCATTTTTTTTTTTTTTTTTTTTTTTTTGCATTGGTGTCATTTGTGACTGTAATAACTGTTAGGGCAGTTAGGGTTAGCCCCCTTTAGTTCTAATGTACCCCCCTAACCCCCCCAATAAAGGTTTAACCCCGTGATCACCCCCCGTCGCCAGTGTCACTAAGGCTGGGTTCACATTGCAGCGGTTTATGAGAACGAATGTGATTCGCACCGCACTGCAGTGCAAATCACATCCGATCTCTGTGCGATTCGAGTTCAGCCATTCGCCGCACCCGCCACACCCGCCGCACCCGCCGCAAATTCGCACGGGACCCTTTTTTTGGCCCGCAGCAGAATCGGATCGCATGGGTGTTCACACCATGCGATCCGAGTTTGCAGATCGCACTGCGATATGCGAACTGATCTGGGGGTGTCAGTAACATTTCACTGACACTCCCAGCAGTTCGCATAGGGCAGTGTGAACTGCCGCCGGGAGGCATGCGATGCGGGAACCCGCCGCGGATTCGCGGCGTTTCCGCATCGCTCCAGTGTGAACCCAGCCTAATAAGCGATCATTTTTCTGATCGCCGTATTAGTGTCACAGGTGACGCTAGTTAGGCAGGTAGGTATTTAGGTTCGCCGCAGCTTTTTATAGCGCTAGGGACCCCCATATACTACCGCATAAAGCCCCCTGATTGCCCCCTAGTTAACCCTTTCACCAGTGATCACCATATAACTGTTACAGGTGACGCTGGTTGGTTAGTTATTTTTTTATAGTTTCAGGGCACCCGCCATTTATTACCTAATAAAGGTTTAACCCCCTGATCACCCGGCAGGTGTCATTTGTGACTAATAACTGTTAGGGCAGTTAGGGTTAGCCCCCTTTAGTTCTAAGGTACCCCCCTAACCCCCCCAATAAAGGTTTAACCCCGTGATCACCCCCCGTCGCCAGTGTCACTAAGGCTGGGTTCACATTGCAGCGGTTTATGAGAACGGATGTGATTCGCACCGCACTGCAGTGCAAATCACATCCGATCTCTGTGCGATTCGAGTTCAGCTATACAGATAGTATGGCTGAATTCGTGTCGCACCCGCCGCAAACTCGCACGGGACCCTTTTTTTGGTCCGCAGCAGAATCGGATCGCATGGGTGTTCACACCATGCGATCCAAGTTTGCAGATCGCACTGCGATATGCGAACTGATCTGGGGGTGTCATTAACATTTCACTGACACTCCCAGCAGTTCGCATAGGGCAGTGTGAACTGCCGCCGGGAGGCATGCGATGCGGGAACCCGCCGCGCATTCGTGGCGTTCCCGCATCGCTCCAGTGTGAACCCAGCCTAATAAGCGATCGTTTTTCTGATCGCTGTATTAGTGTCACAGGTGACGCTAGTTAGGCAGGTAGGTATTTAGGTTCGCCGCAGCTTTTTATAGCGCCAGGGACCCCCATATACTACCGCATAAAGCCCCCTGATTGCCCCCTAGTTAACCCTTTCACCAGTGATCACCATATAACTGTTACAGGTGACGCTGGTTGGTTAGTTATTTTTTTATAGTTTCAGGGCACCCGCCATTTATTACCTAGTCTCACTAGTGTACCCCTAAATTTAGGGGTGTCTACTTTCTAAAATGGGGTCATTTGGGGGGGGGGGGGTTTGTGCCATCTTGGCATTTTATGGCCTTCAAAACTGTAACGCCCTTAGAAAGCCTGAAGGCGGTGCTTGGTTTTTGGGGCCCCGTACGCGGCTAGGCTCCCAAAAAGTCCCACATATGTGGTATCCCCGTACTCAGGAGAAGCAGCAGAATTTATTTTGGGGTGTCATTTCACATATGCCCATGGCATGCGTGAGCAATATATCATTTAGTGACAACTTTGTGAAAAAAAAAAAAAGTTTGTAATTTTCCCGCAACTTGTGGCAAAATATAAAATATTCCATGGACTCAACATGCCTCTCAGCAAATAGCTTGGGGTGTCTACTTTCTAAAATGGGGTCATTTGTGGGGGTTTTGTGCCATCTTGGCATTTTATGGCCTTCAAAACTGTAATAGGTAGTGAGAAGTGAACTCAAAAAATTACGCCCTTAGAAAGCCTGAAGGCGGTGCTTGGTTTTCGGGGCCCCGTACGCGGCTAGGC
Organism: Lithobates pipiens; assembly: GCF_037356315.1. Taxonomy (NCBI): domain Eukaryota; kingdom Metazoa; phylum Chordata; class Amphibia; order Anura; family Ranidae; genus Lithobates; species Lithobates pipiens. Next base: position 252,234,694 of record NW_027507784.1, read on the forward strand.
TCCCAAAAAGTCCCACATATGTGGTATCCCCGTACTCAGGAGAAGCAGCAGAATTTATTTTGGGGTGTCATTTCACATATGCCCATGGCATGCATGAGCAATATATCATTTAGTGACAACTTTGTGAAAAAAAAAAAAAAAAAAAAAAAGTTTGTAATTTTCCCGCAACTTGTGGCAAAATATAAAATATTCCATGGACTCAACATGCCTCTCAGCAAATAGCTTGGGGTGTCTACTTTCTAAAATGGGGTCATTTGTGGGGGTTTTGTGCCATCTTGGCATTTTATGGCCTTCAAAACTGTAATAGGTAGTGAGGCGTGAAATCAAAAATTGACGCCCTTAGAAAGCCTGAAGGCGGTGCTTGGTTTTCGGGGCCCTGTACGCGGCTAGGCTCCCAAAAAGTCCCACATATGTGGTATCCCCGTACTCAGGAGAAGCAGCAGAATTTATTTTGGGGTGTCATTTCACATACGCCCATAGCATGTGTGAGCAATATATCATTTAGTGACAACTTTGTGTAAAAAAAAAAAAAAAATTTTTTTTTTGTCATTATTCAATCGCTTGAGGCAAAAAAATAAAATATTCAATGGGCTCAACATGCCTCTTATCAATTTCCTTAGGGGGTCTACTTTCCAAAATGGGGTCATTTGGGGGGGTTTTGTACTGCCCTGTCATTTTAGCACCTCAAGAAATGAGATAGGCAGTCGTAAACTAAAAGCTGCGTAAATTCCAGAAAACGTACCTTAGTTTGTAGATGTGACAACTTTTGCGCAAACCAATAAATATACAATTATTGACTTTTTTTTTACCAAAGACATGTGGCTGAATACATTTTGTCCTAAATGTATGACTAAAATTGAGTTTATTGGATTTTTCTAATAACAAAAAGTAGAAAATATCATTTTTTTTCAAAATTTGCGGTCTTTTTACGTTTATATCGCAAAAAATAAAAATCGCAGAGGCAATCAAATACCATCAAAAGAAAGCTCTATTTGTGGGAAGAAAAGGACGCAAATTTTGTTTGGGTACAACATTGCATGACCGCGCAATTACCAGTTAAAGCAGCGCAGTGCCAAAGTGTAAAAAGACCTCTGGTCATTTACCAGCAAAATGGTCCGGTCTGAAAGTGGTTAAGCTTGGCATTTGCCTATATGTTTGTGTGCATGTACTCTTAGGAACCACTGCTGTGTGTGTACATGAGAAGGCTGACAGATTGTCAAGATCTGCTCTCCATAGGAGAAAGTTTAGGCCCAATTCACACTTGAGCTGCGTTACATTTTCAAGCTCTTTTTTTAGCACTGTACAGGTGTTTTTATGCACAATTAGTTACTAGGCAAGAAATTGCTTGTTACAGATGTTTTGTGTTTTTTCCATGCCTTTGCAGGCTCGTTCTTTAAAGTCTATTGAGCAAAAACACATGACTCTGCCCCAAAAGAAGCTCAGGATGTTTTTCAAGCAACTAGATTCCAGCTCCATAGGGAAAACACAGTCCTTGCACCCTTAGCACTGAATGGGTTTCTGGGGTGTGCTGGAGGGTCTATTGATGCTAGCTATTTGGGTAACTAGTATTGCTGAGGAGGGGGTCTATTGTTGTGGGGGATCTAATGATGCTAAGGAGATTACTGTTGCTTGTGTGATCTATTGTTGTTTAAGAGGGTCTTATGTTGCTAGCTACTTGTAAGAAGGTTGACATTATGCCAGTCAGGTGTTGCCCCAGAATGGGAGGGTAAGAGGGTAAACCCAATAGTACACTGTGGGTCACCATACATATTGGGGTATAAAGACATCTGTATAAGGAGTTAATACAGTGTGAAATACAAGCCAGCTGGTTACCAAGGGTAAAGAAGATTCCATATGCAGCCTGTCATTAAGCGTGTACATGTTAGAGGTGGAACAGCCTCTTGCAGGAAGGAGATGTTGTCGGCACTCTTTCTGTGAGTGGTCCATCTCCCATAGCTACGGGAGCAGACTGAATGTGAATAAACCTCTGTGCTGCTATATACTAGATGAGTGAAATACATTTAGTGAATAACCCAAAGTAACCTTAAAGGGGATTGCTGCAATACAGGAATACCCCACTTTTAAGTACACAATGGGGCCAGAGCATGTATGTAAAACGATAATATACTTAAAGTGAAGCAATACCTTTGTGGGTGTAGTGGGGGGGGGGGGGGTCAGAGGCTTTAGTGGGGGTGTCAGGGGCTGTAGTGGGGGTGCCAGGGGCACACTGGAACAGGGAGGGCTACGCTCTCGGAGCTTCAGCTCCTTCTACTGCGGCTGCAATATGTCTGTACAGTACTTGCAAGGCACTTTTAATACACTCGTGAGTGTACGTAAACTGAGAGTACTTGAAGTGGGGTATGCCTGTACCTACTGAGTTCACAACTACACGTTCATAAGTAAGATTTATAAGTGGTCCTGCACTATTATATATTGAAAATATATTAGTTATATTATATATTAATAGCGCAAGATCACTTATAAATCTTACTAATGGGAGCAGACTGCCACAGAGGTGCCCAACCTGTGCACAGGGATGGAAAAGAAGGAGCTTGCACTAGGTGCATGAGGGGCCCAATACTAGGAGTGAGTTAGCAGTGATATGTTGGACAGCAGCTGTGACAGTGAAGGTGTACATTGAAAAGGGGAAGAGAGAGTTAATTAAACTTCAGTCATCTTCTTAAATGTACACAGTTCTCAGCACCAAGTGAATGTACCCCATGTTCAAGGCAAGTGCCTAGCTTAGCCCACAAGAACTCACAGTGGGGTAGGCCTCCTATGTGACACACACTTAGCGCCCCACTGAGGAGGGGAACATGGGGGTGTGGTCACTTCCTCCATCACCCTACCCCCTTCTAATATGCTGGAGGGTATATTGATGCTGGCTGCTGCGAGATCTACTGTATTGTTGCTAGTGAGGATCTATTGGTGCTGCGGGGGTCTATTGTTGTTGGGGGTATTTTGTTGCAGGGATATTTTATTGTGGGGGTCTATTGCTTCTAGAGAGATCTGTTTTAACTGGGGAGCTCTATTGTCGCTGGCTGTTGAGTACCTATTCTTGTTTTTCTTGTTATCATTAACAAATTCCATACAAGTTGCACCGCAAAATGATACTTGGTTCTTTATTCTCTAAAAGGGCCGATACTGGGAGGTGAGTCAGGGGTGAAAGTGAGTCAGGGGTGAAACCAAGGGTCGGTGATAAAAGGGGGGTAGGGGGTGGAAACAAGAAGTGCCTCGGAAGGGTAGAGTACGGTACCTGCCCCAATTCTCTGAGAAAAAAAGCCACGGGTACCACTGAATATAATGGAATCCTAGTGTCGAGAATTGAAGCACTTCTGATAAAGCTTCAAATTGTGTTTCAAATTACTCATGTATGAATGAGGTCATATAATACAGTAAACTTTGAAGACAATTTTCTGCACAATGCCTATAACTAGAGAGATAAATGATGACTTTGGTGTTTTACAGCTTGTTTAAAATAATTATATACTTTAGTGTGCTAGTCTGGACATAGGTTTGATCTAAAAATCAGCATTTTCTGGGTAGCTACCTATATATTTGCATTCTGCATTGTTAGTCTTTGCAGACTGCAAAAAGGCTGAGAAGGAGCTAAATAAAGCGCTATGCAAAAAAGGTTTTCAATCAGTGTCTCTTAAGCCACCTTTTTCCATTGATCCCTTGACTAAAGATGTTTATGGCCATACAGTTCTATAAAATGTATGTGCAGAGATGTAAAGCAAGCATTACCTTTTTTTTATTGAGCACCCCAGGAGCCACAGAACCCAGTAAACTCTGTTACAGCTCATAAAAGTGAACTCTGGTCTACCCCATCCTCCTCCTTAATATTGATCTCTGAATTTGAGGTACAGCCTCACTGACTAAAGTAATGGTAAAGTGCAAGAGGGGTGAGCCTGACCTTGACTTTTCATGTTGAAGCCAGTATTTGCATAATTAAATTATCCAGGCATCAGGCCTTCATCGTGGAAAACAACATCCACCCAATGATACTTTCACTGTGCTCCTCTGCTTCTCCATTGTTCTGGGTTAGTTCTCCATCTCAGTTTTGGAAGAGCATGTGACCTCCTCCATTTTTGACCTGAGAGGCCAATTGCCACGACCAAAAATTGCCAGAAAGGTAAGACATTGACCATGTGCAACCTCCATAAACATCCAACATGAAGCTTACATACAGTATAAGTTGTGGGTAGGGGGTTGTTCTGTCAATTTGCCCTGCATTGACAAGCTGGTCATCTAAACCCTAAAACTGACCCTAGCTATACACAGCCCAAAATACAGAAATGGTTGTGTATTAAAGGAAATCTGTAATAAGATAAGTAGGCTGCCATTGTTAAATTTTCCTTTTAAAATAGGAGTTTCCTGGCTATAATGTTCATTATAAAGCTTCAGTGCTTTCTGAGTTGCTGCACCAGAACAAATAAAAATATTAAGAGTTCTGACTTGACTGGTGTATTGCAGACTTACCGGCTGCCGTGATCACTTACTCCTAACCCACCAACATTAATATAAATCAAAACTTCACACTTTTTAAACAGGACAGAAGTTGCAAGCGAGGATGAATTTACACAGACATACCATCAAGGAACATAAAGAAGACAGTTTCTGCACACCTGTGGGACATCACTTCTCACAACTGGCCCACACTATAGAAGACCTCAATGTTTTAGTTCTTAAAGGGAATTTCAGAACTATCCAGGAAAGGAAAACCTTTGAACTAAGAATGATAATTCTTTTTGACACAAAAAATAATGGCCTGAATTTAGATATAGGTTTCCTTACCCATATACTAAAGTTTTACAACCCCCTCTGTGACTAGCACCCCCCCCCCCCCCCTCCATTCCATAGCTCTCCCTCTGTCTTATCTCACTAACTCTTCTGTTATCTTTATTGCCATTGATTTGTATGTGTTTTTTTCTTTCCCTCACAGGTGTTTTTTTTGTTTTTTTTGTTTTTTGTTTTGCTTTGTTTTTACATTCTGCTTAAAGATTTGTGAATCAGTACTGCTTGGACCTTGAAGAAGGGGACCCCGAAAGCTTGTCCTGAAAAATTGTATGTTAGTGCAAATAAAAAAAGTATCACGGACAGTACTCAATTTTCTCTGTCACAATTGCACTAATACAGCTACAATCACATTAAGTCCAATGTATCTACAACACCAACTGCAATAAAAAGGTGAAAAACCTTCAGGATGCCAGTTTATAAGGTTGCAAATTTGCCAAGGGAATCATATTGTTCTCTGTTGATTAACCGGACATAAGCTGCTGCTGTGCAAATTTCCCTTGGTATGGCATAACTAACACTATCGAGACTGATCTTTTAATTTCTGAATTTATTTGAATGTCTTCCTCATACTCACACCTGAAAAAAATAATATAGTACACCTGAAAAATGTATTGATAACCCCAGAAAACAAACACTTAGTAAACGACCTAATCCACTACCCTAGTCCCCATGCCCTAAACCTTAACCAAACCTCTAAATCTAAGGCCCATGTCAAACTAGCCATCCTGTCAATGAAGAGAACTCACCAGCAACATGAGCACTAAAAACTGGAAACAAAATACTCACCTATAGTGATGGCCGAACGGTTCGCCCGGCGGTCGTTTCGCGGCGAATTTCGGCTGTTCGCGGTCCGCCCGATCGGCGGACTATTGCCGCCGTTCGCCCGGCGGACTTCCGTGTTTACTGTGTAAAAGAACTTTGACCTATGATGACACATCCATCATGGGGTACAGGACAGCCAATTGAGACATTACAGCACATGGACACTTGGACATTCCCCCTAACTTATAAATACACCCGATCCGGCGGCCATTTTACATTCTTTCTTCTGTCACTATAGGGAGAGGTTGCTGTGTGGAGCAGGGAGAGATTGCAGTGACCCAAATCGCTAGCTATTTGGTACACAAAAGTTCTTTTCAGGACTGGTATAGGTGTTAGGTGTAGTTCAGGATATAGGTTTGAGGCAGTGCTGTGCTAGTGATTGTTGCAGCAGCCTGAGTGTCTTTTGTCAGTGTAGAGAAAGGGACAGGACGGTGTGTGTTGCGGGGACAGTCAGTTTAATCATTAGCTGTTACTATCAGGTCCACAAAAGTGCTATTCCAGTTATTGTTCCAGCAGCCTCTGTTTTGTCAGTTTATATAGGGACAGGCAGGAAGCTGTGTGTGAGGCAGTGAGGATCAGTTTAATCAGTAGCTGTTACTATATTAGGTCCACAAAGGTTCTTTTCAGGACTGGTATCAGTGTTATGGTAATAGGCTTGTACACGTATAATATTCTTTCTTCCAAATATAGAAAGAATATTATACTTGCTGCCCTTCTGCTGCAGTCTGCTAATCAGTCACAACCTACTTGTTCCACAAAGGTCCTTATAAGGACTGGTAACCTGGTGTAGGGTGCTACAGTACATAGGGTTGAGTGAGGTACAGTCTGCTATTCCGTAAGGACTGGTATAGGTCCACAATACATAGGGTTGAGGTGCACTACTGCTGACCGCTGCCCTATACTGCAGCAGTCCTTCATCAGTATAGGGACTGATGTACAGTCTGCTAATGAGTCACACACAACCTACTTGTTCCACAAAGGTCCTTATAAGGACTGGTAACCTGCTGTAGGGTGCTACAGTACTTAGGGTTGAGTGAGGTACAGTCTGCTATTCTATAAGGACTGGTATAGGTCCACAATACATAGGGTTGAGGTGCACTACTGCTGACCGCTGCCCTATACTGCAGCAGTCCTTCATCAGTTTAGGGACTGACGTACAGTCTGCTAATCACTTACACACAACCTACTTGTTCCACAAAGGTCCTTATAAGGACTGGTAACCTGCTGTAGGGTGCTACAGTACATAGGGTTGAGTGAGGTACAGTCTGCTATTCCGTAAGGACTGGTATAGGTCCACAATACATAGGGTTGAGGTGCATTACTGCTGACCGCTGCCCTATACTGCAGCAGTCCTTCATCAGTATAGGGACTGACGTACAGTCTGCTAATCAGTCACACACAACCTACTTGTTCCACAAAGGTCCTTATAAGGACTGGTAACCTGGTGTAGGGTGCTACAATACATAGGGTTGAGTGAGGTACAGTCTGCTATTCTGTAAGGACTGGTATAGGTCCACAATACATAGGGATGAGGTGCACTACTGCTGACCGCTGCCCTATACTGCAGCAGTCCTTCATCAGTATAGGGACTGACGTACAGTCTGCTAATCAGTCACACACAACCTACTTGTTCCACAAAGGTCCTTATAAGGACTGGTAACCTGCTGTAGGGTGCTACAATACATAGGGTTGAGTGAGGTACAGTCTGCTATTCTGTAAGGACTGGTATAGGTCCACAATACATAGGGTTGAGGTGCACTACTGCTGACCGCTGCCCTATACTGCAGCAGTCCTTCATCAGTATAGGGACTGACGTACAGTCTGCTAATCAGTCACACACAACCTACTTGTTCCACAAAGGTCCTTATAAGGACTGGTAACCTGGTGTAGGGTGCTACAGTACATAGGGTTGAGTGAGGTACAGTCTGCTATTCCGTAAGGACTGGTATAGGTCCACAATACATAGGGTTGAGGTGCACTACTGCTGACCGCTGCCCTATACTGCAGCAGTCCTTCATCAGTATAGGGACTGACGTACAGTCTGCTAATCATTCACAACCTACTAGTTCCACAAAGGTCCTTATAAGGACTGGTAAGGTATAGGGTACTACAGTACATAGGGTTGAGTGAGGTACATTCTGCTAATCCTTAAGGACTGGTATAGGTCCACAATATATAGGGTTGAGGTGCACTACTGCTGACTGCTGCCCTATTCTGCAGCAGTCCTTTATGAGTATAGGGACTGAGGTACAGTCTGCTAATCACAACCTACTAGTTGCACAAAGGTCCTTCTAAGGACTGGTAAGGTATAGCGTACTAGAGTATATAGGGTTGAGTGAGGTACAGTCTGCGAATCCTTAAGGACTGGTATAGGTTCACAATATATAGGGTTGAGGTGCACTACTGCTGACTGCTGCCCTATTCTGCAGCAGTCCTTTATGAATATAGGGACTGAGGTACAGTCTGCTAATCACAACCTACTAGTTGCACAAAGGTCCTTCCAAGGACTGGTAAGGTATAGCGTACTAGAGTATATAGGGTTGAGTGAGGTACAGTCTGCTAATCCTTAAGGACTGGTATAGGTCCACAATATATAGGGTTGAGGTGCACTACTGCTGCCCAATTCTGCAGCAGTCCTTTATCAGTATAGGGACTGAGGTACAGTCTGCTAATCACAACCTACTAGTTCCACAAAGGTCCTTATAAGGACTGGTAAGGTATAGTATATTACAGTATATAGGGTTGAGTGAGGTACAGTCTGCTAATCACAACCTAAAAAGCACACCGTACTATATGCCCGTACCCTCCTGTTTGAAGAGGTTGAGCGGTGACATATTTTTGGGGCCCAGCAGCAAGTTGCTGGTATCAGTGCTGCTGTTAGTGCTCTCTATCTCGGTGCTGGTGTCAGTGCACTCTATCACGGTGCAGGTGTCAGTGCTGTATATCACGGTGCTGGTGCTGGTGATCATCTCCTGCACCCTCTTCTTTGCCTACCCTGACCTTCCCTCGCCTCCATTGTCTCAAGAGTCCTGAATTGTCAGAATTTCACATATAAAAAAAGAATGCTTGTAGTTGTCGATCCCAGATTCACCTCATACATGTGTTATGTCATTGGCCATGTGGTGGGACTATGTGTGCACAGCTAGTAATTATTTTGTGGCTGCAAATATGACCTGTAGGTTTGTAAAGTTCACCATCCCTGTGCTATGCTGACTTCCTCCTGGGGCTGCTTATTATGAGGGGCTCCCACCATCCCTGTGCTGTGCTGACTTCCTCCTGGGGCTGTACCTCTGCTGTGCATATTATGAGGGGCTCCCACCATCCCTGTGCTGTGCTGAATTCCTCCTGGGGCTGTACCTCTGCTGTGCATATTATGAGGGGCTCCCACCATCCCTGTGCTATGCTCATTATGAGGGGCTCCCACCATCCCTGTGCTATGCTCATTATGAGGGGCTCCCACCATCCCTGTGCTATGCTCATTATGAGGGGCTCCCACCATCCCTGTGCTATGCTGACTTCCTCCTGGGGCTACTTACGGTGCAGGTGTCAGTGCTGTATATCACGGTGCTGATGTCAGTACTCTCTATCACGGTGCTGCTGTCAGTGCTGTATATCACGGTGCTGGTGTTAGTGCTTTATGTCACGCTGCTGATGTCAGTGCTCTCTATCACGGTGCTGTTGTCAGATCACTCTATCACGGTGCAGGTGTCATTGCTGTATGTCACGCTGCTGATGTCAGTGCTCTCTATCACAGTGCTGCTGTCAGTGCTGTATATCACGGTGCTGGTGTTAGTGCTTTATGTCACGCTGCTGATGTCAGTGCTCTCTATCACGGTGCTGGTGTCAGATGACTCTATCACGGTGTAGGTGTCATTGCTGTATGTCACGCTGCTGATGTCAGTGCTCTCTATCACGGTGCTGCTGTCAGTGCTGTATATCACAGTGCTGTTGTCAGATCACTCTATCACGGTGCAGGTGTCATTGCTGTATGTCACGCTGCTGATGTCAGTGCTCTCTATCACGGTGCTGCTGTCAGTACTGTATATCACGGTGCAGGTGTTAGTGCTTTATGTCACGCTGCTGATGTCAGTGCTCTCTATCACGGTGCTGGTGTCAGATGACTCTATCACGGTGCAGGTGTCATTGCTGTATGTCACGCTGCTGATGTCAGTGCTCTCTATCACGGTGCTGCTGTCAGTGCTGTATATCACGGTGCTGGTGTTAGTGCTTTATGTCACGCTGCTGATGTCAGTGCTCTCTATCACAGTGCTGGTGTCAGATGACTCTATCACGGTGCAGGTGTCATTGCTGTATGTCACGCTGCTGATGTCAGTACTCTCTATCAAGGTGCTGCTGTCAGTGCTGTATATCACGGTGCTGGTGTTAGTGCTTTATGTCACACTGCTGATGTCAGTGCTCTCTATCACAGTGCTGTTGTCAGATCACTCTATCACGGTGCAGGTGTCATTGCTGTATGTCACGCTGCTGATGTCAGTGCTCTCTATCACGGTGCTGGTGTCAGATGACTCTATCACGGTGCAGGTGTCATTGCTGTATGTCACGCTGCTGGTGATCATCTCCTGCACCCTCTTCTTTGCCTACCCTGACCTTCCCTCTCCTCCATTGCCTTCATGCGCTCCACAGTCCTGAATTGTCACAACAATTTCCCATATAAAAAAAGAATGCTTGTAGTTGTCGATCCCAGATTCACCTCATACATATGTTATGTCATTGGCCATGTGGCGGGACTATGTTTGCACAGCTATAAATTATTTTGTGGCTGCAAATTTGACCTGTAGGTTTGCAAAGTTCGCCTCCCATCGAAGTCAATGGGGCCCGCTGCGAACGTTCCGGTTTGCAAACTATCGGCCGCGTTCGCGGTCCGCATTCGCGAAACGTCCCGTCGGAAGTTCCTCCATCACTACTCACCTACTTTCATGAGCAGCTCCCTCACTGTCCAGATTCATGTGATTAGGCTTCCTTACTGACAGAAACACATCAGAATGTAAGTCACCAGTAAGGGAGTAACATTTCATTCATCCAGCCAGCCAGGCACCAACACATGGAAGTAGGTGAGTATTTAAATTCCCTGTCTCTGCGAAGTGCTGCTCTTAGCTTAACCCCCCAAGCGGTAATCCCGAGTCTGGCTTGGGTTGGGATTTTACTGACAGGAGCGATAACCCCGAGCCAGACTCGGGATCGCATCGCTGGATGCAGGGGAGGACACAGTGAGAGTTACTTACCTTGTCCCCTGGATCCAGCGATGTCCTCCGCGCTGTGTGAACGAGCTGTCCTCCGCTCGGTTCACAGTGCCGAATGCCGCAGAGCTCCGTTCCCTGCGGCGTTACGGCGCACGGGAGCGGAGAACGGCGGCAAATTCAAAAAAGTAAAAACACACAAAACACACACAGCACTGTAATCTTACAGATTACAGTACTGTATTACAAAATTGCACACCCCCTTTGTCCCTAGTGGTCTGTGCAATGCCCTGCATGCACTTTTATATTATAAATACTGTTTTTTCTGCCTGAAATTTGGAGATTGTCCATAGCAACAAAAAAGTGTCCACTTTTTAGTGCTTTAGGATTTGATTACATTATTGAATATTTTTTATTATTCTTTATTATATTATAAACTTTATCATACCCGAAATGTCTGCTAGACTCTGGTTTGAACAGATTTAAGAGAGTTATTCCTAAGAATTACAGGACTACAATATAAAACGCCAAATTTCCATGCAAAATAATTGTACCACTTTCAGCACCTAAATCCAGACTGAATCATACTGCCAGGGAGGTTAAAATGGATCTAAAGAGTAGATTTAAACATGTGTCTACATCTCCATTTCCTCTGATGCCTTTGGATTGTGTTTGGATTGTCTCCTCTCCTTGTTCAGTGCTGTCCTGGCTGCAGCACCACTCCTCTAATTTCCTGGTCTCACAGGTGACATTGAGGGCAGAGGAAGCCATAGGCTCCTGCTGCTATAAGCCAAACTCCTGTAAGGAAGGAGCGGGTTGTGGTGTACTGGTGCTCATTTCATATAATATATATATACATCTTTTGGTGTGTTTTTTGCATAGTAAATAAGTTGTTCTACTGTTCTTTGGGACGAGGGGCAGACATTGCGGCTCCCAAGTCCTTGAAATGCTAATGTCAAAACTGGCAGGGTTGGGGATCAAAGGAAGTTGCTCAACATATATGGACAGAAAGGCACCGGAAGTTTAGGTGGGAAGCATGCACAATTTGAGGCAACTCAACCAATGAACATTATGCTGCAGGGGTAGCCAATCAGGATTCAATGCCATTTCTGAACCAAAGAGGTGACCCTGAGTTCTGATTGGTAGCAGTGGGGTAGTCTAACAACATAAAACCAATATCCCTAGAGATGCCAGATCTCTTAAGCTCTCATGAACTGGACACGTAAGATTCCTGTGTAATGTATTTTCATTATCGCTCTTCATCCCGCTGTGCCCCCCCCCCCCCCCCCTTTGCAAAAATGGTAATGTAGGGGAAAACTAGATACTGTGTCTGTATTATTATTATGTCTCTTTTCTTTTCTGTAACCCTTTCTACCATAGGACTTTGCCTTAATATAATATTAATCTCTTGAAAGGATATGTATGACCATTATAGCAATATTTGGTAACATCGTTGTTTCTAAGGTTGTATCCTCCACATTATGTGGGGTAATCTCTAATGTTTCTTTTCTGTACTATAGTATATTTAAATAAATTAGATTGTTACCCTTTTCGCACAGGTATCATTCGTTCTTAATTTCATGGTTTGATTCATATAGATAAAAGGTTTTTAATCACTTATTTTATGTATAGGTAAGTATATAAGTGAGGTAGGCAAATTAGCCTTAACAACAGGAAGGAAGAGTGGACAGTACCAGCGGGGGACACCAGAAGAGGAAGTAAGGGACCACTCTGTGCAATATCATTACACAAGACAGGTAAGTATAACCTATTTTTATTTTATGATTCACAGCCTATTACCAGCAACAGCACTGTCCCTAATGGTGTGACGCCTACTTTGCTTTGCTGCAGAGATTTCAAAAAGTAATTCATGCACTACTTTTGGCGACTTGGGAGGTGATTTCAATAGACATCTGTGCATGAACCCACGCAGATGTCTTTCAAATTGCCCCCCAACTCACACTGAAATGCGGGTTTGAAATCATGCAAGTTCACCTGAACTTGCATGATTTTAAACCTGCGTTCGTTGTGAACGTACCCCCAATTTCAGTTTACTGTTTGTCCATGCAAATGGTTTATGGTATAAGAAGCCCTGATTGCAAACCCCAGACATAGGATAAAAAAGATACACGTTAAGCAGTCCCGTGAACCTGACATGAAGGTGTTCAGGCACTTTCTGCATTTTGAGATTTCATAATTTGCCACGTCACAAATGTGAATTCTGCATTACGGACGCTAGTTTACAAGACCGACCGCTTACGGCTCGCCCTTTCTTGCAAGCATGCATGTTTGTACTTTGGACTTTTGTCCGACGGACTTGTGTACACACGCTTGGACAATCCAACAACAGACATTTGTTCGCAAAAAATTTTAAACCCTGCAATCCGTCATTTGTCCACGGAAAATCTGTCAATTATCCGATGGAGCGTACAAATGGTCGGATTTTCCACCAACAGCCTGTCATCACACATTTCCTGTCGGAAAATACGATCGTGTGTAGGCAGCTTTACTCCGATTTTTTCTTACAATTGTGCTCTTGAGTTGTCACCCTGTCATATGCACCCCTGGTTGAAACTAGAAGCAGTCATGTTGACACACAATGCAGAGGCATGTTCACTATCAGTAACAAATTCAAGCGCAATCTAACAGCTGGAGTAAGTGTGTATAGATAGAAAGCAGCTACAAAAGACCCAAGGATATCAACACAAATGCAATAACGGGAGAAAAATGGTGAAAACTGTTTTATGAAAAAATCTTAGTTGTTTATGATGCACAGAGGTTGATTTACTAAAACTGAAAAGAGTGGGGGCGGAGCCGGCAGCGGGAGCACATGGTGGTGTGAGAGGAGAGCTCCAACACAGCGGGGATCCTAACGTGGCTCACAGAGAACCTACAAGCCTAAAATCAGCATCCTCTGAAAGGGGAACCTGCCAGGCACACGCCGATCACCAAGAGCAACTGGAAGGAACGAGAGGGGCCAGAAAATTGACCGATTTCTTCCCTCCAGCAGCGTGTAGAGAGACCCAAGATGGCGCCCGCGGTGCACAAAGCGCGGCGGCCTCCCCTGGACACGCAGCCCATGCAGAGCAGGCGGACCTGGGTGAGTCAAGCTCATCGCTTTCCCCAATGCCCCCTCCCCATCTGTGAGTCCAGTCAAGCAAAGAAGAATAGGGGAGGGAGAGGACACCCAGGCAGATACAGAAGCAGAGGGGGATGGCATGGAGGAATCCTCCATATCTGCACAGCAGCTGGATACTTTCCCCACATCAGGGCAACCCATTTTAGACACCACTATGAAGGAGATGTTACAAACACTAAGGGGGGCCCTGCAGCAAGACATGGCTTCATTTGTACACTCCATTAAGGCAGAGCTGTCTGCAGTTAAAGCGAGAGTGACATATGTGGAACGCAAAATGGAGGAATTCACTTTTGCGCATAATGAACTAGTTGATGCTCATTTTGATGTCAAGGATGAAATAAAAGCTATGCGCCTTAAAATGGCAGATATCGAAGACAGGGCACGCAGAAACAATGTGAAGTTTAGAGGAGTCCCGGAAACTGTTAAACCAGCTGAACTTACTGCCTATCTTCCAAAGCTTATGACTACTGCCCTCCCAATGCTGGGGCCTGCAGATGTTATCATTGACAGAGCGCACAGACTGCCCAAACCCTCATTCTTATCTGAGCAAGTCCCCAGGGATGTTATAGCAAGAATCCACTTCTTCCACGTGAAGGATCAGCTAATGCGATATGCTAGACAACACCCGTCACTCCTGGATCCCTTTACAGGGATCGCTCTATATGCCGACCTGTCACAAGCTACGCTAACGGCTAGACATAATCTAGTCCCCATCACCAAGATACTGCGCAACCATAAGATTTTGTACAAATGGGGCTTTCCAGCCAAGCTCCTTCTGGAAATGAATAATGAATCGCATGTGATGGCTTTCATAGAAAAAGGTATGGAACTACTCAAGAAGTGGCGTCTTCTTCCAGTCAATAGAGAAGCGGCGGACCCTGACCCCTGCAGGACAGAAGGAACTACCATCGGCACCACAGACGGAACAGATAAGTACACGACTGGTACCATAGTGCTTTATTACTGAGACCTTCTTCCGCCCTCCTCTCCCAGCCTTTCTGCAACTTATAACCCAAGTGCCTATATTACTATAGTTGACTAATCAGGCATTGGTTCAACTAAGCACCCGCTGAACGGCTATTTGTGAACATTTATTTTCCCCCCTTCCGCATTTACAGGATGAACCCTGTATCCAGTTCATTGGACCGCCATACGGATGATCCTACCCAGTTATTTGTTGACCATTTATGGTCTCGCTCCCATTTCCTCGTTCCCCAACCATCTCTGTCAGACGTGCTGACATTTACTACTCACCTGATCACCAATAATGACTTCCTGGTCTAACTTCTAACTCTTACCCTTGGATGGCAACGGATAGCTCACCTACCTTGGAATGAACATTAAGCTCATGTCTCATAATGTGAGAGGCCTTAATAGCCCCCACAAACGTAGGGCGCTCGGGAAATCTGCTTCTGACATGCACTGTGATATTCTATGTGTGCAAGAAACTCATTTTGCCAGTGCTAACCCACCTAGATGCACACATAGAAAATTCCCACATATATTTACTGAAAATAATCAGACGAAAAAGAATGGTGTAATGATCGCTATAAAGGACACTGTTACCTTCTCTTTGTTGCAGGAACACACTGACCCTCACGGTCAGTATATTAACCTGATTCTTAAAATAATAATTCTGTGTATACATTGGTAAACCTCTATGCACCAAATACTAAGTCTATACACTTTCTCCGTAAAGTGGTGCATAGGGCTAAAGCATTGCAGAAAGGTTACTTAATAATATGTGGTGATTTTAATGTAGTGCTTAATACTGAACTTGACTCCTCCTCTGTGGCCCTCAGACAGCGACCTTGCCTAGGCAACTTTTGTCATGAGGAAAGACTTTTTGACCCCTGGCGATGCACCAGTGCCACTGAGAAGGACTATACGTATTACTCTACAGTACATGATAGCTATTCAAGGATTGATTATTTTCTCACGGATATGCATATTTTACAAAATGTTGTTAGAACAGATGTCCATAACATCACTTGGTCGGACCACGTTCCAGTGACAATTGAGGTTAGTGGACATCAACAAAACTACTAGTATACCTCTCTGGTGTAACAATACCTTTCTTCTGTCTCGCCCCCCTATTAGAGACGAGATAGAGGCAAAGGTCAAGGAGTTCTTTCATCACAATGCTAGTGAGGAATGCTCCCCGGCTATGATATGGTGTGCTCACAAGGCCTTTACCAGAGGCGCTCTGATACAGATAGCCTCGAGAGAACGTAAGAAAAAAAACCACCGTATAACACAGCTCCACAAAAAGATTGCTGAATTGGAAAGTCTACACAAAAACCCAACTACCACCTCCCCTAGCATACTCCAACACACTACTAAATGTCGTGAAGAGCTACGGCAAGAACTTAAAGTAGACCACGACATTTACTTCAAGAAAATGAAACTATCCTACTATTCACAAAATAACAGAGCAAGCAAACTCATGGCCCACCAACTAAAAAAAAGGCAGGCTGAGCCCTTGTACACACGGTCGGAGAATCCATCGGAATGTGTCCTATCGGACCGTGTTGTCAGATAATCCGACTGTGTGTGGTATGCATCGGACTGATTCCGTCGGAATATCCGTCGGACCCAATTTTCCAACATGTTGGAAATATTTCCCGACCAACTGGTTCGATCGGACATACTCCGTAGAGAATGTGTAGAGAATTTTGATCGGACTAAGTGCCACGCATGCTCAGATCAAATTCCTACATCAAAGCTATTAGCTACTAGCCTGAACGTAGTCCCATCGTAACAAAATTACGTCATCACGTTCTGAAAGATCGGATTTTTCGACAACTTAGTCCGACCGTGTGTATGCAACAGTTTCAGACAAGATCCGACGGACAAAATCCAATGGGCAAAATCTGACGGATTTGGTTGTGGAAATCTCCGACCGTGTGTACAGGGGCTAAGACTAACCTACCCCTCATCCGACATCACAACTCACATCAGGTTTTCCGTAACCCTAAAGATATAGCAAACACATTCAAAGATTATTATAACTCACTATACAATCTCAGTCAGGACCCTGATACTCATCAGCCCTCTGAAATGGAAATTGATAAATTCCTTCACGATCTTAAATTGCCCAAAATAGATGCTTCCACTCTGCTCACGTTAAATTCCCCCCTTACTTGCGAGGAAGTGGCCACAGTAATCAAATCGTTACCCATGCACAAATCCCCAGGGGCAGACGGCTTCCCGGCCGAATACTACAAAGCACTTACGACGGTCCTAACCCCTAAACTAACAGATGTCTTTAACTCTGCTACTATCATGGGTTCCTTTCCAAAGGAAATGCTACAAACTATCATAGTCACGATCCCGAAGCCAGGCAAAGACAACTCCCTCCCCCAGAATTTCAGGCGGATCTCACTTTTGAACTCGGATCTTAAAATTTATGCCAAAGTGCTCGCCAATAGACTAATGGATATTACCCCCTCCCTACTAGGATTAGATCAAGTGGGCTTTGTTAAAGGCAGGCAAGCACCGGATGGGACAAGAAGGATGCTCAACCTTCTACGATACACTGAACTTAACAAACTCCCTAGCGCTTTTTTAGCCTTAGATGCAGAAAAGGCCTTTAATAGGGTGAACTGGCCATATCTATCTAAGACCCTACAAAAATTTGGACTGACAGGCCAAATACATATGGCTATAATGTCTTTGTATTCCCAACCGTCTGCAAGAGTTTACAATTCAGGCCTTCTCTCTGATCCTTTTAACCTTACTAACGGCACTAGGCAAGGATGCCCGCTGTCCCCTATTATCTTCTTGCTCGTCATAGAACCCTTAGCAGAGAGTATTAGAAACACTGAATCCATAAAAGGCATTAAGGTAGGATCGGAGACTCATAAAATAGGCCTCTTTGCTGACGATGTCACCCTCACCGTCACAGACCCTGTATCATCCCTTACATCCATTCAAACCCTGATAAACAATTTCGGGAAAGTATCCTTCTACAAGGTTAATACAAATAAATGCTATGCACTGGCGCTCAATATGCCATCCAGCACTCAAAATAAACTTAAACACGTTTTCCCCTGTAATTGGAACCTCCCATCTATCACCTATCTAGGGGTGCAGCTGTCCCCCTCATCTGCTGACACCTACCTCCACAACTACCCTCCCTTGTTGAACAGTTTAGCAGATGAAATGAGCCAAATAGCTAAAGTGCAACTTTCATGGGTGGGGAGGATAGCTGCATACCAAATGCAAATTCTGCCTAAGCTATTATACCATTTCAGGACGTTACCAGTGCCTATACCCCACACATTCTTCGCTCAATTATCCAAAACTTTGAACACTTTTATATGGGCAGGAAAAAAACCTAGAATAGCACTAGCACAACTTTACAAACCCAAATACCTAGGCGGGATGGGACTTCCTTAATGCACAAACATACTACCAAGCAAGCAGTACTGGACCAAATGAAATACTGGTTCTCATGTCAATCCGACAACAGATGGTCGGATATAGAATGTGCTATCACCCCTGGACATAATCTCCCAGCTCTGGCTATGGCGGCCAGCATTTATCACAATCCTGATGCCCCACACTACCCTACTGTGCAGGCCACACTTAAGGCGTGGTCGGAGCTAACCCAGAGGAAAATCATTGATACACCAATGTGCACATTACAAATCCCCCTAGCAACCTATCAATACCTCATATCCAACTTATCGACCCACCAATGGAAACAAACGGGCAATTACTTCCTTGCACCCCCCAAAAGGGAGAGAGAGATATCAGACATATACAAACTATATCAAATTAAACATTATAGCATGTCCAACACAACTAAACCAGTGGAAATCCCCCAAGCACTCTGGGATTTCCTTCTTAATAAACGATCTAAATGCAAGAAGGGGATTTCACTATTTTACAAACTGACAAACCCTCTCTACATGAACTCCAAATTGCCCTGCATGTTACGCTGGGAACAGGAATTGCGGAAAGAATACTCAACCACTCAATGGCATATCGCAATTAAATATAACGGTAAATCCTGCATAGACCATTGGGATAATGCTCAAAAAATACTTCACCGGTGGTATCTAACACCACTACGCCTCCATAAAATGCACCCGGATATAACCCCACTGTGCTGGAGGAACTGTCATCACACTGGGGGTCTCCTCCACACTTTATGGAGCTGCGAAGCTATAACTCCATATTGGAAAAATATAGAATCTTTACTTAGGGAAGTTACACAAACTAGAATTACCCTGGAACCAGACTTAGCACTGCTTAGCATTGGTATTGAACAGTTCCCCCCGGTACTGAGAAAAATAGTGATAAATATTTTATATGCTGCTCGCATTTCATTGGCGAAACAATGGCGGTCTCCTACACCACCTTCCCTAGAGGTGGTAATAACCAGAGTGAATAATCAATTTCTCATGGAAAAGCTACTAGCATATAAAGAAGGAAGAGCTCCAGGTTTCCACAAATATTGGGAAACATGGAGAACTTCCAAATATGCCTCTTCACACTTGTGAACTAGATCAGATATCTTTTTGTTGAATATATATTTCCTAGCGAGAGTTGCCTTAAGTTTTAAACCAACCTTTAACTGAAGTGAGTACTTACATGACTGGAGGTGACTGCGACACCAGGGCACTCCATAGGAGGTGTGGTGGGTGCAGTCTCCCCCACTTTGACTCAGGTGTAGTGTCAAGAGATGACCACATATCACAGTTTTTTAAATGTACCGTATATACTCGAGTATAGGCCGACCCGAATATAAGCCGAGGCCCCCAATTTACCCCCAAAAAAACTGGCAAACTTATTGACTCGTGTATAAGCCGAGGGTGAGACATGCCTGTCCATCCCTGTGTGTGTGTCCGTCCATCCCTGTGTGTCCGTCCATCCCTGTGTGTCCGTCCATCCCTGTGTGTCCGTCCATCCCTGTGTGTCCGTCCATCCATCCCTGTGTGTGTGTGTGTCCATCCATCCATCCATCCCTGTGTGTGTGTGTCTCCATCCATCCATCCATCCATCCCTGTGTGTGTGTGTCTCCATCCATCCATCCATCCCTGTGTGTGTCTCCATCCATCCACCCATCCCTGTGTGTGTCTCCATCCATCCACCCATCCCTGTGTGTGTGTGTATCCATGTGTGTGTGTGTGTGTGTGTGTGTGTGTGTGTATGTGTGTGTGTGTGTGTGTGTGTGTGTGTGTGTGTGTGTGTGTGTGTGTGTGTGTGTGTGTGTGTGTGTGTGTCCAGCCTACCTTTGTCCCGAGCCTCCGTCCCGTGCCTTGCCTCCTTGCCTCCGTTCCGTCCCGTGCCTTGCCTCTGTTCCGTTCCGTCCCGTGCCGTCCCGTGCCGTGCCGTGCCTTGCCGTCGTGTCGTGCCTTGCCTTGCCTCCGTCCCGTCCCGTCCCGTGCCGTGCCGTGCCTTGCCTTGCCTTGCCTTGCCTCCGTCCCGTGCCCTCTTCGGCGGCCATTGTAAAATTCAAAAGCCGCGCCTCCTCCTTCGCCTGTGATAGGCGGAACACTGAATTTCCCAGCAGCCTGTGTTCCGCCTATCACTGACGTCGTATCATCCTCGTCCGTAGTACGAGGATGATACGATGTCCGTGATAGGCGGAACACAGGCTGCTGGGAAATTCAGTGTTCTGCCTATCACAGGCGAAGGCGGAGCCGGAGGCGCGGCTTTTGAATAGAATGGCCGCTGTCTGTCTGCTCGACACGCTGATCGAGCGGGCAGACAGCGATGACTCGAGTATAAGCCGAGGGGGGCACTTTCAGCCTCAAAAAAGAGGCTGAAAATCTCGGCTTATACTCGAGTATATACGGGTATTTAATGTTTCCCCTATGCTTTTTGAAACGTTTTGCTGTTATCAGCTAAGCCTTCTTAACGCTCATGGGTGGATATGGGAACATAAGCACCCCAGATCTACCACCCTAGACCCTCATTAAGGTCAAGGGGAGCTACTTTTTCTATTTTAACTCTATTTTAACTGGATCTGAGCCTGCTCACAGTGTGAACCCAAATGGGGTGACGGGCTTTGCCTCCCAGGAGGCCATGTTCTTATAAAATGTTAAGTAGCTCTATTGTGAAGTTTTAGTTCCAAGTCTAAGCACCCGCAGATTATTGCCATAACTGTGTACTACATTGATATCTATTTTGCTATTTTTGATACTTGTAACATGCAAAACTCAATAAAAATCTTTTGGTTAAAAAAATAAAAATAAAAAATAACTGAAAAGAGTGCATAAGGAGTGCAATGTGCTGAAGTTGCTTTGGAGAGTTTACAACCACTTTAATGCTTGGATGTTTACTTATCCAGCCAATAAGCCAGAAGAGTTATCTAGAACAATTTAGAAATTCAGAATTTGGTCTTACTATGGCTGCATGCATGCTATGGGTCAGATATTCAGAATACTGGACAGAAAACCAGGCATTATCTTACAGATGTTAGCAGTGGTAACCTTCAAATGTCTCTCAGCATATGCAAAATCCAGAGAAAACTACACAAAAACAAACGGTGGGCTACCGATTATGTCCCTTATTTTTACAAACCTTTATTCAACCAGGCTTACATACTTCAACCCCCCACCTGGAAACCACCCCTCCTGGTACATTTTCCCTTATGGCTTAATTGTACAGATCTCTATACAATTTTCAGGTGCCAAAAGGTGTAAAAGGCACTCATCTTGCATTAAGAGATATGACCCCCTTGAGGAGCTCATTTATATCAGCTTGCAGATGCAAAATAATTATGCATTTCCTTTTTCATTACATTTCTGATTATTTAATATACTATATTATATTATTATGTATAACCTGTTACTAGAGCACTGAAATATACTACAGTAGATGTATGAATAGTTCTTCCTATGGACAGGTGGTGGAAATGACTGCTCCTACTCTTGCTTTATACATATTATTGCATTCAGTGTTTTGTACCAGTCATGATATTGTAGTAAAATGGATAGGCCTTAGTGGGATTGGGAAGATCTTTCACTGCTATTACTGTGGCTTATGTATGGAATGCTGTCCAAAATATGTGGCTGGAAGGGTGGCTCAGCAGGAGAGCAAACATAGTGACATGCAGGAAGATTTGTAAGACCTAAGTCCCAAAGTGTTGTCACTATTTCAGAAAACCATATTTACATAGCAAAAGTCACTGGGGTTGATTTACTAAAGGCAAATAGGCTGTTCACTTTGCAAGGAAAATTGCAATTTGCAAGTGGATTTTCCCCAGACCTTAGAGAATAACGTGAAGTTCTACTGACTTGCATTATCCAAACAGGTTTATTTTCCTTGCACATGATTGGGTACTCTGCAAACTAATATTTTAACCACATTCACTAAACTTTAAGGCAAATTTCCTTTCAAGTAAATCCTCCCTTGTAATGTAAACAGCCAATTTACCTTTAGTAAATCAACCCAATTTCCTCCCTATCAATCATACATTCACTACTCTGTTTCTTCTGAACTATTTTACTTTAGAAAAACTAAAACCAAACAGAGCTGGTGCTAGGTGCATGCAAAATAGTTGACTGCTTACGGTGTACTTAAAAGAATAAATGGATTGCATATAAGTCATAAGATCCATTCAATTAATTCATTGGGAGCACTGAGAGAAGCTGCAGAAGCAGCAATAATGTACCCTGAGTCATTACCACGCTACAAATCTGGCACGTCAATGTCTTCTAAAAGTGGTACAAAAATAGCGTATAGCTATATAAAAATGTAAAATAAAACTGCATATAAAAATAACTCTTGTCAAGAATAAAAATGGCTGTTTTCTAGCATCCTTGACCTTGGCAGCTTAGATCACATAATTATTAGTAAATAAGAAATAATACCTCTGCCTGTGTGTAGAAGAAATTCACAGTGTATTAACGAATGTATATAATAAAGAAACTCAAACTATATATATTCATTAGCTAAGTGTGGTTGCTGCAAACACCGTACTGTGGTCCCACCAGTAATGAAATAATAAATATGAATAAGCGTTACGCATACCAGAAAAAATAAACAAATACTGTAAAACAAATAACCTCAAATGATCCGTGATGAAAATATATCAAACCAGCAAATTAAATCAATTGACACTGAGTGCATTAGACTAGGCCCCCTGACAAAGTCATGTGGGAGTGAGGTAACGTGTAGGGCATCCCAGACTGGAAGTAATGTGTTGGAGATCTTTTTATGCTGAGTATATGATACCAAAGGCGTTTTTACTGCTTTTCTGATGTAAGAGTTACTGCTTTAATAAAATACATTTTACTGACAATATTACACTATGGGAGGTCACTTTGTTTTTACCCTAACATATGGATGATATGGATATGTGAGGGAGTCTTAAAGGGACCAACACCAGAGAATATCCAAATCAACTGAAAAGGACTACAGCGGGGTGGACATTGATGGAGGGGGATTTCTATATGTAATCAAATGTGTATTTGATTATTTATTGATTGAGAATAGTGGGAGCACTGAGGTGTCACAATCAGGTGGAAGAACACAATTTGTTTATATGTTATCACACTGAAGCTGCCTGTGTCTTGCCGAGAAAGTTCCCCCGGCAGATAAGAACCCCCCTGTACTGCGCATGCACTGCGCCTGCTCAGTACGAATGATTACGGAGCCGCCGAAAGTTGAACAGCTGATCGTCAGCTCTACACGGTGCCTGCACACTACATTCTGCCCTAAGTCCAGGTTCAAGCCCCACCATCCAAGTGGACATAGAGTTAGAATATAAATATGCCAAGCAAAGTGAAGCCGTGCCTGAAGCGTGGCAAGCAAAGCGAGCCCGCGAGGGGCCCTGTTACAAAGAGTTTTTTTTTTACAATAGTGTTGGCACGCAGGCGCCGCGTCCAGCTGACTCACAGGTGTTCAGCTTCCGCTATTTTCGGGGGCTCTGTTGTGGTCCGTACTGAGCAAGCGCTGCGCCTGCGCAGTACAGGGGGGTCATTATCCGCCGGGGGGAACTTTCTCGGCAGAACACCTGCACTGAAGAAAGAAAACACATCTTATTTATCATTTGATATAAACTATTATGCACTTTTTAGCACACGTGTGAATTGATTTGATGATTTGATATATTTTCATCACAGATCATTTGAGGTTATTTGTTTTATACTATTAGTTTATTTTTTCTGGTATGTGCAACACTTATTCATATTTATTATCTCAGCCTAGATCACATGGTATCTGTCTACTAATCATTATTAGTTTACCAATAACCAAGAACCAAATCCACACCACTAAAAGGACTACAATGGTTTGAGAAATATAGCCACAAATTAATAAATAAAACCAACCAAGGAAATGTATTGCAAAAATTACATATTATTTATTTTCTTTTTACCATGGTTTAACCAATCCCATTAAATACTTTTTAGGTCCTTTTAGTGGTGGAAATTGGGTCCTTGGTTTTTTTAATTCACCACGGACCTAGATAAGGAGGTTGGTAGGCCCTTCTTTTTTGGTGGTGGTAGCGATCATTACTGTTATTTTTAATAACAGTAGAAAAAGAACATAATGGTTGTAGCCATAATTCAAGGAGATCTCCTCTGTGTCAGGCAGCGGCTGGCTACAGGGCAAAAGGGAGCGTGCAACTAGTAATGCCTAGAGCAGTGAAGTTACCCATCACTTTAATGGCTCATCCATTGTCGGCGCTCCCGCCTCTCCTCTGTAGTGGTGCTAGCTAACACAGGGAAGCTGGATCAAGTGACTGGACAGGAGTCGAATGAAAATTGGTAAGTATATAAATATATTTTTTTACACAGGATAGTTAGCATAGGTGTTAGGAGGGAGAGGGAGTAATTTTAAGATTATTCAGGTTTATCCTAGAAATTATACTTTAATTACAAGCTATACATAAAAGCAGGGTTTGTAACAGAAAAGGGAAAGGGGCACAGAAAGGCTGAGAGGTAACCAGCCTCAGGGACTTTTAACGGTATCGGGTTAAGTGGGTCAAACACATTCCAGAATAGACATGTAAAAAGTTCATTTTATTTTAACAACAGGGTTTGTAACACTTTGACTCAGATTGATAAGATTGCTTGCCTTAAAGCAGAACTTTGCTGATAGGTTTCTCCACCACCCAAGGACCACCATGCATGTGCAGATGTACCCACAGCCTCTGTGAAGCCTTTGGATCCTGACAGAGCCAATCGACACATCGTGCGCAGGTGATTTACCAAACATGCATAAAGACAGGGACCTTTTCAGACTTCCCTGGTCGCAGTCTTACTCTTTGCATGTGCGCAAGAAAATGCAGGTGTGCACAGACGCCTGGGGGGGCCCAGTACATGCACAGATCTCTCAGTATCCAAGCCCAGCGGCACAACTGTGCATGTGCAGGGGCAGAGACACATTCTTCCCTAGGCTAGAGTTCCAGAAGAAAAAATTCAATTTGTGAGAGTGGGAGGGGAAAGGTGGCAGGATAGCCAAACATGCACAAAAGGATGAAGATTCACGTTAAGAAGTAGATTGAGCAAAGTTGGCCAAACATGGGAATCTTTAACACATGTTAGTTCGCTGGAGTCCACTGTAATGTGGTATTCATTCTCCTCCATACATAATGCTGAAGATAGTTCCCAGTAATACTGAACTGCAGCATAATGTTAAGGTGTAAACACATTTAATCCTGCAAAATGTGTCTCAGCATATACAGTTATATATTGGGCTTGTGGTTTCTTTGGTGTCAAGTTTAAAAAGGTTTTTGCTAAAAACAGGAGCAATACAAAGGCTTCCTCTGCAAAGCTGAATTTCATTATCTAATAATTATTAATAATAGATGTTTAATCATTTATCTTCCACTTAATATTACCTTAATTATCAGACATAAACCAAACCTCCCACATTAATTACAGATGCAATTCCATCATGTCAAGAAGAAAATGCCCACCTTAGTATGAGAAACATAATAACATCATAACATTAAAAAAAGATATTTGCAGTACCAAATAATAACCACCAGATGGAAGTGAAGAATGTAAAAATATATTTGGTAAGTAAACATTTAAGTACTGTACTATGAATATTTAAAATATAAAATGGTATGTAAAAAGTAAGAAAAAGAATGGGGCTTTGAGGGTAGCCAATTAGCTAAATAGTCCTTGACAACTAAAAAAATGATGGATACAAACCTTTGTTTCCCTGAGGAATTGCCATAGTTGTACCTTTTTCCTTATTAGAAAAGTTGTAGTAAAATAAGTATATACAGAATCATTTGATACAGTATGTTTCCATAGAATTACAGTTGGCTGGCTCCTTTGTCTATTTCACGTTCCCTTTTGAACATACACATTGGTTCTGCTTTGTCCAGCCACGTCTTCTTACACAATGGCACATATACAGACCTTAAAAAAAATTGTCTCTTAGATATATGGCTCTCCTCACGCCATTAAAGTTTTTTTAGCCTACAATGTCAGTAATTCATGAACTGGTCATCAGAATATGCCAGGGTCCACCTACAATTCTCCCTCTGTGATATCCTAGAGGAAAGCCAAGATCAAGAATATGAAGCCATGATCAGGAACACAAGGACCTGACCTCAAACTAGCAGAAGGAAAGTTCAAAACTATTCTTAAAAAGTATTATTTTACCAAAAGAGTAGTTGATGTTTGGAATACTCTTCCAGCAGAGGCATGAGTATCATTAAGTGGATTCAAACATGCTTGGGACAAACATAGATCTATACTTATAAAAATAATAATAATTGAAAAAGAAAATGGGACAGACATGATAGACCACCTAGTCTTTTTTCTACCGTCATTCTTCTATGTTTTTATCTTTGCTGAGTGTTCAGTCTTATATAAGGCTCCTCTATTGGCTTCTTAGAGTCTAAGTTCAGCAAAAAGGATGTTGGGGTTGTCTGAGCCTTCAAGTATATCTATAGGCAAAACTTTTTTATTTTTGGATAGATCACATAGTTAAAGCGGAGTTCCCCCCAGAAATGGAATTTCCGCTTATCCGGTTCCCCCCCCCCCCCCCAGTGTCATATTGGGCACCTTTCAGGGGGGTGCAGATACCTGTCTAATACAGGTATTTGCTCTCACTTCTGACAAAAGATCCCTGTATCTGCTGTAATCTACGCCATATCCGCCCCCCCCCCTCCGCCCCCCCCGCCCCCCGGCAGTCTCATGGGAGACAGCTTTCGAAACCCTCACTTGTTCCAGAGGAAGGCAAAAAAAACTATAAATTATGGTCTAATTTGCTCCAGTGCGTGAGAAATGAATTCCTCACTGATACCTCAGAAGGCAATCAGATATTCCCTGGATGAACAATCTCTGGTTATATAGTTACATAGTTGTTAAGGTTGTAAAAAGTCCATCAAGTCCAACCTATGTGTGTGATTACATGTTAATATTACATTGTATATCCCTATATGTTGTGGTTGTTTAGGTACTTATTTAATAGTTCCTTTTTAAATGATCTATGCTCCCTGCTGAGACCACAGCTTGTGTAAGAGAATTCCACATTCTTAACGCTCTTCCCGTAAAGAACCCTCTATGCTGTTTCCGGTTAAATTGCTTTTCCTCTAATTTTATTGAATGGCCACGAGTCTTTTTAAATGCACTTTCGCGGAAAAGTTTTATCCTTATTGTGGGGTCACCAGTGCGGTATTTGTACATTGAAATCATATCCCCTCTCAAGCGTCTCTTCTCCAGAGAGAATAAGTTCAGTGCTTTACTAGCTTTGTTGCCCTTTGAATCCTTGGATAACTTTGCCCTGTGTCTTGTTTCTTTTGACCCTTGAATAGGGGCAGACTGACAACTCATGGGGCTCCCGGGCAAAAGGAGATCACCCTCTGTCCCTGCCCACACTCATACCACACCCACATCTCTCCCTCTATCTCCAAATTTCCAGCAAGATGAACAATAAAAAACTGAAGAGCTCAGGAGGAGAGGCTGTACAATTATGCAATGTTAGTACAACAAATCCCCCCACTGAGCTATTGCATTCTGACAGAGAGACGAACCCCCCACCCCACCAGAACATACCGACTCAACTAAGAGCGCTGATTGGATGCTGATCAGCAGACCGTTTTTGGTCACGCCCCCTTCATGCCTTTCTATTGAACCGGCTGACGCTGTCAGACATTCAGCCCGTGTGTACGCCACTTAAGCCTCTCCCTTTATCTCCCTCTTTCTATCCCCCCCCACTTTTTCTTTCTCCCTTTATCTCCATCCCTCTTTTTATCTCTCATACTCTTTCTCTCTCTGGCTCTGAGTAGAAGATAATATCTGATTCTGGTGGGTACTCACAGTGGCGGCCACTTTCTGTAGAATGCAGTGCCCAGTTGGTGAGCTGTTTCCAATAGTGAGCAGTACTGTGTGGCCTCAGGAGTTAGGCTTGGCCTCAGGGTTGTCCCCCAGCTCAGGCATACCAGATAGTCCCCAGTCAGGCAGAGAAATAAAATAACAGGTAGGAGGAACGAAACCCAGACTGGGCTGACAGTGTGATCAGATCCACCCCAGTGAGGAAAGGACACAGGCGGAGCTGCCCCTGAACACAGCGGACAACAATGGGCAGGCTCCCACCTCATTACAGCTCACCTCTGGATCTTCCGTCCAAAACTCACCTCTGTACCTCCCAACCACAGCTCTCCTCTGCATCCCTGTCCACAGCTCACCTCTGTACCTTCCAACCACAGCTCTCCTCTGCATCTCTGTCCCCAGCTCACCTCTGCACCTCCCAACCACAGATCACCTCTGCGTCCCCATCCACAGCTCACCTCTGCACCTCCCAACCACAGCTCTTCTATGCGTCCCCATACACAGCTCACCTCTGCACCTCCCAACCACAGATGACCTCTGCGTCCCCTTCCACAGCTCACCTCTGCACCTCCCAACCACAGATCACCTCTGCGTCCCCTTCCACAGCTCACCTCTGCACCTCCCAACCACAGCTCTTCTATGCGTCCCCATCCACAGCTCACCTCTGCACCTCTCAACCACAGCTCTCCTCTGCACCCCCGTACACAGCTCACCTCTGCACCTCCCAACCAAAGCTCTCCTCTGCGTCCCCGTCTACAGCTCACCTCTGTACCTCCCAACCACAGCTCTCCTCTGCGTCCCCGTCCACAGCTCACCTCTGCATCTCCCAACCACAGATCACCTCTGCGTCCCTGTCCACAGCTCACCTCTGCATCTCCCAACCACAGATCACCTCTGCGTCCCTGTCCACAGCTCACCTCTGCATCTCCCAACCACAGATCACCTCTGCGTCCCTGTCCACAGCTCACCTGTGTTGTAAACAACACATCTCAAAAAGAGGCTTGGTCCTTAAGTGGTTAAAGTAATTTTCCATGATAAAAATAGGGGTGTTAATATGCTGTTTTACAAATGCTAGTTGCTGTACTTGTTTAGTCACATACGGTACCTGGATCAAACATGTTGTAAATGTGTGTTTCAGAATTGCTTATTTCTTCTGGATCAGCAACTCATCAGGATTCAAGCTAAAGCATCAGCATGACAGCCAGACAACTTGCAGCAATGGCAGCCTCTATTATATTCCCATGACAGACTCATTTTAACTGTCCTTTAATTGAACTGAGCTGTAATGTGTACTGTATGTATGTGACTGGATGAATGTGATAGAGACACAGCTCATTTGAAACAGAGATTGATGTGAGAGGATCTGTGTGCCCTTTAAAGCACAATACGTCAGTGCTGTATAAATACAGGAAATAAGCTCTCTGTTTGGCTGTCAGAAATAGCAGTGAGAGGAGCCAGACTGACATACTGCTAATATGTACACACATATTAAAGGGTTTTGCAAGGTTTAACAAATATGTCCGCTCTAAAATTCAGCAACTCTATATGCCATCTGCCAAGTTTGAAAACCGTACGTCAATGTAAATGATTAAATATATTTTTTTATTCTTTTTGTCTCTACCATATTCAACTGTTCTGAATGTCTATGGATTTAGGTATAACATGACAGCTCCAGTTCCTTAATCTTTGACCAAGACATGCAAGAAGAAGTGTGTAACTTCTCTAGTGGTATTAAACCCAAAATCAAACATGTATTATATTGCAGCTTACCAATTTAGATGTAGCGACTGCATTCATTTTCATTTTTAGGCTTTCTTTCCTTTATTTTCACCTTTATTTTTGTCTGGCCAGTAAGTCTGTTTTTCAACAGAACAAGTTGTCCTACAGATGTAGCAGTCAAATAAGACAAGCCATTTACAACTCACAGGGGTGCTTACAATGATCAGCATTTATTTATGCAAAGCCTTTATCCCTTTCAGTTTATATGTTCCTCCTCATCTCTTATAACTTGCTAGTTGTCACTGTACCCCTGTGTTCCTGTCTGTCGTTGTTCTGGGTGAGTTTTGTTTGTCTCTGGTCTGTTTCTGTTCTTTTAGTTACATGTCATTGTGATACTTGAAATTTTATGTTTTTCAGAGACTGTCTGGTGTAGATACTCGGCCACTCCTTAATTTGTTGGGGTACCAAGAGGGCTGCATATTGGGCTTCCCACGGTGCTTGGACAATGTGAGGTGGATCGGAGTCCCAGGCATGCTGTGGTCCCGGGTGTTGCCGGGAGTCCATCGTTATGCAGATTGGATAGATCCCCAGATATCTTGTTATTGCATGTTGGTCTCGGGCTCCGTGCTACGTGGGACTTGATTCGGGATATAAAGTTGTATTTCCTGCATTTGAGATGCTTTTTCCCGGACACTATTTTGGTATGGTCCGACATTGTAGGTAGATCCGCCTGGCGCCTGGCTCGCTCTGTGGATAAGTTCAATAAGGCTAGGATTAAAGTGAACAAAGAGGTGGCTACATTTTTTGTCAGAAACGGCAGCCTAGCGGTACACCATTTGGAGTTGGAGGGTGATAACTGGATCTATTTGAGGTGGGGTGGGGTTCACTTGAATGCTATCAGAATAGATATGTGGTTCTGCAGGAGGGTATTCAGAGGGCTTTTTGTCTGTGGCGGGCTGCCCAAGTGTGAGGTTTTGCGCTTGGACGTCTGTGGCAGGGGTCTCAGGATTTGAAGGTGGGCATGGTCAAAATTGTCTGTGCTGGGTTGGGCCCATCTTTGGTATGGGTACCTTCCTGAATAAGTGACGTCAGTAAGGTGATATCTGTATTGGGGCTGTATCAGGTGGTAATGTGGTAACTAATTGTCCCTGAGTCAGTGTAATTGTGGCTGGGGGCCATGGTATGGAACTTGGTGCTTGATACAGCCGATTTGGTAAACCCTGCTTGCCTCCAAATACCTTAACTAAAAAGAGTCAGTTATTGTACATTAGCGGGTAAAGTTTTATTTTTCATGAAAAGGATGTATTTGTTAAATTGTGTTTTGTTAATAAAAAGACTGCTATGGCCATTTAAATTCATTCTAAAGTGGTAGTGTCTTATTTATTATTTATATAAGATGAGTAAGGTGGGAAGTCAGGCATGGTCATGGTAGCCGGTAAGTTAGCAATACATCAGTCATGAGTAGAGATGAGCCAAACACCCCCTCCCCCAGTTTGGTTCGCAACAGAACTTGCGAACATGTGAACACCATTAAAGTCTATGGGACACAAATGTGAAAAATCAAAAGTGCTAATTTTAAAAGGCTTACATGCAAGATATTGCCATAAATCGTATTTGGAGATCTGGGTCCTGCCTCAGGGGTACATGTATCAATGCAAGAAAAAGTTTTTAAATTGGCTGTTTTTTCAGGAGCAGTGATTTTAGGAATGCTTAAAGTGAAATAATAAAAATAAAGTATTCCTTTAAATATTGTGCCCGGGGGGTGGTCCCTTTTAGTCTGCCTGTAAATTAGCGCATTTTCCCCATGTTTAGAACAGTACAGCAGAAAAATGACATTTATAAAGGAAAAAAAATATTTTAAAATTGCTCATGGCTGTAATGCATTGCCAGATCCCTGCAATATACATAAAAAAACATTGAAAAAAAACAGCGTGGGTTTCCCCCTCCCCAGTCCATACCAACCATTTTTATTATTTTTTTGTGGTGTGGGTGTCCCCCGAAAATCCATATCAGACCCAAAGGGCCTGGTATGGATGGGGGAACCCATGCAGTTTTTTTCTTAATTCCCCTTAACCACTTCAATACACTATACTGTATATTGTACACTGCACTATATACCCTGCACTGTATTTTTTATATACTACACGAACTGCACTATATACTCTGAACTGCACTATATACTCTGTTGAAAAATCGGGCCTTAGGTGTTGGTGGTGGCAGAACATGGTAACCCCTCACAGTTACTCTTGTTGGGCACAGGAACAGTCCCTGCTGTTAAATATTATTTCAAAAATTGCAATTACATGCCCCTGTTAAACAGGGGCAGAAACATTGGGCCTTAGGTGTTGGAAGTTCTAGAACACAGTAACCCCTCACAGTTGGGTGCAGGAACAGGCCCTGCTGTCAAATATTATATCAAAAATTTTTATTACATGCCACTGTTAAACAGGGGCAGACAAATTGGGCCCTAGGTGTTGGTGGTGCCAGAACACGGTAACCCCTCACATTTATTCTTGTTGGGCACAGGAATGGGCATTGCTGTTATATATCATTTTTAAAAATTGTAACTACATGTCCCTGTTAAACAGGGGCAGAAAAATTGGGCCTTGGGTGGTGATGTTGCCCTTAGCCAAACATATTGTTGGAAGCTAGCATCATCATGATTGAGGAGGAATAGGATAGGCAGCATAAGCAGTCTTCAAGGGATCCCAGATCCATAGCAAATTCAATCAGTTACAACAGCATCAGGTGCTTGGTAGCTGCTGATCCAGGACTGATTAATTTATATATAAATGTGAGCTTATCAACAGAGTCTGTGGTCAGGCGCACTCTTTGATCCATTACAAACCCTCCAGCAGCACTGAATGTGTATTCAGAAAGCATGCTGGATGCAGGACAGACCAGTAGCTCAATTCCATTTTGAGCAAGTTCTGGCCAGTGGTTCAACCTCAAGACTTAGTAACCCAGTGGATGCTCTGTTGGAAAGGTCTCCAAGTCTTCTTTTGCCCCTAGATATTCCTACACTATATAATGCAAATGCTGACGATGGTTGCTAGAATCTTGGCGCTGAGGACTGAAAAATCATTTAAAAGCATCGGTCAGCTGGCCACCTTCTCCATCACTCTTCCTCTAACTGAACGAAGCCTCAGAAACACGTTATCCAACATGAGGAAATGGTGACCTCCTAAGGTCTGGAAATGCGTTACACAAACTGTTCTTCAAGGTCTCCTGAAGAAGTTTCATCCTCTGCTCCCTCTGCAAAGGCAGGATAAGTTCTGCAACCTTACCCTTGTAACATGGATTAAGAAGGGTTGCCAGCCAGTAATGATCCCTCTCCTAAATACTACAATCCCTAGGGTCCTTTCACAGGCTTTGCAGAATCAGGGAGGCCATGCAGCGTAAGGCATTTGATTCTGAGTCCTCTGGGTCACTAAGGATCACATTATCCGTAACTACCTCCCCCCAGCCACGTACAACTCCTTGGGTTTCTGGGGACTGAAAACCATCCCTTGAAGACTGCTGCATGTTATGCTCGACATCCATGCTGACACAATCCTCCTCCTCTTCTTTCTGTGTATTTGGCGGACCCGCAGGAATACTATCTGCATGAAGGGGGCCTTGAGAGGAAAGGAAGTCCTCCTCTTCCTCCCGCTGTTCTGCCTCAAGTGCCCTGTCCATGGTTCCAAGAAGCGTGTGCTCCTGCAGGAAGACTAGAGGGAAAGTGGGGTTGATTTACTAAGGCAAATTCACTTTGCACTTGGAAGTGCAGGTGCTTTAGATCTGAGGGGAAGATCTGAAATGAGGGGAAGCTCTGCTGATTTTATCATCCAATCAAGTACAAGCAAAAATGCTGTTTTTTATTTTCCTTGCATGTCCCCCTCAGATCTACAGTGACTGCACTTCCAAGTGCGCTTGCAGTGCAACGTGGATTTTCCTTTAGTAAATAAACCCCAGTGTCACTGATGCATGCATTGTCGCTGCTCACCATCCTTGTGGCCTCCTGAAATGGTAACAGGACAGTGCATGCATCCTTGATCAGTAGCCACTGGAGTAATGAAAAGAAGCCAAGCTCCCCTGACCCTGTCCTGGTGCCATACTCTCACAGGTACTCATTGATGGCCCTCTGCTGTGTGTGCAGCTGCTGCAGCACTGCCAACGTTGAGTTCCTCCTGGTGGGCATGTAAAAAATGAGGCGGTTGAGGGATGGGTTGCATTCCCTTTGAATGTCAGTCAGCCAAGCCCTGGCATTGTATGACCGGCGGAAATTACCACAGATTTTTCTGGCCTGCCTGGGTACCTGGTCAAGAAACACTGCACCACCAAATTCAGGGCATGTGGCAAACATCAAACATGGGACAAGTGTCTCTATCGGAGGACGGAGAGAGGGTTGGTGCCATTGTTGCATACAATCACTCCCAGCTGAAGCTGGCGTGG
The DNA here is from genome assembly GCF_037356315.1 of Lithobates pipiens. NCBI lineage: Eukaryota > Metazoa > Chordata > Amphibia > Anura > Ranidae > Lithobates > Lithobates pipiens. The sequence continues at coordinate 252,269,061 of NW_027507784.1, forward strand.
CGACAACCACCTCTGAGCCTGCCCCTGCAGAGCTCACAGCTGATATATATATATATATATATATATATATATATATGAATACACTGCCTGAAGTGTATTATATAATGTACACCACTGAATGAACTGTATATATACTAGACTGACTGTATACAATATATATATATATATATATATATATATATATATAATCTCAAATACACTGCAACTAACTAACTTGCCTAATCTAGCTAAATCTATCTCCGTCCACAGTCACACATTATACACGGCCCCTATGTAAGCAGCCTTATATAGTGTGGGCGTGAGCTATGATTGGTCAAAGGCACCCTGCCTGTGGCAGAGTGCACTGTGATTGGCCAAAGCATGCAGGTCAGGTGCATGCTTAGGCCAATCATCAGACACTGATGCACTGCGATCTCGCAGTGCAATATGGGGCATTCCGCGGCGCTCTATTTTCCACCGAACCCCCCATATTTTTCGCTGTTCGGCGAATGGGCGAACATCCGAACATCGAGCTCATCCCTAGTCATGAGTAGGGATGAGCTTTGAGTTCGAGTCGAACTCATGTTCTACTCGAACATTGCCTGTTCGCCTGTTCAGCGAACAGTGAACAATTTGGGCTGTTCGCAGCAAATTCGAAAAGCCGGAACACCCTATACAAGTCTATGGGAGAAATCTAAAGTGCTAATTTTAAAGGGTAATATGCAGGTTACTGTCCTAAAATGTGTTTGGGGACCCGGGTCCTGCCCCAGGGGACATGGATCAATGCAAAAAAAAGTTTTAAAAACGGACGTTTTTTCAGGAGCAGTGATTTTAATAATGATTAAAGTGAAACAATAAAAGTGTAATATTCCTTTAAATTTCGTAGCTGGGGGGTATCTATAGTATGCCTGTGAAGGGGCGCATGTTTCTGGTGCTTAGAACTGTCCCTGCACAAAGTGTCATTTGTGCAGGAAAAAAAGTCTTTTAAAATCACTTGCGGCTATTGTCGGGTCCCGTAATACAGAGAACACTCAATGAGTGTTCTCTGCATTAGCCGACAATTCATTCATTCATTGATAAAAAAAAAAAAAAAAAGCGTGGGGGTTCCCCTAAATTCAATTACCAGGCCCTTCAGGTCTGACATGGATATTAAGGGGAACCCCGTGTCAAATTTAAAAAATTTTTTTTTACGTGGGGGTCCCCCTAAATATCCATAACCAGACCCTTCAGGTCTGATATGGATATTAAGGGGAACCCCGCATCAAATAAAAAAAAAATTGACGTGGGGGTCCCCCTAAAAATCCATATCAGACCCTTTATCTGAGCACGCAACCTGGCAGGCCGCAGGAAAAGAGGGGGGGACGAGAGAGCGGCCCCCCCTCCCTCCTGAACCGTACCAGGCCACATACCCTCAACATTGGGAGGATGCTTTGGGGGTCTGTGACCCCTCAAAGCACCTTGTCCCCATGTTGATGAGGACAAGGGCCTCATCCTCACAACCCTGGCCGTTGGTTGTGAGGGTCTGCGGGCGGGGGGCTTATCAGAATCTGGAAGCCCCCTTTAACAAGGGGACCCCCAGATCCCGCCCCCCCCTGTTTGAAATGGTAAGGGGGTACAAAAGTACCTCTACCATTTCACAAAGAAAGTGTCAAAATGGTTAAATAAGACAAACACACTTTTGAAAAATTCCTTTATTAAAAATTAAAAAAATAAAAAAAAGATTCCAGCGGTGCTAATCCACTCTTGCTATCCAGCGATGGGTCTCCGGGGTCCAGCGATGGATGATCATATCCAGCGATGGGGGATCTCTCAGTCCAGCGCTGTCCATACATCCTTCTTCTGTCTCCACTCCGGAGACACTGCAGAGATCCCAGCGCTGACGTTTCTTATATTAGGAGGACCGGGGCCACCCGTCACCTGACCCCGCCCCTCTGACGCTGGAGAGGGAAGCCAGGGGTTACCCAGTGACGTGTGGGTGACCCCGCCCCCTCTGATGTAACGCAGGCGTTACATCAGAGGGGGCGGGGTCACCCACACGTCACTGGGGAACCCCTGGCTTCCCTCTCCAGCGTCAGAGGGGCGGGGTCAGGTGACGGGTGGCCCCGCCCTCCTAATATAAGAAACGTCAGCGCTGGGATCTCTGCAGTGTCTCCGGAGTGGAGACAGAAGAAGGATGTATGGACAGCGCTGGACTGAGAGATCCCCCGTCGCTGGATATGATCATCCATCGCTGGACCCCGGAGACCCGTCGCTGGATAGCAAGAGTGGATTAGCACCGCTGGAATCTTTTTTTTATTTTTTTTATTTTTAATAAAGGAATTTTTCAAAAGTGTGTTTGTCTTATTTAACCATTTTGACACTTTCTTTGTGAAATGGTAGGGGTACTTTTGTACCCCCTTACCATTTCAAACAGGGGGGGGCGGGATCTGGGGGTCCCCTTGTTAAAGGGGGCTTCCAGATTCTGATAAGCCCCCCGCCCGCAGACCCTCACAACCAACGGCCAGGGTTGTGAGGATGAGGCCCTTGTCCTCATCAACATGGGGACAAGGTGCTTTGAGGGGTCACAGACCCCCAAAGCATCCTCCCAATGTTGAGGGTATGTGGCCTGGTACGGTTCAGGAGGGAGGGGGGGCCGCTCTCTCGTCCCCCCCTCTTTTCCTGCGGCCTGCCAGGTTGCGTGCTCGGATAAAGGGTCTGATATGGATTTTTAGGGGGACCCCCACGTCAATTTTTTTTAAAATTTGATGCGGGGTTCCCCTTAATATCCATATCAGACCTGAAGGGTCTGGTTATGGATATTTAGGGGGACCCCCACGTCAATTTTTTTTTTAAATTTGACACGGGATTCCCCTTAATATCCATGTCAGACCTGAAGGGCCTGGTAATTGAATTTAGGGGAACCCCCACGCTTTTTTTTTTTTTTTATCAATGAATGAATTAATTGTCGGCTAATGCAGAGAACACTCATTGAGTGTTCTTTGTATTACGGGACCCGACAATAGCCGCAAGTGATTTTAAAAGACTTTTTTTCCTGCACAAATGACACTTTGTGCAGGGACAGTTCTAAGCACCAGAAACATGCGCCCCTTCACAGGCATACTATAGATACCCCCCAGCTACGAAATTTAAAGGAATATTACACTTTTATTGTTTCACTTTAATCATTATTAAAATCACTGCTCCTGAAAAAACGTCCGTTTTTAAAACTTTTTTTTGCATTGATCCATGTCCCCTGGGGCAGGACCCGGGTCCCCAAACACTTTTTAGGACAGTAACCTGCATATTACCCTTTAAAATGAGCACTTTAGATTGTGAACGTTCGAGTCCCATAGACTTTAATAGGGTTCTAAAGTTCACACGAAGTTTAGGTCTGTTCGCAGGTTCTGGTGCGAACCGAACAGGGGGTTGTTCGGCTCATCCCTAGTCATGAGTATTAGACACATTATCAGCATAGCAAGCCAATCTGTCACTTTAAATTACAGTCTCTTAGGAGTCTTTGTAATTGAATTAGAAAGTGCCACAGGAGCCAAGTAATCTTGGAGGATACATGAGCTAAGATGATATTTTACTTCTGTAAATTACACGCACAACAACAATTATGCTTGCAAGGTTTGTGAATTTCCATGGTAGCCATTTGTCCTTGGTTTGTTAAAGCAGTGAAATGTACAAGGATACACAATAGAATAAAGACATGAATATAGTGGAGAACTTCCAATTACAACCCTTGTGAGCAGCTGGCAATGCAGAATTTGGAGGAACAATTGAAGTCAGCATTCAAATGGCTCTTATCTCAAATTGTTGCTTGTAACATTTTATGGTATATAAAGGGATGGCAAGCATGGATAACCTTAGCCTGTTGCTCAGCCATCTGCATCACAGAAGATGGTATTCACAAACAGCTTGAACACTAATGATTGCCCATTCCTGGTTTAATGTTTAATGACTGGCAGTTAACTCCTTTTCCAACATAGCCTGGCTTTTATGTAGCAGTGTGTCTTTTTTCTTGTGCCAGACATAGCAGCAATGCCATATTGTTTGCCTGCGCGAAGTATGCAAGCCCATAGACAAAAACAGCACAAGAACAGTGCCGCATTTTCACAAGTTTCACAATGAGCTGCGTAGCTGCATGCCTTCAAAGGGGCAGGGATGCTTGTGACATGATTGGCCCAATATAGTCACATGGCCATATTAGATCAATGACATTGACCTAATATGGCCATGTGGTAATATTTGTGTATGTCATCTGCAGTGCAAGGAATCTCCCACCCGCAGGTCATTGGCCCAGCAATGACAACTAACTTACAGGTTTGGACCAAACCGGGCTTGGACTGTACCCAAGCTATTAACTGATTATTGACTAAAAGTCATTAATATTTTTCATAAGCAACTTATTTTATAGATAGATATGCACATGTGCATGGATCACATTTACATAGCCGAGAGCCAAAGAACCACTGTATCACCACACATACATGTATCTGACATTTTAGTGTGTTTGTCATGCTGGTCAGAGATGTGTGCAGTTGGAAAATGGATGTAATCCAGCCTATTTCAAACAGGGTGCCCAGGCAGCCTGGGGTGCCTTCAGGTGTGCCTTGACAAAATGCCTACAAATTGCCCAAAAATTGTATACAAGCCAGTGGGTGGGTCAAGCCTGCCTTTTAGTTACACAAACCCACACGTTTTCATTGTGCACCATTACAACCTTCTAGGCCTCATCATCGTAACAACCAATGATGTCATTGGTTGATAAGGAGAACATCATGTGCCTGCACGGCATCTTTATTTGCCCCTCCCCATTCCTCTCCATCAGCACTGAGGTCATATTACTGAGTGAGTGAGAGAAACTCAAGAATGTAATGTAAGCGTCAAAGCAGACATAATGGCAGGTACATTATATAGAAGTTTATGGAGGAGCAGGAAATACCACTCATGCATGCCCCATATGGCCTCATAAAATACAAGCAGCCAGCATGCACATGTGCAGGGAGACTTCCAGATTTCCCAAGGTTTAGAATATCCACTTAAGGACAAGGCCTCTTTTTCAGATTTGGTGTTTACATGATTAAAACATTTTTTTGTGCTAGAAAATTACTTAGAACCCCCAAAAATGTTATATTGTTTTTCTTTCTAACACCATAGAGAATAAAATGGTGGTCATTGAAATACTTTTTTTCACACCATATTTGCACAGCGGTCTTACAAGCGCACTTTTTTTGGAAAAAATTCACTTTTTTGAATAAAAAAATAAGACAACAGTAATTTTTTTTTATATTGTGAAAGATAATGGTACGCCGAGTAAATTGATACCCAACATGTCGCACTTCAAAATTGCACCCGCTCGTGGAATGGCGTCAAACTTTTAGCCTCAAAAATCTCTATAAGCGACATTTTAAAAATTTTACAGGTTGCATTTTTTGCGTTACAGAGGAGTTCTAGGGCTAGAATTATTGCTCTCGCTCTACCGATCGTGGCGATACCTCACATGTGTGGTTTGACCACCGTTTTCATATGCGGGCGCTACTCACGTATGCGCTCGCTTCTGTGCGCAAGCTTGTCGTGACGGGGTGTTCTTAAAAAACTTTTTTTTCTTATTTATTTTAATTGATTTTATTTATTTTTACACTGTTTAAAAAAAAAAAAATGGATCACTTTTATTCCTATTACAAGGAATGTAAACATCCCCTGTAATAGAAAAAAGCATGACAGGTCCTCTTAAATATGAGATCTGGGGTAAAATGCAAAAAAAAAAAAAAAAAAAAAGAAAAGAAAAGAAAAGAAAAAATGACATTTAAAAAAAATATAGCTTTAAGAGGTATGGGCGGAAGTGACATTTTGACGTCGCTTCCGCCCTCCTATGGTATAGAGACGAGTGGGGGCCATCTTAGCCTCACTCATCTCCATACCCAGCTAGGAAAAGGACCCGATCGCCTCCGCCGCTACCGACGGCTCCGGTAAGCGGCAGAAGGTGCGGGAGGGTGGCGGGAGGGGGGGTGGCACCTCTCCCGCCGCCGATAGCGGTGATCTCGCGGCGACCACCGTTATTGTACAGATGACCGGCGCCTGAAGAGATGGATATCTCGGTTGTGGCAGCAGCTGCTGCCGTTACCGAGATATCCCTCTTCAAAAATAGGACGTACATCGGCGTGCGCTGGTCGTTAAGTGGTTAAATAGCAGCTCTAATATGAATTATTGCAACGTTTATAGCTTGCTTGGCTTAAAGTGATAGTAAAGCTATGCGTTTATTATGAATTTTTTTTATTATTATTATTTAAAATAACAAACATTTCCTACTTACCTGCTCTGTTCAATAGTTATGCACAGAGCAGCCCTGATCCTTCTCTTCTTGGGTCCCCCATAGGCACCTCCCCCTGCCGAGTGCCTCCATAGCAAGTGGCTTGCTATGGGAGCACTCACGCATGCTTGCCCCTTAAGACATACAGAGCTGGGCCCACCCCTGCCCCTGTTACCTAGTCACTGACTGTGATTGACAATGGCTCCGACTGCTGTATATAAGCCAAGGTTAAAAAAAAAACCTTCAGCTTTTACAACCAATTTAACACATTTCATGGTAAGAACAATGTTGAAGTCCATGCATCTTGTAGTGTCTGCAAAACCATGTGTTAAGAAAGCTCGGAGACGTACCACGCAGGGGGGTAGGCGGAGAGCTACATGAATAGAGGAAAATGGGGAAGCAGGGATAGGTAGATAGAGCAGGGGGCGGAGTTTAGCGCCACGAGGAGTGAGCGCCGCCCGCCCAGCGTCAGTCAGAGGAAGAAGATTCCCACCCTCCCTCCCTGGTTGAATAAAAAGAGGGGGGACGGGGTACTGGGGGAAGGGCGTGGCAATCCTTTCGTTATCGGGAGGTGTTAACATGTTTTTGTTTCAGATGTTGGTTGGATGTCGTAGCGGTTGGCAGATGTTGGTCCCTGTCAGGTAATGGAAGATAACCCCTCCCCACAGAGAAGTTGATGCGGGACCCATTGGAGATATGGGCTCGTTGCTGATGCCATATAACAATGGTTATATGGAAGATTGGTGAATGGGGGGCACTGCGGTCAAAGAGTTGGTGGCCTCTGAGCTAGCATATCAGCTTGAGGCCTGGTACAGTTAATACGATTGCAGTGCCGGTTGATTGGTATGTTAATGGGTGGGGAGAGGGAAGGCCCTGCAGAAGACCAACGCGTTTTCAGTGTATTCAGTTAAATGATAAGTTCATTGTTTCTTTTGATATGTTTATTATGTTTAATTAATAAAGAGGCTGCTACGGCCACTTATTACTCCGAGTAAAGGTGTGGTCTCTTTAATGGCAAGTTGACGGATGGAGTTGGGTGGCTGGGTAGCAACAAATAAGGGGGGCAACATCAGTTATACTTTATTCATGCCCCATACACACTATTAGATTTTCTGCAGATTTTTCCCCAAACCATCTAGTGCAAGGGCCTGCCTGATTGCATACAAATTGAAACTCTTAAGGTTTGACCTCATATTATATGGTTTTGGAAAATCTTACACCCTTACAATATCTTAAATATTTTATTATAGCTTTTCATGTGACAACACTGATATATATATATTAGAGCTGCACGATTCTGGCCAAAATGAGAATCATGATTTTTTTACTTAGAATAAAAAGATCATGATTCTCTCACAATTCTCGCGATGTAAAATCTTTCACATTATAAAAAAAAAAAAATTGCATTTGAAAGACAGCTGTGAAAATACAGTGTGACATAAAATATTGAAACCAACAAATGTCATAAAAAGGTTTAGTGTTTAAAGTGGTTAAACTTTCCTCATTTACACAGAAGTCTAATCCATTGACAAATTGTTACAATGTTTCCAGTTAAAACGGCGTTCCAGGCTTTTTTATGTTTAATAAACGTCAGCAGCTACAAAAAGAGTAGCTGCTGACTTTTAGTAAACAAACACTCACCTGTTCCACAGTCCAGCGATGCGGCCGAATGAACCGTTGCTCCTCTCCCCCTCCTCTCCGCCAGCACCTCCATTGCCACTCTGGGCACCCTCCGATGACAGCTTTTGGCTTCACGGCCGGGCACGCATGGTGCATGCGCGAGTTGCGCTGCACTCCCGGAGTGGACAGGAAATCTCCTGGGACCTGTCACATGTCCCAGGAGATCGCCTAGAGGGTGGGGCCGCCTAAGGCGAAAGGAGGAGTCTCCTTGGCAGTCCCTGGGCGGAAGGAGGAAGTGGGACAGGAAGTCCCACTCCTAACGAAGCCCCCACTCCCCCCCCCCAAAAAATGACATGCCAAATGTGGCATGTAAGGGGCGAGGAGTGCTTAAAGCGGAAGTTCCACTTTTGGGTGGAACTCCGCTTTAAGTTCACTGCTAAAGAATGTTATGACTCTTGGCAGACTGCCCTTTTTTTTTTTTTCTTCCTTTCTTTTGAGGGCTGTGGCTTCAGAAGAGCAGAGAGAATTCTTTGCATAGACAGAATCCTGAAACACTTTTTTCAAGATCGCAACAGGGAAAAAATTGTGATAACGATTCTTGACGATTAATCGCGCAGCTTTAATAAACACGTACACTATAATACCAAAAGTATTGGGGGGGCCTGCCTTTACATGCACATGAACTTTAATGAAATCTGTAGGGTTCAATATTGGGTTGATATACACAATTTGTACTTTCTTATATTTACAGTTAAACAATGTGCAAAGTGGAAGAACATGGGTTATATCCTTATAGCCACACTTACTGCTGGCACCTTGGACCCAGTGAGATTTCTGTTTTCATGACAGAATGACGGACATATACAGTTATCTTAACAATATAGCAGCATGGTACTTAAATATCAGCTTTTCTTATCACCAAAATGCTAAATCAGTACATTAACAAGTATTCTGTGTGACAAGTGAAACTAGGTGTTCTATTATTGTACTTCTAGCCTGGTGATATAGTATGTGCATTCTATAAATAACTATAGAAAATACAGGCTTTATCACTTAGTTCCATTTGTCTCCACTACCCTCAATAGTGTGCCCAGTGGTGGATTCCTAGATAAGCCACAATTGATAAATAACACCGGTATATTCTGGGATACTTTCCCTGTGGAGAAATCTATGGAGGTCCTCATAAATGTAGCCTAGAAAAAATGTTTGAGAGCACCACATTGACAGATAACAATAAACTGTACTGTGGAGGTGATGTATAAATCCGCACAAAGCATTGTAGGTAAACACAATAGAAAACAGCATGTAAAAATTAAGTGAGTGTCTTTAAAATATAGTAATAATAATACTTTGTAGTAATAGTAAAATAATAATTACAAAGAAAAATAAACCAAAATAAGTAAAAGAAAAGCCAAGGTACAAGGAACTAAGAAAAAAAATATTTCAACGTAAATAGGTCTGATTAAACAAAAATAAAAGCATGATAAAATTGACCGATATTAAAGAAAGATTAATTCATTATTTTAACAAAAGTTAGTCTAACAAAATTGTAATATCGGTCAGAATTTTTTCATTTATCAGTGTATAACACGCACATTCATTTTAAGATGGCATTTTCAGAAAAAAACAAAACTTTAATTTTAAATAAGGAACTTTGAAGAAAAATAAGAGTCAGTGCCCATCTGCAGCCTCACCATTGCCATCATTGCAGCCTGATCAATGGCCATCTGCAGCCTCACAAGTGCCATTAATGCAGCCTCATCAGTCCACACCAATGCAGCCTCACAAGTACCATCAATGCAGCAGCCGCCCATTGCCATCAATGCAACAGCCTCACCATTGCCATCAATGCAGCAGCCTCACCATTGCCTTCAATGCAGCAGTCTCACCATTGCCTTCAATGCAGCAGCCTCAACATTGCCATCAGTGCAGCCTGATCGGTGCCAATCTGCAGCCTAGCGGGGACAGGGAGGTGGGTCAGGACGAGCGCCAACAGATTACATACAGTGAGAATCTCCCTCAAGAGACGGGACTTCCTATTACAGAGGCCGCCGAGAAAACAGGAGATTCTCACTGCATGTAATCTGACAGTGCTCATCCCACCGCCCTCCCTGTCCCCTCCGAGGCAGCAAAAATTGAGGTATTGACGTATAACACGCACACGCTATTTGCACCCGATTTTCATGGTGAAAAGGTATGTACTATACACCAATATAAATACAGTATATATATATATATATATATATATATATATATATATATATATATATATATATATGGGGGTATTTAAATATAATTCTCCCCAGATGTAAAACATATGTAAAACATCATTGGTGGGAGTTTATAAGAAATGTATTTGGGATCCTGGAGTTCAGCCTTAAGATAAAATTATCAAAAGCAGTTAAAAAAAAAAAACATATGCAGCTTAGTGAATTTACCCTGAAAATGTATATAACTAGATCACAGAGAGTGGTAGGACTACCACCACAGGAGCCTGTGCAGTTTTTATGGGGCTCAGGATAGGGGGGCACAGTGGTGGGAGCATTTGAAAAAAAGAAGAAATTTACCAAGAGTCATTGATTCAACCCCTTCACCGCTGGTAAAGAGTGTTTCCATCCACAGTTTTGGCTTGGAGTAGCATGACTACTTGTCCATGCTGAGATCCACCCAGCAGATCTAGCATAGTGAACAAGGAGGACCAGCTTTAGTTTGATTTTCAGGTCATAGGCATAAAAATCAGAGCAACCCTGTTTGCACTACATCACAGCGACACTACATCAGACTAAGCTCACCTACAGTTAGCAACAGTGGTATTATTAAGTAAGGTTTCAAGAGGACATAGGCACTTTCTACTACCAGAGTAAAAGGAGCCATTACCTGAGGGCATTATAGGCAGCCAATGACCACAATTGTTAATGGGGCTATTATTAAGGGAGACATGAGGCACCACTGACCCACAATGTAGGAAGGTGCTATTACCTCTTACTTAGCTGCCAGTTGGCTCTGCTTTTGCTGACTATTGCTCATGCCTTTAGTTATTTGATTTTGGTTGTTTCCCAGAGCTGACCTTGATTGATAGGGTATATGCTACTTGCTCTATCACATTCATTTCTCTTTATTGTAATTGCTCCTTTGCACATTGTTGCCTGTGATCCATGTGATATATTGTGCCTTTCTTGTTCCTCTTAGAATTTTCGATTACCTCTGTACTTTTTGCTGTTTTTTTTTTAACATAAAATATTTAAATGTGAAGGGGGCTATTATTAGGGAGACATATTATATCGCTGACCAACAAGACAAAAGGTGCTATTATAAGTTGAGTCATGAAGCACCACTGAACAACAATATCAAAAAAACTTTTATTTGGGGTGCTTATCACTGTAAAGGGAACTTTTTTTTAGGGCAACGGGTCAACAATGGCAACCAAGGGTAATTATAGAGAGGGCATTATAGGCTGTAGCTAAAATAATATTGGTGGGCTTTAGACATCTATGTTAGTCCCCTATACTGCTGTAGGGTATTACAGTCCAGGGTTCATCACCTATATAAAATACACCATTATTAGTAGGTCTATTTTTAAGTTATTTCTGGGTAGGTAGCCAATCAAAATTTTAGTTTGAGGCCCTAAGATATCTAGTTATCTCCCTGGTCCTTGACATAAAAAAGGTTATAAACCACGAATAAAGAAAAATGAAATCAAATTTGGAAGTTTAATTCATTCTGGGGAAAATGTCAAGAAGCAAAACTTTATCAGTTTGCCCTCTATACATATAGCAAATACTAATTTTGGAACTGCCCTGGCTGGAACTAGTTTACAGAGTCAGAGAATGACTGCTTTCTTTATAGCCTCCCACACATGGTCTGCTTCATACATCTTTAAAGCCCCTCTCAAACATATGACATTTAGTTTCTGTCTTGGATGCTATTGTGAAAATTTAGTGATAAAAACCAATACATCAGAGGGTTGATATATTCCCTGATGTTTGTCAGTGTTGCAGCAAATTTAGCACCATTACCCTTTAGAAGGAAATACATTTTAAATACATTCACATTTATATTCTAAGTGACTAAAATAATAAATAAAACAAATATATAGAAATAAATGCAATTGACCTTTTAATCCATTTCATTATAAGTATTTTCATATAGGTGGAAAGTTAGTCTCACTCAAAACCGTTTTTTATTATTTTTATATTTTTTAACATGAATAGCAACAGTGACCCCTGCAGCCTAAAGAAGCAATGATGCAAAATATTTTTTGCAAAGCCTAAGAAAAGATCCAAAAATGTTATACATCAGTATACATAGCACCGTTATTTTATATAACTTCACTAAAAAAAAAAGAATAAATACACAATATTACCAAAAGTATTGTGACATCTGCCTTTACATGCACATAAAATTTAATAGCATCCCAGTCTTAGTCCATAGAGTTCAATATTGTGTTGGCCCACCCTTTGCAGCTATAACACCTTCAACTCTTCTCAGAAGGCTGTCCACAAGGTTCAGGAGTGTGTATATGGGAATGTTTGACCATTCTTCTAGAAGGCTGGTTTAATATTGTTATTGACTTTAGGTTCAATTCACTAAACTATAATGCCTGTCATGTTCCATTTAGCTGCCAGGAGTATTTCTGGGTATGGAGTGCATGTGACTTACTCTCCTTCCTCCAGTGTGACAGCAATAATGGTTGGCAATTAGCCACTCAGGCACCCAAACCTGTCAAACAAGGGGGTCAGTCCTGCGTAAATGAGTAGTGGGTGGTGGGTGGAAGGTAAGCATAGGCTGCTGGTGTGGTATGCATTGCCCAACAATGCCTAGGTTCACTTTAAGTTGTATGTGTACAAGCAAATGGAGCTAATCATGTGTGCTGCAGTACAAAGAGCATGCTGATATGAGAGGAGAACAAAGTGACGAGCTAATCAGTCTGCTGCTTTCCCTTTTAATGCCTAATCACAGAGTAGAAGTGGGGATCTGTAAGTGAAAATGAAATTGTAGCATAGATGAAGACCTTTACCCTGCAAGGCAGGACTCTCCCATGTGACAGAGCTATGTAAATCTGAGGTCTAAACAGATAGAAATACAGGTAAACCAGCTTTCATATATGTGTTCCATATGTGTGTTTGATTGCTTGGAGATCAACTTTTAGGCCACATTCACACCTTCGATCAGCTGCAACTTTAATGAACTTTTACAAACAGCTAGATGCAACTAATGTATTTCTATCTACCGCTCACATGTGTGGCCACCTGTCCAAGACATTTGTTTACTCCCAATGTTAGAGTGACTGTTTTAGATTTTATTTGTATTTTATGTACAAAAGATTGCATCTGATCATAGCTCTTTGATACTGATAGTATGGTTACTTGTCAACAGGCATATGCTTTTGATATAGGACTTGTCACAACCACACCACCAACCATCACACCAAGTAGGCAGAAACAACTGCCGGAGTCCCCAATGGAAGAACTGCTGTAGCAAATCTTGGAAAAGCTAAAGAGGCAAGCATCTGTGCCACCATCTGGTTTTGATGTAAATGATTACTTTCCAAAACTCTCACACCCTGTTGTTGTATTCCTTAGGTCATTATTCCCAATACATAGAGATCTTCCAGTTGACAAACATCACCAGGTGTGATGCAGCCTACAAATGTATTCAACATACCTGCTGACCTCTTATCAGGAGGGATGTCCCATAACAAATTCTTCTTCTTGTATACTGAGCTTTACAGTACAGTACAGTACAGGTTCCAACCATGGGTCAGAGTACAATTATCACCTCCCTCCTTTGTCGTGCCATTTACTGTAGCTGTCAAACCTCAAGGATTTCCACCTATCCATTAGCCATTTCCTCTAACATACATTCCCCTACAGATATCCCAGAGTAAAATCTCTCCACCAGCTATAATCCCTGCCCCTAAAATGTTTCTGAACAGTAGCCATGTTATGTGCACTAATTAATGTGTGTTATTTGATTCTGTTCGCAACTAAAAATATCTATGTTTACCAAAACCAGCCTTTTGTGGTATATCTCCTTTTTGGATGGGCCAGGCATGACTGCTCCAACCATTTAAAATGGTAATACTCCATGAAAGCCTGTTCTATTGTGACCAAAAAAGAGTATTGTTTGCAATTCTTTATTTTTGTGTTGCCACTTTATTGTAGTGTATCCCCTTCTTTGATGGGCCAGGCATGATGGCTCGGCCAATTGAAGAAGGCAATACTTCTAGAAAGTCTGTTTTCTTGTGACAAAAAAGAAGTACTGTTTGCAATAAAAAAATTTTGATGTTGGAAATTTTTGTGGTGTATCCCCTTCTTTGATGAGTCAGGCATGACTGCTTAGCCCATTGAAAAAGGTGACGCTCCAAGAAAGCCTGTTGTTATGTCTACTGCTTAAAAAAAGGTTTTCAATACTTTGTATAATTTTTTTATATAGTGGTACTTTGTAACCCCTTTTTCAATGCACCAGGCATGATTGCTAAGCCAATTGAAGAAGGTGATACTCCAAGAAAGCCTGCACTCTTATGACCAAAAAGAAGAGTACTTTTTGAAATACTTAGTTTTTATGTTGCCACTTTTTTGGGTTTCTGTCCACATCTGTGATAGGAAAGGCATGACTGCTTGGCCAAATGAAGAAGGAGAGCTATAAAAGCCTGCTATGTGTACTTGGCATTCCAAAATGAGTACTGTTCGCAAAACATTAGATATTCTAACAAGACTGTTGTGGTGTAGACCCTTCAGCCATGACTGCTCGACTCATTGAAGGAGGGGATACTCCACAAAAGCCTATTCTGATGTCTGCATGGTACAACAAAAAAAGAGTACTGTTCAAACTTCCTAGGTTGGTACTGGTGTAACCCCCTTAAGGACTATGCCTTCCAGTTGAGGAAGGGGGCTCACTAAGAAAGCTTGGAAAGTGCAAAAAAGCACATTTTAGTAATGAGCGTTATACCTAAACAGTATTACATATTATTGTTTTTAAACTTTGTAGTACTGTTGAAGAAAAGTTACTTAAAACTGTATTTCTGTTATCTTTGCACTTAAATAAAAAGTTTTTTTTCAAACAACTGCACGAGTAAAACACAAGAACTATATAAAGCATGTGCTAATCTCAGCAAAAAATGTGTCCATGAGTAGAAAGCCAAAAACCTCAAAATGTTCAAAAATCTGATTTATTTGCAATGTAGTAATTTTGTCAATAAACCTGGCCTTCATCTGTTACATTTTTTTTTTAGCAAACTGTTCTTGTATAGTAAGAGCATGACCAGTTGGACATAAGTCCTTAAATTGTACACTTTGCTCTTAGCTGTGTTCCTGATATACATCATGTAGATTAATTTCCTTGGTAAGCAAAAAATGATGCAACACACAGCAGGCAAGAACAACATTTAGAGCATTCGCAATGTCCAACTGCATCGTTGTTAAAAGCACATGACAATTTGAAGAACACACTCCAAAGACTCTTTCCACTATTTGCCTTGCCTAACTTATTCTTATAATTAAATATTATTTTTCTGTTGTCCAGTCCATGTCCTGTATATGGCCTTAGAAGGTGTTGTGAAAGCCCAAATGCTTAATCCACTAAAACAAGCAGAGGTAATTTCAGCCCAGTTGTGCCAAGTAGCAGTCTTACTGCTGAAATGTTGAAGTTTCATTAATATAACTTTTACCCCATACTGAATTTACAAATTATACAGTACATGAATATAAAGAACTCTTGTACGCTTCACAAACAAACACAGCTAGTAAAGGCATCAGCTAAGCCTAGTAGTACTTTCGAAAAGGAATTTTTGGAATTAAAACATCTAGAGCCAGAATACGGTGATTTGGTCAATCCAACATGCTTTCTATCTAAGGCACCAATACAGTTAGAAATATGTTTTCTCCCAAAATTCAACTGCAACTTCTTACCATAGGGGCAACTGTAAGCTCTGGCATATACTTTGATTTTAGTTCATCGCACAACACAAAGCAATTTGCATGAATAATCGTTGCTACAGTAGACAGACCAAGAAAAAAAAGAGGATATAGCAACACAAAACTGGCACCAGTACCAAGAAATCTACAAAGAAAAATAACAGTATCTTCACTAGGTTAACCACTTGACCTCTGGAAAGGTTTTTTTGCTATTCAGCACTGTGCTACTTTAACTGGCAATTACTTGGACATTCAATAATTTAGACAAATTAATTTTTTATCATTTTTGATGAGGGATATTCCTTTTTACACTATTGTTGCTCATAACAGTGATGATCACTGTTATGAGCAAATAGTTTTAGCTGTCACGAATAGCTTTCATTCATGACAGCTTGATTACTTATGTGATCTGTGATTTGCTACAGCTAATCACATGGTACAGGGTGCTGTGATTGGCCCAGGCACCATGTGATAGCTGTGGCCCAATCACAGCATCACTAGAGTAAGCACAGCTGTTATGAATGAAAGTCATTCATAACAGTTTGGTTTATATTGTGATCATGTGAATGCATAGCTGGTAACAGTAATCACAGGAGTGGCACTCTGCGTGTCTATGTTCCAGGTGATGTACATGTATGCCTGGCTGTGCTGCTAGCCCCTAGTTAAATTACTATGGGCAGGAGGGCAAGTGGTAAAAGAATTTACACAATTTGTAAAAACACAGCTATTTATACATATGTAATAATTTTGTACCTTATCGTCAAAAATAGATGTTCCTCTAGCATAACACTCTTTCTCATGTAGGTATTTTCTTGATCTAACCATGGTCTGACAAGGTCTAGTCTCACATTGAAAGAGGCCACAGTCACTTAAAATTGTATGACTTGTCTGGGTGGTTTCTGAACTGGAAGATGAGGGACCCTGCAAAATCAGAGGATGCACCAAGACATGGCATTGATGACATTGTTGCACTTGACTATGTCATATTCTTCTCCTTAGCAATAGCAACATCATAAACACAAGCATAGAACTGTGTTCCATGGCTCAACAGAAAGTTTCTGCACACACTGCACATCATGGTCATGGTGCTCTCTTAACAAAGGCAGGAAGAAAAGGCAAACAAAGGTTCTGTAAAGCATCATGCACTGGAGGAGGCAATGTTACCAAAAATAAAATAATAATAATAATAAAAAAATAAAGATTGCATGAATGTAATTGTATGCAATCATAAGGTGCTTTTGCCTGAAAGTTCATGCAATGAAAGTATCAAAACTTTCCAGTTTCAAAACATTTTCAACTTATCACAAGCATGAATTTGCCACAAATGACATGTATGTTTCTATGTAGTTTTCTTATGAGATTCTTTTACATGGGGTAGCACCGTTCTCCTTTTTTTCTGGTTCCGCGTTAACAAGTGACCCCACTCTTGGATGTGGCACAGACTGCTATTTTTGCAATATTTGTTTACTATAATAAGCTGTCGTTGCTAAAAAAAATGGTTGTTGCAGCCAGTGGCGTTGCTAGGTCTGCAAAAGATCTGGGGCTAGAGCCCATAGCAGCGGTCACTAACCTTTGGTGCACGCTGGTGGTAAACAATTTTTTGCGGGCAAAGTCTGGTGCTGGCGTTTCAGTCATCATGGCACCATAGTTGATATGGCCTCAGTTTGATCGAAGAGCTTTGTTTCTATTGTTACATTCTAATATATAATGAAGTGGTTCAACTCTGCATAATGCAGAATCAGTGGGAGACCTGGGCGTGTCACTTGCCACATCTCCTGCCAACACATGCAGATTGTCACTTGCCACAGTCGCCTGTCAGATGCAGCTTTTTAACTTGCCACTGTCACCTGCCACAAGATGTGGATTGTCACTTGCCACATCACCTGTCACCATTTGCAGATTTCCACATCACCTGCCACCATTTGCAGATTGTCACTTGCCACGTCACCTACCACTAGATGTGGATTGTCATTGGCCATGCCAGCCATTGCCACCAAATGTGCATTGTTGCTGCATTGGTGGCAGGCTGGCAGCACTGGTCCATTTAGTGACGGCAGAAGAGTGGAGATGCGGGGCAGGCAGTGAGAGATGATGTAATCTCTCTGCTCCCTGCCACAACTCTGACATTGAAGATGCCCGCGCTGTGAGGGCAGAAGAGTGCTGATGTGTGGCGGGCAGTGAGAGATGATGTCAATATTTGCCTTTAAAAATTCTGGAGCCTGGTCATGTGGGGAAAGAGTCCAGGGTCCTGTGGTCTGGGAGGGGACCCCTGTGCTGGAGGGCTCTGCCTCTAGTCAGAAGGTGTCAGAGAGGAAGCAGTAGCGTAATCCTCACACCCTTCAGCCTCATATAGGCTTAGCTGAGCCACCATGGGAGCCAATGGGACCTGTCCAACAGGAGGCCTGTTTAGAAGTCACCATGTGTGCTACAGGCTCTTTACAAGAGACTAAGTAATCTCAAATTCTTCACACCCCAAACCCTACAGTGGAGAAGCAGCCAGGCGCAATACCCAGCTAGCTATCTGGAAGGGACAGCTCAAAGTTAGCCAACTACAGCTACCCTACACCTCTGCTTGGGGATCCTAAGTTGGAGCCAGGTGCTTTGGTGTTTTGAAGATAGAGTACCTGTAATCAGTGATGGAGTTGATCTTTGTCAGTGACAAAAACACAGACTTGTGATCCTTGCTAGAAGTCAGAGACAGTTACTATATGTCCTCAAGTTCTACTTTACAACAGTTCTGGGCATCCCATACCAACTTAACCCAATCCAAGTTGATTCCCCCAACAAAATAATACAGTGTCCCTGCTGAAAATACCTGTTGGCTGGCTGTGCACCCAAAAGGGGGCCCAATAATCCAGCGACCCATAGGGGGATAGCGCTACATCTATAAATGAACAGGGAACAGTTGGAAGGTAGGGATACAGCATTTTCACCTTGTAACAGGAAGTGCCTGAACAAGGACCTTCATGGTAGGATTACCAGGTTTTTATTGAAAGCTTCATATTTATAGAAAAATGTTAACATTAAATTTAAAAAGGAAGTTCAAGACCCAGTGCGCCACCCTTTGGGCTCCTTCTGCTTTTCAGACTCCCGCTTATTCCGATCGTTTTACCACTGTTCAGTTTGTGCTTGTGGGTTTGTGTCTGGTTTTCAGTGCGTGTAGTCAGTTTGTATCTGTTTTTCAGTGCGTTCTTGTCCACTCATTGCTGATTTTCAGATCGCTCTTCACAGGCCTTGCTGTTCTTCAGTGCATTTGGTTGTTCGTTCTGACCAGCCGACCATTTTGAAGCCATGCTGCGGTTACATATTCGTCGTAGAGTTTGTGCTATACAGGGGTTTGGTGTTGGGGTTCTTACTTTGATACAAGCCCAGTCCATGAACAGGGTGAGGAGAAGTTCATGGACCAAGAATTGGTTACTCCAGCGTGACCAATTCTCTCATATGCCTTTGCTGCATGAGATCCAGGAGAATAACCCTGATGATTTCAGGAATTTTCTCCGGATGACGGACCCCATTTTTTTACTGTCTGTTGTCTTTGCTCACCCCTTATATTATGAAGCAGGACACCTGCATGCGGAAAGCCATCACTCCAGAGCAGAGGTTAGTCACCACCTTGCGGTACTTGGCCACTGGGAGAAGTCTACAGGACCTCAATTCTCTATAGGCATATCCCCCCAGGCTCTGGGGATCATTATTCCAGAGGCCTGTTCTGCCATCATTCAAGTCCTGCAGAAGGAATATATTAGGGTAAGTTTTCTCCTTTAACATCACATTATATGTATTTAATGTTTGCTAATGCATTTATAATGTATTTATTTATAAAGTATTTATTCGATCATTCCATAATTACCCTGATTGTAATATGCTGTGAATGTCCCCTTTGTCCTCATGCATGCTTGAATCTTTTAATGCTCCTTTTTTGGCCTACATGCATATTTGCCTTCACTAACCTCCCCAGCATGCTATCCTGGACCCATACACACCTATAGCCTAGTCACTTAATAATGTATTTTGTCAGCTCCATTGTAGTGCTTTACCCTAAACACCCCCTAAAATGTGTACAAATGTTATTGTTGTCCTTAAATTCATGCAGAGTGTCAAGCCCCATAAACACTGTCAGATTTTCAGCTGATTTTTCCTTCAGATTTACCAAAACCATGTAGTGCAAGGGCCTGCCTGATTGCATAAGAATTGAAACTTCTAAGGTTTGATCTCATATTATATGGTTTTGGTAAATCTGAAGGACAAACATCAGCAGAAAATCTGATAGTGTGTATGGAGCTTCAGAGGCTTTTTTGGGGCTCACAAACTCATTTCAAACCCCCCCTTAAAATTTGAACAATGGGCCATTAGAGGGGGTGAGGAATCTGATAAGTGGACCTTATTTTTTTGTCTTTAAATACGCATCAAAATCAATGTTATACTGATGTTGGCCAAGAATGTTTGTGTCTAATCTGCTTGCAAAGTTTATGTGCAAAATTACTATTTTTTTTGTTTCTGTTTTGACTCCACAGTTTCCTTCAACACCACAGGAATGGCAGACTGTGGCATCCCACTTTACCCATCATTGGGACTTTCCTAACTGCGGCGGGGCAATAGATGGGAAGCGCGTCCACATCGTCCCACTACCCCATTTGGGGTCATACTATTTTAACTTTAAGGGGTTGCATAGTATCGTTTTGATGGCAGTGGTGTCAGCGGCATATGAGTTTTTATATGTGGACATGGGGAAGAGTGGCCGGATGTCGGATGGTGGAGTCTTTGCCCAGACTGAGTTCTAAGGAACTCCCCAGAGCTGTGTCTTGGGATTGCCACCTGCGGAAGAGAACGTCGAAGGACTTCCGTTTGTTTTTCTTGCTGATGAAGCATTTGGTCTGGGCAATAACGTGATGAGGCCATTCCCCCAGAGGACACTCACCCTGGAGAAGAGGGTTTTTAATTACCGGCTGTCCAGAGCCCGAAGAGTTGTGGAGAATACCTTTGGGATAATGGTCAGCCGGTTCTGCCTATTTCTAATGGCAATTAACCTGGCGGAGTACAAACTGAACCACATTGTTTTATGCTGTTGCATCCTGCACAACCTTTTAAAAATAAATGCTCCAAATTATTTAGACTAAATTGGGCCTGAGGTTGGACTTCGGGAACCAATACTGACAGCCCTGGAAGCTGTCCGTCCTAGCCTGCCCCCCAAAGTGCCCGTGAAGTGTGTCAAAAATATGTGGAATATTTTACGGGTAGGGGGGCCATTGCTATGCCAGCTAATTTGTAAATATTTTTTTAACCGCTTCCCGACCGGCGCACGATGATGTATCCCGGCAGAATGGCACGGACAGGTAAATTGGTGTACAGGCACGTCCATTTAAAATTGCCACCGTGTCATCGCGTGCACGCCGCCAGCAGCGCATGTGCGTGACGGTCGGTGAGTAGAAAGCCTTTTACTCCGTGCACACTTACATGTGTGTTTTATAAAACATTTGTCGGTAAAAAAAACTAATTTTTTTTTTCAAAGTTTTACCTTGAAATTTTTTTACAAATACAGAAACAGCCATGTTTCCAAACATAACATACACAACTCTGGAACTTACAAAATGGGGATTTCCTTTCTGATCCCATACCTAATGTCAACATGTGCTATATCCCATCATGGGGGATCAATGGACGTGTTTTTGGGGTGCAACCTCTTCCTCTCACCTACTAGAATTGGGAGGAAGGGGTTGCACCCACAAAACACATACGTTGAAATCCCCTGATGGCAGATAGCACATGTTGACACACTGTGTGCATGTGTATCTTCCAAATTTGGCGTTTAAATGGTATTAAATGTTTAGATACAATTTTAGTTAAAAAAAACAAAACACAGGAATCTTTTTAGAACCTTTTGAAGAGTGAGGGCCACTTAAGCGACTTGGTAACTGGTCGCGGGCCACAATGAGCAGAGCAGGTGGATGACTCTGTCTGTGCAGAGCGGACACCGGAAACACAGCCCACTCTACTCTATGGGTCCGTCTATCCAATTCGCCCTGACGGAAGGGGATTGATCCCCCTTTTTTTTTTTTGCGAATCATTTTGGAGGTAGGCAGTAAAAGGACAAAATCTGCTTACATCTGCCATTTCAGAGAGGTAAATGGAGGGTCCGATTGAGTTGGGCCGATTGTGTGAAAGGGGCCTTTCACACTAATGCAGGGCAGTGCACCTTTCCTGCGGGTAAGCTACACTTTGCCATAGACTTCTATTATATCCTGCAGATATATTGCACTTTTTGAAAGCTCACCAAACCTGCAGGTAATAACAGAAGTCTATGCCTCAGTGCAGGTAACCTGAAGGTGCACTGCACCTGCGGGTCAGTATGAAAGCAGCCCAGTAACCACTGCGCCGATATGACCATATATACACTGCAATTTTATTAATAAACTGACCTTTAATAAAAGTCTCCCATTCAGGTATCGCCAGCTATTGCTGTCCCCAGCAGAGTGCATTTGGTATCACTCCGCCTGTGGCGCTATACAGAAAGCATCAGCTTATACAGCCCTGCTCCACAACCGCTTGCTTTGCCGGCTTCATTAACAACACAGATGCTCTGGGATAGTCGGGTCTGCAACCCATGATCTGGGTTTGCCAATCTGCCATCCCACGGAAGGAGGTCGCGGGCCACATCAGAGGGCTCCGTGGGCCACATGTGGCCCCCCGGGCCACTGGTTGGGCACCCCTGCCCTAGTACAGTGATGGCGAACCTTGGCACTCCAGATGTTTTGGAACTACAATTCCCAGGATACTCATCTACACTGCAGAGTGCATGAGCATCATGGGAAATGTAGTTCCAAAACATCTGGGGTGCCAAGGTTCGCCATCACTGCCCTAGTACATCAATCATGTTCTTCAGTCTTTGTTCAATCCCCTTGGTTTTTTGTTTGATAAGGTCCAAATCCCAACTGCAAGACATGATTTCCTGGATAAGGCGCTGTGCACTGTCACTGGTGAAATGAAAAAAAAAAAACACACACCATGTCTTAAAAATATGCAGGCAAACATCCATTACCTGAATCTGTGGTGTCCGACACTGACCTGTGGTGCCAAATTTCAGCACTTCTTTCATCTCTCCTTCCTCAGGTACCATAAAACTCTGCTCCCCATCTTGATGAGGTGGGGGGTCATGTTGTCCTCCGACAGAGCGAGTCTTTTCTCCACTATGAGAATGAAACAAAAGGTATACATAGCACACAGATATTTGTGGCCAGAAATATGAATGTGAAACATTGCTTGGAAGTGGTGTACAATTGTCTGTTTGGGCAGAGTTCCATGTTGAAGACATCATTAATTCCCTTTTAACCAAGCTGGAATACTTACCTTTTTTGGACAAGTTTCGCAGATGGAGATACCCCAAGTATCCACTGGAGCCCCTGTGTGGGTCACCCTGAAAAATGTGCTCTGGTGTCCCACACTAGTGCTCTTGAGTCCAGATGTGTAAACAGCTGCTGAGTGTCCTCTCCTTACATTACACTAAATCAAGTTTGCAATTCATTCTAGTTTCAAAGACATCTAGACAACAATGTCCTAAACTTATTTTAATACAAATTAGCATGACCAAATGTAGTTAACCCTGTATCAGCTAAAAACATTGTATTTAGTTGGCAAACGAATGATGTTTCCTACGAACGATTACTGTGCCCACGAACATGAAAGTAGCCATTAAAACTGTACAACAGTAAAGAAAAGCACATGGAGCAGCATGCAAGTTAATAATCATAATAGGAACACAGGTCAAGTACTTACTTTTTTGAAGCACTTTCTTTATCCTTCTGTACTGATCCTGCTCCCTTAATTTTAGGTCTGACCAGCGTTTCCTTAATTGCTCCTTTGATCATCGTATCCACTTCACCACTCTCATCATGATTTTGGCCTTTTGAAGATTGGGATTTGGGTACGCTCCATTCTTTCCATCTTCTCCACCATCTCCTCAAAGGACATATTGGAGGCCTTAAACCTCCTCCTCGATCAGGACTTTTCGGCCTCTGGGCTTTCCTCCTCGTTACTACTAGTAGTAGTCACCTGCTGTGTCTCCGCCATGTTCCTATCCCACTGCGACGAAAGAAGCGGGGCAGGGCAATCTTCGAGAAAAAACGTCAGGGGCGGGCGACGCGGGTGGAGTTTCAGTTTTCAGTGTATATAAAGTTAAGTCACGTGTGTCGTTCGTGCGTTCAGTGTGCTGAGGAAGGAGGACGAACGTTCTAACGAAGGTAACATCTTAACTTTGGTACATCAGTGGCCTATACTGATTCTAGATTGAGGCCTATATTGGGATAAGATAAGGAGAGTTTAGATTGCTATTTAGTGTTTTTGTCTTGTGTTTTGTCTTGCAGCAAATATGAAACAAATCAAAGACCCTAAATTCATGGGCTACTTCATAGACAAATACAGGGATATGCAAAATTTGTGGGAGGTTTAAAACACCTTTATATCGAAATAAACCAGCTAGGAAGGCATCGCTGGAGAAACTGCTGGAATATATGAAGACGCAGGTCCCCAACACAGACATTGACTTTGTGGAGAGTAAAATTGGTAGCTTGAGAAGCACATATAGGAAGGAGCTTAAAAAGGTCCAGGCTTCCATGAGATCAGGAGCTGCAGCAGAGGATGTATATGTACCCAGTCTGTGGTACTACAGCAGGATGCAGTTTCTGGAAGACCAGATGGAATCCAGGGAATCGCTTTCTACACTTCCATCCACCCTTCCCTTAACCCCAGCTAAAGCTTCCCGAGGACCAACCTGGGCGTTCCATCCTGGAAGAAGTTAAGGAGCCCAGCTGGAGCCAGGTAGGGTATTTTTTAACATATTTATTGTCCGAAAATTATTTTTGTTAACTAGATGTTATTCTTGCTAACAAATTAATGATTTAACAAAAAGTGTTTGACATATCAATTGACAGTAGGGGCCAAAAAGGAGTGTGACAAAAATGAAAAATGCTGGGGTCAGAATGAGTCTTTTCTATTTATTAACATTCAATTTGCAACAGTCATGAGCTGAAATTTGGATGTGATTGATGAACCAAAAACTAAAAGTATGTCCCTTTTTCATACACAGGAAGACCTCAGCCAGGACGAGGCTTTGGAATGTGGCAGACAGGAGGAGACAGGGGTAAGTGGCAGCCAGGAGGAAGCGGGGGTAAGTGGCAGCCATAAGGAGGCAGGGCCCTGTAGCCTCACCCAATCCTAGGTGCCTCCCCTCTGCCTTCCAACAAAAAGGGCCAATTTGTTTTTGAGGCCATTCAGAAGGGGTTGAGTGGCCAAATAAGTGATAACATACACTTATCTATGTTGCCTCCTCCTCCTGCCACAAGTCCACCTCCAAAGCCACAGCCTCCAAGGAAGGCTGCAGGGAAGGCTGCAAGGAAGACTAGAAAGTGATGGCCTGGGTTCAGTCTGGTCTGACAGACGACGTAGGCTGTTGTAGTACCACAGCCTGGGGACATATATGTCATCTGTTGCTGTTCATGATCACTGGGAGTCCTAGACCAGATTGTTCAACCCATTATATGGACTTCTCAAGCTACCAATTTTATTTTCCTAATAGTTGATCTGTGCCCTGTGGTAGAAAGGCTTCGCAAATTCCAGCAATTTCTCCAGCGTTGCCTTCTTTATTTTGTTATCAGCCAGAATAAATGGAGATTTTTTTTAGAAAATACTTGCCTATGTGTTTTTCTTCAAATAGGACAGTTTGTTTTTGTGTGTAGACAGGTACATTTAAAAAATACAATTTCAAATTAATAAGGGACCAACCTCCTTGAGCTTTAAAAAGACAAGATAATAATGTTGTTGTGTAAACTTGACACACAAAAAAAAATGATGGAGATGACTAGAAAATAATATAAAAAAGGAGTTCTTGATTTAAAAAAAAAAAAACACAAAAAAAAATCAAAACATTGTTATGGAGATCTGGCTTGAAAAACAAAGATTAGTGTCTGTGTGAAGATGTGCAGCAAAACAACTTCATTCTTCTAGCATTGTAAAGAAGAAGAGAATGTGCTGCATTAAACTATTAAAACAAATTCGGGGTGACGTATGTGCTATGTCTATTATGAACGGTAGTTTTACCAGACCGATCAATTCCGTCTCGTAGTTGAATCTGAGCATGCGTGAGTTTTTGCTTGTCAGAATTGCATACACAAGAACGCATTTTTGGATAGGAACTTTTTCCGACCGAAAAATTGAGGACATGCCCTCAATCTTTTGCTGGCCGAAAATTCGGCCAGCAAAAGTCCGATGGAGAATACATACGATCGCATTTTCCGACCAAAAGCTCTCATCAGTCTTTTGCTTGCTAAATTTCCGATCGTGTGTACGCGGCATTACAGTTTAAAGCTTGTTTCAGTTTTTGGTGATTTGGTTTATATCAGCTATAAAATCGCCTGCAGCATATATTCACCATCCCTTCTGTCCACCACCCCTCCATTTGTGCACGCCTGAGTGGCCAATCACCAGACTTGAACAATGTCACAAAGATAGCAGGGTGAGAGTCCATGGCTCTCTGTAAGCTCCAACCTGACTGATTTTTGGCTTTTTATTTTACTCCTAAGGTAAGCAGGGGACTAAAAGGAAGGTGAGCATAAGGGCCGGTTCACACAGGGGGCGACACGAGGCAACACGACTTGCCGTGCCGCGATCTGACAAGTCGCCCCCGTTCTGTACAATGGAACCGTTCTGAGAGGAGCCACTCGAGTCGCTCCGACTCAGAAAAGAGGTTCCTGTACTACTTTTGGGCGACCTCGGGGCGACTTGCATTGACTTCTATACAGAAGTCATTTGCAAGTCGCCGCTGAGGTCGCGGCAGGTCGCAGCGAGGCAAGTCGGTGTCGCCTCGCATCGCCCCCTGTGTGAACCGGCCCTAAGAAAGGGTGGATGAATGTCAGCCAGGGCTGGATTAACATATGGGGCTATTGGAGCTGCAGGTCCAGGCCCCTTACCATTTGCCTAAAAATAAATAAAATGATTGAGTTTCGAGGGTCACAGAGACCCCAAATTTGGTCAAATTTTGGGGCTGCTACGACCTATGGTCCCGGAGATACAGGGCTCCTTGTGCAGCCTGTCAGAAGCTACATACAGAGCAGCCAGCTTAAATACAAGCTGACGCACTCTGTTTTCAGTAGACTGAGAGGATGAGCTCACAGTGAATCTCCTCACTTCTTTTCAGAGGCACTGAGCTCAGTGGACTGCTCGGAGTCTTGGACCAATGGTAAAGTACTATTGGCCCCAGCAGTCCAATAAAATACACATGCTCCCTTCCAGCCCAGGTCTCTTAATTACATGTAGGAAATACATGTGTTTATGGGTATAAGGTTTACCCACAAACCCATGTTTTTCTTACACAGTTATGAGGGAGAATGAGAATCTTCTGCTGCTCAAAAGCTACAAACCTAATCATATATTTATAGTCTATATGTTATAAGATAATCATTTATTATTTATCTATTTTCTGTGAAATTACTGGTTGGAAGTTATAACTTCAAACTTCTGTAATTTGTCCGTTAAGCCATCTGCTTGAGTACAGTTTTTGAAAATATAGTAAATTACCTTAAAACAATATATAATCATTTTTTGTATAACACTTATGGTAAGTAACCCATTGTCACCCAGGCCAATTCTGACACTTCTCTCCTACATGTAAAAATCATATTTTTTTTGCTAGAAAATTACTCAGAAACCCCCAAACATTATATATATTGTTTTACCAGATACCCTAGGGAATATAATGGCGGTCGTTGCAACTTTTATGTTACACAGTATTTACGCAGCAATTTTTCAAACATGTTTTTTTTTTTTTTAAAGAAACTGTTTCATGAATAAAACAAATAAAATAAAACAGTAAAGTTATCCCGATTTTTTTTGTATACTGATGATGATGATGATGTTAGGCTGAGTAAATAGCTACCTAACATGTCACACTTGACAATTTGTGCACACTTGTGGAATGGCGCCAACTTCAGTACTTAAAAATCTCCATAGGAGGCACTTTAAAAATGTTTACAGGTTACATGTTTAGAGGTACAGAGCAGGTCTAGTGCTAGAATTTGTGCTCTTGCTCTAACGATCACGGCGTATGTAACCTGTGTGTATCTGGCTCTGATATTAGCCAGTGTCTCATCAGCCGCTGACCTCACCACACGTCCCTGACCCAAATCTTAAAAATACATTTAGACAGGGCTGTACGAATGCCGTAGCTGTGATGCTTTACTTCACAGCTGCGACTTTTTTTTGTAATTTCTTTAGCTGCAGCATCCTTAACTCAGCCTGCAGAGTTTGACAGGCAGCACTGCCTGTCAAACTCAGCTATTAATTTCAATGGGGCCACTCTGCAACTGCAAGCCAAATTCGCTCGGAGTAGCAACATAGTCCAATAATGTAAAAATACCATTCAGCAATGTAAATTATTATTTTTTTAAATAGGATTTTTTGTACTCACTGTAAAATCCTTTTCTCTGTAGTTCACCGACTGACACAGCTCCTTTCTTAGACCATTGGGTTGTTACGCCACCTTCAGGAGAGGACTAGGCATAACAAGTTAACATGTGATAATAAAACTAGAACTTTCTAGTTCCGCCCAAGGGGCAG
Source organism: Lithobates pipiens (assembly GCF_037356315.1). Lineage (NCBI taxonomy): Eukaryota > Metazoa > Chordata > Amphibia > Anura > Ranidae > Lithobates > Lithobates pipiens. The sequence goes on from NW_027507784.1 coordinate 252,297,474, forward strand.
TCCCTTAGGTAACAACCCCTCAGCCTGCTACTGCAGCCTCAGTACGTCAACAAGCAGTATAACGTACACAAAATTAGGGGGGGAGGGTGCTGTGTCAGTCAGTGAACTACAGAGAAAAGGATTTTACGGTGAGTACAAAAAATCCTATTTTCTCTGTAGTTCACCGACTGACACAGCTCCTTTCTTAGACCATTAGGACGTCCTCAAGCAGTGCCAAAACGGGGGGTGGGAAAACAGCATAAAAAATTCACCCACAATGGCATGTGGGAACTAGTATAAAATAAAATATTAACCCACAAAAACAACAGTGTGTGGGATTAACCAAGAACTTTTTTCTCCTCATATGGGAGTCACTACCTCCAAACCGCCTCAGAACTGCGGTAGCAAATGCAATGGTAACAGTGTTTTTACCATTATACGGCTGCCTGCAAAACTTAGCGGCCAAAACAGGCATCCACCGATGCACTTCTACCTTGTAGAATTTTGTAAAGGTGTGAACAGACGACCAAGTCAATGCTTTACACAAACGCTTGATGTCGGAAGGCCCAAGACGTTCCAATTGCCCTGGTGGAGTGGGCCGTGACCGGAAAGGTGGGCACCTGCCCCTTCAAGGCGTAGGCCTGTGCTACAATCTGTCTGATGCACCTAGAAATGGTGGCCGACGAGACCGCCATGCCTTTTTCCGGACCAGCCACTAAAACAAACAAGGAGTCTGACTTCCGAAAGGGAGCCATAGCAGACAAATACACCCTCAGACCCCGGACCACGTCCAGGGAATGGAGGGCCACCTCCTTAGGATGTGTCGGTTTAGGACACAGAGATGGTAACACAATGTCTTCATTGATGTGGAACTCCGAAACCACCTCCGGCACAAAAGAAGGTTGCAGACACAACACCACCTTATCCTTGTGGATAACCAGATAGGGTGATTTGCAAGACAAAGCCGCCAGCTCCGAAACCCTCCTGGCCGAAGTAATGGGCACTAGAAAGACCACTTTCTGGGAAAGAGTCAACAGAGGGATCTCTAATATTAGTTTTCTACTCCCGGGATGTAAATGGCCGACAGGGCCAGTACATGTCACTCTGCCCACTGAAGGATGTGAGCGACCTCCCATGTGGCGGCCGAGCTTCTTGTTCCTCCTTGGTGATTGATGTATGCCACCGCCGTGGCGTTGTCTCACTGGTTCTTGATCAGACACCCTCAAAGTCTTATCGACCATGTGGCGAGGCATAGCCTGATCGCTCTCAGCTCGAGCAGATTGATCGGCAACTTGGATTCCTCCACTGACCAGAGGCCCTGGGTCGACTGAACTCCCATTACTCCACCCCAGCTGGTTAGGCTGGCGTCCGTTGTGATCACTACCTACCATTTCAGAGGTAGGAACGACTTCCCGGACCGAAGTGCCGGGGACCTCAGCCAACAGAGCAGGGAATCCCTGACTAACTGGCTCACCTGAATCTGCCGATCCATGGACAACGGAGATTTGTCCCACTTTGTCAAAATCTCCTTCTGCAAGACTCTGGGGAGAAACTGGGCATACGGTACTGCCTCGAAGGAGGCCACCATAAGTCCCAGGACTCGCATGCAGAAGCGTAGCGACGACCACCTGTGGTTCATCAGCAGTTTTACCACGGCTCTGAAAGTCTGCAACTTGTCTGAAGGGAGAAACACTCTTGCTTCCGTGGAGTCCAGCAGTAAGCCTAGGTACTCCAAATGCTGAGTCGGTACAATCACCGACTTCTTTAGTTTCAACAGCCACCCACAATTCCTGGAGGGTCTGCATAGTGATCGCCACATCCGCCTGTCATGGTCGTTCCCGAGTTCCAGCGGCCCATGGAAGACCTATCCACAGAATTGGTCCGTTGAGCGCTAATAGGTCTTCCCGGGCGCGCGTTAGCGCGAACGGACGCACGCGGGTGCGAGCAGGTACGATCGGGCGCACGCGGGTGCGCGAGGTTGCGAACGTGCGCACGCGGGTGCGCGGGGTCACGAACGGTTGCACGGTTTCACGTGGGCGCGCGCGGGCACGCCGTGCGACTGTTCTTGGCGCCCAGAGGGCTTCTTAAGAGATCCGTTCTAGTGGCCCGGTGCTGTTCTGTCTACAGCGTTCCTGTGAGTTACCTCTGCTAAACCTGATTGTTCCTGCCTCTGATCTACCCGGCTTGTTCCTGATTACCCCTGCTTGCTGCCAGCCTTGACCCTCGGACTTCCTGACCACGCTTCTGCCTTCTCCTTCGGTACTTCTGCTGCCTGCCCGTTGACGACCCGGCCTGTGTTGACCCTGCTGTTGCCTGCTGATCCAGTTTGTCTTCTGTGACCGCTGCTGCCTGTTGCCCGCCTGCCAGCCGTTCCTGTGTAACCTCCTGCACCTGCTGCCAGCCGCTGACTGCTCTCCAGCTGTTCCAGAACCACCTGCCTGCACCCGCTGCTGTCTGACACCAGCTCCAGGACCAAGCCCACCAACACGGACTTGGCACTTGTGCCCTCTGACCTCTAGAGTCCCTGTTCCCACTCTCAGGGGATCTCGAGCCAGAGGCTTACGAGAGGCCGCTCCCTGCACTCCGGGCTCCTTCCACCAGGTACGTGACAGTACAGAACAGCCATGTCCGAGCCCACGCAGGGAGCCTCTCCTATGGACGAACTTTGCCGCCACCTCGCAGGCCTCACTCAAGCAGTGAAGAGTTTACAAGAGGGCTATAGTCAGCTGGAGGAACGGGTCCAGGCCCTGTCTACTTCTTCTCCTACTGCTTCCGGAACTTCTGCTACTCCTGCTGTAGTAATGCTGCCACCCGAACCCAGGGTGCCTACACCCGACAGATTCTCTGGAGATTGTGGGAAATTCCGGACTTTTCGCAACTCATGTGAACTGTTCTTTGCTCTACAGCCCAGGACTTTTTCCCTTGAGGCCACCAAGGTGGGTTATGTCATCTCTCTGCTAACCGGCGAACCTCAGTCCTGGGCCCACCGCCTATTAGAGAAGAAGGATCCTTCCCTTGAAACCCTGGACATCTTCTTTCAGGCCATGTCGCGGTTATATGAAGATCCACAATTAACCGCCACCACTGAAGCAGCCCTGCATTCACTGCAGCAAGGTCGCCGACCTGTAGAGGACTATGTGTCGGAGTTCCGACGCTGGAGTTCCGACACAGACTGGAACAATGCGGCATTACGCTATCAGTTCCGTATGGGCCTATCGGAACCCTTGAAGGACGAGCTCGCCCGAGTGGGCATTCCAGAGACTCTAGAAGCCTTGGTGGAGCTAGCTATCCAAATAGACAGGCGGCTGAGGGAACGCCGCCTGGAGCTGTCCTCAACAACTCCTCGTCCGGTATGGATGCTTCCTCGGGTCCCCAGCTCTCCTCATCCTACCTCTCCCGCTGTCACCACGACGAGTCAGGATCTCCCTGAGCCCATGCAGCTGGCCTTACTTAGGCCTTCCTTAACGCCAGAAGAACGCCAACGCCGTCGGGAGGGAAATCTCTGCCTATACTGTGGAGGGTCTGGACACTTTGTGCGCAATTGCCCTGCCAAGCTCCGTAAGTGCCTCTCCGTATCTCCTGCCCTTACGTTAGACTGTCCTAGTACTACCTCCCATTTGACTGTGTCCATTTCCTTGCAGCTACCAGGAGGGAACGTCCAGACCAACGCCATTATTGATTCGGGAGCTTGCAGTGGCTTTATGGACTTAACTTTTGCCTCAAGACATAACATCCCTCTCCGGCCCAGGGCAAGGGGACTTTCTATACATCTGGCTGATGGTTCTACTCTCAAGTCCGGTCCTGTAACCCAGGAGACTCAGCCCTTATTAACCTCTATTGCCGGGATCCACCAAGAGTTGCTCTGTCTGGATGTTATTAATTCCCCCCTCTTCCCTATCATTCTCGGCATGCCCTGGCTAAAGGCACATAACCCCCTTATTGACTGGTCCACCGGGGAGTTAAGATTCCTCTCACCTTACTGTCTCCAGCACTGCTTGTCGGGAACCGACCAGGCTTCCTCTTCGTTGCTCTGCCTGGAAGTTGACGCGGAAACCCGCCAAGCTGTACCACCTGCCTACCATGATTACCTGGATGTGTTTAGCAAAAAGGGTGTGGAGACCTTACCCCCTCACAGGCCATACGACTGTCCTATTGAATTACTTCCAGGGGCAGAAATTCCTTTTGGGAGAATTTTCCCACTATCAGAGACTGAGTTGGTGACCTTGAAGTCCTACCTGGATGATAATCTCAGGAAGGGATTTATACGTCCCTCTACTTCACCGGCGGGAGCGGGAATCTTTTTCGTGGAAAAGAAGGACCAGACTCTGCGCCCCTGCGTTGACTACCGGGCCCTTAACAAGATAACTATAAAGAATCGTTATCCCCTACCACTTGTGCCGGAACTCTTCCAGAGACTGGGGTCAGCAGCAGTGTTTTCGAAGCTGGATCTCCGGGGGGCCTACAATCTGGCCCGCATCCGTGATGGCGACGAGTGGAAGACTGCCTTCCATACTCGCTTCGGGCATTTTGAGTACCTGGTCATGCCCTTTGGTTTATGTAACGCTCCCGCCACTTTCCAGCACTTCATCAACGACATCTTCAGAGACTACCTAGACCTGTTCGTCATTACCTATCTGGACGACATCCTGATCTTCTCCTCCTCCCTGGCAGAACACCGGGAACATGTCAGGAAAGTACTATCCCGACTCCGACTCCACGGGCTATATGCCAAACCAGAGAAATGTACCTTCGAACAACAAAGTATTCAATTCCTGGGGCTGGTAATTTCTGTAGATGGCATCGAGATGGACCCTCAGAAGATCTCCGCTATCCGTGATTGGCCCGCTCCCACTGACAGAAAAGGGGTCCAGCGTTTCGTTGGATTTGCGAATTTCTATAGGAAATTTATTAGAGGATTTTCCACTATTATAGCCCCCATCACAAGACTGACCAGGCAGGGTCTGAAGTTTCAATGGTCCCCAGAGGCTCAGGAAGCCTTCTCTACTCTGAAAAGCTTGTTTGTGTCGGCCTCTATTCTCAAGCATCCTGACCCGACCCGGCCTTATATCCTAGAGGTCGATGCCTCTGAGATTGCGGTTGGGGCGATTCTATCCCAGAGACATGGGCTTAGGGCCCGTCTGCACCCAGTCGCATTCTTTTCCCGCAAGCTATCCGAAGCAGAGGCGAATTATGACGTCGGAGATCGGGAGCTATTAGCCATTAAAGTGGCCCTTGAGGAATGGCGCTAACTGCTGGAGGGGGCCACACATCCAATCCTTATTTACACAGATCACAAAAATCTGGAGTATTTGAAGTCCGCCAAGAGGTTGAAGCCACGTCAGGCCAGATGGGCTCTTTTCTTTTCCCGGTTTTCATTTCATTTAACTTATCGCCCGGGATCCAAGAATACCAAACCGGACGCCCTGTCCCGAATGTTCAACGAGCCAGAGACTTCCCCACATCCAGATACCATCCTGACCTCAGGGAACTTTCTTCTTCTTCAAACAGATTTGCTGTCTCTGATCAAGCAAGCCTCCGCTGGTGCCACTCCTCCACCTAACGTCACACTTCTGGCCCAAGACGAACTTCTCTGGTATGAAGGCAAAATTTTTGTTCCCCAGGAGACTCGGGTGCCAGTCCTCAGTGCATGCCATGATCACCCGCTGGCCGGCCATTTCGGTGCCCTCAAGACCACCGAGTTGGTCCAGCGCACCTTTTGGTGGCCCCAGTTGAGATCTGACTGTAAGAAATACGTGGAGGCATGTGTCATATGCATCCGGAACAAAAGCAACAAGTCCAGGGCCTGGGGTCTGATGAAACCATTACCTGTTCCAGAGAGGCCTTGGCGGATGATATCAATGGACTTTATCGTAGAGCTTCCACCATCAGAAGGCTATTCCACAATCTTTGTGGTAGTGGACAGGCTAACCAAGATGGCCCACTTCTTGCCGATGAAGGGCACCCCCTCCGCTGCAGAAACCGCTGAGGTATTTATTAAAGAAATTGTGAGGCTACATGGCGTTCCCGCAAACATTACTTCTGATCGGGGTGTGCAATTCACGTCTAAATTCTGGAGAGCACTTTGCAGGGCCTTGAAAATTGATCTTTGTCTCTCGTCTGCTTACCACCCACAGACCAATGGGCAAACAGAACGGACGAACCAGACGCTGGAGCAGTACCTGCGCTGCTTCTCGTCTTTTTCTCAGGACAACTGGGCTCCCTTGCTCCCGCTAGCAGAATTTGCTTATAATAACTCCATCCACTCTGCCACAAGTCAGTCCCCGTTCTTCGCCAACTACGGCTTCCATCCCTCATTTTTGTCCCAAGACCTGCCTGAAAGCCCGGTACCAGCGGTCCAGGAGAGTATCGACTTCTTCAGCTCCAACAACAGACTGCTGCAGGAGACCATGGCAAGGACCCAAAGACATAATAAGGAAGTCTTTGACAAGAGGAGAAGGGGGGAACTTGAACTCAAAGTTGGGGACCAGGTTTGGCTCTCCACGTTGAACCTAAAGATGGCCTGTCCTACTAAGAAATTGGGACCAAGGTTTGTGGGTCCCTTCCCAATTGTGAAAAAGATAAACGACGTAGCATTTGAGCTAAAACTGCCAGAATCGTTCCGGATTCACCCCGTATTTCATGTAGCTTTACTCAAACCAGCCATCCCGGATCCCTTTGACAGCCGGAGGATTGCCCCACCTGAACCTGTAATCATCGACGGTGAAGTCGAGTACGAGGTGGAATCTATCTTGGACTGTAGGCGTAGACGGAATCAAGTTCAATTCCTGGTGAAGTGGAAAGGGTACGGACCTGAAGAAAATTCTTGGGAACCTGAATCCAACATTCATGCCAGGAGACTGATTCTTGCCTTTAAAAGGGCCCATCCTAGTAAAATGGCTCAATTGGGCATCCGGAGGCTGCCCCTTGGGGGGGGGGGCAATGTCATGGTCGTTCCCGAGTTCCAGCGGCCCATGGAAGACCTATCCACAGAATTGCTCCGTTGAGCGCTAATAGGTCTTCCCGGGCGCGCGTTAGCGCGAACGGACGCACGCGGGTGCGAGCAGGTACGATCGTGCGCACGCGGGTGCGCGGGGTCACGAACGGTTGCACGGTTTCACGTGGGCGCGCGCGGGCACGCCGTGCGACCGTTCTTGGCGCCCAGAGGGCTTCTTAAGAGATCCGTTCTAGTGGCCCGGTGCTGTTCTGTCTACAGCGTTCCTGTGAGTTACCTCTGCTAAACCTGATTGTTCCTGCCTCTGATCTACCCGGCTTGTTCCTGATTACCCCTGCTTGCTGCCAGCCTTGACCCTCGGACTTCCTGACCACGCTTCTGCCTTCTCCTTCGGTACTTCTGCTGCCTGCCCGTTGACGACCCGGCCTGTGTTGACCCTGCTGTTGCCTGCTGATCCAGTTTGTCTTCTGTGACCGCTGCTGGCTGTTGCCCGCCTGCCAGCCGTTCCTGTGTAACCTCCTGCACCTGCTGCCAGCCGCTGACTGCTCTCCAGCTGTTCCAGAACCACCTGCCTGCACCCGCTGCTGTCTGACACCAGCTCCAGGACCAAGCCCACCAACACGGACTTGGCACTTGTGCCCTCTGACCTCTAGAGTCCCTGTTCCCACTCTCAGGGGATCTCGAGCCAGAGGCTTACGAGAGGCCGCTCCCTGCACTCCGGGCTCCTTCCACCAGGTACGTGACACCGCCTCTAACTCTGAGGTGGAAGATGCCCTCAGGAGGAGATCGTCTAGGTAACCCACGATCGCAATCCCACGTTGCCGCAGCAACGCCAAAAACAGGAGCCAATACCTTGGTAAAGACTCGGGGGGCTGATGCCAAACCAAAGGGGAGAGCCACAAACTGATAGTGGGCTTTCCCAACTGCAAATCGCAGAAACCTCTGATGCCGAAGGCATATAGGTATGTGCAGGTAAGCATCCTGGATTTCCAATGAGGCCAGGGAGTCCCCTTGATGGAGTGCAGCGACTACTGAGAGAACTAATTCCATTCTGAACCTCTGTACTTTTACAAAGTAATTGAGGGCTTTTAGGTCCAAAATTGGACATACCCCTTCCTTTTTGGGGACTACAAACAGGTTTGAGTAGAACCCCTGGAAACGTTCCAATTCTGGAACAGGTACTATCACCCCGTGACTCAGCAGGTCCCTTACCGCCCCCAATGGGGCCTCTCGGTGAGCCGGGAGTACGGGTATGCTGGAGGGAAAGAATCTGTTTTGCGGCCATGAGAGGAACTCTATCATGTAGCCTGAGGAAATCAGATCGCAGACCCATTGGTCGGACAGCCGAGAGGCCCATCGGGCTGAAAACTCACGAAGGCGACCCCCCACCCGTGTTGCGGGCGGGGGCAAACCTTCATGTGGTAGCACTTTTGCTTGCAGGCTTGTTAGGCTTGCAGTTCCTGGGACGCTTTTGTCCTTCAGAAGTCGTCCTGTTGGGCTGGGGACGCTTAGCCGAAGCCCCGGGCGGACGAAAAAGCCACTTGTGAGTGGAAAATGAGGGCCCTTGCCTACTGCGTGGCTCCTTAGCCTTCCTGGCCTGTGGGAGTAGTGTACTCTTACCACCTGTGGCATTTTTAATAATGTCATTTAATGAGGCTCCAAAGAGCCGGTCGCCAAGGAAGGGAAGATCCGTCAGGGCTTTCTTAGATGCCTGGTCAGCTGACCAGCATTTGAGCCAAATCAGGCACCTCAGCACCACTGTTGACACTGAAGCCCTGAATACCCAATTCATCCGGTCTTCCTTCCGGGTTCTGTGTTTTTGGTCACTTGCCTTGACCGGGCTACGTTGATGTCACTCCCACGCATGCTCATGTGCATCCTCTCTCTCTCTCTCTCATCCTCCTTCCCTTACCCCTCACCCCTCTCTCATCCAACCACTCTCTATTTAATTTAATTTGTTATAACAAAAAATTGTTTGCATTTTTATTTATTTATTTTTTATAAAAAGCTCCACCAAAATCCTCAGCACTAGGCCAATTTTCTTAATCCGGCCCTGAGGCCAGCAGTTAAATTAAACTATTGCTTTGCCCTACGTGGGCAAAGCACAGGATGAGGGCTCATTTCCACTTGTGGTCATTATTGCTGCCCTCCTAAAACGCTGCAGTGCTAAAATGCGCAGTGTATAGAAGCATTTTACAGGTGGCTTTGAGGCAATATTTTGCCTCCTCACCACCTGTTTTAAAACTTGAAAGGATGCAGCACTATGGTGCAACTGCATGCCTTACGTGTGGTTGCAGCATGACCTCATTCAATTTAATACTGATGTTTGGCCGCAGTGCTGCCTGGCAATTGTGACTTGTGATACAATTTATGTCACAGCACGACCGCAGAAGTGTAAACTAACATGGCCATTGTAGTGATCAGTTGCAACTTTTGAACCAGTCCCTGCTGCTGACTGGCTGGCTATGTGTCCTTTTCATTGGCATAGATGGCTAGCATGTGTCAGGCTGCATTTCACACTGTCTTATCCATAAATTATATATAACACAATGGTTTAGGTAAATCATTTATATTAGTTCAATTTCATTTGGGATGCATTTTACATGGTGCCAAATCTCAAAATTTTGTTCAATCTGAGTTTATTCATTTTTCACATGCATGGGGTACAAAGTCGAGACGCAATGCAATGTTTCTTTACATTGGTAGAAAGCAGCAAAATATGAAAAAAATATTGCCAATAAACATCAACAGAGAGTTAAAGAAGTCAGTTATCAGTTAAGATGTAGAGAGTATTCCTGTTAAACTTCATCCAATGCCAAGCCAGAGATTCACTAAACAGTAAATAATCACCATGATTTGTTACCGACTGTATGTTAGGAGCAAGCTACAGCAATGGCTGGTGTTTACTCCCAATAGGTGCGACTGGGCATTTGGAAGATGAGGTTGAGTACATATTTGAAAGGAAATAAAGGACAGGAAAGCAACAGGAAAAAGAAAAAGGGGGATAAAATATAACTTTTAGCTTAGGGAAAGTGGGGGAGGAGAAAGGAAAAGGGGAGAGGGAGGAGGGAGAATTCCATCATGGCTATATCAGTCCAGTAGAGTCATCATGTGTGACTTTTAATGAAATTCTAAGCATAGACCAGGAGGTCCATGTTTTCTTGAATTGTGCCTTCTTATTGTTTTCTTGAGACAATAAATGTTCTCTAGATCATTAAAGATTTATAGAGTCTAACTCTACAGTCCACTCCACTAGGGAAGGTATTATTGTTGATTTCCAGTGATAGGGTATGACACAGTTAGGAAATGTCTGAGGACATGGCAGAACCAGTGCTCATAGAGATGATAGAGATAAGTACTATATCTGAGAAGATGGGGATATGAGTTGCCATGGTGACACAATAGAATTTTAGAATTTTTGCCCAGAACGACTGAATTGGAGGACAATCCCACCATTTGAGAAGCATAGTCCCAGTGGAATTGTGACATTTCCAAACATGTGGCAGGGATTGAAGTGTTGTAGTGATTAAGGTTAGCAGGGTACCTGTACTATTTCATGGTGAGTTTAAATCCTTTCTGGATTTTAGTTGCTAGAGATTGTTTATAGGTCAAAATAAAAAAAATCCCAATCTTGAAGTGTAAGGTTGATTTGGAGCTTTCTTTTCCACATTTGCGTATAGATTGGAAGATTTATGCCGCGTACACACGATCAAACAAGCGGGTGGAAAAGTCCGGCAAACTCAAGTCCGCCAAACAATCCCCCCGTGTGTAGCCTCCGGCATACTTTTTTGACCCGAAAGTACGGCGGACTTAGAATGTAGTTTTACACTCCAATCTTCCCGCCGGACTCGCATTTCGGCGGACAATCCAGCCGTGTGTATGCCAGTCCGCCGTACTTTTGAAATGAACGGACTTTTCCCGCCCGGAGAAAAGTCCGCTCATTTCGAGCGGGTCTCCAGGTAGGCGGGGCCCACGAAGGAGACGTCGCTGGCCCCGCCGCCTGGTATGGACTTAAAGGGGAACCCCAACGCCGAAAAAAATCGGCGTGGCGGTCCCCCCCAAAGTCCACAACAGACCCTTGTCCGAGCACGCTACCCGGCCGGCCAGGAAAGGAGGGGCGAGCGAGCGCCCCCCCCCTCCTGAGCCGTACCAGGCCGCGTGCCCTCAACATGGGGGGTGCCTTGGGGAAGGGGGGCCGCGCGGCCCCCCCACCCCAAAGCACCTTGTCCCCGTGTTGATGAGGACAAGGGCCTCTTCCCGACAACCCTGGCCATTGGTTGTCGGGGTCTGCGGGCGGGGGGCTTATCGGAATCCGGAACGGAAGGCGGCGCCGGCGACAGAAGACCGGGCCACCGCCTGTAAAAGAGCTATAAGAAGGCGCGGTGGCCCGGCAGAAGAACCGAAGAGGGGGACAAGACCCCCGAAGTCAGAAGAAGAGGCCGCAGCGACGAAGAAGAATTCCGGGCTCCTCCGCTAGTAAAAGAGCTACAAGAAGATAGCGGAGGAGTCCGGCGAGAAGACCCCCGGAGACGGAAGACCCCCGGAGCTGTGCAATAAATTATTTTATCTTGTGTGTTGTGTTTTTTTTGTACTTTATTTTACAGGTGAATGGGTAGGGGTACATTGTACCCCATACTCATTCACATAGGGTGGGGGGCCGGAATCCGGGGGCCCCCTTATTAAAGGGGGCTCCCAGATTCCGATAAGCCCCCCACCCGCAGACCCCGACAACTAACGGCCAGGGTTGACGGGAAGAGGCCCTTGTCCTCATCAACATGGGGACAAGGTGCTTTGGGGTGGGGGGGCCGCGCGCCCCCCCCCTTCCCCAAGGCACCCCCCATGTTGAGGGCACGCGGCCTGGTACAGCTCAGGAAAGGGGGGCGCTCGCTCGCCCCTCCTTTGCTGGCCGGCCGGGTAGCGTGCTCGGACAAGGGTCTGTTGTGGACTTTGGGGGGACCCCCACGCCGATTTTTTCCGGCGTTGGGGTTCCCCTTTAAGTCCATACCAGGCGACGGGGCCAGCGACGTCTCCTTCGCGGGCCCCGCCTACCTGGAGACGCGCTCGAAATGAGCGGACTTTCCTCCGCGTGTGTGGGCGAGTCCGTTCATTTCAAAAGTAGGGCGGATAGTACGGCGGACTTAGTACGCCGTATTAGTCCGCTGAAAAAGTGCCGTGTGTGGGCAAGTAGCCCGTTCGGAAAGTCCGACGGACAGTCTGGCGGGAAGTCCGCCAGACTAAGTACGTCGGACAGACGGCTACATGTGTACGCGGCATTAGATGTGCCACGGAGGAGAGAGAGAATTAAATATAATTAAAAAATTGTGTGATTCAAAGGGGTGGATTGAAAAAGTAATGATTCAAATGCAGTAGGATGGAAAAATACAGCTAGAAAGGTCAGAAATGCTGTGTAGAAAGGACAAGGTCTTTGAGACCAATAACTAAGAGTGAGCGCAATGCCCTGGCTACCACCTGTGGACAGTAATGATGGGTCAGACTGTACCAGTTGAAGGAGTTTGCGATAGTCAGTGTTATTCTGAGGACTAAAGGTTGGGGTATCTAGAGCCGATGGAAAAGCAGGGTTGACAAAAATGGAGGTCATTGGACCTACATATCGGGATATCTGGTATTTAGTGAGGGTGTGATCCCATAGAGTTATAGTGAATTGTTTGTGTTCTGGGATGAAACTCATGCGAAGTGAAGAGATGGCCTTGTGGTTCACCCGGTGGTCGGTTCGCGGCAAACTTTGCTCGTTCGCGATTCGCCAAACCAGCGGACTTCTGGCGCTGTTCGCAGTGGACAAATTAATTTACATTGTGAAGAACTTTGACCCATGACACATCCATCATGGGGTACAGGACAGCCAATTGAGACCTTTCAGCACATGGACATACCCCCTACCTTATAAATAGACCTCATCTGGTGGCCATTTTACATTCTGTCTTTTGTCAGTATAGGGAAAGGACGCTGTGTGGAGCAAGGACAGTCAGTCTAATCACTAGCTATTACTATTAGGTCCACAAAAGTCCTTTTAAGGACTGGTATAGGTGTAAAGTATATAGGGTTGTAATACACTTATAATATACTTTCTTTCAGATATAGAAAGCATATTATAGTGCACTGAAGTGCTGCTGACTGCTGGCCGATTCTGCAGCTGTCTTTTCTCAGTGTAGGGAGGGACAGTTTGGCGTTTGGAGCAGGGACAGTCTGCAATTCACTAGCTACTAGCTAGCTACTATTAGGTCCACAAAGGTCCTTTTAAGGACTGGTATAGGTGTACAGTATATAGGGTTGTAATACACTTATAATATACTTTCTTTCAAATATAGAAAGCATATTATAGTGGACTGCATGCAGTGCTGCTGACCGATTCTGCAGTTGTCGTTTCTCAGTGTAGGGACAGTTTGGTTTTTGGAGCAGGGACAGTCTGCAATTCACTAGCTACTAGGTCCACAAAGGTCCTTTTAAGGACTGGTATAGGTGTACAGTATATAGGGTTGTAATACATGTATAATATACTTTCTTTCAAATATAGAAAGCATATTATAGTGCACTGCATGCAGTGCTGCTGACCGATTCTGCAGCTGTCGTTTCTCAGTGTAGGGACAGTTTGGTTTTTGGAGCAGGGACAGTCTGCAATTCACTAGCTACTAGGTCCACAAGGGTCCTTTTAAGGACTGGTATAGGTGTACAGTATATAGGGTTGTAATACACTTATAATACTTTCTTTCAAATATAGAAAGCATACTATAGTGCACTGCATGCAGTGCTGACCGATTCTGCAGCTGTCGTTTCTCAGTGTAGGGACAGTTTGGTGTTTGGAGCAGGGACAGTCTGCAATTCACTAGCTACTAGGTCCACAAGGGTCCTTTTAAGGACTGGTATAGGTGTACAGTATATAGGGTTGTAATACACTTATAATACTTTCTTTCAAATATAGAAAGCATACTATAGTGCACTGCATGCAGTGCTGACCGATTCTGCAGCTGTCGTTTCTCAGTGTAGGGACAGTTTGGTGTTTGGAGCAGGGACAGTCTGCAATTCACTAGCTACTAGCTACCTACTATTAGGTCCACATAGGTCCTTTTAAGGACTGGTATAGGTGTACTATTTGGTGTGCAGTATATAGGGGCGTAATACACGTATAAAATACTTTCAAATATAGAAAGCATAGTATAGTGCATTTCCACTGTGCAGCATTGTGACTGCTGAGCGGTTCTGCAGCGATACTACAAAGAGTGACAAACGCAATTAGAAAAAATTATTATAACTGGTGTGGTAGACCAGTGGCCCCTCAAAACGACAGATTGAAGCGGGTGTTATATACCTTCTTCCACATATACTGCACTTCTCTAGAGACTTTTGTCACAGGGTCATTTAAAAAATGACAGGCAGAGGAAGAGGCAGGCCCTTCCGCAGGGGTGGTAAGGGTAGGGCAGGAGCAACAGGCTTGAGCCAAAGTGAGAAATTGAAGAAGTGCTCTCTATCTCGGTGCTGGTGTCAGTGCTCTCTATCACGGTGCTGGGGTCAGTGCTCTCTATCTCGGTGCTGGTGTCAGTGCTCTCTATCATGGTGCTGGTGTCAGTGCTCTCTATTACGGTGCTGGTGTGGTGTCAGTGCTCTCTATCACCGTGCTGGTGTGGTGTCAGTGCTCTCTATCACGCTGCTGGTGTGGTGTCAGCTCTCTCTATCTCGGTGCTGGTGTCAGTGCTCTCTATTACAGTGCTGGTGTCAGTGCTCTCTATCATGGTGCTGGTGTGGTGTCAGTGCTCTCTATCTCGGTGCTGGTGTCAGTGCTCTCTATCACGGTGCTGGTGTGGTGTCAGTGCTCTCTATCTCGGTGCTGGTGTCAGTGCTCTCTATCACGGTGCTGGTGTGGTGTCGGTGCTCTCTATCGCGGTGCTGGTTTTAGACAGTGAGGGAGATAGCAGCGGAGAAGCCAATCAGCAGGCAGTGCCAGCACTATGGCTGAGGATCAGCACTGGACTGGCACCTCCGGACCACTGCAGTGGAGCCCTGCATAGGTGGAGGTAAGGGCCGGGCAGAGGGAGGGGCTCAAGAACAGGTTGGGACACTGGCACAGGACTGCGCTGCCCTGACTGTGGCACTGATCATCTCCTGCACCCCCTTCATAGCCTGGCCTGACCTTGCCTCTCCTCCATGGCCTTCATGAGCTCCTGAATTGTCAAAATTTCACAGATAAAAAAAGAATGCTTGTCGTTGTCGATCCCAGATTCACTCAATACTTTTGTTATGTCAGTGTCCATGTTGTGGGACTATGTGTGCACAGCTAGTAAGTATTTTGTGGCTGAAAATATGACCTGGAGTTTTTTAAGGTTCGCCTGCCATTAAAATGAATGGGGTCCGCCGCGAACCGCAAAGCCACGTTCGCGGTTTACGAAACGTCCCATCGGAAGTTCATCCATCACTAGTCATAGGTGATATCCAGGGTAAGGCTAAAAGGTCTGAGGACATGTCATTTTCCAACTGAACCCAGAGTTTTAGTGATATATCTCAATATTTTACTTTCATTCTAAAAAAAAATCTTTAAACATTTGCTCCAACATATTGTTAAAAAAACGAAATAAAAAAAACTAAAGTCATTGGAAATAAATATGCACTGTACTTCAAATGCTAGCAAAGAAGGCCAGCTTTAACCCACAACACTGGAATAATGAATTCTGCTAAGCCTCAGGTTGCTGTTAAATATTTAATAAGAATTTATAAAGGCAAGCAGCATGAGATACGTGATTTATTTCCTTCACTGAAAGGAGAACTGCATTAAGAAAAGGGGAACATAACACAAGGCTTTAATCACCCTGTGCAACACACAATAAAACCCTTAATATGAAGAACTGGATTTTTACTTCTAGTGCCCCATGCTGGCAAGCAATGCGCTGAGTACTTCACTGGCAGTAAAGCCTTTCTCGTTCCAGGAATCCTTTGTAAACGCTCAGCTGGCGAGGTGCTTTCAAATGGAAGATTTTGCTACATTAGTGAATACATGGTCTGCTATTGCCAACGATCAGTACATTTCTTTGAAACTTTTTACTGCAGAGAAGAATGTTTTAGCACATGAATGGGGCTAACGAGCATGAGCCCAAGCACATGAAATAAAAAAGATATATGAAGATATATGAAAAGGAAGGAAATAGGCATTATATTTTGCAGTTATTCTCATCACAGAGTAATCGATGGAAAGTCAAACATTATAATATTACTTTCCCAGGTTACAAAAAAGTACATGCATCTCCATTGTACTCCACTCTTTGCTAAGCACTTCCAGACTTGAAAATCTAAAAAATAAAATAAAAAGGTAAATATGCTTCCCAAGCTGCTGAAAAAAGCCAAGCAACTAAGGCTGGCCATACATGGTTCAGTTATTTTCGATTAGTCAGTGGTGCTGACTGTAAAAATAATTTATGTATTTCTCCATCCACATAAGTGAGGTGGATGGAGGAATCCCCCCACTGTTTTATTGTATTCTGACAGTGGGAACTCCTCCTCAATCTTGTTACATGCATCTCAAGTTCTTTTAAGTTTTGGAGACAAGTGCCAACCTGCGCAGGCAGTTTATGTCCCTGGATAGGGAGAATTATTTCCATTATTTTGATATTGAAACTAATCTACCATTTTTGTGTTATCATAGCTGGTCCATGAATGCCCCCTATGGTCGCCCTAGTTCCTAAAAGGTTTCCTTGATGCTGGCAGACTTTTTGACCCATATAGTGTTTTGACTAGAGTACACTATATTTCAAGAGACCAGGGTAAGCAATGGTGTTGTCGGAGTGAATGTGCACATGTATGTAAGAATCATCCTGTATTGAAAAAATAACCTCTAATGCCGCGTACACACGATCGGACTATCCACCGGACAATTCGCCCACGTGTGGGCCCCGGTGGACTTTTTCTTCCCAAAAGTATGGTGGACTTTGAAAGAAGATGACTTAAAATTGTCTGCCGGACTCGGCTTTCCGGATAATCCGCTCGTCTGTGTGCTAGTCCGCCGGACTTTCCAATTGAACGGACTAGCCCACACACGCACTAAAGTCCGTTCATTTTGAATGAGACTTCAGGTAGGACTGGACTAGCGAAGGAAGTCAATGTTGCCGCCTCCATTGGCGAGACTGACATCTCGCAAGCCCCGTTGTGTGGTATGGGTTTTAAGGGTAACCCCATATGCCCGAAAAACTGTCTGGGGGTTCCCCCAAAGTCCATACCAGACCCTTTTTCTAGCACGCAGCCTGGCTGGTCAGCAAAGGGGGTGTGGATGAGCGAGCACCCCCCTCCTGAACCGTACCAGGCAGCATGCCCTCAACATGGGGGGGGTGGGTGTTTTGGGGAAGGGGGTGCTCTGCAGACCCCCCACCCCAAAGCACCTTGTCCCCATGTTGATGAGGACAAGGGCCTCTTCCCGACAGCCCTGGCCGCTGGTTGTCAGGGTCTGTGGGCGAGGGGCTTATCAGAATCCAAGAGCCCCCTTTAATAAGGGGGCCCCCAGATCCCGGCTCCCCACCCTATATGAATGAGTATGGGGTACATCGTACCCCTACCCATTCACCTGGGGGGTAAACATGTCAATAAAAAACACACAAAACAGGTTTTTAAAGTCATTTATTAGGCAGCTCTGCGGGTCTTCTTCCAACTTCGGGGGTCTTCTCACCAGGCTCCTCCACTATCTTCTGCTCTTTTGCCACTCTTTTGCTAGCGGAGGAGCCCGGCTTTCTCCTTTGTCGTCGTCGCCGCCCAGGGGTCTTCTTCCGACTTCTCCACACTTTCCGGCCTCTTCTCCTGCTCTTCGATACTTCTGCCTGGGCT
The DNA here is from genome assembly GCF_037356315.1 of Lithobates pipiens. Classification (NCBI taxonomy): domain Eukaryota; kingdom Metazoa; phylum Chordata; class Amphibia; order Anura; family Ranidae; genus Lithobates; species Lithobates pipiens. Next base: position 252,315,220 of record NW_027507784.1, read on the forward strand.
CCTCTGCTATCTTCTTCCAGCTCTTTTACTAGCGTTGGCCCGGTCTTCTCGTTCGCAGCCGCCGTCTTCTTCCCTTTCTTCTTCCTTCTTCTCTTCTTGCGATGTTGACACAATGCTCTCTCCCGCAGTAATGCCAGGGACGCGTTGCACGGCGACTTATATAGGCATAAGGGGTGGGGTCACCGGGTGATGCCACTTGGTGACCCCGCCCCTTATGTGTTACAGTCTCAGCATCCCCCGGGAGGCGGCTCTACGATGATCCCCAGCGTACAGCTACTGCAGAATCAACCCTCCATACCCTGAGACAGGGTAATCGACTCGCTGAGAACTATACTGCAGATTTCTGCCAAATGTAAGTCTCTGATACTCTGATATAGGTTGGAACGAAGCAGCCTTGCTCAAGTTGGGGTCCCTAGCTCTCTTGACAACACCATTAGTCTTGCTATCCAGCTTGATCGCAGGTTTAGAGAAAAGAGAACAGAAGGGCTGGCATCACCTCTTCAAAAGATATGCAGGCAAGGCCCATGCAACTGGGACTTTTTTGCTCTCCACTTTCTAGTGAAGAAAAGCTAAGAAGACGGCAGATGGACTTATGCCTATACTGTGGGGTGGCGGGGCATTATCTCCAGAACTGTCCGGTGCGGCACGCAAAGACCAAGTCTATCACGTCTACGTAGCTTGCTAACTGCTCAGCGGGAAAGGGGTCTACTCATACTACCCTGTCCCTTTCACTGCAGTTCCCTGGAGGGGACATCCAAGTACCTGCCATAGTGGACTCCTTCATGGATAGATACTTTGCCCTACTCCATCAAATTCCCTTGCAAGCAAAGGCACACCAGTTAGCCATCCATCTGGCCGATGGATCCCGTCTCAGGTCTGGGCCTTTTACGCACGAGAATGACCCGTTGTTGGCTGTATCTGACCGTGGTCATCGGGAATTTCTACGCTTGGAAGTTATTCCATCTCCTCTGTTCCCCATCATCTTGGGCATACCCTGGTTGCAAGCCCACAATCTGCAGATAAACTGGGCAACAGGAGAAGTGACTTTCTCATCCACCCACTGCCTGCAATCCTACCTGCATCCCATTTCTATGAGACCTACATCTCTTCTAGGTGTAAGGCCGCGTACACACGCGGGGACTGTTTGCCCAACTTTGTCCGCTGAACAGTGTTTCGGCGGACAGTCCGCTCGTGTGTGGGCTTTCAGCGGACAGTTTCAGCGAACAGTCCGCTGAACAAGGTTTTTCGGAAATTCCGAAAAACTGTCCGCTGAAACTTTGTTTCAGCGAACAGTCCCCTCGTGTGTAGGCTTGTTCGTCAAACTAAGTTCCGCGCATGCTCAGAAAGGATTTACACGCCGAAAGTTATAATGCAGTGTATAGGACGTTGTATTTTCCGTCCCGTCGTACGTGCCGTTCACGTCATCGCGCACGGTTTCAGCAAACTGTTCGTTCGTCGTGTGTGGGCAAGTCCGTCCATGCTAATTTTGAGCGGACTGTTTGCTGAAACTGTTTGACGGACAAAGTTGGGCGAACAGTCCCCGCGTGTGTACGCGGCCTTAATCCTGACCCTTCCGTGTCACAGCTCATACCTGCAGTCTACCACGAATTCCTGGAAATTTTCTATAAACAGAAAGCAGATGTCCTGCCACCTAACCCACCGTAAGACTGCCAATTGAAATTTATGAGGTGCTGAAATACCCTTTGGGTGCATCTTCCCTCTTTCCGAAGCAGAGCTTAAGGCTTTACGTCAGTACATCAATGACAACTTGGAACTTCATCCGGCCTTCCACATCCTCTGTGGGTGCTAGAATCTTTTTCGTGGAGAAGGATCATACCCTGCATCCCTGTGTCGATTACCGGGAATTAAATAAAATTACAGTTAAGAAGAGATACTATTTACCCCTGGTTTCCGAAACTATTCCAAAGCTTAAAAACATCCACTATCTTTACCAAGCTTTATCTGCGAGGTGCTTACAATATAGTGCGGATCCGCAAAGGGGGATGAGTGGAGAACAGCCTTTTGCACTAGGTTCGGACACTACAAATACCTCATTATGCCCTTTGGGTTATGTAATGCTCTGGACACATTTCAGCATTTCATTAATGATATTTTCAGAGACCTCCTTGACCTGTTCCTGATTGTATATCTAGATGACATCCTAATCTTCTCCCCCTCCATCGCAACACACCGTGAGCACGTTAAAAAAGTTCTTTGACTGTATACCCCTAGATATTTAATTGCTATTTCTAGCTATTTAAAGGGAAAAAAAATTGAAGACGTTCTTGGATTTTATTAGATAATGATATACTGTTTCTCACAAAAGTGAGTACACCCCTCACATTTATGTAAATACTTTATTAAATCTTTTTATGTGACAACACTGAAGAAATTACACTTTGCTACAATGTAAAGTAGTGAGTGTACAGCTTACATAACAGAGTAAATTTGCTGCCCTCTCAAAATAACTCAACACACACAGCCATTCATGTCTAAACTGCTGGCAACAAAAGTGAGTACACCCCTAAGTGAAAATGTCCAAATTGGGCCCAATTAATAATTTTCCCTCCCCAGTGTCATGCGACTCATTAGTGTTACAAGGTCTCATGTGTGAATAGGGAGCAGGTGTGTTAAATTTGGTGTTATCGCTCTCACTCTCTCATACTGGTCACTGGAAGCACCTCATGGCAAAAACTTCCTGAGGATCTGAAAAAAAGAATTGTTGCTCTACATAAAGATGGCCTAGGCTATAAGGAGGTTGCCAAGACCTGAAACTGAGCTGTAGCACACTGTCCAAGACCATACAGTGGTCAGGACAGGTTCCACTCAGAACAGGCCTCACCATGGTCAACCAAAGAAGTTGAGTGCACATGCTCAGCGTCATATCCAGAGGTTGTCTTTGGGAAATAGATGTATGAGTGCTGACAGCATTGCTGCAGAGGTTGGATAGGATAGAAAAGTCCTAGTAGATGATTCGGGGCGGCACAGTGGTATAGTGGTTAGCACTCTCACCTAGCAGTAAGAAGGGTCGCTGGTTTGAAACCCAACCATGACACTACCTGCCTGGAGTTTGCATTTTCTCCATGTGCCTGCATGGGTTTCCTCCGGGTACTCCGGTTTCCTCCCACAATCCAAAGGCATGCAGGTAGGTTAATTGGCTTCTGTTCAAAAAATAATAATTGGCCCTGGTATATGAATGGAATAAGGGACAATTGTAGACACTCACTTAGGTTGGACTGGTGTCTTTATTCAACCTTAGCAACTATGAAACTATGATAGGCTCAGCAATGGCATGCAGTGAGTACAAAGGGCAACAAAGCTAATAAAGGGTCTGGAGGATATTAGTTATGAGGAAAGGTTGCAAGCACTGAATTTATTCTCTCTGGAGAAGAGACCCTTGAGAGGGCATATGATTTCAATTTACAAATACCGTACTGGTAACTCCATAATAGGGATAAAACTTTTTTGCGGAAGGGAGATTAACAAGACTCATGCCACTCATTAAAATTAGAAGAAAAGAGGTTTAACCTTAAACTACGTAGAGGGTTCTTTACTATAAGCGCAGCAAGGATGTGGATGTGGAACAAGGCAATACTGACATATAATCACACACTTAGGTTGGATTTGATGGACTTGTGTCTTTTTTCAACCTCACCTACTATGTAACTATGTACTGAGACATACTGAAGCCAAGCCCCTTCCTTTGGAGACTGGGCTGCATGGCAGTATTCCAAACATAAACATAATAACGACCCCAAACACACCTCCAAGATGACCACTGCCTTGCTAAAGAAGGTGAGGGTAAAGGTGATGGACTGGCCAAGCATGTCTCCAGACCTAAACCCTATTGAGCATCTGTGGGGCATCCTCAAACGGAAGGTGGTGGAGCGCAAGGTCTCTAACATCCACCAGCTTCGTGATGTCGTCATGGAGGAGTGGAAGAGGGCAACCTGTGAAACTCTGGTGAACTCCATGCCCAAGAGGGTTAAGGCAGTGCTGGAAAAAAAATGGTGGCCACACAAAATATTGATACTTTTGGCCCACTTTAAACATTTTCACTTAGGGGTATACTCACTTTTGTTGCCAGCGGTTTAGACATTAATCGCTGTGTGTTGAGTTATTTTGAGGGGACAGCAAATTTACACTGTTATACAAGCTGTACACTCACTACTTTACATTGTAGCAAAGTGTAATCTCTTCAGTGTTGTCACATAAAAAGATTTAATAAAATATTTACAAAAATGTGAGGGGTGTACTCACCTTTGTGATATACTGTATTGAGCATCTCTGACTTATCGTAATTTACTTTAAAGTTGCCTACTTCCCCAAACCATTTGAGTTCCTATGTAAGATTTGGTAATGTTATTATCGGGTTAGTAACATATATTAAAAGGTTGTCCGCATATACTGACATCTTGTATTCCTTTCTTTTAACACAAATCCCCTGAATATCCATATTATTGTGAATAGCTGTAGTAAGATGTTGCATTATTAACACATATAAGAGGGGGGCAAGTATGCCATTTGTGCATATTTTTGCTTTAGGATTGGAATATAAAGCCATAATCTTGTGCAGCAGCCAGGGCTCCACCCCAAGCTATCTCAGAGTTTCTGCCAGAAAACACCATCCCATCCTACCGAATGCTTTCTCAGCGTCAACTGATATCAAGCATGTTGGGATGGCATTTTTCTGGGCATATTCCATTATTGTACATGTTTTTATTGTATCGTCCCTTGCCTCCCGATCTGTTATAAAACCAACTTGATCTAAATTAATATGTGTGGGAAAAATAGGTGGCAGTCTATTCGCAATAATTTTAGAGTATAGCTGCTATAGCAAAATATTAGTAAGAGAAATTGGTTGATAATTTCCGCATATTGTATGGTCCTTTTCGGGTTTAGGGATAAGTGAAATGTGTGCTTCCAAACTCTGTGGGGCAAAAGGTTGGGAGATGGATATAGAATTAAAAGTTTTCTAAGGATAGGGGTAAGTATCTCCTGGAATATCTTATAGAATCTAGGGGTATATCCGTCTGGGCCCGGGCTTTTGCCCAAGACCAGTGCAGACATAGCCTGTTGTATTTCCTTCAGTGAAAAGTCTCTTTCCAGTTCTACAGTTGTTTCTTTTGGAAGGGTGGGCAGTGCTGTTTCCCTTATATATTGACATATATCTTTTTCATTCTCTTCCCGGTCCTTACTATTTTGTTGTGTTGGTATATTATATAGCTTTGAATAATATGCATGAAACATCTTAGAAATTTCCACCGCATAATATGTCATTTCCCCAGATGCTTTTTGAATTTTAATTATGGAGGTTATGGATTGCCATTGTTTTAGGGTTTCTCGCTAATAGTTGTCCAGGCTTATTCCCGTGTTAGTAGAACAAAGCTCTATTTTTGTCCCTCGTGCCATGTACACATGAGCGGAATTTCCGACAGAAAAAAACGCTTGTGTGTACACAGCATCATACGCAAGGATTGTTCATTCAGTCTGCAGCTCAATGCATTTATCATTCAAACGCATTTTATCTTCTGCTCTGGGTTTTTGTTTATGTATATTTTCTAATATTGAAATTTCTTTTAATAACAGAGATATTTTAGACAAGTTATCTGCCTTCAATCTAGCCCCATGCTTAATGAACAAGCCTCGCAAAACACATTTAAATGTTTCCAATTGTAAGAGAATTGAGGTTGTATCTTGTTTCATGAATCTCTAAAATTCCTTTATCGCTTGACGAATATCAATTTCACATATTTTGTATTTAACCACTTGACCACTGGGCACTTAAACACCCTTAATAACAAGACCAATTTTCAGCTTTCGGTGCTCTCACATTTTGAATGACAATTAGTCATGCAACACTGGACCTATATGACATTTTTGTCCTTTTTTTCACACAAATAGAGCTTTCTTTTGGTGGTATTTAACCACTTCAACAGCCTAAGGACCAGAGGTCTTTTTACAATTTCGCACTGCACTGCTTTAACTGGTAATTAGGCGGTCATGCAATGTTGTACCCAAACGAAATTTGCGTCCTTTTCTTCCCAGAAATAGAGCTTTCTTTTGGTGGTATTTGATTGCCTCTGCGATTTTTATTTTTTGCGATATATATGGAAAAAGACCGAAAATTTTGAGGAAAAAATATATTTTCTACTTTTTGTTATAAGAAAAATCGAATAAACTCAATTTTAGTCATACATTTAGGGCAAAAGTATTCAGCCACATGTCTTTAGTAAAAAAATGTCAATAAGCATATATTTTTTGGTTTGCGCAAAAGTTATAGTGTCTACAAACTAGAGTACATTTTCTGGAATTTACACAGCTTTTAATTTATGACTGCCTATCTCATTTCTTGAGGTGCTAAAATGGCAGGGCAGTACAAACCCCCCCAAATGACCCCATTTTGGAAAGTAGACAACCCAAGGAAATTTCTGAGAGGCATGTTGAGCCCATTGAATATTTTCTTTTTTTGTCCCAAGTGATTGAATAATGACACAAAAAAAAAAAAAGTTTACAAAAAGTTGTTACTAAATGATATATTGCTCACACATGCCATAGTTATATGTGGAATTGCACCCCAAAATATATTCTGCTGCTTCTCCTGAGTACGGCGATACCACATATGTGGGACTTTTTGGGAGTCTAGCCGCGTACGGCCCCCCCGAAAACCAGTCACTGCCTTCAGGATTTCTAAGGGTGCAAATTTTTGATTTCACTCCTCACTACCTATCACAGTTTCGAAGGCCATAAAATGCCAAAATAACACAAACCCCCCCCCCCCCCAAATGACTCAATTTTGGAAAGTAGACACCCCAAGGAAATTGCTGAGGGGCATGTTGAGCCCATTGAATATTTTTTTTTGTCCCAAGTGATTGAATAATGACACAAAAAAAAAGGGGCATGTTGAGCCCATTGAATATTTTTTTTTTGTCCCAAGTGATTGAATAATGACACAAAAAAAAAAAAGTTTACAAAAAGTTGTCACTAAATGATATATTGCTCACACATGCCATAGTTATATGTGGAATTGCACCCCAAAATATATTCTGCTGCTTCTCCTGAGTACGGGGATACCACATATGTGGGACTTTTTGGGAGTCTAGCCGCGTACGTCACCCCGAAAACCAATCACTGCCTTCAGGGCTTCTAAGGGTGCAAATTTTTGATTTTACTCCTCACTACCTATCACAGTTTCGAAGGCCATAAAATGCCAAAATAACACAAACCCCCCCCAAATAACCCCATTTTGGAAAGTAGACACCCCAAGCTATTTACTGAGAGGCATGTTGAGTCCATGAAATATTTTATATTTTGCCACAAGTTGCAGGAATATTACAATTTTTATTTTTTTGCACAAAGTTGTCACTAAATGATATATTGCTCACATATGCTATGGGCATAAGTCAAATTACACCCCAAAATAAATTCTGCTGCTTCTCCCGAGTACGGGGATAGCACATGTGGGGGACTTTTTGGGAGCCTAGCCACGTACTGGACCCCGAAAACCAAGCACTGCCTTCCGGATTTAAATATAAAACGCTTCCAAAAAAAACTGTTAGCGATCGCAGGGATCAGGCCTGACTCTGCAAACGCTGCAGTTATGTGTTTAGTGTTTTGTAAGTGACAGTGATCGATCGATACTGCACTTGGGTGGGCTGGGCGGAGGGGCAAAACGCAGGTGCTAGCAGGTATCTGGGCTGATCCCGCTAACAATGCGTTTTTTTGGAACTCTAAACTGCTGGGGACGCTAGTATAGATCTGATCAGATCAGATATTGATCTGTTCAGATTCTATACCACTACGGGAGGTGTATGCTTTGCGCGTGGGTTTTAGCGGTATTGGCACTAACCTAGCGCTGCCTGGGGGCGACGCAGACCCTGACCCTAAAACCTAATTGATATCACCCGCCGGGTGATCAGGGGGTTAAACCTTTATTGGGTAATAAATGGTGGGTGCCCTGATGCTATAAAAAGCAAACTAACTAACCAGAGTCACCCGTAACACTTATACGATGATCACTGGTGAAAGGGTTAACTAGGGGCAATCAGGGGGTTCACATTTTTATTAGGTAGTATATGGGGGTCCCTGGCGCTATATAAAAACCTGACGGGGAACCTAAATAACTAACTGGCTAACCAGCGTCACCAGTGACACTTATACGGTGATCGCTGGTGAAAGGGTTAACTAGGGGCAATCAGGGGGTTAAAACCATTATTGGGTAGTATATCGGGGTACCTAGCGCTATCAAAACCTGGCGGTGAGCCTAAAAAAATAACTAGCTACCTAGCGACACTAATGCAGCGATCAGAAAAACGATCGCTTAGTGACACTGGCAAAAGGGGGTAAAAGGGTTAACTAGGGGCAATCAGGGGGTTAAAACCGTTATTGGGTAGTATATCGGGGTACCTAGTGCTATAAAAACCTGCCGGTGAACATAAAAAAATAACTAGCTACCTAGCGACACTAATGCAGTGATCAGAAAAATGATCGCTTAGTGACACTGGCAAAAGGGGGTGAAAGGGTTAACTAGGGGCAATCAGGGGGTTAAAACCCTTATTGAGTAGTATATCGGGGTGCCTAGCGCTATAAAAACCTGGCAGTGAACCTAAAAAAATAACTAGCTACCTAGCGACACTAGCGACACTAATGCAGCGATCAGAAAAATCGGGGGGGGGGGGGGGTTTGTGTGCCTGTGTGTTAGTTAGTGTCAGTGTAGTGTTTGGTGCAGACTTACTTTGTCCTCTCCTCAAAGTCCGGTCAATAAGACCGCCCCGAGGAGAATGACATCACTTCCTCCATGCCTGTGTATACAATACACAGTGGGAGGAAGCTTCTCATTCGCCAGGAGCGATCAAGAGGGGATGGCCAGAAACCAACGGCCATCCCCTCATCCCTGATCGCTCCTGAAGCGAACCGGACCGCCGCATCCAGCGGGAGGGGGTCCGATCGGACGTGCTTGTGCCTGTACATGCCATTGTGATGACGTACAATGCGGTCGTTAAGTGGTTAATCACCGCTCGGTCTTTTATTTTTTGTGCTATAAAAGAAAAAAGACCGAAAATTCTGTAAAAAAATGAATTTTTCTTTGTTTCTGTTATAAAATTTAGCAGATTAGTAATTTTTTCTTCATAAATTTTGGCCAAAATTTATACTACTACATATCTTTGATAAAAATAAGTACAAATTGGTGGATATTATTTGGTCTTTGTGAAATTTATAGAGTCCACAATCTATGGTGCCAATATCTGAAAATTGATCACACCTGAAGTACTGACGGCCTATTTCAATTCTTGAGACCCTAACATGCCAGAAAAGTACAAATACCCCCCCAAATGACCCCTTTTTGAAAGAAGACATTCCAATGTATTTAGTAAGAGGCATGATGAGTTTTTTTAAGTCATTTTTTCCCACAATTCTTTGCAAAATCAAGATTTTTTTTTTCTTTTTTTTTTTTTCTTCACAAAATTGTCATATTATCAGTTTATTTCTCACACACAGCATATGCATACCACAAATTACACCCCAAAACACATTCTGCTATTACTCCCGAGTACGGTTATACCACATGTTTGAGACTTTTACACAGTGTGGCCACATACAGAGGCCCAACATGCAGGGAGTGGCATCAGGCGTTCTGGAGCACCCAGGACAATTCTGACATTTCTCTCCTACATGTAAAAATCATCATTTATTTGCTAAAAAATTACATAGAATCCCAAAACATTATATATGTTTTTTTAGCAAACACCCTGGAGAATACCATGGTGGTCATTTTATCTCACACGGTATTTGCGCAGACATTTTTCGAATGCTTTTTTTTGTGCTTAAAAAAAAAACTCAGTAAAGTTAGCCCAATTTTTGCATAATGTGAAAGATGAAGTTATGCTGAGTAAATAGATACCTAACATGTCACTCTTCAAAATTGCACACGCTCGTGGAGTGGCGCCAAATGTCGCTACTTAAAAATCCCCATAGGCGACGCTTTAAATTCTTTTTACTGGTTATATGTTTTGAGTTACAAAGGAGGTCTAGGGCTAGAATTATTGCTCTCGCTCTAACGTTCGCAGTGATACCTCACATGTGTGGTTTGAACACCGTTTTCATATGTGGGCGGGACTTACATATGCGTTCGCTTCTGCATGCGAGCACATGGGAACAGGGGCGCTTTAAAAAAAAAAAATGTATTGTTCATTTTACTTTATTTATTTTAGTTTGACATTTTTTTCCCCAAAAATACATTTTTTGATCACTTTTATTCCTATTACAAGGAATGTAAACATCCCTTGTAATAGGAATATGGCATGACAGGTCCTCTTTACAATGAGATATGGGGTCAATAAGATCCTACATCTCACCTCTAGGCTGGAAAGCCTGAAATAAAAAAACAAAAAAAGATTCTGGCTTTGATCGTATTGGCGAGTCGGTAGAAGCACTGGTTGGGTATCTCCGAGTATGGCAATTTATGGGATGGGTATTGCAGAGTATTGGCAGGGTATTGCAGAGTATTGGCTGGAATTTTACTGCAGAGTATTGGCGGGTACTGCAGAGTATTGGAGAGTAGTGCAGAGTATTAGCTGGTATTGCAGAGTATTGGCGGGTATTGCAGAGTATTTGCGGGTATTGCAGAGTATTGCAGAGTATTTGCAGGTATTGCAGAGTATTGCAGAGTATTTGCGGGTATTGCAGAGTATTTGTGGGTATTTGCGGGTATTGCAGAGTATTTTCGGGTATTGCAGAGTATTGCAGAGTATTTGTGGGTATTGCAGAGTATTTGCGGGTATTGCAGAGTATTTGCTGGTACTGCAGAGTATTGCAGGGAATTGCAGAGTAATGGCAGGGAATTGAGGGGTTAAATTTCGGTGAGCAGCGATGTGGGCACTGCATATGCAGCCCACAGCGCTGCTGACACCGATCTCTTCCCCCTCCGCTGTACTGATCGGTACAGAGAGGGGGAGGGAGGAACCGGCGTCATAACATTTGACGGAGCGATCACGTGGTAAACGGCCACGATGAGCGGCCGTTTACCGTGATCCGTGATGGGGGCGCATGAGTGCGGAATTCTGGGAGGACGTCATATGACGGCCTCCCAGAGTTAAACAACCACCCTGTAGCCGTCATTCGGCTATGGGCTGGTTGTTAAGTGGTTAAGCAAGTTGTTGTTCAGTCTCCATAACCATTGTGGTCTCCTTTAGTCAGATACCGTCAGTTCCATATATATCGAAGTGTGATCCGACCACAGCAAACTACCAATATCAGATGTAAGGGTCGTCAGTCCTGTTTGGCTAATAAAGAAATAATCTATTCTATGATATGTTTTATGTATAGTCGAGTAATATGAGTAGTTTTTCTCTATCTGATGTTGGACCCTCAATAAGTCAACAATCCGATATTTTTCAAGTCATTTTTTTAATTCTTTTAGTTGACTATTAGCTTTATGTGAACGGGTAGCTGTTGTATCTAATTTAAAATCCATTACAAAATTAAAGTCTCCTCCATTAATTACTGTTCCTTCTACTCTTTCCATTATTTCCGTTAGAGGCTGTATTCCACTGATCATAATTACACAAATATAAATTAATAATTGAGACATTTTTTCAGTATAATAAGATCTTTATAATCAAAGATCTACCATCTCCCCCCTTCCACCTTTGTAAAATCTGGTGGGGTAGATTTTTATGAATTGCAATAGAGACTCCACGGGATTTAGAATATGGAAATGTATCATGGATCCATGTTGGATAATGCTTATTACGTATATCAGGAATGTGGTCAGACCAAAAATGTATTTTCTGGAAAAGAATAATACCAATATTTTGTTTATGAAGAGAGTTTAAAATGTGCATTCTTTTAGAGGGAGAATTAAGGCCTCTAGCATTAAATTAACAAATTTTAACCATGCCCACACAAACAAACAAAAAAAAAAAGGAGAAATTAAATAAATTAAAAATTACTACACAGCACACGTACAATTATACACACAAATCCAAACTAAATGATTTAATCTAAGTGTATCTTTCACTTGTAAGGTCCCTACTGTAGGGGTTTGGCAGCTGCCGCCACAAGACCCGTGGCACATCCATATCTAGCACTCCATATATTTATAAATTTACTTAGACAGCAGAGCAATCGTTCCTTTACATACTTCTCCTATTGTTTATTATTCTATTCTTTTCACTATCTGCCTCTCCTTTGCTTCATCCATCCAACCTTGTCTAACAGTGTCTTCTGGTACTTCCCTAGCGAGCAGGGTGAACCCGGGGGTTGTGACCTGCGGTTAGCATGCAGCTAAGCCCAAACCCTCATGAGGGGGTCCCTGGCGGAATACCGGTTGGCCCTTAGAATCCACGCCCTGTGCGATCCCATGTCACCTGCTCGCCTGTGGGCTCACTGTAAGTAGTACCGTGACAGTTTGCTCAAGCCATGAGCGCCTCTGAGAATCGGCCACTCACCGAGGATCAAATGTAACATCTAGTTCAGAGACTTAACTCCCAGCAAGCTAATCAAGAGCAAATAAAGCTGGTTCTTCAGGATCTTGCCTCCTGCCAGGATCGTCTGCAACTCGCTGCAATTTCAGCTCCTCCCGTTCCTGCTCCTGCTTCAGTTGCTCCCATCTTACCTGCTACACCTGGCAATCCCTGCCTGGATCTGCCGTCGCCACCTCGTTTTTCTGGCGATCCTAAGGCTTGTCGGGGCTTCATTAATCAGCATTACATCCACTTTGAACTTTCCAGCCACCATTTTCCAACTGATCGCAACAAAGTTGTATATATCATCTCTCTCTGATGATGCTCTAGCTTGGACCTCTCCACTCTGGGAGTCACACGATTCTATCACCTCCATCTCCTTTTGGATGCATTCCGAAAAACTTTTGATGAGCCCGGCAGAGTGTCTTCGGCTGCTGGGGCCCTCCTTCGTCTTCGTGAGCAAGGAAAGACAGTCAGCCAATACGCAGTTCAATTCCGTACATTGGCCGCTGAACTCGAATGGAATAATTAGGACCTTACTGCTACCTTCTGGCAAGGCCTATCTGACCGTGTCAAGGATGAACTCACTGGACTCCCCATTCCTACCACATTGGATGACTTAATCGCATTGAGCATTCAAATAGACATTCGCTTCCAGGAGCGGGCCCTGGAGAAATCCAGATCCAGTCATCCCCCTGCTGGCCATCCAGCACAGGCAAGTCCAAAGACTAGTGCAATCCTCTCTGTCTTCAACCTCTCACACGTTGGAAGAACCTATGCAGCTTGGGCGAACCCGCCTCACTCCAGAGGAATGCACCCGACGCATGAGATTGGGCTTGTGCCTTTACTGTGGCGATAAAGGACATCTTTTGAACTCCTGTCCAGTTTGTCTGGGAATCTCCAGGGTCTAGGTCACTCGGAGGGAGGTGATCTGGACCGATCCGTTAATTTTGTCCGCTTCCCTCGTTTCACCCTTCCCGTGGATATCCACTGGGCTCAAAATGTCTATCAACTCTCTGCATACGTGGACTCTGATGCTGCCAGGAATTTCATTGAACACTCTTTAGCTTCCGAGTTGGGCATCTCCTTTGTTGCCTTGGCTATACCCCTCTCCATGACCGCAGTAGACGGCTCTTTCTTGCCTATGAGTCCCATCGTTTAAAACCCCTCCTATAGAGTTACGCATTGGGGTTTTGTATGGTGAGGAGATCTCTTTCCTAATTTTGCCTAAATCCTACAGTCCCATCATCCTGGGCCTTCCATGGTTGCAGAAACGCTCCCCGCATCTTGACTGGAATTCTGAATAAGTGTTGGCTTGGGATCCTCCATGTCAGCAACAATGTATTTCCAAGGTGCTACCTCCTTCTTCCATTCCTCTTGCTGAGACCTCCACAGCTCCCATGTTGCCTGCCGAATATCAGTCATTCCAAGATGTTTTCTGCAAAAATTCCGCTGATCACCTTCCTCCTCACAGAGACTTTGACTGCTCCATTGATCTTTTACCTGGAACCTCTGCACGCCGAGGTGGAGTCTACCTTCTATCTATCCCCGAGACACAAGCCATGTCTGAATACATTCGGGAAAACCTGCAAAAGGGTTTCATCAGGAAATCTAACTCACATGTCAGAGCCGGGTTCTTCTTTGTAGCAAAAAAAGATGGTTCACTCCATCCATGCATTGACTACAGGGGTCTTAACGCCATCACCGTGAAGAACCGATACCCTCTTCCTTTAATTTCAGAACACTTGACAGACTGCGAGGTTCTCATGTTTTTACTAAACTGGATCTTAGAGGGGCCTACAATTTAATAAGAATCCGGGAAGGAGACGAATGGATGACCGCCTTTAACACCAGGGATGGACATTATGAGTATCTTGTGATGCCCTTTGGCTTATGCAATGCCCCAGCAGTCTTCCAAAATTTTGTTAATGAGATCTTTCACAATCTTCTGTATGTCTGTGTTATTGTATATCTACATGATTATTTTCTCACCAGACTTACTTACCCATCGTCTTCATGTGAAAACTGTGCTACAGCGTCTATGGGGCAATTGTCTATAGGCAAAATTGGAGAAATGTCTATTTGAACAAACACAAGTTCCAAACACAAGATTACATAATCTCATCACAAGGCCTCCTCATGGACCCAGCCAAACATCGGGCCATCTCCGAGTGGCCCCAGCCCTCTGGTCTTAAAGCCCCCCCATGCTTTTTGGACTTCACCAATTACTATCGCCAATTCTTTCATAACTACTCCACCTTGGTGGCACCTATTACATCTCTCACCCGCAAAGTTGTCAATGCTCGGCTCTGGTCCCCTGAAGCCATTGATGCTTTCCGCAAACTCAAGGCAGCCTTTCTCTCCGCCCCAATTATTCTACGTCCAGACATTACTAAACCCTTTTCTTTGAAGGTAGATGCCTCTTCTGTAGGAGTCGGTGCCATCCTACTCCAAGCTCATCAGGACAAGTCTCAGCCTTGCGGATTCTTTTCCAAGAAGTTTTCTGATGCGGAGAAGAACTATACCATTGGGGACCATGAGCTACTCGCTATTAAACTAGCTCTTCAAGAATGGTGACATCTTCTAGAGATTTCTCCCCATTGTATTACCATCTATACTGATCATAAAAATCTGCAGTATTTACAATCACCACCAAGATGACTGGGTGGACCTTTTGCCCTGGGCAGAGTTTGCCTTAAACCATCACTCCAATGTCAGTTCTGGAAAATCTCCTTTCTTCACTGTTTACGGGCAGCATCCATCTGTTCCCTTTCCTGTTACCATTTCTCCTCTTGTACCAGCAGCTGCTGAGACCAAAGGGTCCTTCAACTCAATCTGGAAAGAAGTGTCTAGTCTCTGGGAATCTTCATCTAGCTGCTTCCAGGCATAAAACAGCAACAGATCGTCATCGCTGTCTGGCTCCTAAGTTCCTGCCTGGCGATAGAGTTTGGCTCTCTACCAAGCACATCCGACTCCGGGTGCCGTCAATGATATTTGCCCCTTGCTTCATTGGTCCATTTCCTATTCTCCATTAGATCAATCCAGTTGCTTTCAAGCTCCGTCTGACCTCTCATCTCAGGATACCCAATGCCTTCCATGTCTCCCTGCTCAGGCCACTGGTTCTCAATCGCTTCTCTTGCCCTTCTTCTCACCCCACTCCTGTGGCTGATACCTCGGATCAGTATGAGATTAAAGAAATATTGAACATCAAGTGCTCCTGGGGGAGGCTACTCTATCTCATTGATTGGAAGGGCTATGGTCCGGAGGAAAGGTCTTGGGTTCCTGCCACCGATGTCTCAGCCCCACGTTTGGTGACCAGATTCCATCGTAAATTTCCCTCCAAGCCAGCCCCCAGACATGTAGGGGGACCTCATAAGAATGGGGGGGAGGGTACTGTCACAGATCAGCTGATCTGTGTCTCCCCTTTACTGCTGTAGGTCGGCTGGTACCTGTTGTTCCACTAGCTGGTGTTCAGCTCTGTGCACGCTGCAGCTATGGGTGTCACTGGCTCTCACCTGTTGCCTAATATATGATTTCTTCCTGCTACTTTCTGTCCAGCCCCTCTTGTGCTTCTCTATTTAAATCTCTTTCAAACCAGCTACTGATTGCTTGAGCAACAATTGTTTCTGAGCTCCCTTTGTGTAACCTGTTTTACCTGACCTCTCACGAACTGATCTCATGTGTACCGACCTGGCTTGTTCTGATTACGTTGTCTGCAGCCCGCCCCGACCTTGGCTCACTATCCGGCTCTCCTTTGCTTCATCCATCCAACCTTGTCTAACAGTGTCTTCTGGTACTTCCCTAGCGAGCAGGGTGATCCCAGGGGTCGTGACCTGGGGTCAGCATGCAGCTAAGCCCAAACCCTTGTGAGGGGGTCCCTGGTGGAATACCGGTTGGCTCTTAGAATCCACGCCCTGGGGGATCCGGTGTCACCTGCTCGCCGTGACAGAGAAGAGGGAAAAGGAAAAACAAGAGAGAAAGAGGGGAGAACAAACAAACAGAAAAAACTCCCCAGGGAGCCCCCTATCCTGCAACTTTACCCACTACTTGTGACCCCTGTTTTGGCTTCTAGTGCAATGTGAATTTTTGTGAATTACTTTGCCCCTTCCTGTTTCTTGATACCTGTGTATCTAACTATTATAGCCAGGGCAGACAGAGTGTCCTCCCCGTCGACACCCCACTCGCGAATCTCTTCTGCAGAGCCCTCTCTGCCAACTATACCATGTAGTCGAATTGGGGCCCTCTCTCCCTCTGTCCCTGTTCTACTGACCAACAAATAATTTCACTGGAACAAATTGGGAATTAGTAGTGTGTAAAAAGGGGGGGGGGTGGATTTAGGAGGGATAGTGGGTAGAAAGGAGGGCAGGAAAACAAAAAATGCTCTTCTCTAACTTACACTATTCATTGTATATTTCTTCTCAATAATGTTGTTAAGCTTATTATTTGAAACTCAATTAAAACATGAGAATTAAAAAAAAAAACTATTATAGCTTGTGTGTGTATTTACAACTGAGTAGTGCAATGCATTTGTTCCAGTATTCTCAGTGCCAATCTTGTAAAGTATGAATGTCTCATAATACTTGTAACATGTGATTATATAACACATAACCTTGTGTCAAAACATGTAATATGTCTATATTGTTCCTATATAACTTGCAAGTGTCTAGCTCCTTGTATGTGTGTCCCCAAAAATGTTTTATTTTATTTTAAATACAAATAAACCCCCCCTCCACCATCTCACCCCCCTCCCGCTCCCACCCCTCTCTCCCCTGTCATCCCCCAGAATGTTGTTGTTTTCCAATCTCTTCATAATGTTCTTTCCATATGGTTACTGTACGGATCTCTGATCCCCTCCCCTAAGTCTAGACATAGGCTCCACATATGTTTTGGACCATTGTGGTAATTCTATTTCAGGGAGTTGAAAAGTTTTCAAAAATCTAGGCAGGTCTTCTATATCTCGAAATGTAGCCATTAAGCCATTGTGTTGCACCTGGAGTTGAAATGGAAATCTCCATCTGTATTGAATATCTCTCTTTTGAAGAAGCTCCAGTGCTTTTCTTAATACCAGTGCATGTCTAGAAAGGTCTTGAAACAATATTATTTGTGTTTCCTCAAAATCTATGGTTTTATTTAGCAGCCAACATCATTTTTTCTTTTATGTAGTTAAAAGTATCTAATTAAGTAATGTATCCTACAGATTACATCTCTTGGTCTCGTGGGATCTATTTTTCTGAGCCCCGCTGTTCTATGGGCCCGATCGAATATTATCTCTGTTGTAGAGGGTTTTGTAGTAAGATGTTAAAAAATGCCCCATAGTGTTGATATTAGATCCTCTAAGCTTATTGTTTCTGGTAGACCTCTAATCCTAATATTTTTTCTTCGATTTCTATTTTATAGCTTTACCATTTTTTGTTTCATAGCTGTTAACCTAGTGTGTATTATGTCCATTTTCTCTTGAGTATTTTGCACAGATACTTTGAGTTCTTGTAATTCTGTTTTATATGAGGTTTCTAGCCTATACACATATCTGTCCATATCCTCCCTGGAGGGTAGAGAGCAAATATATGCCTTCATGTCCCAACTCCCTTTTACTGTTGGATTTGTTTCTGCTGCTGATATATTAATTGGTGAGCTGTTACTAAGTTGTCCCATCTCTTCCTCCGATGTTCCTGAGGTTGTGGATGACTCTATTATGTTAGATAATCCTTGTGGTGGTTGTAGTTGTTGAAAGAATTACTTTATGTCTGCTGTTTGAGTTGATTGTGCCCCTGTATTGCTTTTACTTGCTCCATTTGCTGTACCTTTTTTATCTTTGTTTTCTTTTTAGATTGGGGAGTTTTCGCTTTTTTAGGTGCCATATTTCCCCCTGATCACCACAATCTTATACCTAATACCAATAGTTTTTACGGTTCAATATGCTGTTTATATTTTCACTCACCCAATCTTCAGGGGCTCAAACTTCTGTAGTTTACAGGATATCCAGAGTGCTCAGTTCATGATGCTCTCCAGGCTAGATTCCATCCTTTGCCACGAGGTGGCCCAATGTCACCAACAGTCTTCCTGGGGCCCTCTGACACCTTTCCACACTCCTGCCAAGAGTCCTCCTACTGGTTCCTGGTCCCACTGCAGGGCGGCTTACTGTTGTCTAGCATCACCATGAGTCTCTCTGGAGATATCCGAGCTTTGGCCAATTCTCAGAATGAGGCTTGTCCTCCAATGAACTTTTCCAATGGCAAGGCGGCTCCAGACCCACGTCGAGAGCTCGCCCCACTGACCTAACCAAAAGAGCCGTCTCAGTCCTTCCGCCTCATTCCCAGTTTCACAGTCACAGTTTCATTCTCCAGTCCTAGGTTGGTACAGGTTCTAGACGAGACTACATGTTTATTCAGCAGTAAAATCAGATGAGTTGTATAAGTTTAGTTTAAGTCTGTTCTTTCAAAAGAACAAGCTCTCCAGCAGAATGTATCAGTTATAGAGATCAGACAAACCTTTTAACATTAGCAAGGGTACTTATAAAGATTAGCTTTTATCTATTTATCCCAAAAAGAAAAAAAATATTTGCTGCTTATAAAGCTGGCGTTTGGCTTCAATTTGTTGGTGTATTTAAATCTGCTAGTCCATCTAAAACTCCCCTCCTCCCCAAACTGACCATACTGCTGTCCAAAGGTGCCCCCTGACAGTGTAATGCCCTGTACACACAATAGTATTTTCCGACAACAAAATCCATAGTTTTTTCCGACGGATGTTGGTTCAAACTTGTCTTGCATACACACGGTCACACAAATCTTGTCTGAAATTCCGAACGTCAAGAATGTGGTAATGTACAACATGAGCCGAGAAAAATGAAGTTCAATAGCCAGTGCAGCTCTTCTGCTTGATTCTGAGCATGCGTGGAATTTTGTGCGTCAGAATTGTGTACACGCGATCGGAATTTCCGACAACGGATTTTGTTCCAGATCTCAAATTTTGTGTGTCGGATATTATGATGGAAAATTTCCGATGAAGCCTACACATGGTCAGAATTTCCAACAACAAGCTCCTATCAAACAGTTTCCATCAGAAAATCCATCTGTGTGTACGGGGCATAAGCGTGTTATGCCGCGTACACACAACCAGTTTTCCCTTCAGAATAAACTCTGAAGGTTTTTCCAACGGAGTTCCGACAGAGTTCCTCTGAAACTGTAGAGTGTACACGCGATCATACCAAAGTCTGATTGTTAAGAATGCGGTGACGTACAGCGCGTACGACGGGACTAGAAAAAGGAAATTCCAGACCCAGTGCGCCACCCTTTGGG
The DNA here is from genome assembly GCF_037356315.1 of Lithobates pipiens. NCBI lineage: Eukaryota > Metazoa > Chordata > Amphibia > Anura > Ranidae > Lithobates > Lithobates pipiens. The sequence goes on from NW_027507784.1 coordinate 252,334,979, forward strand.
CTCCTTCTGTTAGTAGAAGTTTGGTTAGAGATGATTCAAGCTTTTCAGATTCCAGCTTATTCCAATCGTTTTACTGCTGTTCAGTTTGTGGGTTAGGCATTGCTGTTCTTCAGTGCGTTCGGTTAAGTTTGTACTGACCAGCCGACCATTTTGAAACCATGGTGTGGGTACGTACTCATTGCAGAGTTCGTGCTGTGTGGGGGCTTGGTGTTGGGGTTCATACTTTGACCCGAGCCCAGTCCATGAACAGGGCGAAGAGGAGTTCATGGACCAAGAATTGGTCACTCCAGCGTGACCAATTCTCACACATTCATTTGCTTCGTGAGAGTCAGGAGAATAATCCTAATGATTTTAGGATTTATCTCAGGATGATGGACCCCGTTTTTCACTGTCTGTTGGCTTTGCTCACCCCTTATGTCAGCAGGCAGAATACCTGCATGCGGCAAGCCATCACTCCGGAGCAGAGGCTTGTGGCCACCTTGCGGTACTTGGCGACTGGGAGAAGCCTACAGGGCCACAAATTCTTAACAAGCATCTCCCCCCAGGCTCTGGGGATCATTATTCCAGAGACCTGTTCTGCCATCATACAGGTCCTGCAGAAGGACTATATTAGGGTCAATTTTATCCCTTAACATCACATTATATGTATTTAATGTTTGCTAATGTATTGTATTTATTTCATAATTCCCTAATTACCAAGATTGGAATATGCTGTGAATGTCCCCTTTATCCTCATGCATGCTGGAAGATTTTAATGTTCCTTTTTTGGCCTACATGCATATTTGCCTTCACTAACTTCCCCAGCACGCTATGTCCAAATGTTATGTATGTCCTTAAATTCAGGCAGAGTGCTGAAGGCTTTTTTTTTGCTCCCAAAATCACCTCAAACTCCCCCCCCCCCCCCATACAATTTTATCAAAGGGCCATGAGGGTGAGGAATCTGATAATTGGGCTTTATATTTTTGTCTTTAAATACTCCTTAAAATAAATGTTATACTGATGTTGGCCAATAATGATTGTGACTAATCTGCTTTCAATATTATGTGTAAAAGTACTTATATTTTTTTTCTTGTTTGACTCCTCAGTTTCCTTCAACACCACAGGAATGGCAGACTGTGGCCTCCCATTTTGCTGACCATTGGGACTTTACCAACTGTGGAGGGGCTATAGATGGGAAGCATGTCCACATTGTGCCACCACCCCATTCAGAGTCTTACTATTATAACTATAAGGGGTTTAATAGTGTAGTGTTAATTAGTAGTGGTGTCGGCACAATATGAGTTCCTCTATGTGGACATGGGGAAGAATGGCCGGATGTTGGATGGAGGAGTCTTTGCCCAGATGGAGTTTTACCAGCATCTCCGGACTGGTGGCCTGGCATTGCCACCTAATGCGGATAACGTGTAAGGACTCCCCTTCGTCTTTATTGTAGATGAAGCCTTCGGTCTGGGTGAGCACCTAATGAGGCCATTTCCCCAAAGGACCCTCACTCTGGCTAGCCAGAGCGAGAAGAGTCATTGAGAATACCATCGGGATAATGACCAGCCGGTTCCACCTGTTTCTGACAGCAATCCATATGGCGGAATACAAAATCAACTATATCATCCTGTGCTGCTGCATCCTGCACAATTATTTAAGAAAAAATTCACAGAATTATATTGCCTCAGCTGTGCCTAAGGCTGGACTTATTACTTATTACTAATTCCCTGATGGGCCTGGATACTGGCCGTACTGACTTGGCTCCCCAAATCGCCCGTGAAGTTAGGAAAAAATATGTTCATTATTTTACGGGTAGGGGGGCCATTGCAATGCCAGACAATGTCTAATTTTTATTAATAAAAAAATGATCAGATAAAATCTAGAAATTTCTTTATTGCTTGCTTTTCTTTTTGGCTGTCTCCTAGGTTCTCCTAGTGCACTTGTAATGCCAAGTGGATTTTCCTTTAGTAAATAAGCCCCATTGTCACTGTAAACACAAAATTACTTACAAAACTGGTATTGAGCATTGAAAGACGAAGCCACACATTGTTGTTTCTCATAATTTTTACTCTGTGCACATTCACATGTGCATTTAGAATATTTTTTTTTAAATATATATATTTTTTCTAAATATATATATATATTTTTACAAACAGGCATGTTTTAAAACATAACATACACAACTCTGGAACTTACAAAGTTCAACGTATAAAAACTGAAGGCAAAATCAGGCAGTATAGTGTCAAAAATGTCTTGATTGCATTCATCAGATGGGTTGATGTCACCCCTTTAAAAGCCAAATTTTGAAGATGCACACAAATTGGGAGTCCAAATGGGTAATGTCAACATGTGCTACCTTCCATCATGGGAGATCAATGGACATGTTTTGGGGGTGCAACCCCTTCCTCTCACCTACTAGAGTTACGAGGAAGGGGTTGCACTCACAAAACACATACATTGAGATCCCCTGATGGCAGATAGCACATGTTGACACACCATGTGCATCTTCAAAATTTGGCTTTTAAAATGTAGAAAAAAACGATTTTTTTGGGGGAGTCCAACAAATGGGAAAATGGATGTGATTTGCCAAAAATTTAGATTCTCCCCAACACATTTATCATGTTCTTCATTTGTTGCTCCATGACATTCAGTTTATTTAGACTATTGTCGATTTCCCCATTCCACAGCACGATGTCGTGGATGAGCCTTTGGGCCCTGGCCCTAGTGAAAGGTTCAACTTCCTGTTCCACAACCAGCACATCACCTACAAATTGGTTAAAAAACATGTATTTAGAAATATGCAGGCATACATAGATCACCTAAATCTGGGGCGTCAGACTTGGCTTGGGCTGATTTCCCAATCTTGCTGGTGATGTGGGGGGTCCCTGGTGTCCTCTGAGTGGTGTCCTCTGAGTCTTTTCTCCCCTATAAGAATGAAACAAAAGGTATACTTAGCACACAGATATTTGAGTCCAGAAATAGGAATATGAAACATTGCTTGGAAGTGGTGTAAAATTGTCTGTTTGGGCAGAGATCCAAGTTGAAGACATAATTAATTCCCTTTTAACCAAGCTGGAATACTTACCATTTTTGGCCATTTTCATAGATGGAAACACCCCAAGTATCCACTGGAGCACCTGTGTAGGTGATCCTAAAAGATGTGCTCTGGTGTCCCACACTAGTGCTCCTGAGTCCATATGTGTAAACAGCTGCTGAGTGTCCTCTCCTTTCATTCCACTGAATGAAGTTTGCAATTCATTCTAGTTTCAAAGACATCTAGGCAACAATGTCCTAAACTTCTTTTAAGACAAATTAGCATGACCAAAATGTATTTAACCCTGTATCAGCTAAAAACATTGCATTTATTTGCAAACAAACAATGTTTCCTAAGAACAATTATTGTGCCCACGAACATGAAAGTAGCCATTTAAAACTGTACAACAGTAAAGAAAAGCACACGGAGCAGCATGCAAGTTAATAATCATAATATGAACACACAAGTACTTCTTTTTTTAAAGCATTTTCTTTATTCTTCTATACTGATCTGGCTCCCTAAGTTTAAGGTCAGACCAGCGTTTCCTTAATTGGTGTTTGGAGTGTTGTACCCCAAATTTCTGCCGCAGAGTCTTCACAACTTCTGTCATGATCTTGGCCTTGCGCAAATTAGGCTGGGTGTATGGACCATGTTTCCCATCATAATCGTTCCTCCACAAGATGTCCACCATCTCCACCATTTCTTCAAGGGCCATATTGGAGGCCTTAAATCTCCTCCTCCGGGATCGTATCTTTTCGAGCCCTGGGCTTTCCTCTTCGTTACTGGAATAATTTCCAACCACCTGCTGTGTCTCTGCCATGTTGCTCCTACTGCGCACCGAAGAGATAAGGGGCAGGGAATATTTGAGAAAAAGAACGTCAGGGGCGGGCGACACAGGCGGAGTTTCACGCATGCGCAGTGTATATCAAGCTAACACGCATGTGTCGTATGTACGATCTAGGATGAACAGAAGTGGCGAGCGTGCTAAACAAAGATAACATTTTAACTTGGCCCATCACAGTGGCCTATACTGCGTCAAGATTGAGGCCTATATTGGGATAAGATAATGAAAGTTTAGGCTGACATTACAGTTTTTGTCTTGCGTATTGTCTTACAGCAAAGATGAATCACTTTAAGGACCCAGAATTCATGGGCTACTTTTGCTGATAGTTGTCCCTCATTCCCATCTCAAAAAGTTGGGAGGAATGCTCATAGCAGGTATTTTTATTTGATGGAATAGTCCTGTAAACTATAGCTTCCCAAGGACACACTGTAAAAATACTGTTTTACTTTGGCTGAAAGGGCCAGGGGGATTTAAAAAATGATTTCTGCAAAAAAGAGAAGCATAAGGGTATGGGCATCAATATGCATACCAAATTTCAGATGACTAAAATAATTAATATTGTTTTTCTAGCTTAGTAGGAGAGCAGACCACTCTGTCCTGAAACAGATGGCTTCACAGCCATTTACTGTTAAAGGCAGGGGGGTTTATATACAATCATAGTGAAATGCATACCTTATCTTTCATTACTCAATCCTTCAAAGGGGTATGGTGGTCAACAATAGAATGCCAATGACTGGCAACTCCTTATTAACCAAAGAAATGGCTTTCCTACTCTGCCCTACTTAACTGAGTAACAGCAGCATAAACGCTCTACAAATCCAGCAATCCTCCAGGCTATTTCTCTCTGCTGTCAGGGCTGGTGTGACCCTGCCACTGGTATAGTTACCTTTTACAATGAGGAAATAAAGACACGGGAGTGCATTTACTCATTTTCTACCCCTGAAGATTCTTAATTAAGGTAGAACCAAAGACTCTTCCTTTAATGTATCAAGATGGAAATGCGGCGGAACAAGTCCATTTATTTATGTCTAAAATTACCCTCATAAATGGACTCATGCACTCCTGCTTCCAGAGAGATCTGCTCATGGAGGGGGTAATTCAGCAGCATTTTCTGCAGGGACAATTCCTATGACCACTACAGCTTCACACTAATTGTGGGGGTGTGCAAGTTATCGTGTGCAAGTTATCGTGGTTCAAAGATTGAAAGTATAGCATACTGGTGTAGCACCCTCTCGTGTACAAAGATATTAGGAAAATTTAGCAGACTCACAGTATGCACACTGGTTTACTGTAAGGCTGCTTTCACACTGAGGTGCTTTACAGGCGCTAAAAAATAGCACCTGTAAAGAGCCTCTCCTCTCACTCCAGTGTGAAAGCCCGAGTGCTTTCACACTGGAGCGGTGTGCTGGCAGGATGCTCCAAAAAGTCCTGCAAGCAGCATCTTTGAGGTGCTGTAGGAGCGGTGTATACATCGCTCCTACAGCACCTCTACCCATCGAAATGAATGGGCAGTGCCGTTTTTCGTCCGTTAGTGGGGCTAAAAGTATCCCGGTAGCAGCCAAAAATGGGAGCAAAAACTAAGGTAAAGCGCCGCTAAAAATAGTGGTGCTTTACTGCCGATGCCCCCAACGTCCCAGTGTGAAAGTGCTCTAAACGCTGTTTCGTCTGGCAGGAGAAATTCAGCATTACAAACTCACCTAAGCTGCATTTTTTTCAAATGAGTTTAGGTGAATTTGGCAGAGTTTAGCAGCATTTGGTGTTTGGGAGTTTATTTATTTCATTTGGCCAGAATTTTTATTTATTCAGCCACTGAAATTAATAAACTCTGAAATGCTAAGTGCGCCCAGCGTTTAGGCACGTTTAGGCTCATTTACACACATTTGGCATTTTTTATCCCCAAAAGCTCCCCTCCTGAATGCGATTCTTCTGAGTTCAGAAGAGGAGGTTTCAATGCTGCTAAACTCGGCTGCTCTTAAACTCTGGTAAAAGCCTATGTGTGCATGGACACATAGGCTTTTTATTGAGTTGAGTTTGGGGCTTTGGCAAAAAAATGCAAAAAGCACCAAAACATGAGTTTAGGACCAGCCATGTATGTAAGGACCTGCATGAGCCTAGGTAATTTTTATTGGGTCAGATTTAGGTCAGCTCGCAGGCTCTGCAGGCTGGAAATCTAGTACCTCCCCCTGGTTTCTGGGTGCTTATGAAAAGTTCTAGAACTTAGTGGGAGAAGTTATGAAAATGGAATCCTGACTATTTAGGGGATCTCAGCCAATCCCTGGGCAAGGATGACCCAAAAGTTGGGGAGACGGACCTTAAATATTGAAGAGCTTGGCCAGTTGGGGGTTTATTGTCAGATGGAAGATAGAGTGTTGGGGCTGGAGTCATGTGGCCTATGATGGGTTCCTGGGGCTGGGGGGCTCTGCCTCCAGGCTGGAGCTGAGAAAGGAGGAAGAGAAATTGAACAGATTAATGGAGTCAACTACCCCATTGTATCATCCAGGGGACACCCTACCTGGTGAGATAAGATCTATCCTTCAGGAGCCCTGAACAGCAATCTATGCAAGCTGCCGGATTCAAGGGACAGTGTGAGTACCTGTACCTGATCGTCCCCAGGGCCAACAAGGGAGAAGGCTGCCAGTTGTAACATTTTGAAAACTTTTGTTAGGACAGTGTCAGAGCTAACCTAACTTCCTTGTTCTAGGACAGTTTTCAAAGAAACCAGGTGGTGTGGTATTTTCTGCAGAGGGGGCAATGAGCTCCTGCAAGGAGTTAGGGCTTTATGAGATTTACCAAGGGGACATAGAGCTCCTGAAAGAGGAAATTTGCTTCTGATCCATTAAAGACTGACATTATTCTGGAGGGAGTACAGCCCAGGATCCATTTTTTGTACATAGAAAAGGTTTGTGCTCAAGTTGTTCTATCAAGTTCAAGTTGGGCATCCCAAAATCCCTCATCCCTATCCAAGTTGATTTCCCTCAATAAAACAACACAAAAACAAGCCCATGGACTGGTCACTGACTCTGTATGTGTCAGGGCTGGGCTCTTAGCAGCTCCTTTCTTTGTGCTCAGGCTGCTCAGCTGCCAGATAATTGTCAGCAATCATTGAACCCTCAGTGGCTTACCTGGTTATCATTATCTGTACGTCAGTCCCGCCTACAGCCAGCCCCTTCTGGCTATTTAACCACCTAAGGACCGAGCCTCTTTCTGAGATTTGTTGTTTACAAGTTAAAAAAAAAATTTTTGCTAGAAAATTACTTAGAACCCCCAAACATTATAGTTTTTTTTTTCTAACACCCTAGAGAATAAAATGGCGGTCATTGCAATACTTTCTGTCACACCGTATTTGCGCAGCGGTCTTACAAGCGCACTTTTTTTGGAAAAGATACACTTTTTTGAATAAAAAAATAAGACAAGAGGAAAGTTAGCCCAATTTTTTATAGTGTGAAAGATAATGTTGTGCTGAGTAAATTGATACCCAACATGTCATGATTCAAATTTGCGCCTGCTCGTGAAATGGCGACAAACTTTTACCCTTAAAAATCTCCATAGGCGAAGCTTAAAATTTCTACAGGTTGCATGTTTTGAGTGACAGAGGGGGTCTAGGGCTAGAATTATTGCTCTTGCTGTACTCTTGAACCGGCCGCCCGCTGAAGAAGAGGATACTGGGGTAATGGCATCTATCTGCTGCCATAACAACGATATTCCTTTTCAAATTACTGACATATAACGACGGCGGGCGGTCTGTAAGTGGTTAAACTGCCTTTTTCATTCCTTTCCTGTCTTTACCTTGGTCAACATATCTGGATATTTTCTGCTGTGTTCCTATGAAATACTTTGCCCTGCTGACATCCCCTCTGGTTCCTGATCCTGTTCTTCTGACTACGCTGATCTCTGGTTTCCCAATTACTGGCCTGTCTGACTACCTGCTTTGCTTACCGATCCCTGGCTTATGTTTTGACCATGTTTTATGATCTGTACTATTTTTACCATTATATTAAAAGGTGTGATTTTTACTGCATTTCTCTCTCAGTCTGATTCATGGTTGCTGACAGTAAGGAAATTGGTAAATGCATGCTGCCTGACTGTACAGGAATAGAGGGAACCAAAAATCTAGGGAGTAGCGCTACACTGACAAAATGCTTCTATCACACATCACAATTTTCTAAATTAATCTTTACCAGAATGTCCATTGTAAGCTTGTCCCATTATACGTCAATTATTAGACACATGCCTATACTGCTAAAAACACTCACTTTCTCTTTCTTTATGAGACAAAAGAAGAGAGGAGGGACAAACAACCACATAGTGTAGCATATCTTTATTCAGTGAAGTGGTTAAAAGCAGTAATTATTGCACTCACAAATCTAGGAGAGAGCTAGGCATGTCACCGTGTGAAGGAGAGTCCTTGAATCGAGGGAACAGGCAGAACCGGCTTTATGACCCGAGAAAAAATTACAGTTCATCTATAAATATAATTTTTCATTTAGGAGCTTAGAAGTACTGTAGGAAGTATACATTTGTGATTTTCATAAGTGCATGCTGTTGCATTGGAATGTTTTTCCTTACAATACGTACCTTTGGTAATATGCTCTGTGCATAGCAAGTTTTTAAAAAATCCTAGAAAAAAAGGGCAGACAGTGATTGACAATCTAGAGAATCAACGTGACAATGTTGATGGCTAGGTCCTCTATTATGTTCCCATCCTGCAAATGCTCCCCTGAATTGAAAAGCAGTGGAATAGCAAGAGTATGAAGCCTTGGGTGGCAGAATTAACATGTAATTAGGTGACCTTACAGGTCGGCAGACAGGGAACCAAAGTAGCACATTTATCTATACTTTCATGCTATACAACATATTTTTTTCCATAGCCATAGTTCTACTTTACTGACAGTTTTCAGTTATAAGGAATACCAAGCTATCTTACTCACCTGTAAATACCAAGCTGGCATTCTCCAGCTCTTCTTGTGGAACTTTGAAGCTGAAGGACTCATTGTAGAAAGGATCAATGGTTCCTCTCATGAAACATGTCTTTTTGGTTTTCACTAACTTTAACCCGTGAACTAACTGAATCTTCACAAAAGGATCTAAAATAAATAGATTAAATAGTATTAATTATGATATTAATTTCATATTAACATATTAACAACAGATGTGACAAGCACACCTAACAAAAGAAGCCCAAAACTACATTCCGTAACTGAAATGCATATACAGTATCTCACAAAAGTGAGTACACCCCTCACATTTTTGTAAATATTTTATTATATCTTTTCATGTGACAACACTGAATAAATGACACTTTGCCACAATGTAAAGTAGTGAGTGTACAGCTTGTATAACAGTGTAAATTTTCTGCCCCCTCTAAATAACTCAACACACAGCCATTATTGTCTAAACCGCTGGAAACAAAAGTGAGTACACCACCAAGTAAAAATTTCCAAATTGGGCCCAAAGTGTCAATATTTTGTGTGGCCACTATTATTTTCCAGCACTGCTTTAACTTTCTTGGGCATGGAGTTCACCAGAACTTCACAGGTTGCCACAGGAGTTCTCTTCCACTCCTCCATGACGACATCACGAAACTGGTGGATGTTAGAGACCTTGCGCTCCTCCACCTTTTGTTTAGGATGCCCCACAGATACTCAACAGGGTTTAGGTCTGGATGGCCAGTCCATCACCTTTACCCTCAGCTTCTTTAGCAAAGCAGTGGTTGTCTTGGAGGTGTGTTTGGGGTCGTTATCATGCTGGATTACTGCCATGCGGCCCAGTCTCTAAAGGGAGGGGATCATGATGCTCTGCTTCAGTATGTCACAGTAAATGTTGGCATTCATGGTTCCCTTTATGAACTTTACCTTCTCAGTGCCAGCAGCACTCGTGCAGCCCCAGACCATCCCACCACCATGCTTGACTGTAGGCAAGACACACTTGTCTTTGTACTTCTCACGCTTGACGCCATCTGAACCATATAAGTTTAACTTGGTTTCATTAGACCACAGGACATGATTCCAGTAATCCATGTCCTTAGTCTGCTTGTCTTCAGCAAGCTGTTTGTGGGCTTTCTTGTGCATCATGTTTAGAAGAGGCTTCCTTCTGGGGTGACAGCTATGTAGACCAATTTGATGCAGTGTTCAGTGTATGGTCTGAGCACTGACAGGCTGACCCCCACCCCTTCAACCTCTGTAGCAATGCTGGCAGCACTCATATGTCTATTTCTCAAAGACAACCTCTAGATATGACGCTGAGCATGTGCACTCAACTTCTTTGGTCAACCATGGGGAGTCCAATTCTTTTTTTCAGATCCTCAGAAAGTTCTTTGCCATGAGGTGCCATGTCAAACTTCCAGTGACCAGTATGAAAGCATGAGAGCGATAATACCAAATTTAACACATCTGCTCCCCATTCACACCTGAGACCTTGTAACACGAACGAGTCACATGACGCTGGGAGGGAAAATGGCTAATGGGCTCAATTTGGACATTTTCATTTAGGTGGTGTACTCACTTTTGTTTCCAGCAGTTTAGACATTAATACTTGTGCGTTGAGTTATTTTGAGGGGACAGCACATTTACACTCTTATAAAAACTGCACACTCACTTCTTTACATTGTAGCAAAAAGTAATTTCTTCAGCATTGTCACATGAAAAAGATATAACAAAATATTTACAAAAATGTGAGGGGTGTACTCACTTTTGTGAGATACTGTATGATGTGCCTCATTCACCACAATAATAATGCGCTTGAAAACATTTTTTTATAGAGCTAATGAGACACTTACTGTAAAATCTCCAGATTTTACTTTGAATAAAACTTCAGAAGGACACCCCTTTTAGATTCTATTGCTATCCATTATTGCACCAGTTGTAAAAGAGCTTGTCTTTTTGTCATGCAATGGTGTCACCTAGACTGTACTTTTTTTCTATGGAGACTCCTAGAGATTTAAGGATAAGGATGAGCCGAACACCCCCCGGTTCGGTTCGCACCAGAACATGCGAACCAACGTAAACTTTGTGTGAATTTTAGAACCCTATTAAAGAGGAAGTAAACCCTTCCAAACAACTTGGACCTATAGGTAAGCCTAGATTAAGGCTTACCTGTAGGTCCAAGCAATATCTCCTAAACCTATATGGTTTAGGAGATATTTGCCCGAAAATGGGCACCGCTGTCTACGGCGCATGCGCCGTAGACAGCGGCGCGCAGGCGCACTAAATGCGGCAAATCCAAGAATGGATTTGCCTAATTTGTCGACTCCCGTGCGCATGCGCGGGAGTGACGTCATTGCGGCTTCGCCGTATGGCAGCGGCGGAGCTGCGAGACGCGACTCCCGTGCGCATGCGCGGGAGTGACGTCATCGCGGTTGCGCCGCTGTGATTCGTCGGAGCTGCGAGACGCCACCAGCAACATGGATGCGGCGGACTATAGGGGACAGCGGCGACTTCGCTGGCTCCTGTGTCAGGTAAGTGACACATAATGAGCTACTATGCGATGCATAGTAGTCCATTATGCTTTACCTTTGCAGGGAAAAAAAGAGGAAGTAAACCCATCAGGGTTTACTTCCTCTTTAAAGTCTATGGGACTCAAACATTCAAAATCAAAAGCGCTAATTTTAAAGGCTAATATGCAAGTTATTGTCATAAAAAGTGTTTGGGGACCTGGGTCCTGCCCCAGGGGACATGTATCAATGCAAAAAAAAGTTTTAAAAACGTCAGTTTTTTCAGGAGCAGTGGTTTTAATAATACTTAAAGTGAAACAATAAAAGTGTAATATTCCTTTAAATTTCATACCTGGGGGGTGTGTATAGTATGCCTGTAAAGGGGCGCATGTTTCCCGTGCTTAGAACTGTCCCTGCACAAAGTGTAATTTCTGCAGGAAAAAAAGTAATTTAAAAGCACTCGCGGCATAATGAATTGTCGGCTCCCCGTAATACAGAGAACAGTCATTGAAAGTCATTGATATAAAAAAAAGCGTGGGGTTCCCCCCAAATTCAATTACCAGGCCCTTCAGGTCTGGTATGGATATTAAGGGGAACCCCGCGTCAAATAAAAAAAATTGGGTTTCCCCCAAAAATCCATACTATACCCTTTATCCGAGCACGCAACCTGGCAGGCCGCAGGAAAAGAGGGGGGACGAGAGAGAGCCCCCCCAAGCCATACCAGGCCACATGCCCTCAACATGGGGGCTCCTTGAGGGTAGGGACCGATGTGAGTGTGCAATGTACTGTACAGGGATAGGGATAATTGTAGACACTCACTCAGATTGAACTGGATGGACTGGTGTCTTTATTCAACCTTACTAACTATGAAACTATGAAACGTTGGGAGGATGCTTTGGAGGTCTGTGACCCCTCAAAGCACCATGTCCCCATGTTGGTGGGGACAAGGGCTTCATCCCCACAACCCTGGCCGGTGGTTGTGGGGGTCTGCGGGCGGGGGGCTTATCAGAATCTGGAAGCCCGCTTTAACAAGGAGACCACCAGATCCCGGCCCCCCCGTGTGAAGTGGTAAGGGGGTACAAAAGTACCCCTACCATTTCACAAAGAAAGTGTAACCCCCTTAATATCCATACCAGACCTGAAGGGCCTGGTAATTGAATTTGGGGGGAACCCCACGCTTTTTTTTTTTTTTTTTATCAATGACTTTCAATGACTGTTCTCTGTATTGCAGGGAGCCGACAATTCATTATAGCCACGAGTGCTATTAAATTACTTTTTTTCCTGCAGAAATGACACTTTGTGTAGGGACAGTTCTAAGCACGGGAAACATGTGCCCCTTTACAGGCATACTATACACACCCCCCAGGTACGAATTTTAAAGGAATATTACACTTTTATTGTTTCACTTTAAGCATTATTAAAATCACTGCTTCCGAAAAAAAGGCAGTTTTTAAAAGTTTTTTTTTGCATTGATACAGGACCCAGGTCCCCAAGCAATTTTTATGACAATAACTTGCATTTAAGCCTTTAGAATTAGCACTTTAGATTTCTCCCATAGACTTTTACAGGGTGTTCCGCGGCATTTCGAAATGCCGCGAACACCCCAAATTGTTCACTGTTCAATGAACAGGTGAACAATGTTCGAGTCGAACATGAGTTCAACTCAAACTCGAAGCTCATCCCTATTTTAGGATATTTGTGGTCAAATTGACCATATAAAATCTTTAAATTACAAACTTTTTTATTCTTCTGCCTCCAGCCCCCTTCTATCAATCTCTGAAAAAATCAGTTCTGCTGCATTGGCCAGTTAAATGTTTTACACCAAATTTCCATCCCAGACCTTGCCTATTGCACTCCATTTTACATTTTCCACCTCCATATGATGGTGTGTTTAATGACTTCAGCAATGTTATTACTGGCAATGACGATTTTCGTTACATTTAATACTATGTACGATGTACTATGTACATAGTGCTGTGGAGTTCCAATACCTTGCTAAACATGCATTTACATCTCGACCCACACACCCAAATTCCCCTGTGATATGACATATAATCCAACCCAACCTTTCATCCTACCATTCTATTCTCTTTAGAGGCTCTGCCAAAACTGACACAGTGGTTTAGGTTTGGTGAACATGTCCAATAGCCCAGCAACTATGGGTAAAGTCTCACCGTGTTTTAGAACTTTTCTGAATTACAATCTTAGAATGAATCTTTGGGACACTCTACTACTTGAGATACCAGACAATGTCCTAAAGGGGGCATTAACCTGCTCATTTATTTTTAATGCAACTAAAGATCATGGACTCCAGAATAACATACCCAAAGAGTCACTGGTGACTTTTAGAATTGCATGTGTATTCAGATGAAGGAAGTTTTTACAAAAGCCTGATAGGTCTGGAGAGGCAGCTTCCAGATTATGAAAACTAGTCATACTTTAATTTCAGGAAGAGAAGGAAGTGAAACAGAGGATTGCTGTCACCTTCATTAATAAGAAACTCGCTGCTATCTTCTTAGCCCCTGTACACACGGTCGGACATTCTGCCAACCAAATCCGTTGGATTTTGGCTGACGGATTTTGTCCGACGGATTGTGCCCGAAGCTGTTGCATACACACGGTCGGACCAAGTTGTCGGAAAATCCGATCGTTCAGAACGTGATGACGTTATTTCGTTACGACGGGACTACGTTCACGCTAGTAGCCAATAGCTTTGGTGTAGGAATTTGATCTGAGCATGCGTGGCACTTTGTCCGATCAAAAGTCTCTACACATGATCGGAGTATGTCCGATCGGACCAGTTTGTCGGAAAATATTTCCAACAAGTTGGAAAATTGGGTCCGACGGATAGTCCGGCGGAAACAGTCCGATGCATACCACACACAGTCGGATTATCCGACAACACGGTCCGATAGGACACATTCCGACGGATTCTCCGACCGCGTGTACAAGGGCTTAGACAAATATGAAGTCTTTTGCAGATATGGCAACCACAGATTGATTTCAGTTGTCCTAATGACAAATATCCTCTAATGCCACGTACACACGGTCGGAATTTCAGTGAGCAAAAGACAGATGAGAGCTTTTCGTTGGAAAATGCGACCGTGTGTAGGCTCCATCAGAATTTTGCTGGCCGAATTTCCGCCAGCAAAAGATTGAGAGCAGGTTCTCAATTTTTCTGATGGAAAAAGTTTCTATCGGAAATTCAGATCGTGTATATGCAATTCCGACACGCAAAAACTCACGCATGCTCAGATTCAACTACGAGACGGAAGCTATTAGCTACTGGCTATTGAACTTCCTTTTTCCAGTCCCATCGTACGTGTTGTGCGTCACCGCGTTCTTGACGGTCGGATTTTGGTGTGACCATGTGTATGCAAGACAGCTTGAGCAAAATCCCATTGGAATTCCGTCAGGAAAACCATCAGAGCTTTTTCCGACCAAAATTCTGATCACGTGTACGTGGCATAAGCTATTTGGAAGGAAATATTAGCGTGCAAGGTCTCTCCTTAATAAAGTGGAAGTAAACCCTTCTATAGTTTTCAGTCAAGGAAGCTGCCATCTTGGCCTCTAATGATTCTTCAACTGCCATAATGCTGCACATGTGATCAGTTATGAAACCAGCCATTGGATGGTTTGAAAGTTTGGTTGAGAGCACAACCAATGTGAAAGTTAGCATTTCCAGAATGCCGGGAATGTAAGTGTTTTTTGAAACTGGGTTTACTACCGCTTTAAGCAGCCATGAAGTGGATACCCCCTTCTCCAATGCTCCACTCAAACCCCCTTCACCTCACCTCCTTCTTGTGCTCTTCCCACCTCCTCTTTTCTCCTCTCTAGTTCCTATAATGTGCTTTCTCTTCCTCTTCTTTAGAGCAACCATTTACAATACCTATGCCCAACAGCCTGCTACCATCTTAACATCATTTTGACCTCCACTTAGAACTATCTGGAGGCTGAAAATGTTTTCCCTCTCCACAAATTACTTTTTTATGGGCAACACCTGCAACAAACTTTATTACTAACCTATGGTACCGAAAACCCTATTACATTTTAAAATATAACTATTTCTCTACACTTTTGCTCCTGCCAAATGTTCTTTGCAATAACATTTTGTAAAAGCAAAATTCAGATATTTTTAAAGCCTTTCTGCAGCTGGTTCTGAAATAAAACTCTCAGCTTTAGAAATCAAGAAACAAGGCTTACCAGATCCCTGGCTCATATCAGTCTGAAGAAGTTGTTTTGCTCTGATAATATCCACATTCAATCTTCCAGCACTTGGCAGGTAATTAAGAGACAGAAGCAGCTCTCCCAGCTCGACCTCATTCTAAAACAAGAAGATGTATGAGTGAAAACATGGTGTGTTCTCAATTCTTTGGCTACAGTCATTCAATGTGGCTTTGTCTTCTCAAAATATGACAGATGTTGGGTATAAAAGCATATATTCATCCACTTTATAACACAGATATCAGTACTGCTTAGTGATGATGACTACAGGATCTGTCACTGGGCTCTGAATTAAAAAAAACTAACAAAAAAAAACACTAGGTAAAGCCAGCTTTGCAAATCGTTATGTCTGTGTGGCTACCAATATTTTAAACAATTGTCATGGATATTTTGATACTGAGTAGTGCATCAAAACTAGTTTAAGTACTTCAAAATCTCAAAAATGTCTAAGTTCCAATTTCACTTTGCCACTGTTGAAATCAGTCTCCTCTGCATCCTTTCTCAGTGATATCACACCTGCAGAACACGGAATTATCTTTCTCCAGTCAGATCCAATCTCCAGCACACAGACTGGGTTTCCCCTTTAAGATTCCACCCCAGCACACACACTGTGCTTCTCCTCTAATCGCATGCCTACCAAGCCTATTCTGACACTGCCAAGCCTATTCTGTCAAAAGTATTGGGATACTTGCCTTTACACTTACATTAATTTTAAAGGCGTCTTATTCCACAGGGTTAAATATTGAGTTGGACCGCCCTTTGCCGCTATAACAGCTTCAATTCTTTTGGGAAGGCTGCCCACAAGGTTTAGGAGTGTGTCTATCGAAATGTTTGTCAATTCTTCCAGAAGTGCATTTGTTGGGTCAGGCACTGATGTTGGATGAGAGGGCCTGGCTTGCAGTCTCCACTCGAATTCATCCCAAATGTGTTCTATTGGGTTGAGGTCAGGACTCTGTGAAGGCCAGTCAAGTTCCTCCACCACAAACTTGCTTATCCATGTCTTTATGGACCTTGCTTTGTGCACTGGTGTGCAGTCATGTTAGAACAAGAAGGGGTCATCTCCAAACTGTTCCCACAAAGTTGAGAGCATAAAATTGTCCAAAAGGTCTTGGTATGCTGACGCCTTAAGAGTTCCCTTCACTGAAACTAAGGGGCCAAGCCCAACCTCTGAAAAACAACCCCACACCATAATCCCCCCTCCACCAAATGATTTGGACCAGTGCACAAAGCAGGGTCCATAAAGACATGGATGAGCGAGTTTGGGGTGAAGCAACTTGACTGCTCTGCACAGAGTCCTGACCTCAACCTGATGGAACACCTTGTGGAGTGCAGTGGAGACTGCGAGCCAGGACTTCTCATCCAATATGAGTGCCTGACCTCACAAATGCTCTTCTGGAAGAATGGTCAAACATTCCCATAGACATACTCCTAAACCTTGTGGACAGCCTTCCCAGAAGAGGTGAAGCTGTTATAGCGGCAAAGGGTGGGCCAACTCAATATTGAACCCTACATACGAAGACTGGGATGCCACTAAAGTTCATATGTGTGTAAAGGCAGGCGTTTCAACACTTTTGACAATATAGTGTACATGTAAAAATCAATGCTTTTTTTTAAAACTAGATTATTACTTAGAACCCCCAAACATTGTATATTTTCTGAAAGAAAAGACCCGGGGTAAAAAAATATGTTGGTCGCTGCAATATTTTTATGTCACACGATATTTGTGCTGGGGTTTTCAAATACAAATTTTTGGGAAAAAATAGCCTTTAATGAATTTTAGTACACACAAACACAATATAATACCATCATTGTTTGGCAAAATATAACAGATAACGTTACACCAAGTTAATAGATACTTAACATGTCACGCTTTAAAATTGCACTCGCCTGTGAAATGGCGGCAAACTACCGTACATAAAAATCTCCATAGGCAAAGCTTTAAAAACCTTTACAGGTTACCAGTTTAGAGTTAAGCCTCGTACACATGATCGGATTTTCCGCAGACAAAAACCTTGTGTGCTTGGATTTTGTCTTGCATACAACGGCAAGGAATTGTCGGCCAACAAACATGAACATACTAACGTACTATGTGATTTTTCAGCACTTTAGCACCACCCTTTGGGCTGCTGATTTCATGTTAGTAGAAATTTGGTAAGTGTTGATTTGCGCTTTTCATTTCACATTTTTCAGTTCGTGCTTTTCATTTCATGCTTTTCAGTTTGTTTCTGAATGGCAGCTCATCAACCAGGAATGTTGCGGAATCGAAGGAGATAATGTGTTAATTATTATTGGCCTTGGAGTTATAGCTTTGACCGAAGTACAGTCCGGGAACAGGAGGAGGAGGAATTCTTGGACCATAAATTGGTTGCTTTATTAATTGTGACCAATTATGTCATATGCCTTTGCTGCGGGAGCTCCAGGAGAATAATCCAGATGATTTTCGTAATTACCTCTGGATGACGCACCCCTGCTTTCACCAACTCTTGGCATTGTTGACCCCTATATTAAGAAGCAGGACACATGCATGAGGCTTTTATTTTTTTTGAAAATTTGTTTCATGAATAACCTGTCCCACATCTTTAACAGGTGGGGTAGGGGACAAAGCAGACATTGATGGACATCCCTAGTAGCCCCCGTGACCCCAGGGTATTTTGTGGGAGCTTGATACTGGTCATTTGTTTTGCAGCCTTATACCTCATACACACGGTCGGACATTCTGACCACAAAATCCGTCGGATTTTTTCAGACGGATTTTGGCCGAAACTTGTCTTGCATACACACGGTCGCACAAAGTTGTCTGAAAATCCAATCGTTCGGAACGAGGTGACATAAAACAAGTACGACGGGACTATGTAGAGGCCAGTAGCCAATAGCTTCCGTCTCCAAATTTTTTCTTAGCATGCGTGGCACTTTGTGCGTTGGAATTCTCTACACACGATCGGAAAAAGTCAGATCAGACTTTTTTCATCTGAATTTCCGACCATGTGTATGGGGCATATAAGCACTTTTTTTTTTAGTATATTTATAATAACATACCTTTTTTGGAGGGCACCCTTATAACACTTCTTTATCTCTCACGTAAGTTTTTAATTTTTGATAAATATTATATAATGGGTTTTGTTTTTTTTCTCCCCCCTGGGTGGCAGATGCTAACTTAAGAGACAACTTTACTGAGAGTTGCTCTGGTTTGGCTTTCCGGAAAAAAAATAAAAAAATAAAAATGTGTTTGCAATAACTCCATCAGTATCACCAGCAAAGCAGCTTCATTATTATCCCATTAAAGAAGAGAATGTGCGCTGCATTTCGATATTTCATAATTTTCCACGTCGCGAATGTTAATTCTCCATTAGCAACGCTAGTTTACAAGACCGAACGCTTCTGGCTCGTCCTTGCTTCCGAGCATGCATGTTTGTACTTTGGACTTTTGTCTGACGAACTTGTGTACACACGCTCAGAAAATCCAACAAAACAGACATTTGTCCATGGAAAATTTTAAAACCTGCTATCCAACATTTGTCCGTGGAAAATTCAACAATTGTCTGATGGAACATACAAACGGATTTTCCGCCAACAGCCTGTCATCACACAATTATTGTCGGAAAATCTGATTGTGTGTGTATGAGGCTTAACACAGGAGATCTGTTGCTAGAATTATTGTTCTCACTCTGATGTCCATGGTGATATGTGTGGTGAGATTGCCATTTAAATATGTGGGCAAGACCGTTGTACGTGTTCACATTTGTGTTTGAGCATGGGGGGACAATGGAGTTTTAATTTGTTTTTTGTTATTATTATTATTATTTATTTTTTTACATTATCTCTTTATTTTTTTTATCAACTTTATTGAACAATATCCCTTATGACACATCCTCCTTATGATGAAATCTGAGGTCTATTCAGGGCTGGACTGGGACAAAAATTCGGCCCTGGACTTCATCCAGACCAGCCCACTTTTTTTTGCAAATACGCACAAAAGCAAGTGAATACGTGAAGTGGAAGGGCTAACTTCATGCAGGAACATTGCTACAGTCTCATTGGCTGGAATTTCAGAAACCAGCATTGCTGCACAGCCATTGGCTGCCTTTCATTAATGTAGGGGTGCTGAGACTGAGCCGGGTTGTGCACTATGAAGTGAGGTGATGGGCAGGGTAAATGGCAGGTCTCTCCCATACCAGCCAGACAAACCCACGCCAGCCAGCCCCGATGGCCACCCAAGCCCCCTTTCACTGGCCATTAGCCATTCTACTTTATCTCTCTTATAGGCAGTACAGCCAGTGGTGTATTTTGGTTTTGTGCTGCCCTAGGCAAGACTAAAACCAGGAACCCCCATCTAATTTTGCCCCACCCCTTCATTCTTAATATCAACCCCATCATCTGTAAACTCCACCGCTTCCTCCTTAGGTTCCACCTCTTCCTATTAGAGCTCCACTTTAGGAGTTGGTCAGAGATTGCAGACATACTACAGGAGTTGTTCAGAGTTCAGAGACTGCAGACATAATACAGGAGATGGTCAGAGATTACAAACATGATACAAGAGATGATCAGAGGTTGCGGACATGATCAGAGGTTGCGGACATGATCAGAGGTTGTGGACATGATCAGAAGCTGCAGATATGTTCAGTGGTTGCGGACATAATACAGGAGATGGTCAGAGACTGCAGACATGACCCCCCATGGTCATCATAGGGAATAAAAAAGTCTTCAGACACTCATTTACTGTAATCACAGTGGGGAACAGCTTAATTCTAAAACATGACAGTTATTGTCCTAATTTATTTGCGACTGTGCCTCACCCCCCCGCCCCAGCCCAGCCCATCCGAGACCACCCAAGCCTAGTCGAGCCCACCCAAGCCTAGTTGAGCCTGCCCGAGCACAGCTGAGCCCGTCCAAGCACAGCCGAGCCTGTCTGAGCACAGCCCACCCGAGCCTGTTCAAAGCACAGCCAAGCCTGTCCGAGCACAGCCAACACAAACACAGCCGAGCCCATCCAAGCACAGCCAAGCCTGTCCGAGCATAGCCCATTTGAGCACAGCTGAGCCCGCCCAAGCACAGCCGAGTCTGTCCAAGCACAGCCCACCCAAGCACAGCTGTGCCCGTCCAAGCACAGCCAAGCCGAGGGGAGCTGAGACTGCCCCCTCTGCTCGAGTCCACCCAACCCACGAGCACAGCTGAGACCGCTTACCCTACGCCCCAGCACAGCCAAGCTGAGGGGATCTGAGACCGCACCCGGCCAGAGCCCAGTAGAGTAGAGGTGAGCCAAGTCCGCAACTGCCACTATATGGGGGTGCCAGTCCCTCCTCCCCCTGGCCAAGTACACCCCATAACTGGAATCAGTCACTGCCCAGCCTGCCCCCATAAGCTGGCAGCTGCCAAGGACTGTATTTGTGTAGGAGGCAGTGGCCAGGACTCAGGAGGGGAGGGGGCGGCTTTCACTGAAACTGCCTGTCACTGAAACTGGCCCACTGAGCCATGGGCCCACCAGGAAACTCCAGGTAGTCCCGATGGACAGTACATGCCTGGGTCTATTAGACCTCTGCCCTCAGAAGCATCTGATCAAACAAAGATTTGTTTGATCAGATCCTTTCACAAGCTGGTCACAGCTTGCAAACAACATACTGAAACTGGAAATAACAAAATGCTCGTTGCTTACAGTTTCATAGACCATAAACATGACATGATTGGTGAACATTTGTTCCTCCTTCATCTGTATTGTAAGCCGTGGGGGCCTGGAAAATTGGGGGAAGGCAGAGGAAGCCAATGGGGGTGGGGGTGGGGCTTCCTCCGCATTTAGAAGTGATATAGAGGCTATTTAGCCACTCAGTTTTAAAATGTATTATTCAGCATCAGCTGCTGAAAAAAAACATACCAAGCTCATGACTGCAGCTGCAGCCATGGCCCTGGTAGAACCACCTAAATCAGAGGGTATGTTCATATAGGGGAAGTGGTTAAAGTTAAGCTGCCATAGATGGATTGAAATTCAACTGGTTAAGCAGGGACTGAAATCGATTTAATGATTGATTTCTGTTTACGGGCTTGTTGGAAAACAGTTTTGATCAATGGCTGCAACCAATGTCCTGCAGGAGTTGATCGGTGTATCCTGACAGTGGAGAGTTCCTACTTTCAGAATACAATGTCTCAGCAGAGAGGATTCTTCTATCCACCTTGATTGTGTAGATGAAGGAATCTGAAGAAAAATTATACATCTAGAGCCAGCCTTACTCACAAAGTAGGAAGCCACTCCTAAGCCCTTGTACACACGGTCGGAAATTCCGACAGAAAATATCCGATCGGACCATGTTGTTGGATAATCCGACCATGTGAATGTCTGAGCAACAAAGTTTGAGAGCTGGATATAAAATTTTCCAACAACATGATCCGATCGCACTTTGTCCGATCCTTTGTAGAGAATTCCGATCGGACAAAGTGCCACGCATGCTCAGTTCAAATTACAAGACCGAAGTTATTGGCTACTAGCCTGAACGTAGTCCCGTCGTAACAAACGAACGTCATCACATTCCGAACGATCGTATTTTCCGACAACTTTGTCCGAAGGTGTGTATGCAACACCAGTTTCGGACAAAATCCGTCGGAAAAAATACGACGGATTTTGTGGTCGGAATGTCTGACCGTGTGTACAAGGGCTAAGACTTCAGCAATCCTGAACTCCAGCTCTCAGGGGGCTTAATTATAGAACTTCCAGATACTTCTCAGTCTCCCACCAAGAAAATGGAATATTAAACAAAGTCCATGTCTCCCACATGGAAATTGTTCACTGAGCTCAGACACACAGTCAGCCCCAGCACACCGAACCCCCTAGTATCTGCACCAGCAGTTATGACCCTCCAATGCACAGAGCTCTCTAGCCAGATTTACAATAGCAGAGTGTGAGCCTTAACCCAGCAGTGACCATTCTGAAGTGTGCGTTACCTCTCAGTGGTCAGGTACCATAGCAGAAGTGTTAACCCCCCCCCCCCCCATGGCCCCCAGCATTTAAGAGTGCTTTCCTCATTGAAATGTCAGCAGTGTATGTGATCTGCTTCAAGAGCATGGGCATAAAATCTTCAGTGATAAATACTACTAGGTGTCCTCTCTCCAGGATATAAACATTAACATTCATTAACAGTAGCTTAGATGCATTAACCCTCTCAGTGCCCATTCCTCTGTGCATATGTGATAGCTACTCAACCCTCAGCTCATGTACACTATCTTCTCAGTACTTCCCTGGAATCCAGTTCCCAGCTTTACCCTTTCAGGATGATTTGTTACCAGTGATGTAAGTAACTCAGTTAAAATAAACAGAGTTACTTAAAGCAGTTACTTTAGAGGCTAAGGAGTAATCTAACTGATTACTCTTCCCCTCATGGTAACTAATTACTTTTTTAAAGTAAGATGACCAACACTGCTTGTTACCCTGCTTAAATCTCCTGTTTGTGTGCACTACTCTCCCATCTCCACTTACTTGGGTCCAATAGGAATCTTGGCTTCACTTCTCCATTTCTGGTTTATTCAAGCCCAAGCAACAATCAGTCCCATTCTCCAACACTACCACCACTGTTTCGGGACTCCATAAGATAGCCCCTGCTAATTACCTGATCAAGTCTTGGCATCTGCTTTTCAGCATTCATTGTCCTTAATTCCACTGACATCTACTTTAGTTTCGGCATCCTCCGCACCATCTTCATATTGTACACTACTATTAACACCATCTTCTCTGCCTACACTGTCCTAAAATAGTCTATACTCCCCACTGTCATAACCTTAATACTCCCCTGCATTTATCCCTCGACCCCTATAATTGTCTCCATACTCCTCTCCTGCACATACCTGTATTTCCCTTCCCATAATGCCTACCAAACTCATCCAAACTCCTCCCCTGCACATAATTCCCCCCATAATGGCCTGTGCACTCTTCTTCTGTAAACCCTGCCTGCTGCCATACACTGTGCACTCTCTTCCTGTTAGAAATTCTGTATATAGTCATACAGTCCACATGGGCTTTAATGTTTAAAAGAGGAGTAAGGGATTTATTTTTTTCAGTTTCATAATTACCTAGGTGTATTCCGCATCTGTCCCCTTGGGGTCTCTACATGGAGAGCCGAGCAATTAAACACTGCCGATGGCTCGGGTCTCACAGCGCCCCAAGCAGAGAGTTGCTGACTGTCAATCAGCAGCTCTACTCTGGGATCCTCCTCGCTAACTTGAGCACTGAGCTGTGGAGGGGGCAGGGGCGGATCCAGACTCCCATTGTCGGGACGATATTGTGCCTGGATGGATTTCTGTGAAGTCAGCAGAGAGCAGACTTCAGCCAACTCTCTGCTGAAAATGGGTGACAGGAATGTAAAAATGAACTGCACTCCTGTGATCCATAGGAGAAGTACAGCCAAACGAGCTTTGATTGGTCTTCTCCTTTAACTGCAGACAGGAAACACGAAATGTTATTTATTCAGGAAAAAGACATAGAGTATAATCATAGATGCATCTAAAAACTTATAAACAGGAACTTCTACTGGCTGATGTAGTTATAAGTCTTTGCATCTCATCCCATGAATCTGGCTCTGGTTTTAACCCTTTCTCCCTCAGGTCCGTACATTTTACGGACTGAACAGTGGGGGGTATTACACACAATCCGGTGGCTGATGGCTCCGCTGTCACCCAATTGCTTGCGCACACCCCGGTACTGGCGCTCAAACCGCATCTCTGTTTGTCCCCATGTGATGAAAAAAAAAGTTAAGTAAAAAAAAACTATATGTTTTTTTTTGCAAAAAAAATAAAGTTACTGCCAAACACATAAAATCCCCCAAAAAAGATTATGAGGCCCCCTCCCCCACATATACACGAACATTAACTCATTCTTCGGGGTTGCCTACACGTGAAAACGTTGATTGAAATACACATTACATATTGCCACGTACGCTGCAGTCAGAGCAATAATTCTAATATAAGACCTCCTCCGTAACACTAAACTGATACCTATAGGGGGCTTTTGAAGCATCGCCGATAGAAAATTTAGGGTACTGACATTTGACGCTGCTTCACAGGTGCACAAAAAATTTACTTTGGGTATCTATTTACTTGGTGCAACCTCGTCTTTTATATTTTATAAAAAATTGGGTAATTTATTGCGTTTGTTCACCCTAAAATTCACATTAGTGTGATTTTTACTGAAATTTAGCTTTTCCTAGACCTTGATTGCAATACACGTTACATATCGTCACGCACGCTGGAGTCAGAGCAATAATTCTAATATAAGACCTCCTCCATAACACTAAACTGATACCTATAGGGGGCTTTTGAAGCATCGCCTATAGAAAATATAGGGTACTGACATTTGGCGCTGCTTCACATGTGCACAAAAATTTAACTTTGGGTTTCTATTTACTTGGTGCAACCTCGTCTTTTATATTTTATAAAGAATTTGGGTAATTTATTGCATTTGTTCACCCTAAAATTCACGTTAGTGTGTTTTTTACTGAAATTTTGCTTTTCCTAGACCTTTGCGGAAATATCGTGTGACATAAAAAATTGCAACTACCACTATTTTATTCTCTAGGGTATCTGCTTTCAGAAAATATATAATATTTGTGGGTTTTGTATAATCTTCAGGCCTAAAATTATTTTTTGAACATCTGTGCAAAAAACAGCTCTGGCAGCGAAAGGGTTAATGCTACGTGAGCAACATAGGACAGATGTTTGCCTGGGATAACCTTTATTGCTTCTGGTGGATTTCATGATTGAAGCCACTTGTGGCCTGGTTTCTTCTTTTACATTGTTTGAACTGTCTGCATTAATTTCTATTTCTGTGACACTTTATTGCTTATCTTCATGTGACACTGATGTGGAATTTCCCTCAGTTTGAAGTGTTTGTGTTAGTTCAGGAAATTTTCATCGAAAATTACACATCTACTTATGGTTACCTTGTTTGTGTCTTGGTGTGGAATTCTGTATACTTTTTGATATTCACTGTACCCCACAAGTATACCTTCCTTTGCATAAGCATCTCATTTTGTAAATTTTTCTTTTCGGATGTGCACATAGACTTTGCTTCCAAAACTTTTTAGATTGTTCAAAATCGGGGGGTTGTAGCATTCCATTTCACAGTTCAAATGGAGTTTTCTGCTTTGATTTTGCTGGTAGTCAATTTTGGAGATAGCATGCGGTCATAATTGCCTTCCTCCCAGTGTAGTTGGCATATCTGCATCAAACAGAATGGTTCTTCCCCCCTCACAAATAGTATGGTTCATTTTTCTGCAACCCCGTTTTGTTCTGTGTTGTATGGTACAGTAATTTGAAATATTATGCCATGCTTTCTGAGAATCGCCTATGTGTTATCACCTGTACTGTACTCTCATTATTTTTTTTCCAAATTTGTTGCTTACTTGAGCCAAATACTGTTCAAGTTTTTCTGGTAATTTACTTTTATTGTGTAACAGATATAGTGTAGTATAGTGCAGTATACCTGGGGTAATCATCTATAAGTGAGAAAATTCCTCATCTTTCCTCGAGTAAATTTTTCCATTGGACAGCAAAGATCTGAATGTATTACAGTAAGTCCAGAGGTTTCTTCTTAGCTCTGCTGTTACTCTGTTTTGGAAAGGCTTTTCTTGTTATTTTTCTATTTATACAGCTGGTGCATTTCATTGTTTGATCACATAAACAAATTTTTATTCCACGTGCATATTCTCACTTCGTTTTTATGTCAGGACGTCTGTGCTCAAGTCGTCTGTGCCATGTGTGAATGCAGTTTGAATGTTTTTCCTCCTTGGCAGTATTAACCACCTCATTGCAGTTCAGCTTATACAGTTTATCTGTAATTTTAGCCTTTGCAAATAAAAAATCCCCTTTTGTGATGGCACAACTGTCAGCCTTGTTTTGTGAGCTTTTTCACTGAAAAAATATTAATTTGAAGAGCATGGACATAAAGGGCATTTTCACAGGCATCTTTCTGGTGACACTCTAGGAAATAGGACAGTAAAAAAAAAAACATCTCCTATTCCTTCTCATTCCATTATGTGCCCATTAGCTGTGATAAATTTTTCTTTTTATATCTGGTCAAGGTGAATAAATAAATTTCTGTAATTTGTCATGTGATTCATAGCTCCTGAATCAACACACCATGCCTGTAAAGATGAGGATGCGAATTTTAGATTGAAAAACATATTCGTTATCTGAAGCAAAATCAGTGTCTTCCTTCACACTTTTTGCCATTTTGTAGTTTAGTTTGTTTTTGCATTCAAGCTTTCCAGATTCCGCAATCTGCTTTTAAATTACCTTGTTTCTTGCACACAAAACATTCACTTGTTTCTTGTTTCATGTTACTGTTTCATATTTTTCATCTTTAAATTAGACTCTGCGACAGAAGTACTGTTACTATTAATGCTTTCTGTTTTATGCTTATATTCATCCATACACTTTCCCTTAACATATTCCAATGTAAATTCATCATCTGGATGTGCATAAAGTGCTGTGACAAGCTTTTTTATAACTTTCTGGTAAGCCACTGAGTAATAAAGCTACGACATGAAAATATTTTATTATTTCTGCTATACTACTCAGGTGTTAAACCATTTCTATGGTGTGTTTTATGTAATCCTGAATATCCTGGCCTTTCATCAGCTTAGGCCGCGTACACACGGGCGGATTGTCTGCCCAACTTAGTCCGCTGAAACGCGGTTCAGCGGACTAAGTTGGGCAGACAATCCGCTCGTGTGTGGGCTTCAGCGGACTTTTTCAGCGGACAGTCTGACGGACTTTGTCTTTCGGAATTTCCGTAATTTTGTCTGCTGAAACTTGGTTTTGTCCGTCCAAACTTGGTTTCAGCGGACAGTCCGCTCGTGTGTAGGCAAGTTGGATGGACTAAGTATGGCGCATGCTCAGAAAGGATTTACACGGCCGAAGGTTGCATTGCAGTGTATTGGACGTCGTTTTTCTAGTCCCGTCGTACGTGCTGTACACGTCATCGCGCAAGTTTTCAGCGGACTGTCTGTTCATCGTGTGTGGTCAAGTCCGTTCATTCAAAAGTTGAACGGACTGTCTGTCGGATTGTCTGACGAACTTAGTTGGGCAGACAATCCGCCCGTGTGTACGCGGCCTTAGTTTGGTATAGCTTTCTAATCAAATACAGTTTATTGCTGAGATTAGCTCTTTTGCGCACCTTTGGTATGTCTTATGTTTCTTCAAGAGTTTGACATTTACATATACAGTGCTGTGAAAAAGTATTTGCTCCCTTTCTGATTTTAATTTTTTTGCATATTTGTCACACTTAAATGACTCAGATCATCAAACTAATTTCATACACAAAGATAAAACACAAAGATAACCAGAGTAAATACAAATGCAGTTTTTAAATGATGGCTTCATTTATTAAGGCAAAAAAGCTGTCCAAACCTGCCTGGCTTTATGTAAAAAAATAATTGCCCCCTAAACCTAATAACTGGTTGTGCCATCCTTGGCAGCAACAACTGCAATCAAGCGTTTGCGATAACTGGCAATGAGTCTTTCACATTACTGTGGTGCAATTTTGGCCCACTCTTCTTTGCAGAATTGTTTTAATTCAGCCACATTGGAGGATTTACCAGCATGAACGGCCTGTGTAAGCTCATGCTACAGCATCTCAATTGGATTTAAGTCCGGGCTTTGACTAGGCCATTCCAAAACCTACATTTTGTGGACTTGCTGTTGTGTTTTGGATCATTGTCCTGCTGCATAACCCAAGTTCACTTGAGCTTGAGGTCACGAACTGATGGCTGGACATTCTCCTTTAGGATTTTCTGGTAGAGCTCAGAATTCATGGTTCCATCAATTATGATAGTCATCCAGGTCCTGAAGCTGCGAAGCAGCCCTAGACCATCACGCTACCACCATCATGTCCGAGTGTTGGTATGATGTTCTTGATGAGCAGGGGGGTTCAGTGTTGGGGCAGATGAGAAGGGAGTTCAGTGTTGGGACAGAAAAGCAGGGGGGTAGAGCAGTGGGGCAGATGTGAAAGGAGGTGTATTGGTCGGACAGATGAGTAGGGGGTTACAGTGGTGGGGCAGAAGAGCAGGGGGGTACAGAGGTGAGACAAATGTGCAGGAGGTACATTAGTGGAGCAGATGAGAAAGCGGGTTACATTGGTGGGGCAGATGAGCAGATGGGTTCAGTGTTAGGAAGGATGAGAAGGTGATTCAGCAGTGAGATAGAAGAGCATGGGGATATGGTGGTGGAGCAGATGTGCAGGGAGGTACAGTGGTGGGGCAGATGAGAAAAGGGGTACATTGATGGGGCAGATGAGCAGGGGGGTTACAGTGATGGGACAGAAGAGCAAGGGGGTACAGTGGTGGAGCAGATGTGCAGGAGGTACGGTGGTGGGAGGGATGAGAAGGGGGTTCAGCGGTGGGACAGAAAAACAGGATTTACAGTGGTGGGACAGATGAGTAGGGGGGGTTCAGTGTTGGGCTAGATGAAAAGAAGGTGGGTTCAGCGGGGGAACAGAAGAGCAGGGGGGTACAGCGGTGGGGCAGATGTGAAAGGAGGTGCATTGGTGGGACAGATGAGCAGGGGGTTACAGTGGTTGGGCAGAAGAGCAGGGGGGACAGAGGTGGGGCAGATATACAAGGGGGAACAGTGATGGGGCAGAGGAGAAAGAAGATACATTGGTGGGACAGATGAGCAGATGGTTGCAGCGGTGGGGCAGAGAAGCAGGGGGAACAGATGTGGGACAGATGTGCAGGAGGCACAGTGGTGGGGCAGATGAGAAAGGGGGGTTACAATAGTGGGCAAAATTAAAATAAAAAAACACTGTGCTGTCAAAATATCAGAGAACAGCTAACACAAAATAATTATCTTGTTCAAACAGTGAGGGAGTTACACAAAGTGTAGCGTTGAGAAAGTGAATAATGTGAGCTCGTCTATCAACAAATATCACAAATATGTGCAAAAATTACATAGAACTACAGTGATTCATATACCATATATCGTATTGATTAGCATACCATCAAGTGTGTATCTTATTCGATTAAGAACATCATACCATTTCAATATATACAGTATACTTATATGTAGCCAAATACAATGACATAATATATGCCAAAATAAAATTGTGAAAAAAAGAATATGCAATGTGAAAAGTCCTTTCAAAAAAGGAAGAAAATCAGGTCCCACACGTGCAGTTGGATATTACATATCAAACGGACCATCCAATTATAGAGATGCAACATGCAGCCACCCGTGTGAGGATACCACCACCTCTATAGATGTGGGCTTACCAGATGATTTTGACCCAAAAGAACATATATTCCAAGGGTCGCACACACTATAATGATGACAGCAGGTAAATGGAACTCCCAGATAATGGATTCCCAAACTTAAAGGAAAGATTTCTTCCAAATACGGATAGATATTGCCAGGTTCTCTCCAGTTACATGAAAAGCCAAACTCCAACCGGTGAACATATAGGATGGAAGAATAAGGCCATATAGCGTAATTCCGTATATAAAATAAATTTATTAAAATAGTAACAAACTTACATTTAAAAGTAGTTTTCAAGCACTTTCAGTATAAAAATGGTGGCAGTGGAGTCCTCCCCGGTTACAGTAGTGGGGCAGATGAGCAGATAAGTTCACAGTTAGGACAGATGAGTAGATGGTTGAGCGGTGAGAGAGAAGAGCATGTGGGTGCGGTGGTGGAGCAGATGTGCAGGGAGGTACAGTGGTGGGGCAGATGAGAAATGGGGAAAATTGGTGGGGCAAGTGAGCAGGGGGTTACAGTGGTGGGACAGAAGAGCAGTTTGGTACAGTGGTGGGGCAGATGTACAGGGGGGTACAGTGGTGGGGCAGATGAGCAGGGGGTTACAGTGGTGGGGCAGATGTGCATGGGGTAACAGTGGTGGGAGAGATTTACAGGAGGGACAGTGATCTGAGGTGTAAAGGTGCATGAATTGGGGCTGAACTGAAGTTTGGTGTTGCAGAAATTGGGACTGATCTGAGGCGTGAGAGTGCAGGATGTTAATTTTTTACTACTACTCAAGTAGTTTACAGCATTTACTTTATAAAAAATCCTTTTTGTGATTGAGAGTATGAAGTTGTCATTTTTTTTGTTATAAAATCCTCAGGCTCAATTTCTTTAAAAACATTTTTCGGCACACTGTGCTCAAAAGGTTGCCTACCCCTGGTTTATAGTGTCACACTTCACTACATAAGAGTAACATTATAATTTTTTGGGGATGAGGTGAATACACCTGAAAGTGTCACAGATGGCAACAAGTGTAATAAGTGATATTTTCACAGCACAATTTAGTATATGTATATTTATTTTTAATAGGGTTTACAGCACTGGATGTATCAATCAGCAATCTGATGAGTGATTATAGAATGGTAAAATGTTTGCTGCTGTTTGGAATTTACCACTCTAACAAGGCAGTCCTTGGACTTTCTAGTCGTGTAACATGTTAGACTCTAACTCTGGTATCATTGTTAGTCCAAGAGAAGTGTTAATAGGCCTGAGTTCATTAACCAGTTCCCGACCAGCGCACAACAGTTAGTAACACGCCCCTAGGAACATTTAACCCCTACACTGCCACCCACTGGTTAACCCATTCACTGCCAGTATCATTTACACAGGAATCACTGCATTTGTATAGCAGTGATTGCTGTATAAATGACAATGGTCCCAAAAATGTGTCAAAAATGTCCGATGTGTCCGCCATAATGTCGCAGTCACAATAAAAATCGCTGATCACCACCATTACTAGTAAAAAAAAAATATTAATAAAAATGCCATAAAACTATCCCCTATTTTGTAAATGCTACAAAAATATACCAAAAATATGTAGAAGAATACATATCAGCCCAAACTGAGGGAAATTTTTTACTTTTTTTTTATATATTTTTGGGGGATATTTATTATAACAAAAAGTAAAAAATAATGTGTTTTTTTCAAAATTGTCGCTCTATTTTTGTTTATATCACAAAAAATAAAAACCGCAGGGGTGATCAAATACCACCAATAGAAAGCTCTATTTGTGGGAAAAAAAGGACATAAATTTTGTTTGGGAGTCACGTCGCACGACCGCGCAATTTTTGGTTAAAGTGACGCAGTGCCGAATCGCAAAAAGTGGTCTGGTCTTTGGCCAGCAAAATGGTCCAGGGCTGAAGTGGTTAATGTGCTCTAATTTGCCATATGTATGTTCCCTCTAAGCAGACCAGCCTTTATTGTGATTGCTGGTCTATGTGTTTTTAGTGATGTTAACTTTTCAATGAATCGAGAATTCCAGGCAGCGTTCCATGTTACCAGCAACGTAAGTGTACAGTGAAGTGACCTTTTTAGTTAAATAGCAATATTTACATAATTTCCATCCATCAGAAGGCACACATTCAGACCTATGTATTGTAATAATGTCCCCCAACACACTTATACAATGTACCTAGGACCTAGGCCTTGGACCTTGGACCTAGGCTGTAAATGAGAATACTTTTTTAAATGTAGTATTTGTTTTGTACTTTTATATACATGTATCATATTTTCATGTAAATAGTTTATTCTTAGACTTTTACATATGCCCTTAAATTGCCATCCTTATGCCAGTTGGGGCAAACAACCCTGCATTTTTTTCTTCTATATGGGCCATATTGGCAGGTTTTCTTTCATTCTCTGTGGAAAGGTTCATGGTAACAATCTATGGTCTAAATGAGAGAAGTGTACCTGTTTCCCATGCCCAGTGAAACCAGCAAAGCAATGGACAGGGCCAAAAACATGAAAAATCTGGCAGTCTTTAGCTGAAGACATGTATTATGATCTTTTTCAGAGATGCTGCAAATTATAAGAGCTAAGTTGAGCAGCCTGCCTGTGTTCTCTATCATGGGAATGAGCATAGAATGGCATATTTTTGTGACCAAATAGTGTCCAACAGCTGCTGCTTTGTCAGCTAATAACATTTCACTGACAGTGGTCATCAGCTAATCAGTTTTCCAAGTACAAAATATTTTCATGTGACCTTAGCTGTCAAGGTAACAAGGACACAGAGAAATATATGCACTTGCATTCATGTAAAATTCAAAGTAGAATTTTGGGGTGTTGCTCAAAATCTGAAAAAACTGTGCACCCTTTAACCCTGGCCAATAGACATACAACGGTCATTATCAGGGGAGGGATAACTCAGTCATCTCCACGACTGGATAATTGAAGTGAATTTATTGTGTAGGCATTCTCACCTTCTTTAGTAAATCAGCCTCATATTGCCAGTGTATATAAACTGCTGTAGAAGCAGTATAGGGAGAGATCATTGATTTTGTAGGGAGAGATTAGGATGAGTTTGCAGCTTGTGCTTTGCTATTAATATTCCCCCCTGCACATGCCCCCCTCCATGACTTTTCCATCAAAATCAACAATGCAACCATCAGGCCCTCCCCTCGCGCCAGGGTACTAGGTGTAATCCTAGACTCTGACTTGTCATTTCAACCCCAAGTCCAATCGTTGTCAAAAGTTTGTAGAATTCACCTCCGTAACAACTCTAAAATTCGCCCCTTTTTAACAAATGAAACCACCAAGCTTCTCATTCACTCCCTTGTTGTCTCTCGCCTTGACTATTGCAACTTCCTTCTCATTGGCCTGCCTCTCCATAGGCTATCCCCTCTTCAGTCTATCATGAATGCTGCTGCCAGACTTATCCACCTTACCAACTGCTCAGTGTCTGCCAACCCTCTCCTCCAATCCCTACACTGGCTCCCAATCGCTAAGCGAATTAAATTAAAAATACTAGCCACAACATATAAAGCCATTCACAACTCTGCCCGAGCTACATCACAATCTTGTCTCCAAATATCACCCAAATCGTCCCCTCCGCTCTTCTCAAGACCTCCTACTCTCAAGCTCTCTCGTCTCCTCCTCCCATACTTGTCTCCAGGATTTCTCCAGAGCCTCTCCCATCCTCTGGAACTCGCTACCTCCACTGGTCCGGCTATCCCCTACTCTTGCTACCTTCAGGCGATCCCTGAAAACACATCTCTTCAGGGAAGCCTATCATGTCTACAACTAATCTCCTACCACTTCCATCAGCTCATTCCCCACAGTTATAACCTTTTGTTATAACTGTGTCTTCTAGATTGTAAGCTCTAACGAGCAGGGCCCTCTGATCCCTCCTGTATTGATTTGTATTGTAAGTGTACTGTCTGTCCTCATATTGTAAAGCGCTGTGCAAACTGTTGGCGCTATATAAATCCTGAATAATAATAATAATAATTTTGTACCACCTGCCCCACCCTATTAGATTGTAAGCTCTTCTGAGAAGGGCCCTCGTAATCCATCATGTATTTATTGTATTGTAACTGTATTGTCTCCTTTTTATATTGTAAAGCACTGCGTAAATTGCTGGTGCTATATAAATCCTGAATAATAATAATACCGACTTTTCCCTGTGACTTTAAGTCCGACATCCATCCGACTTCAATGAACAAGGATTTGACTTTGATCCCAACAATACCAGGCACTTTGTGTCTGGTATGAATCTTTAGGGGACACTTCATGCCAAATTTAAAATATGGATTTGAAGGGGAACCCCCCATGCCAAAAAACAGCGTGGGGTCCCCCCTAAATCCATGCCAGACCCTTATCTGAGCACGCAGCCCGGCAGGTCAGGAAAGGGGGTGGGGAAATGCGAGCACCCTCTCTCCTCCTGAACCATACCAGGCCACATGCCCTCAATATGGGGGGGGGATGGGTGCTTTTGGGCAGCAGGGGTCCTGTGCCCCCCACTCATGTTGATGAGGACAAAGGCCTCTTCCCGACAACCCTGGCTGTGGTTGTGGGGGTCTGCAGGCACTGGGCTTATCGGAAACTGGAAGCCCCTTTAAAAAGGGGGGCCCCAAATCCCAGCCCCCCACCCTATGTGAATAAGTATGGGGTAGTTTGTACCCCTACCCATTCACCTAAAAAAGTGTCAAAAATAAACACAGTACACAGGTTTTTAAAGTATTTTATTAAGGCAGTTCCGGCATCTCTTCCGATTTCTTCTCCCCTCTCCGGCTCTTCTCCCTCTTGTGGCAATGTCTTCTCCCTCTGTGGGCTCTCCTCCGCTCTCCGATGTCTGATGTCTTCTCTCCGGTTCTTCTCCTCTGTCCGCTATCTTCTGCATCTGCCGGGCCTCCTGTCTCTGCTGTCTTCAGCAGCTGTTCACATGTATTCACACATTAATCTAATTCTTGGCAGTGTATGGCCCTACATGACTGTGTGAATGAGGCAAACATTTTGTAAACTTTTTGTCAAGTTCATCTGAAGTCTATAGGGGGGGGGGGGGGGGGGAA
Source organism: Lithobates pipiens (assembly GCF_037356315.1). Lineage (NCBI taxonomy): Eukaryota > Metazoa > Chordata > Amphibia > Anura > Ranidae > Lithobates > Lithobates pipiens. Next base: position 252,369,763 of record NW_027507784.1, read on the forward strand.
TCTTGTTTTTCAATTCTTGCCATTTGTAGGGCTAATAAGCAAGCAAACAAAACACATTAAAAGCCAGACATTGCCACGGGGATCATATACAAAGTCCCAAAAAACTCATATAGCACAGCATTTCCCACTATACAAAACTGTCAGCTCTCCCTAAAAGCTCCAATGCTCACTAACAATACTGCTGCTGTAAGTCCACTGTTTGACAGCCCAATTTATAGGAGTTTTCACACTAAAGTTAATAATTCAAAAATCCCTGGAATCTCCAATAAACCAATAGTAGTTACAAACCTTGACCTCAACCCTATCAGTAATGAATTTGGCAATAGCCATGCAGTCTTACCAGTGCACATGAAATGCAGCCTGTTCACACAGCTGCTGGGGCTGGGCTGCTGGTCCTGGGGTCTGGCTGCTGGAGCTGGGTTGCTAGTCCTGGGGTCTGGCTGCTGGGGCCTGGGGTCTGGCAGCTGGGTCCTGGGGCCTGCCTGCTGGGGCCAGGGGTCTGGCTGCTGGAGCTGGGCTACTGGTCCTGGGGCCTGGCTGCTGGGGCCAGGGGTCTGGCTGCTGGGGCCAAGGGTCTGGCTGCTGAGGTTGGGGCTGGGGCCTGGTTGCTGGGGCCAGGGGTCTGGTTGCTGGGGCCAGGGGTCTGGCTGCTGGGGCCGCCTGGTGTCTGGCTGTGGGGGCCAAGGGTCTGGCTGCTGGGGCTTGGTTGCTGGGGCCTGGGGTCTGGCTGCTGGGGCTGGGGCTTGGGCTGTTGCTGGGGCCCAGTGTCTGGCTGCTGAGGCCTTGGGTCTGGCTGCTGGAGCTGGGCTGCTGGTCCTGGGATCTAGCTGCTTGGGCCTGGGGTCTGGCTGCTGGAGCTGGCTGCTGGTCCTGGGGTCTGGCTGCTGGGGTCCGGCTGCTGGGGCCAAGGGTCCAGCTGCTGGGGCCAAGGGTCCGGCTGCTGGGGCCAAGGGTCTGGCTGCTGGGGCCAAGGGTCTGGCTGCTGGGGCCAAGGGTCTGGCTGCTGGAGCTGGGCTGCTGGTCCTGGGGTCTGGCTGCTGGGGTCCGGCTGCTGGGGCCAAGGGTCCGGCTGCTGGGGCCAAGGGTCCGGCTGCTGGGGCCAAGGGTCTGGCTGCTGGGGCCAAGGGTCTGGCTGCTGGGGCCAGGGGTCTGGCTGCTGAAGCCAGGGGTATGGCTGCTGGAGCTGGGCTGCTGGTCCTAGGGTCTGGCTGCTGGGGCCAGAGGTCTGGCTGCTGGGGCCAAGGGTTTGGCTGCTGGGGACAACAGATAATTCCCCAGAAGGAAGGGGGTAGGCGGAGGCAGAGAGAAGACTGGGTGACAGTGATCTACAGGCTGTAGCAATTAGAAGAAGAAAAAAACTTTCCCCAGTCAATTGGACTCTTTCTTTACTTTCGGGTGCCACAGCACAGTAGTGCGACGTTTAACATGACAGTCCCTGTCTGCCCAGCAGATTGATATAGAAAAGACCGGGACTGTCATGTACTTGTCACATAGGAGATTACTATGTGTGGCAGCACCCAAAAGAGTCCACTTGACTGGGGAACGTTTTTCTTTTAATTGCTACAGCCTGCAGATCAAGGGCAGAGTCTTCTCGCTGCCTCTGCCCACCCCCTCTTTCCCTGCTGAATTTTTTTCTGCTAGTAAATACCCTTTACAGCCCACTTCCTGTTTCTTGTTTGGTACCAACTATGCAACAAGATTATGAAATTTCAAAGAGAGTGCTATTGCTGAAGATAGGATATTACTGTTTACCAGTCAGAAGCCTTCAAAGAAAAATGATATGGCCGAACTTTAAATGAAAAGTCTAAATTGTAAATGCTGTGTTTTTATTGTTTTATACCACTGCACTAGGCAATGACCTACTGGTATAGCTCCCAACTGTCCCTGATTTCAAAGGACTGTCCCAGATTTGGAATAAGGTCCCTCTTTCCTCTTCACTTGTCCCTCATTTCAGTCCAATCTATATAGTTGTATATAAAATGCACTTTTTTATCTTTCAAAAAGTATTTCACAGTTCCAAAAGTTTTATACAATTTCTAAATTTCTGCATTTCTAAATTCAAAAAGCCAGTATAAATGATTAGTAGTGGTAGAAAAAAACACTTGTGGGTTTAACTAATGTTTTTTTTATTGTATAATTCTCCTTTAAGGGGGTTGGTGTCTACATACTTTTCCTAATAAGTGTCCCTAGTTCCCATCTCAAAAAGTTGGGAGGTATGCCTACTGTCAATCGTGTGATAAATATGGCCCTGGTGACATTTTAGAGAGCCTATGTACATTTATATGCACCAAGATCAAGATGCTAGATAGTACTTGTACATCCAAAATAAATCATGACATTTTATGTAGGACACAGATTAACATCTTTGTTTCTACAGTTCATGACAAAGGGAATGTTACAATTATACTTTAGGACATGACAGAGCAAGCTATGTATAACAAGGTCAGTATTACACCCTTTAGAGATATGCTGAATACACAGAAGGTAATGTTTCAACTTATTATTTGAGCAACAATTTACAACAGTATTCCATTTACTGCTGAAATATACAATAAACATTAGCAGTCATCTAAAGATTAAACCTTTCTCTATAAAAGTCACAATGATATAAAACGTCTTCTAAGAAACTGGATGTAGTTGACATTTACTTGTGGAACTCAAATATGGTATAGAAATGATTTTAGATGCTAAAAAGAAATCAAAGAAAAACTACTAAAAGAGAAGACTTGGCCGTCGTGTAAGGAAGCCAACTATATAGTCCAAAAACCTACAGAATGCCTATCCAGAAACGGAGGGAGACTTCAGACACAAGGAAGACGCAAGGAAGATGCAAGGAAGACGCAAGGAAGACGCAAGGAAGATCAAACCTCCCTTCAGTGCTACCTTACCACACAAGCTTCATATCGGGTAAGACCTGTGCTCCCAATATGGCACTCATATGCCAGACTCTTGCTGTCACAGTGGCAGAAACCACAGGACCTCATAGACCCCACACAACCTACCACTCTATGAGAAGTTTGGAAGACTCCTCTATGAGTCTCACAGACACACCATTCTTGAGCCCCTGTCTTCAGCCAGCCATCTTCACGGTCAGTAGAGATGACACATAGGCCATGCTCAGCCCAGGGGTCCCAGGCTGACTGCTCTTAACCCCTTCCCACCGAGCGTACGCAGATCTGCGTACTCGGCTTCCGGGGGGTATACCGGGATGATGCCCGCACCTGCAGGCATCATCCCGGTACCGTTTTTTACAGCGGGCGATTGGCTTTCCAGCCATAACAACCGATGCGGCTAAAAGCCGCTCGGCTGTTATGCCGGAGGAGCGGGAGGGGACGTCCCCCCCTCCCGCCGCCTCTCGCCGCTGTTACCGGTGCTCCCGCTCGATCGGGAGCACCAATCAGTGGTCCGAAGCCTCCGGCTGCTGCGGAGGAACTGGAACGAAGCCATAATCGGCTTCGTTCCAGTCTCCTCATCATAAACACGGAAGCGACGTCATGACGTCACTTCCCGTTTACTCGGCTGCCAATGGCGCCGGTTTTAAAAAAATATCCGGTATTCAGAATCGCCGTTTTCGGCGATCTGAATACATTGAAGTGTAAAGGAGGGGTGGGGGGTCTTTTAGACCCCCGATCCCTCCATAAAGAGGACCTGTCACCACCTATTACTGTCACAAGGGATGTTTACATTCCTTGTGACAGCAATAAAAGTGATCAAATTTTTTATTTTTTTTAAAAAACAATTTAGTCGTTTTAAAATAAATAAAATAAATAAAAAAATAAAAAAAAATTTTTCAAAGCGCCCGCCGTCCCCGCGAGCTCGCGAAGCAAAGAAAACGCATACGGAAGTCGCGCCCGCGTATGTAAACGGTGTTCAAATCACACATGTGAGGTATCGCCGCGATCGTCAGAGCGAGAGCAATAATTCTAGCAGTAGACCTCCTCTGTAACGCTAACCTGGTAACCGTAAAAAAATTTCAAAGCGTCGCCTATTGAGATTTTTAGGTACCGTACTTTGTCGTCAATCTACAAGTGCGCGCAATTATAAAGTGTGACATGTTTGGTATCTATTTACTCGGTGTAACATTATCTTTCACATTACGCAAAAAAATTGGGCTAATTTTACTGTGTTGTTTTTTTTTTATTCATGAAAGTGTCCCTTTTCCCAAAAAGTTGCGTTTAAAACACCGCTGTGCAAATACCGTGTGACATAAAATATTGCAACAATCGCCGTTTTATTCTCTAGAGCCTCTGCTAAAAAAATATATATAATGTTTGGGGGTTCCAAGTAATTTTCTAGCAAAAAATATGGATTTTAACTTGTAAACACCAAATTCCAAAAATAGGCTTAGTCATGAAAGGGTTAAAGTCACACTTCAGGCTTTCCCTACTAAGCTGATTTAGAGTTCCTTGCTTAATGTATTGAAAACAATTGTAAAACAGGAAATAGAAGAGAAAAAAAGGTTGTACATCCTCAGCATTCCAAACTTACAAGGTATGAAATGAGAGGGAGCAATCAGGGTGTCTAAAAGAGAATATAAGAAACACATTTCTGCAGCAATAAAGCAAATGAAAAAGATGTCAAATAAAAAAATAAAAAAATCGCCTGCAAAGCAACGACATAATGTGCTAGTATGCATTGCATACTAGCACATTATGAAATACTTACCTTAAAACAAAGCCCTCCAGCTGTGCGCTGTCACCGCTGACAATGTGTCTATCTTCACCCCGGTCTTCCTTCTTGAATGGTCCTTTATGTCGTCCCTCCTGCATACACATGGGAGTCATGGTCATAGCACAGTGCTCTGAAGGAAAAGCGTTCCTTCAGAGTGCTGTGCCGTGACTGTGATGTCACCGGCTGCCAAAAGAGCAAATATCTTCTAAACTGTGCATGTTTAGGATACATTCATTTTACCTACAGGTAAGCTTTATTATAAAATCACAAAGCGGACTTTACTACCACTTTAACAGTAATATTAATGATGTTTCGCAGAAAATATCTAGAAACTAGAGAAGTTTAATGGGAGCTAATCCTCAGGACCAGATAGCTTACACCTGTGAGTCACTAAGGGGCTATTTCTGCTATTTCTGTCTTTCAAAGGCACTTTACTTACTGAAATGATACCAACTGATTGGCATAGAGCAAATGTGTTTACAATTTACCAAAAAGGATCAAGATGTTTACCAGAAAACTACAGACCAGTCAGCCTAACATCAATATTATGTGAGGTATTTGAGGGAACAGAAATTTGTTATAGATATCCAAATATATATATATATATATCTTTTTATATCCTTTTCCATCTTTGTAAAGTTTCATTACCTTGTTACGCAGGTCTTTTGACTTTTCTTTTCTACCCCTCTCATTGCTCATTGTCTAGCCTGCTTAGTGTATCCATGTGAGAGCTAACAAACTCATTGATATTTATTGACTAATTGACTATTTATACACAAATACTAATTGTGATTTAAAAAGCCAAAAATGTGGGAAATTAACCTTTAATTGCCATATTAACCTGTGTGTGCCACCTTCTGTGTCTGTACCAATGCCAAACATTCCAGGGTATGCAAACATTTGGGTGATTTCTGTTATCATTATGATTTAAAAAGGATCCAAAAAATAATGTGATAATAAATGGCTTCATGTGATTGCTATCCTTAACCGGTTCCCGACCGATGCACGCCAAAGGAGGTCGGCAGAATGGCACTGACAGGCAAATGGGCGTACAGTTATGTCCCTTTAAATTTGCTGCTGTGCCATCACGTGCATGCCGGCCGGGACCTCCGTAATTTGGGTAGCGGAACACGCAGACTCAATCAAAGCGGGGAGGAAGACCAGGGAGATGGTAATGTAAACAAGCATCTCCCCGTTCTGCCTAGTGACAGTGTCACTGATCTCTGCTCCCTGTGATCGGGAGCCGAGATCAGTGATATGTCACACGTAGCCACACCCCCCAGTTTAGAAACACGCCACAGGGCACACTTAACCCTTACCCTGCCCCCTAGTGGTTAACCCCTTCACTGCCAGTGTCACTTACACAGGAATCAGTGCATTTGTATAGCACTGATTGCTGTATAAATGACAATGGTCCCAAAGATTGTCAAAAATGTCCGACGTGTCCGCCATATTGTCGCAGTCACGATAAAAATCACAGATCCCCACCATTACTAATAAAAAAAATTATTAATAAAAATGCCATAAAACTATCCCCTATTTTGTAAACGCTATAACTTGTGCACAAACCAATCAATAAACGCTTATTGCGATTTTTTTTTACCAAAATGTAGAAGAATAGATATCAGCCTAAACTAACATTTTTTTATTTATATTTTTGGGGGATATTAAAAAATAATGCGTTCTTTTCAAAATCGTCGCTCTTTTTTTGTTTATAGCGCAAAAAATAAAAACCACAGGGGTGATCAAAAGAAAGCTCTATTTGTGGGAAAAAAGGACGTCAATTTTGTTTGGGAGCCACATTGCACGACACTTGCAATTGTCAGTTAAAGCGACACAGTGCCAAATCGCAAAAAGTGCTCTGGTCAGGAAGGAGGTAAAATCTTCCAGGGCTGAAGCGGTTAAATAAAGGACAGTTTTTTGGCATGATCAGTCATATTTTCAATGTTAATGGCAAAATTTCACAATTTCTGCCAGGGTATGCAAACTTTTGAGCATGACTGTAATATGTGCAATACACAAAAACATCAAAGGTGGCTTCAGTAACTGAAATAAACTGTTTACTCTAATGTCCCAGAGGAGGAAATTTGGCCACAAATTGAGTTTAGAAGAAAGGAGATTTAACCATAGATTGCAGAAAGGCACACACATAAGTTGAACTGGATGGACCTGTGTCTTTTTTTTTCAGTCTTTACAAACTATATATTACTAAAAAAAGAGCTTATAGAGTGGAATCTTCTACTATCGCAATATCGCAATGGAAAAGCATAAATAGGTGCTAGAGGCCACACATAATACCCTGAGCCTTGAAGAAAAAACTGAGGTAGACGTACCAATATGAGAATCGGGATTGAATGAGGCAACATCAGATCCATCTAAAACCCCCTATTGGATATGCCACCTGGAACTACCCTGGAATTTGAGTCCACATGGTAAGCTCCATCAGAACATCCCCTCAGGAATGTATTATGCAGCCTTTACTCCTATTGCATAAAAGAGGGTATTATGAGATGCTACTGGCAGAAAAGCCAGAAATACTATTGTTACATACAAATGGGGACACCGCTTTAGTCTAAATATGGCATTCCCTCAAATATGTTCTTTTATTATTTACAATTGAAACACATGGTGAATGCTCAACGGTCTCTGGGGGGCCTCTGAGATGTCACTGACCCTGATCTTTGGAATTATGCAGCAGTCCCGTTCTACCTAGGGCATTATCTCCAACTGTTATGCTGTGCTAGGCCAAGAGAGAACACACCGCTCCAGGCTAACTACAGGTGTAAACAGGTACCAGGTGCACACCTCAGCTACCACCGTCCACAGCATATAGGAAAACAAACAAAATGGTCACACACCTGAGCGTTGAAATTGCTTGATGAAAATCTTTATTGTAAAAGTCAGACAAGTAACAGGGAATGCAGTTGACACGTTTCACAAGTGTCTTGCTTGTTCATAACATCAACATCGAACTGCTCTCCTAAACAGGATATTTAAGGTGATCACCTGAATCAGGGCACACTCAAAAAACACCTGTACCAAAAGAGCAGCTCATGCATACATGGAATAATCTCAACTGATACATATAAAAACATTTCATAAGTGTAGCACTGACCCCTGAAGGAGCAGCTGATTTTGTTGGGCTTACCGTCACCTTCTTGACCTCGTATACGTCTAGGGGTTTCCCAAAGTAGATGGCCCAAAGAATTGTAGAAACTGACACTGGATCCACTTTTGGGATTTTTATTTGCAAAAAAGAGTAGACAAAACACAGTCCCTCCATGAGGGTTAGAGGGTTTAGGTAGAAAGTTCAGGTACTCTTGGAACTGCTCAAAATAGAAAGTCTCTCACTATAGAAATCCATAGAATAGCCACTCACAACTGGATTCTCACAGTTACCGGATAGACTTCCTCTCACTAGGTCTAGTAGCTGATAGAGTGTTCAGATAAAGCAAAGCCTCTGCCACAGACTTGCAGGTAGAACGCTTGAACAAAGTCTCTGCCACAGACTTGTTGTAGAACATTGTTGAATAAAGTCTCTGCCACAGACTTGTTGGAACACTTGTAGTAACTGAAGGATGTAGACAAATTTAGAGAGCCCTCATACGGCACCAGTATCTTGCAGCCGGTCTGGCGATACCGTACGAGTGTAGATTCACTTGGTGTTTTTCAACTAAGCCTCCAGGCTCTTTCTGAGAAGCCAACCTTCAGCGTGGCCTTCTCCTGAAGAGGCCTCCCCTGGTTGCTTCCTCAGTTGCTGGGCCTCTCCACAGATGAGACGGCACCGGACCACCTTTTGAATCCTCCTTCCAGGTACTTTGCCTCGGGCTAGCCAGCCCGAGACTCAGAATTGGATGGATCTGCATCCCAGGCCATGAGAGCCATGGGGGATGGTCAGGAGGACCAGGACCAGACAGACAGAAAGATCTTCTGGACCGGAACCCAGAAGCACGTGATGTCAGTACCTTAAGTACCCTCTCCTAGAGTGCACAGCAGGATGACACTCCCACTGGGTCGGTTCCAAGAAAAAGTGGCACTCAATGCGCCCAGCTGAACTGCATTCTCACACTTGCCAGTGATGACAGCGCCACCTGTGGCCAAGCAGAACACAGTGCAATCCAGCTGGACTGGTACTGAAACCATAATTTGGTATAATTAAATCCAAAACCAAACTGCGGTTCTAGGAACTTTAAATAGAGAAAAACACATAGTGCATGCTCTTCAGGAGCTGGCGCTAGGTAAGTTAAGAACAACAGAAAAATAAATAATAATAATTGCCAAAATGTATAATAAAAACAAGCAAAACTCCAAAGAAAAAAGAAAAGAAAACAATGATTAAACCTCCGAAGTATTATTCCACCTAAATAAAATAAGCACACATATGTGTATATATAGCAGATGGGAACTTAGGGGGGAGATGATTAACTGGCAGACTGTTGTAAAATACACAAAACAGGGGCGTGGCCTGGGCATGGCTGGGTGAGGAAGCTTGTTTTCCGAGCTCCCGGCCTTCTCCCAGCTATCGGAGCCTATTATGATCTGAACTTTACCTTTTGCTCGAGGCATGTCCGCTAGGAAGAGGAGAACTGGGGGGAAGACCAGACCAGCGGGACCGAGGGACTCCGGAGGCTCTATCGAGCACTACTTGCGGCAATCCCGGCTCCCCTCCACTGCCTCTAATATGGCGAACTCACGTGGGGAGAACGGCGCGGAACTGAGGAGCCGACCGATGTCGCCGGCGGCCTCAGCTGACTCGGACTCTATGTCAGATATCCCCCCTGCCTTGCACTCGAGATCGGGAAGCCCGCTGACGAGCTCCTCGGGTCCCGGGGGAACGGCCGAGATATGGGCACTTCTTAAAGCCCTCCCCACTAAAGTAGATATCGAGGTCCTCATCAGCCGTATAGACACAAAGCATTGCAAGGACATGCAGGAGGTGAGGGGGGAGCTGGGCTCAATAAGAACTAGGCTGACAGCGGAGGAGTCGCCTGTGGCAGACCTGACGAGCAGGGTCTGTGCTCTGGAGCGCCTCCAGGATGCCCATATTGATGCCGCGATACTGCTCCAATTACACCAGGAAGAGATGGAAGACAGGAGCAGACGGAACAACCTCCGCCTGCGCGGCCTCCCGGAGGCGACCGGACCAGAGGACCTGGCGGCCACCGCCACTGCCATCTTCCGAGCGCTACCGGGGGACCCTCTCCCCCCGGCCCTGGAATTTGATCGAATTCATAGAGAGTTGGGACCGAAGTCGCAGGATGTCAACAGACCACGGGATGTGGTTTGCCGTCTTCATCACTACTCCCATAAGGAACTAATTGCCCGCAGAGCGTGGGAAGCGGGTGAGACGGACTTTGATGGAGCGACGATCAAGATTTTGCCGGATGTGTCTAGAGCCACACTACAGAGGAGAGCCATGCTCCGCCCGGTGCTGGATGCAGCCCGTCGGAAGGGAGCCACCTACCGCTGGGGATACCCGTTATCGGTCACATTCCGGAGGGATCAACGGTCGTTTTACCTCCGCTCCCCCAGAGATTTACCTGATCTGTTCGTCTTTCTGGATATGGAACCCCTCAGAGTACAAAACTGGCTGATGTTCCTTCCGCCGCCGGGAGGCCACTCTGGATCGCAGTCCCTGCAGGGGAATACTCGGCCGGGATATCAGAGGCAGCGCCGACGGTCACGGGTGGCTACTCCAGAGGGGACACGTTAGTTGTGAGGGTCTTCCCCTTTAGGGGGGAGACTAGAACCACCATACAGGTGTTCCCCTTGCCCTGGCTGAATTTTGTCCCCCCCGGGCCCTTTATGTTTATGTTTTTGGACATTCGTCATTTCCTCTATGCAGGCGACATTGACTTGCTGGGGTGGGGGGGTGGCTTCTAGGGAGGGGGGGAGAGCAATGGAGGTCAACGCTTAACGAAACCTGCTGACGGTTCATGGACGGCCTATTGCTGTGACTAGATAATGACTGCTCCCCCTCCCCCCCCTCCTGGCTGCCTCCCACCCTGAGACGGGGGATATCTCTCTCTCCCACCACACCTGGTGCGCGGCCCCTCCCCCCCTTCCTCTGGAGGCTCTCATGTTGCACCGATGCATCAACTGAAATGCAGCTGCTGAACTTATGCGGAGGTGTCGAGGATCTGGGGTCCCTATAGGGTTCGTACTGGGGACCGTGGGAGGAGGTGGGGCTTAATCTTGTATGACACCCGGAGATGAAACAGCTGACACTTCCCCTGGGCTTGGGGAGAGAGGATGTGGTTCCATGGGGTGAGGCAGGCTTTTCTCTCCCCTCCTCACCTATGAGGGGACCGCCCGACATTGGACACCTGGCTGAGGGGGGCAGGGGTGGGATAAACTAGTTCCACAATTGCTCCCCTCCTGTTATATCTTTATATGTTTGTATAATTTACATGTTGCTTATATGCCTTTTGGTTATACGTTTTATTCCTTAATATAGCGATTGACGTCATGCGCTGACCCGCTGCCGAATACAGGGTGACGTAGCTCCTCGAATGTTTGCGGGGGGGTCGCCGCTCAGCAGCATACCCCTTGAAAGAAGGTCAGTTATGGGGCGGCTGCTCGGGCGAGCATTCCACCCTGGGCCAAAGCTGTGATGTAGTGGATGCTTTGGGTGGTGAGGGGTTGCCTGGGTAAGTTATTTAACATAGCTAAGACCCCCAAACTTGTATGGGGGCCTGCAGTCAAATCCAACGAATGGGGCCACTTGGGCCGGTAGGCGATCTCTGTGTTTCATCGAGATCCACCTTTTTCTACGCCGGCTGTGGATGAGTCTATTGTTAGTGGGCCGTAGTGAGGTTGCTACTTAGCTTCTTACTGCTGTGAGGAGACTCTAGGCCCTCACAGTGCGGTGTGCACGGTGACCCGGATTGTTGAACTGGCGGCCCTCGCCTCCTCCTCCCCTCCCCCCATTTTTCAAATTTTTTCTCTCCTTGTTACCTGCGTGTTGGGGGCTAGGGGGGGTGGACGGGGGGAGTCCATAGTCGAGGCGGCTTCTGTGTATAATGATCCCGGAGCTCCGGTGGGCGGGGGGGGTCGGGAGCACTCCTCCGCAGCCCGTTCCAGCCACTACCCCACATAGGCCAGCACGCTCCTCGACTGCTATCGGTTGAGAAGTGCAAATTCAAGCATCTGGCTTGAGGTTAGTTGTTATCCCCTCCCTTTCCCTTAACTCACAACCCCCCCCCCTTTTTTTTATAATTTTTTGGTTGAAGATGGACAGCCTGCAGATTTACTCCTTAAACGCGAAGGGTCTTAACACCCCAGAGAAAAGGCGTATGCTTATGAAGGATTTGAAACGAGACCGGGTAGATATAGCCTTCATCCAGGAAACTCATTTCAAAGAGGACCGCTTGCCAGTCCTCAAAAAACACATTCTTCCCCCTGACATACCACTCTACCAATAAGACTAAATCCAGAGGAGCCTCCATTCTCCTCTCCAGCAGGATACCCTGGAATCATCGCGATTCTCTCGTGGATCCAGAAGGGCGGTATGTCTTTCTTAAAGGGCTTATCGGAGAAACGCAACTGACGCTAGCGACCATATATGCCCCCAACGAAGGTCAGGATCTCTTTATGCAAAACACTCTCTCTAAACTGATTAATTTTCAGGAGGGTCAGCTGATCTTGGGGGGAGACTGGAATGTACCCTTAGCCCCTACTGTGGACACCTCCTCGGGGACTTCCTCCATGACATTGAGAATGCGTAAACAAATCACTAAACATCTCCATGATACACAGTTAATGGATGTGTGACGTCTCCAGCACCCAAATGAACGAGATTACACATTCTATTCCCCTCCCCACAAAGTGTATTCAAGAATAGACTATTTTCTAATCCCTCATAGTCAACTGCACGCGGTCACAGACTCCGCTATAGGCCTGAGGACGTGGTCGGATCACGCCCCGATCTCTTTTTTTTTTTTTTTTTGTAAATCTGTTTATTGAGTTTCGTAACATTTAACAGTAAAACACAAAGACAACTAACAAAACCAAAACTAATAAAAAAGAAAAAAAAAGAGAGAAAAAAAAAAAAAAAAAAAAAAAAAAAGAGGCAGCACACATTGGTCATGACAATAATGGGCTTTGGAGCCCGCAAAGACTTAGGATGAGGCAATCAATTACTAGTAATATATCAGTGAGCTCGAGATCTCACGATGGTCCCAGCCTGTGACATGCAAGGGTAATATGGCGCCATGGGGCTAGAACGTCGATCACCAAACAGAGAGCACATTTACTATCACAAATTCCTATTCATAGGGTGAGGGTGTCAGGTTTAAGATTTATGAAGGGGGGAAGTCAGAAGCCGTGGAGGGATCTGCCAGCCATTTGGACCAGACCTTACTATATTTTTGGGGGCAACCCCTATTGGCATAACAGTCTTTGTATAGGGGCAGGCTGTCGTTGACTAGCCGTTTCCACAGAGAGAGGGGAGGAGGAGTGGGCTTACGCCAGCTAAGGGCTATGGCTTTGCGGGCGTAAAAGAGAAGCAACCCGACCAGAGTACGGTTAGCCACAGTGGGAATCAGTTCCTCTATCAGGCCCAGTATGCAAATTGCTATGGAGGGTTGGATCGATATGGTGGTGACCTGCGTAATGACCTTTAGTATCTCCTTCCAGTATTCGGTAATGGGTGGGCAGGTCCAGAAAATGTGGGTGAAGTCCCCCGGTATCTCCCCACACCGCCAGCAGCTGGGGGGGGAGGTGGGGTTCATTTTGTGTAGCCTATGTGGGGTAAAATATGCACGGTGGACCATCTTGAATTGTACTAGTCGATCTCTCAGGGAGACCAGGGATCTAAAAGGAAAGTCCCACACGTCATCCCAATCGTCATTGTCGAAGTCTGGGATGTCGTGCAACCATTTATTCCTAAGTTTTTCCAAAGTGGGAAGGGAGGTCAATACTAAGTGGGAATAGAGTCGTGAGGTGGGCTTATGTGTGCATCCGGACCTGAGGAGGTCCTCCAGGGCGGATTGAATGATCTGGATGGGGGGGTTTGGGAATTGGTGACTAAAGGCGTGGGAGAGTTGGAGGTACCTAAAAAAATAGCTTGGCGGGGCATTGAAGTCAGAGATCAATTTAGAAAATGGAACCAGCGACTGAGTGGAGATCACCTGGACCACCGTTTTTATGCCAAGTTTAGTCCAAGCGTGGGGTTCAGGTAGTTTGTAAAAATGTCCTAGGGTAGGGTTTAACCACAAGGGGGCAGCCGGGGAGAATGCAGTTTTAGGGTATTTTTCAAGTTGAAGTCCCACCGCCCATGCACGAAGTGTGGTGCGCATGGAGGGGGTCAACTGGTATGGGGCTTTTGGGCCACGAAAGAGTAGAAATTTCAGCGCTTCCAACGATTTCAACACAGCCGCCTCAACCAAGGTGGCGGGGTTCGTCCTATCTGGATTGAGCCACCAGACCGCTGTAACTAGTTGGGTGGCCAGGAAATATTTGTGCAGGTCAGGGCACGCAAGACGCCCCGATCTCTTTGACCTACACTCTATCCACAAACCCCTCCCGAAGGATGCGGTTTTGGCGTCTAAATGAGAGCCTTTTGCAGAACTCGGATGTCATGGAGGAAGTGGCCAGAGAATTAACTTTCTATTTCCAAACTAACACAACAGCCGACTGCTCCCCGGGAGCGGTGTGGGAGGCACATAAAGCGGTCATCAGGGGTATCTTTATCAAACATGGTGCACGTATAAAGAGAGAAACGGGGCACAGCTAGACTCGCTCCTGTCCAGTCTTCATACTATAGAGCTAAAACATAAACACTCTCCTGACCCATTGGTGGAGGCTGAACTGTCCTCCCTTCGGAGCCGGATTAATGATATACTCGGTTATAAAGCTAAAGCCGCGATGCAACGGTGTAAGCTTATAGCCTACGAATCAGGGGACAAATGCGGGCGTATTCTGGCAAGAGCAGTCAGGGAGGTTAAGAGGCAAACTTACGTCCCCCATATTAAGACAGAGACGAATGTGAAGGTTAGCTTGCCACACCAAATAGCAAACACATTTCAAGAATATTATAAAACCCTATACAACTTGCAGACACCATCGGGAATGCAATCCAGGATAGAAACTTATCTGACGGCTAGTCAGATGCCTACATTGTCCCCGGAAATTGTAGTCGAATTGGAGGCCCCAATAACCCCCGAAGATCTGGAATTGGCACTCAACTTGACCAAACCGGGGAAAGCTCCTGGGCCTGATGGCTTTACCCTCCAATATTATAGAACACTCTTCCCTTCCCTCTGCCCCCAGATGGTATCCTTTTTTAATGATATAGGGAACACAGCGACCTTTTCTAACGATACTATGCGGGCACATATCACGGTCATCCCCAAAGAAGGCAAAGACCCTTTAGCTTGCAGCAGCTACAGACCGATATCTCTCCTAAACACGGATCTTAAGTTGTTCACCAAAATTTTAGCGACCCGCTTAGCCCGTAACTTACAGTCTCTAGTCCACTTGGATCAGGTGGGCTTCATCCCTACCAGGGAAGCTAGGGATAGCACGATTAAGGTGCTAAACTTAATACATGTAGCTACCCAAACTAGTACACCCTCGATTTTTTTAAACACTGATGCCGAAAAAGCCTTTGACAGGGTTAATTGGATAGGATTAGGTGAAACAATGCTCAGATGGATTGCTCAGATCTATACTACTCCTACAGCTCAGGTCAAAGTAAATGGGATTCTCTCAGACCCCCCTCCCTATCAGGAATGGGACTAGGCAGGGCTGCCCGCTTTCCCCCTTGCTCTTTGCTCTTTCCTTGGAACCTTTTCTGTGTAAAGTTTGGAACAATCCAGACATCCAGGGCCTGGTGGTAGGAGATATCCAGTACAAAGTCTCTGCCTATGCAGATGACTTGTTGTTTTCCCTTTCAAATCCGGTAATCTCCCTTCCAAACCTTTTACGGGAATTTGAGGAGTATGGGCAGATATCCAATCTCAAAATTAACTATAATAAGTCAGAGGCCATGAGCGTTGAGATCCCGCGAACAGTACTGCAGGCTCTACGATCTAGTTTCCACTTTAAATGGGTGTCCGTAGCTTTGACATATCTGGGTACCTCTGTCCCAGCAAATTTAAACTTCACTTTTAAAATGAACTTCCAGCCATTATTGATCCGAACTCGAGCCTTACTTGACTCCTGGAATAAAGGCCTACAGTCCTGGTTTGGCAGGTGCAATCTTTTTAAGATGTGCATTCTGCCCAAATTCCTATACTTACTGCAGGCACTACCTATTGCAATCCCCACATCTTTTTTCAGACAGGTGCACAGTCAATTCACTAAATTTACATGGGCTAATAGAAAACCGAGATTATCCCGAACCCTGCTTTCCCTACCCAAGATTAAGGGGGGACTGGCTGTCCCGGATGTGAGGAAATACTACCAGGCTGTACACCTTGGTAGGATTATAGATTGGTGGAGGCATCAGGAGCTGAAGCTGTGGACACAGCTGGAGCAAGCCCAAATACAAGTTCCTCTGCAAGGGGCTGTCTGGTGCTATTCCCATCTCGCAACGGGAGTGAGAACACACCCTCTGATAGGAACAACACTTAGAGTGGGATCACAATCCTGTACTACACACTCACTATCCCAGCCCAATTCTCCGCTGTACCCTATTATAGGGAACCCACTATTCCCTCCGGGACTAGACCCCCACATTAGGAACGCTATGACAGCTATAAATTGCACACAGGCACGACACTTCCGGACTAGTGACTCATGGCCTTCCATAGAGGTATTAAGTAATACCACGGGCCCTTTCAAATTACCTTTCTGGACCGCTGTCCAACTAAGACACTTCCTTGCCTCTTTGCCCTCCCCACAAGGGTTTGCCGAACCCCTGACTACCTTTGAAGGCTACTGCTCCGAAAAGGGTACACTCCCGCAAACGTTGTCCACAATGTATAACCTTCTTGTCGCCCCCCCCCCCCCCCCCGAGATGACGCGCAAATGGCCTTTCTGAAAAAATGGGAGAGGGAACTGAACTGTACGTTTACTTCGAACCAGACTCAACGTATCATAACACTTGCCCTAAAATCCTCTATTTGTACGAAAGTACAGGAAACTAACTACAAGCTCTTGACAAGGTGGTATCTCACCCCCCAAACTTTACATACCTACTACCCGCACACCTCGGCGCTTTGCTGGAGATGTCGAAGGGAAAGGGGCACTTTGTTACATATATTTTGGTCCTGTTCGAAGCTATCCTATTTCTGGTCTACAGTCAGGACCATTATTCAGAAGTTCACGGAATACGTTATTCCAGACGACCCGGCCTTTTTCCTCCTACACGTAAACACAATGTCCACTAAACGATACAAAAAAATCGGTCGTATGCCACCTGGTAAACGCTGCTAAATCCTGTATCCCCCTTCAGTGGAAAAGCCAAACCCCACCTTCGGTGGCATTCTGGATTAAGAAAGTAGAAGACGTCAGTAAAATGGAAGACCTGGTGCTCACTGCGAGACAACAACACGAACAATTTACAAAGACCTGGGCACTGTGGTACCAGTTCATCTTCTCGACGGAGGGTACCTCCCTCAGGACCTTGCGCTGAGGCCATTAGTTCGGCAAGCGCCAAAACCAGGGCTGTCCAGAATCAACCAGAACTAACCCCCCCCCCCTTCCTTTTTTTTTTTTTCAGAAATACATTGACATATCTGAGATGTATATGTTATATATGTAATATGCATATGTCTATGTCCCCCATTTTTATGTATTACTGTCTCCTCCCTCCCCCCTTTTGTGTACATGTTTTGTTAACGCCCATGTTGGGCATCTCTAAAAATGAGTAAAGTTATATTTGAAAAAAAAATACACAAAACAATCCAAAGAGAATTAAAAAAGAATCCAAGGGAGGAAAAACCAAGTGCTGAGCATATGTAAGTAAGTAAAAAAAAAAAAAAATATATACATATATGTGAGCGATATGCATATAAAATAATTTATTTTAGATGCGTATTGCTCACATATGTATATTGTGACAGACAGCCCCTGCCAGTGATAGATGGGGTGTATCTGCCACAGAGGATCTTGAGGTTCTTAAGATAAATGAGTGACAGTGAAAGGTCTGTAGGCAGCAAGGGGTTAAGGTCTGGCCACACCTTGCTCACCCACCTGGGATATCATTTTGACTTATCTGAGTAGAATTAGTGGTGGTGCTGAGAGAGAAGAAAGCAGCCTGGGGGAGAATATGCCTACAGGACCGAAGCAGACTCAGTGAGGTCTATTTATTAGCCAGGGGGCTTACATTTTGTTTTCATGGACTTTTGCTTTGAGACTGTTTTCTACCCCTGCATGGGAATCCTTGTCTGTTGCTGTTTTGCTGACCAAATAAACATGGGCAGGAAGTCCATGGACCTAGATGTATATTTTTACCTATATATATTTTTACTTACATATGCGCAGCACTTGATTTTTCTTCTCTTGGATCCTTTTTGGATTATTTTAGGACTGTTTTCTGTATTTTACAACAGTCAGCCAGTTAATCATCTCCCCCCTAAGTTCCCATCTACTATATATACACATGTGTGCTTATTGTATTTAGCCAATTTAGTAATGGACATGTTATTGTTGTGAAATATTATATCACAAAAATTGATATGTTTAGTTTAGCTGGTAATGCCACAGCTGAAATTTGTATGCCCTTGCTTTCCAAATGTTTAATGCTTTGTTATGGTGGCCCTAGTCTAGGTTATGCACGCCCCTAAATACGTCTCTAAAGGGCGCTTAAAGCATTCCAGTCAGGTGAATTACAATACTTGTATGCTGAATTGATCTCTGATGTGAACTATATGTGCTTTTAACCCCCCTGATGGTCTTCCCGAGTCTGGCTCGGGGTGGAATTTTTGTACCATTAGCGGTAACCCAGAGCCAGACTCAGGACCGCATCGCTGGATCCAGGAGGAGGTTTACTTACCTTCTCCCCTGGATCCAGCATTGTCTCCCCGCTGTACGAGCGAGCCGTGTCTCGCTCGATCTATCACGGAGCCGATCTCCGTGCCCTGCGAGCGTTGCGACGCACGGGGACGGAGATCGGCACCAAATTCAAAAAGTGAAACACACACATTACATACAGTATAATGTAATCTTACAGATTACATTGCTGTATGTAAATATTTCACATCCCCTTTGTCCCTAGTGGTCTGCCCAGTGTCCTGCATGCAGTTTTATATAATAAAAACTGTTCTTTATGCCTGGAAACTGGAGATTGTCCATAGCAACCAAACTGTCATTTTACATCAAAAATGGTTTTAGACCAGCTAGAAAACAGCGATAATAAATTAGAATCACTCGCAGAATTGAGCGATAGCGATTTGTGGGGAGATCCGTCATCAAATACTGAAAAGTAATGACAGTGACAATTCTGCAACTGAGCAAATTTCAGTGTTTTTGATTTGATTACATTATTGAATAATTTTTATTATTGTTATATTATTATTTGGTACAATTATTTATAGTTATTTATTATATTATAATTTATGATTTAATTTTTCTAACTTTATCATACCCAGGATGTCTGCTAGACTCTGGTTTGGACAGATTTAAGAGAGTTATTCCTAAGAATTACAGGACTACAATATAAAACGCCAAATTTTCATTCAAAATAATGGTACCGCTTTTAGCACCTAAAATCCTAAATAATCATACCGCCAGGGAGGTTAATGTCTGGTTGTATAAATTTGTGACATCAATAAACCTTTCCCTGATTTAAAAAAAAAAGAAATTGCGCTGATTTTAACTTGAAAAGGGTTTTACATTTTCTCTCTCTATCAAAAACGTAAAAAAAAATGGCTTTAGATTTTTTTGGGCTTTTTAAAAACAAAAAGTTATTTTTGTTTATTAATTATTGAAATACCTATTCTGCCACTCCAAAAAAAACCTCAGTGGAGTTTGTTGCCATTGGTGAACTGACGGAACATGCTTACAAGTCTTTTGCTGATACACAAGCAATTTGTTAGCGCATGCGTATTTACAGTTTGTCCATCAAAGTAACCATTTTTTTTTCTATTGTCTTATTGACGTACATTTCTGTAAGTTTCTTTAAGCCTCCTATAGCATGAGCTATCTTTAAATCACTAATCAGCAATTTAGTAAAATGACTGCAGTAATCAGTAATAACCATAAATTTGAACAAACAATAATAATAGCCAATAAAGAAATGCAGACACTGCAGAGGTCAGAAGTATGTAACTTAGCGTGCATCTTAAAGTGATATTAAAGTCACTTTAGTTTTTTTTAGTTTTTTTTAAACGAAAAACATGTTATAGCTACATGCACTATGTAATGGATTTGCACAGAGCAGCCCCGATCCTCCTATTCTCACGTCCCCTACCAGTGCTCCTGCATCCTCCTGTATTCGAGTGCCCACCCAGCAAGCTGCTTGCTAGGAAGGTTTTCATGAGGACATGCTCCTGAGTCATACTATGTGTGTCAATTGACTCACACAGTGTGGCTTGGCCCCACCCCTGCTCCCTCATCACTGGATTTGATTGGCAGCAGCAGGAAACAATGGCTCCCAATGCTCTCACTGAGTCCAATGAGGAGGGTGAGAGCGCCAAAACTTTCAGGCACACTGCTGGTCCAAGATCGTGCTCAGGTAGGTGTTTACAGGGGCTGGGGGAGGTGGGAGCTGCACCTACAGTGGTGTGAAAAAGTGTTTGCCCCCTTCCTCATTTCCTGTTCCTTTGCATGTTTGTCACACTTAAGTGTTTCGGAACATCAAACCAATTTAAACAATAGTCAAGGACAACACAAGTAAACACAAAATGCAATTTGTAAATTAAGGTGTTTATTATTAAAAGGTGAAAAAAATCCAAACCATCATGGCCCTGTGTGAAAAAGTGATTGCCCCCTTAACCTAATAACTGGTTGGGCCACCCTTAGCAGCAACAACTGCAACCAAGCGTTTGCGATAACGTGCAATGAGGCTTTTACAGCATCCTGGAGGAATTTTGGCCCACTCATCTTTGCAGAATTGTCCTAATTCAGTTACATTAGAGGGTTTTCGAGCATGAACGGCCTTTTTAAGGTCATACCACAACATCTCAATAGGATTCAGGTCAGGACTTTGGCTAGGCCACTCCAAAATCTTCATTTTGTTTTTCTTCAGCCATTCGGTGGTGGACTTGCTGGTGTGTTTAGGATCATTGTCTTGCTGCAGAACCCAAGTTCGTTTCAGCTTGAGTACACGAACAGATGGTCGGACATTCTCCTTCAGGATCTCTTGGTAGACAGCAGAATTCATAGTTCCTTTTATCACGGCAAGTCTTCCAGGTCCTGAAGCAGCAAAACAGCCCCAGACCATCACACTACCACCACCATATTTTACTGTTGGTATAATGTTCTTTTTATGAAATGCAGTGTTCCTTCTACGCCAGATATACTTGGACACACACCTTCCAAAGAGTTCCACTTTTGTCTCATCGGTCCACAGAATGTTGTACCAAAAGTCTTGGGGATCATCAAGATGTGTTGTGGAGAAATTGAGACGAGCTTTGATGTTCTTTTTGCTCAGCAGTGGTTTTCTCCTTGGAACTCTGCCATGCAGGCCATTTTTGCCCAGTCTTTTCCTGATGGTGGAGGCATGAACGCTGACCTTAACTGAGGCAAGTGAGGCCTGCAGTTCCTTGGACGTTGTTGTGGGGCCTTTTGTGACCTCTTGGATGAGTCGTCGCTGCGCTCTTGGGGTAATTTTGGGCGGCCGGCCACTCCTGGGAAGGTTCACCACTGTTCCATGTCTTCGCCATTTGTGGATAATGGCTCTCACTGTGGTTCGCTGGATTCCCAAAGCTTTGGAAATGGCTTTATAACCCTTTCCAGACTGATAGATCTCAATTACTTTCTTTCTCAATTGTTCCTGAATTTCTTTGGGTCTCGGCATGATGTGTAGCTTTTAAGGATCTTCTGGTGGACCTTACTGTGTCAAGCAGCTCCTATTTAAGTGATGCCTTGATTGTGAACAGGTGTGGCAATAATCAGGCCTGGGTGTGGCTAAAGAAATTGAACTCAGGTGTGGACAACCACAGTTATAGTATATTTTAACAAGGGGGGCAATCACTTTTTCACACAGGGCCATGATGGTTTGGATTTTTTTTCACCTTTAATAATAAACACCTTCATTTACAAATTGCATTTTGTGTTTACTTGTGTTGTCCTTGACTATTGTTTAAATTGGTTTGATGTTCCGAAACACTTAAGTGTGACAAACATGCAAAGGAACAGGAAATGAGGAAGGGGGCAAACACTTTTTCACACCACTGTAAAAGTTTTTTTTAACTTAATGCAGAGAATGCATCAAGGTAAAAAAAAAAAAGAAAAAATTTAGCCTTTACAACAAAAAGTACAGTGGTCAGAAGTATATAATTTAAAGTACAGGTTAAAGTGCACCAGTCAGAAGTATTTACCATACAATACAGCTTACAGAATGCAGAGGTAATAAGTATGTAGTGTAGAGTACATGTTACAGGTTTCAGAGATCAGGAGTCTGTAAAATACAGCAAAGTTTACAGATGCAGCAGTCTGGATTACGTAACCCACAGTACAGGTTACGGAGTGAAACAGTCAGAGGTAGGCCCCTTTCACACGAGCTTTCCGATCAGGTCTGCCTGTCAGTTTTTCAGACGGACCTGATGGAACACTCCATGCACCTCTTTGGGGAGGCAGATGTCAGTGGTAACATATCCACTGACATCTGTCGCTATGCAATCTGATCCTGTCCGTGAAATCTAGACGGATGGATGGCCTCCCTGAGGCATTACTGAGCATGTGCAAGATCTGGAGGTGCATGTTGGGTAGTCAGCTCCACAGAACGCCAGGAAATAAACACAGGAGGGCTTCAGATGCTCACAATTAAAATGTAACCTGCCTGCTTCTGAGATCTTCCATTGGAGGCGGATTGAGGAGTATGGGGTTATCATACCATGGAGATTGCTTTTCGGGGGACACTTACGGGAAGGTCTGAGTGCTGAGAGTGACGCATATCCATCAAAGCTTTCTGTGACATCCCGTAAGGGGACGTCATAGACCTCTAGTAAGGAGCAATTCTACTCACTCTGGTGGCGGAAAATCACAAACAGTAAATCACTTGAAGATTGCTTTGGTTGCTGATGGATACTTTCTGAACTCTGGTGGTTAAAGTCTAATCTTTAACCCTTAGTTCTGCATGGGTGGATAAGAACTTTTTATGTTTAGAGACGATCTATTTTTCCCTTTTTAAATTTTTTTGGGATATATTGAGAGGCGATCTAGCGTCTCTCACTTTATTGTTATTCACTTTATTGTTTATTATATGGGATTGGTCATATGATCAGCGTATGATCTCTATGGTTCATGTATATGTGTTTTAATGTCAAATGGTGTTATATTTACTTAGGTCACTATTATGATGATTTAGCGTTGGGATTGTGTCACACACAATCCTTGGGTTTATTTGACACCATCAATACATATGATTTAGATATATTTTAATACGCTAGCGCAATTCTTTTAGTTTTCACATATTTTTTCACTAGACGGATGGAAATCCTATTTTCCATCTGCCTGGAGAATCGTATCGGATGGAAACACACAGGCGGTCCGTTTTCATCCGATCTCCATAGAGGACAGTGGGGCTTTGACAGGTCCATCTCTGCACAGTGAGATGGACCTGCTATCTACCTGCTCAGCGGGGATCAGCGGAACGATGCCTGCTGAGCAAAGCGGAGTCCGTGTGAAAGGGGCCTTACACTATATCTGAAATTTGCACTGTTTAGGGTGGTAAGTTATATGCCTTTTTAAAATAGTAGTTGGAGGAGACATTCCTCCTTGAAATGATGGTAAGTTGTGAAGATCAGCTGGAAATATGTGGATAAAGGAAACCTCCTTGATGATCGAATAAAACATTTCCAGCAGTACCGTTCATGAGAAGTCACTTGATAGACTTTTCATGAATGGGATCAGCCATACATGGATCAAAATTCAGTCAATTCCTGCTGAACTGGTCGAATTTCAATCCATAGATTGCTCGTCTTTACTGGTAAGGTTGCCTATTTATTTCTGTGGTGTGGTATGTCGCTTGTGGCAGACTCCTGAAGTTGCTAATACCAATTATTTTTGCCTATATCGCTATTCTCTTTCAGTTCCTATACCATGATACCAAACAGAATTTCAGTAAACTATGGAGTCCATTCACTAACGTTTGCCGCATAAGATAACAAGATCATGTGACTCATTTGCATAAATTATAACATGCAGTAAAAAAAAGTCCAATTCACAAAACAAATATAACGAGTATGCGGTATTTACCGCAAAATGAAAATTGTGTTGGTAAATATCACAAAAAAAAACATGTGGTAAGCTTTTAAGTCCAATTCACAAATGGAAGAGAGAGTTAAAAAAATGCAATATTTATCACCAGGGTTTTGCTGGCAGTATTATATGCAGTATTTGTCAGAAACAGTGTGGGGGTCCCTTATAATAGCTGGTTGCTAAGGAGCGAGCTGGGAAGTCAGCCTTAACAACGTATGACTCATCAGTTGTCAGCGGGTGTAAAGAAAACATAAAAGAATTTGAAAAAGGGAACAAGGGAGCAAGGGAGCTGAAAAAACCTCCGGCCCAGATGAAGGCTCCAACCGACTGCCTGCTCTGCCATCTAACAATTGTTAAATAGCTAAGGGGAGGAGTCACCCAGTGACATCACTGGGTGGCCCTGCTCCCTTATGATGTCATCGGCCAGGAGCATAGTTTTTGTTTTCATAATTTTTAATTGCCGGTGTCCTGCCGGATAGTGTCCCCCGTCGGATAGTGTCTGCTGTGTACTGCACATGCACAGTACACACGACAAGCAGATTCCGAAAATGAACGGTGCCTGCGCCGTGAGTCCAGGTTCTAGCCCCATCATCCAAGTGGACACAGAGCTAGAATAAAAGAGCCGAGCGAAGCGAAGCTGTGCCCGAAGCGTGGCGAGCGAAGCGAGCCTGTGAGGGGCCCTCCAATATGTGCAGCCCTATGTCCACTTGGATGGCGGGGCTTGCACTTGGACTCACGGTGCAGGCGCCGTTCATCTTCGGAGATTTCTGAATCTCCTTCTGCTCCGTGCTGTGCCTGCGCAGTACGGGACGGACACTTTTTCGATGCCCGGACTCTATATGTCACATGTTTTCTTTACATTTAACTGTCCTGGGGGAACTGGCTCACAGCTGATGAGTCATCTGTTGTTAAGGATGTGGAAGCCAGCTTTCCGGTCCGTTCCTTAGCAACCAGCTTAATGCGATACATGCGATAAAATGCTTGAAAATAAGCAGTAATTACTGCATTATCAAAACTTTACCGCAGTAGTTATTTACCACACAATTCTTAGTCAACTGAACATTTGCACATTTGTTTCTGTAAGCATTATTTTACCACATTTTTTTTCAGTGTTATTTAACGCTTAGTGAATTGACCCCTATGCAACTAAAACAATGTCACTATGTAACTATAAGAATATAGCTCACAAACCCAAACACTGAAAAAGATAGAAACTGAAACCATATGGGAAGCATAGCTTTCATCTAGATTCAATTAGACCATGGGTAGGCAGCCTTTGAGAGGTAGAGATCTACCTGGACAACATGATGGAGATCAAAGATCACCGGGGTGTAGTGCCATTTTTTTTTAAGGAGTTAACTAGCAAGCCCTCCAATAAAATTTAAGGACAGAGAGTAGAATTATAGGGGTCTTATAGTGTTGAGTTTTATATATATATATATATATATATATATATATATATATATATATATATATATATATATATATATATATATATATATATATATATATATTTATGGTCAGAGCCCTCCGCTGTAAGAGATATGAAAGAACACATAAACACTTCACAAGACTAACAACATAAAATAGACCTGAATTGTGCCCTTGGTCTGCTGTAAGGTAAGCCCTGGTGAGCTGGGCGGTGAGCCCTGGTCTGCTGGGCGATATGCCAAGAGAAGGCCGCATACCTTAAGAAAGTAAATGGATGTTTCTGTAGAGAAACGTGTTTTAAGTGAAGTACTCTGAGAAGGGAAATGGGTGGCTGGGTACCTTGCACTGGAACCGACACAGACCATTGTGGGTGGTCTGATTATATACCCTCCGGGCTCCTCCCATAATTACGGGCCACCATACTGGCCCTCTTATTTATGGTCGGAGCCCTCCGCTGTAAGAGATATGAAAGAACACATAAACACGTCACAAGACTAACAACATAAAATAGACCTGAACTGTGCCCTTGGTCTGCTGTAAGGTAAGCCCTGGTGAGCTGGGCGGTGAGCCCTGGTCTGCTGGGCGATATGCCAAGAGAAGGCCGCAAAATATTTGGTTTAGGGAGGTAATTATTAATTTATGTACAACAAGACACTACGGGGCAAAGTTGCTGAAGGCTCAGGACATTTCCACTTGTGGATTGGAGATGTATCGAGTAAAGCAGGTGGATTCCCGCCTGCCCATCTTTGATCGCATGGACTGGGACCCCGTTTCATGAGGCTGCTGATGCTGCTCCAATGCGAAAGAATATCCAAGAAAATGACCAAGGTCCTGGCCTAATTTGCTCAAGGAACCTGACGTGACTAATGAACTGGTTGCTGCCTGGGGTACTAATCGGGAACGGTAGTAATGGGCTGTCCTGCGAGGGATCAAACATATGGGCCAAAAATGTATCTAGGATGGACACGGGGCACCAGGCTTTGAGAGTTTGGAAAGGTTTGATGTCAACCCCTGGACCGGACTATTGTGTTTTGGACACCCTGAGGAGCAAGAGGAAGTAAGTCTGATGGCGTGTGAGGTGGCGTCTACGTAACACTTTACAACTGGGATGGTGACAGTATTCACTGGGGCGTAAGAAGCTGTAGAAGGCCAGGTAGATGGCTGCTTGAACGACCAGGCTGAATTTAGCCAAAGGGGAATGTGACAGGATGAAAGATACGTCTCGGAATATGGCGCTGGTGACGGGTAGCCGTTTGATACTGATTTGGGGTTATTGCCTGTGAATACCACACAACATGGTCTTGACCGTATGGGCGGCAAACAAGACGGTTTGTTAGGATCTCATAAGGGGATGAAATACTGGATGTCAGCTGAGTGGGGTCTAAGGTATTGTGTGACAATGCCAACTGTGTGTGGTGGCATAATATGAAGACCAGGATGTGATGGAGAACTCTTAGTATTGCTCTGGGGTTTGAGGCTAGTAACCTGACATAGAACCTCTAGGCTGCACGGTAGGCCTTCAGGGTGTTGTGAGATAGTGAAAGATTAATAAGGCAGGTAGCGTCGTGAAAGTGTTGTTTGAATCCGAGGTTAGCTACAACCAGTGTGGGATAAGAGACATGGTCGGGTCAGTTCCAGGTTCCTGCAAAATAACGAAGCAAAGTTAACGGGTAGTGCGTCGGCCAGATTATTGCGTTTGTCTGGGATGTGGACAGATAGGACGTTAGATTGGTGCTGTGGGGATAGTGGCACCAGCTTGCGCAGGAAGGCCACGATGGCAGGCTACTAGGACCTCCTTTATTCATAATACTGGCTGTGGCTTGGTTGTCTGTGGCGAACGTCACTGTTTGTCCTGCCCAGTTGTTGCACCAGACTTGAGCTGCTGCGACAATGGGGTAGAGGTCGAACAAAGAGGAGGACTAACTGAACCCAGGAATCAAGAGGATTTCTGACGGCCTTGGCCCTATCAACCCAATTTGGCCAAAATTGAGGCGAGGACCTGTGGAGGCTGTGGTGAACATGACTACCTGAGCTGAAGAGAGAGATGCTGAGGGAATACACATTGGCATGCCATTCCAATTTGTGAGAAATTCGACTCCCATGGGCAGATCTGCTATAGCTGGCACATCTTAATTTAAGGATTTAGTCAGGGTCTTTACCTGGAAGAGAAACACTAAAAGATGGGAGGTAAAGGATCCCCTTGAGTCTGGCTGCTGCCTTGGCTGAAAATGAGCGGTGATAGTTAAAGGATGGGCATCCTGCATACTTGTGACCTGCTGCATGCAGATACGGGTCCAATTCTACCCTCCTGTTGGGGTTGCTCTGCCTAGCATGCCTCTGACTGTCCCCAAGGCCAGCACAAACTCTGTGACAGTGAGCTTGCGATTAAGTAAAGGGTCTCTGGCCTTCAGGATGACGGAGACATCTCCCCGCGAATATGATTTGTTCTAGGCCAAGTTGTGTACTGCTATGAGGAGGGATGCTAAGTTAACGTCGTTGTCATCCAAGATGTCCTCCTAGATGCCCTGCTAGGACAAGGTGTGCAGGGAAGATGATGGTGCAGAAGTTGGGTGTATCTGTAAGTGAAGGTACGGGAATGACGGTGGTGACTGGAGCTGGTAGGGGCACGGCTGGGCGTACCTCCAGGGCTGTCACTCTGCTTGGACTTTGGCGACTGCTGTTGACAGTGTGGTTACCCAGGAGTGCAGCTGAGTAGTCGCAAAGAAGATAGACTGAAGTGGTGCCTGGAAGGGCTGCCACTAGTGGTGGAAACAGTAGCCTAAAGGCTTGGTTTCCTGGCTGCGGCAGGGTAGGATTTACTCCTGCGACACCGTTCTGCTATGAAAATTTTTTTTTAAATTTTTTTTTTTTTAATTGGTCCAAGCTCTTGTGAGACTGTAAACCGCTGCTTGCTGAGCCCGTAAAGGGTGATGGCAGGGCTGAGGCAAAGTCCTCACTGTCTGCCTGCGACATGGCGTCAACTAAAAGCAAGGGGGGGGGTGCGTATGTTTGAGGTAAGTTGCAAAGGTAGGAGGGGATAGTTGCATTTGGGTAGATAAGATGAAAGGTGGAGGGAAACAAGAAGAATAGGACAAGGAACGACAGCCATAGTGACAGTTGGTTTGCGTTCGAGCGCTGTTGAGTGTGACTTTAGAAAACTCAAAAGAATGCGTGACAACCGAGGTGAGCCAGGAGGTGACTGGCTAGGTAACCGATAGCTCGGGTGTCAGTCTGTGCTCGGCACAGTCTAATGAACCAGAGCGCCCCAGGGCGGACTGGGGTGGGTAGCTGAAGTCTGGTATACTAAGTAGGAATGTTGCGATCTGTAGTTAATTGACGTGGGTTCGGTCTACTAATGCTTGCACTGCCAGCAAGTATGGAGATTAGGCGACCTTGTCTGCGTATTGAAGGCTTGTGCTTCGAAAACAGAGTGAAGTGCACAGAAGTATGTGACAGTTGCTAACGCCTCAGGAGCAGGTCAAATTCTGTATGTGAAATATACATATGTAGTGAAAGAGTGTTTAAGAGAAAGGGGGAATCCCATTGAACTAAACACCTGACTTTATGCCCTAGTTGTGGGGTCGAGAACTGAGTTGACCGGGAGCCTGTAGTAAGGTGACATAAGAATTTTGTTTTGACAAGG
Organism: Lithobates pipiens; assembly: GCF_037356315.1. Taxonomy (NCBI): domain Eukaryota; kingdom Metazoa; phylum Chordata; class Amphibia; order Anura; family Ranidae; genus Lithobates; species Lithobates pipiens. The sequence continues at coordinate 252,398,819 of NW_027507784.1, forward strand.
GGGATTGCAAAGAGTTTGTTTGGGGCAAAGCTGAGCCCCTGGTGAAGATGCAAGCCCTCGACAATGGGTTTTTTTTTTTTTTTGGGAGATACTGTCCAAACCTGGTGCAGGGTGGACTAACTGGTGTTCTAACTGGCCTAAAAAGGGGAAAGCGACAGAGAAAATGATGAGCAGCCGTGTTGCTACTGGAGACGATGAGTGGCAGTTTGAGCCACTTGCTGAAATGCTTGCAGCGATTGCAAGGAAGCGGCCTTATTTGAATTATGAGGTGAGAATGAATGAATGGATGAATGAGGTGAGCAGCTGTGTTGCTACTGGAGATGAGTGGCCGTATTAAGCTATTGCAGAGATGCTTGCAGCGATTGCAAGAAAGCAGCTTTATTTGAATCTATAAATTAAATTATAAGTGTGTAGGAATGAGGAGAGCAGCCGTGTTGCTACTGGAGATGAGTGGCCGTATTGAGCCATTGCATTGATGCTTGCAGCGATTGCAAGGAGCTTTGTTGAAAGTCGAAAGAAAAGGTTATAGAGGAAATGTGATTATGTAGGAATGACCGTGCGCAACACTGAGCAAATTGGTGGAGAAAATTGTGTATGATCATGTATGGATAGACTGAGAAAGTCAAACGTAAGTACTGCTGAATTTGTACTGTTGATGTGACTAGTTTGAACGGGGTTATAGCTATGGAATAGTCTGCAAAGATTTGACTTATTTGAGTCGGTGATGCAACAGGATTCGGCTTGGTTGTTAGAGTTGCGTTTGGCAAGGACTGGAATCGTTGCGCCAATGCTGCGACTTAGACTCGAATCCTCTGTAGATGCGACTGAGAGGCTCGTATATGGGATCCGACCGTAACGCTGAGGATATGGCTGGGTTCAGATTGATTGAATTGTGATGGTGGTTGAAGGGGCTGGCGATTGCCAATGATCCGAAACATAGAAGCGAAGTTGCGACTAGATTCGAATCGGCCGTAGATGCGAGGTGACTACAGGGCTCGTATGACAGATCTGCCTGTATTGCCGATGATATGGCTGGGTTTTGAATCGACTAAACGGTGATGGTGGTTTGAATGGGCTTGTGATTGCCGAGGATCCGAAACATAGAAGCGAAGTTGCGACTAGATTCGAATCGGCCATAGGTGTGAGGTGACTACGGGCTCGTATGACAGATCTGACCGTATTGCCGATGATATGGCTGGGTTCTAATCAACTAAATGGTGATGGCGGTTGAAAGGGCTTTGTGATTGACGAGGATCCGAAACATAGAAGCGAAGTTGCGACTAGATTCGACTTGGCCGTAGATGCGAGGTGAGTAAGGGGCTTGAATGTCGGATTTGACCGCATCGCCGTGAAGTGAACGGCTCGAGTAAACCCGCGTTGGGTAGAAAGCATGAAATACATGAAAGATGACATAGAAAGACTTACGGTGGCGTAAATGTGACTTTTTCCAAACGAACATGCTAAACGAACATGATAACGTAACTACTAGAGTTTAGAAGAGCGGTAACAACAAAGTCCTACCTGTGACAGCGAGTATGTAGCGGTCCGAGCGTGGGACAATCGATGAAGATATACAACCGATCTCGAAAGTACAACTACGTGGACACGCAGTGAGTTGGCAGAGTCAGCCTGTGCAATGCATTTGACACGAATCAGCTTAAAAAATGTATGAGATGAATCTGATATAAATTGGCAGTAAGGAGTATCTGATACGAATTGGTTGTAGAGTGTATGCCATTCCTTACTGTGAAACCAAACACCTATCAACCACCCATCCCCCCAGGCTAGTCAAGTGCAGGAAAAACATCAGGTGGGTTTAATTACACCTCAATCAGCCACAGAAACCCATACAAACAATACCTGTTTATCTCAAAAAAGGATGAGAACAGTGAATCTTATAACCAGTGAAGCCTATGGCGAGTGATAACGACCGACAGCGACTTGGAGGCTTGGATCTACGAATGAATCGTATGTTTGGTAGAAGGAATTTACGAATGTACTATGCCTGTGCCGAAAGATGTCGGGACATGAGTGTCAACAACTCAGAGGTAGGTTTTGTGAAAGGGGTGCAGGATAGTAAGCATGATAAGCCGCAAGTTTGCACATGGTATGAAAAGATTCGGATACTACTTATCTGCGACCATGAGCAGGAACCGCCGACGAAGACCACGAATGAAGAAGCCAAAGTGCACCTGCGATTGGACGCACAGATAGTCGACCGAGAGGGAGGGAGCTGAGAAGAGTTGGCCCATTGATGTGCAGTACCTTGCACTGGAACCGACACAGACCGTTGTGGGTGGTCTGATTATATACCCTCCGGGCTCCTCCCATAATTACGGGCCACCATACTGGCCCTCTTATATATATTATATATATATATATATATATATAAAATCACTTGCACTTTTTTTGTTTTTACTTTCCTTTGGCATTTTTTTGTTTCTATTCCTGGGAAAACAAAACTGTTAAGTGATGACACAAACTACTGATAAGAACGTAGAAAGCTGCTCAAAAAGACTTTCTTATCAAAACCAGTCTGAACCGACCAAATACTGCTGAAATCTCTTTTTTTGCCAGTCACATGATATGACTCTGATACAGTCCGGTGGGCTCCCTGTCAGAGAGACATGAAACACACGTTGAGCAGACAAGTGGCCACAGTAAGAAACTGTTATTCTTACTTATTCTGCTCTCTGTAGTGAGTAATTAGTCGATTTCTGGGATCCATTGGCTGAATGAGTTATGATCTATTACCTTGGATCTCTGTGTATGTTAATTGGTATGACAGATTGACAAAGTTGGATAAGGGGATTAAATGTGTACAATATTGGATTTTCGAAAGTATGCAACGTGATGAAATTTTAACTAGTTATAAGCCTGTCAAAGTTTTTCTAATGCCGCGTACACGCGGGCGGACTGTATGGCGTACTTAGTCCGTCGAAACACATTTCAGCGGACAGTCCGCTCGTGTGTGGGCTTCAGCGGACTTTTTCAGCGTGCAGTCTGGCGTACTAAGTATTTCGGATTTTTCGAAATTCTGTCCGTCGTACTTTGGTTTCAGCGGACAATCCGCTCGTCAGTAGGCTAGTTCGACGGACTAAGAATGGCGCATGCCCAGAAAGGATTTACACGGCGGAAGGGTGCTTTGCTGTGTATTGGACTTCCTATTTCTAGTCCCGTTGTATGTGCTGTACACGTCATCGCGCAAGCTTTCGACGGACTGTTTGTGCATCCGTGTGTGGTCAAGTCCGTTCAGTCGAAAGTATGACGGACTGTCCGTCGGATTGTATGACGGACTAAGTACGCCATACAGTCCGCCCGTGTGTACGCGGCATAACGCATATCACTTATGGGTCTAGCAAAAGGGATTAGACCAGGCAATGCAAGTGTTATCTAGTCATTTAAGAAATGTTTGAGAAGTAGAAAGATAGCTAAGTATGGCTGAGTTGAAAAAAAAATAAGTGTGAGAATTCATTGGGGATATGAGAAGTCTGATCTGAAAAGCCTGATCCAATCCTGTTTGTAGATGGTTCACGCCATGATCAAGATGGAGTCCCGAGAATGGCATATGCAGTGACAACACTGGAGGAAGTGAGGAAGTGAACTACTCCCTTCATCACTTTCAGTGCAGGTTGCCAAAGTGGTATACATTCCCGGTCTAATATTTTGACTACAGGCTATCGTAGGATTCTAATGTTGTACGTCTTCTATGGGTTCTTTTAAAGGCTATTTGCATTGCACACAGGTCATGTTAGCATTAGCATTAAGAAAAAAAAATGCGTGTGGGTCCCCCGAAATTCCATACAAGGCCCTTCGGGCCATTTTATTTTTTTTTGGCACGGGGTTCCCCCTCAAAATCCATACCAGGCCCTTCAAGGTCCTGGTATGCTCTTGAAGGGGAACCCATGCCGTGTTTTTTTTTTTTTTTTTTTTTTTTTACATTAAAGTCGTGTTGTAAGTTGCACTGTAAATCACACTCGTCGTGTCCAAGTTGCCTCCCAAAGTCGTGCTGGAAGTCGTGTTGCCGCTGTGTGAATGGACTGTTATGATACAAGTTCAATAGACACAGATTGTTATTGTCAGAGTCAAGTTGATTCTCCTATCTGTATCGAACTGTGTCAAAACGAAAACGAAAATAAAGCATTTATTTATGTCGGATCTTTTGTTTTTCGGATTCTGTGCTTTCGTTATCATTTGTCTTTTTGCTATAATAAATATCCCCCAAAAATATATATAAAAAATTTTTTTTCCTCAGTTTAGGCCGATACATATTCTTCTACATATTTTTGGTAAAGGAATTCACAATAAGCGATTATTGATTGGTTTGCGTAAAATTTATAACGTTTACAAAATAGGGGATAGTTTTATGGCATTTTTATTAATATTTTTTTTTTACTAGTAATGGTGGCAATCAGCGATTTTTATTGTAACTGCGACATTATGGCGGACACATCGGACATTTTTGACACATTTTTGGGACCATTGTCATTTATACAGCAATCAGTGCTATACAAATGCACTGATTCCTGTGTAAATGACACTGGCAGTGAAGGGATTAACCAGGGGGTGGCAGTGTAGGGGTTAAGTGTGTCCTAGGGGCATGTTACTAACTGTGGGGGGGCATGGCTATGTGTTAGTGAACACTGATCTCTGCTCCAATCACAGGGAGCAGAGATCAGTGTCACTTGTTGCTAGACAGAACGGGGAGATGCGGAAGTAAACAGAATCTCCCCGTTCTGCCTAGCAACAAGTGACACTGAGTGTCAGCCTCCACATGAGAGGATCGCGGGTATCCCCGTGGCAATCGAGTCCGCGGGGCCCGCGAACGGACTCACGGGTGTCCTGACCGGTGCGCACGCGATGGCAGGGCGGCAATTTACGTACCTGTACCTGTACACCAATTTGCCTGCCCGTGCCATTCTGCCATCGTACATCGTCATGCACTGGTCGGGAAGGGGTTAATGAGTTAAATAAAAAACTAACCAGTAACGTTAGCCCATTTTTTTTATTTATTTTTTGTATAATGTGAAAGATTTTACGTTGCAAGAATCGTGGTCTTTTTATTCTAAGCAAAAAAAATTGCATTTCTCATTTTGGCCAGAATTGTGCAGCTCTAGCTGCCTGTGTGATTTTCATGCTAATGATCATAATACACAGTGAGGCACTACATTACACTTGCATTGGGGGGGTGGGTGGGGGCTGTAAACATGTGCAGCTGAACTGTGTTTTTACCCCCCACCACCACCACACCCCTTTAACCCCTTTTCCACCCAGTGATATACTGGTATGTTGCTAGACTGGAAGGGTAATAGCTAGGTCATCGCTGCAGCAATGATCATGATATTTTTTAGCCACAGTGATTTTGCACAAAGTATAAGTAATCCTAGTGGCAGGATTTCTGGTAGAAGTCACTGGATTACTTTTATAGGTGGCAGAAGGGGGTCCCTCCCCCCTCCTGCTACCACCTTTACTAGGCTCTCCCAGTCCTAAGCGATCTGGGAGCCCAGTAAGACCCCTTTCACACTGAGGGCGTTTTACTGGTGCTATAGCGTTAGAAATAGTGCCTGCAACCCGCCCGCAAGCGGCTGCTCCATTGTCTCAAGTGTGAGAGCCAGAGGGTCAAAAAAGGAAGGGCAGGGCCCCCCCCCCCCCCGTCGTACAACTTCACCAGCCACCACTGGTGCCAGAGGATACACCTCTGAGGGTCAAGAGGTACACCACTGGGGTGGGGTCAAGAAGGCACACAACTGGGGGGGTTAGGAGGGTACACCATGGGGGGGCAGAAAAGCACACCACTGGGGGCTCAGAAGGGCACAGACGTGGTTTCAGAACAGCACATTGTTCTGTGTTCACTGTTCTAGTGCCAATCCCATTCAGCCCTCCGCTCTCATTCTACATGATCTCACCCACAAATGCCTGAATGGACTTAATTGAAGCAGGAGCTGGAATAAAGACAGTACACTCCTGGGATGGGCTCAGGCATGTTCACACAAGAGCCTTAAACCACACAGCTATCCTGCAGCAGAGGCAGTTCCCTGCCCCGCAGCCACATATAAGTAAAACATGTCCTGCAGGGCAGGGAATCTGTTTGCTGGCTACAATTAGCTATGGCTTGTCTCCGCTTTGCTGCTCAGCTCTGCCAATTGGGGGTCAGCAAGGCAGGGTCAAGATCATTATCCACCTGTCACCTGCCTGCAATTGACCTGTTTCTGACCCTCGAATTAGACAGTCTAATTCACGGAAAAGGCAATGGAGTTGATTTACTAAAACTGGAGAGTGTAAAATCTGGTGCAGCTGTGCTTCGTAGACAATCAGCTTCTAACTCCAGCTTGTTTAATTAAGCTTTGACAAAATAAACTGGAAGTGGAATGGTTTCTATGCAGAGCTGCACCAGATTTTGCACTCTAGTTTTAGTACATCAACCCCGGTATTTTGTACTTTCTGTGATTTACTGGCATTCACCTTTCCCATTATTTAAGCAAAACTAAAGACAAAACTTTTAGATAGAATAAGTGTGGCTGAACCGCTTTGACACCCCGCTTGGGTGCTTCCTTCCACCAAACAGTGCCTCTTTCCCTCCAAACTGTTCCAGCAGATCGATAACGAATACCAGCCCTTTTTATCCCAAGCATTATACACAGACAAGATGTTAGGATAGAACCAAAGGAATGACTGTTTATTGAACAGAAACACAGGTTTTTATACACTTTAAAAGTAGGTCTGTCACCACAAAACCAAATATTTACGCAAAACATCACATAATGGTTTGGATAATGAGGTAGAGTTGACACAAGACTAATCCCATCATAGATACCTCCAAAGGTGACTCAATAAACAATTAACGTGAATGCATACCTAGGAGGCACACAATGGGGGAGACACATATAACATAAACAGTGATTACACCATACCTCAGATTGGCCGACAACAGCCTCATACAATGTTCCAGCAGTCTGAAAAGGTGGAATTAATTAAATTCATAGATTTCTTGAGGGATATAGTTGATAAATATTTTGCACCAAGTGAAAGAAGGGCTTCTCCAACTCAGTCTGCAGAAGGACCACCATATTCCCTCTGACCATTCACCTGTACAATATTTATATTACACCTTTCCATCCACTCCAGAAGGAAAGCTTGATTATCCTTATTCAGAGAATGAATCCAAGCATTCGCTCTCAGCGTTCATTACATTATTGTCTATCATTATACAATGATCTGCTCTCTCCATGAGCCATAATCAGTGGGTATGAGGCTTGCCCCTAGTCCTCTCCAAAAGCCCCTGTTCTGATTTGATCTGTCACAGTGAGAGACGCTGATTTTTTTGCCCTCTGTATCCCATTTGTAAGATTTCCCTTCACTTCCAGTCCTATAGCCGATACTGAAAGTGAATGTGCCTCCAAAGTGAAGAAATCCCTGGTTGCCACCAGAACTAGTCTATCCATTGGAAGATATCCCCTCTGTTACTGTTCTGGGGACAACCCAAAATGTGGCATTATCTTGCTCATGCTGGCAGTGAAACAAAGTCTTCTGTGTACCAGAAGTGTGAATAGTTTTGTTTATTTTATGCTGAAGTCAAATGGTTTCATGTTCACCTTTTGGCTAACTTTAAAAAAGGCGGGACTTTTTAGGCATAGACTGTGACACCATTTATGGCTTAATAAAAATCTAAAAAGATAGTTTTATTTAAACATGAAAAGAAAAAGCAAATTATATATTGACATACATTTCCAAAGGGAGAAAGGGACACATTACTTCCTCCATGTAATCATATTAGTAAAAACAAAAACATTGAAAAATTATTTCCTAATTGTTATTCCAAAAGAACAGACTCCTATCACATTGTATATAGGCGTATTCACAAATTATACAGACAAACTCAGGCAGAGTAAATGTTGTGCATCCAATGTAACCTACGCGTTACGGAGTTGTATACTCCTTCTTCAGGGATGATTCATTTTAGCACATTAACTTTACAAGAGAGTAGAATCTATAGAAACATAAAGCCGCGTACACACGGGCGGACTGTCTGGCCTACTTAGTCCGCCGAAACACATTTCAGCGGACAGTCCGCTCGTGTGTGGGCTTCAGCGGACTTTTTCAGCGTGCAGTCTGGCGGACTAAGTATTTCGGAATTTCCGTAATACTGTCCGTCGGACTCGCATTTCGGCGGACAATCCGCCCGTGTGTGTGCCAGTCCGCCGTACTTTTGAAATGAGCGGACTTTTCCCGCCCGGAGAAAAGTCCGCTCATTTCGAGCGGGTCTCCGGGTAGGCGGGGCCCGCGAAGGAGACGTCGCTGGCCCCGCCGCCTGGTATGGACTTAAAGGGGAACCCCAACGCCGAAAAAAATCGGCGTGGGGGTCCCCCCCAAGTCCACAACAGGCCCTTGTCCGAGCACGCTACCCGGCCGGCCAGGAAAGGGGGGCGAGCGAGCGCCCCCCCCTCCTGAGCCATACCAGGCCCCCCCACCCCAAAGCACCTTGTCCCCATGTTGATGAGGACAAGGGCCTCTTCCCGACAACCCTGGCCATTGGTTGTCGGGGTCTGCGGGCGGGGGGCTTATCGGAATCCGGGAGCCCCCTTTAATAAGGGGGCCCCCGGATACCGGCCCCCCACCCTATGTGAATGAGTATGGGGTACAATGTACCCCTACCCATTCACCTGTAAAATAAAAATACCAAAAAAAACACAACACCCGAGATAAAATACTTTATTGCACAGCTCCGGGGGTCTTCCGTCTTCGGGGGTCTTCTCGCCGGACTCCTCCGCTATCTTCTTGTAGCTCTTTTGCTAGCGGAGGAGTCCGGCTTTCTTCCTCGCCGCCGGCCTCTTCTCCCGACTTCGGGGGTCTTGTCCCCCTCTTCGGTTCTTCTGCCGGGCCACCGCACCTTCTTATAGCTCTTTTACAGGCGGTGGCCCGGTCTTCTCTCGCCGCCGCCGTCGCCGCCGCCGGAAAAAAAAGGAAAAAAACAAAAGGGGGAAGACGGCTATTATATCTTTTAGTATCTTCATATGTTACTTTTCTATACCCCTTGATACAAAACCTTCCAAAAAGGGTCTATAGTTTGTCGCTTCATTGAGGCCGGGAAATATTGTGGCTTGTAATTGAAAGATCCATTTTAATTCTCTCTGCAGTAACACCTTATTCCAATCTCCCCCTCTTTCATTGGGGTGCACTCTGTCCAACACCATGAATCTAACCCTGGGAAGGGTGCCTCCATGTAAGGAGATAACATGCCTTCCCAGGGGTAGATCCGGAATAGCTTTTTTCATGCTCCATATATGCTTGGATATCCGTGCTCGCAATTCCAATTTCGTTTTTCCTATATAGAAGCAATTACACTCACATAGAAGTATATATACCACTCCTTTCGTCTTGCAATTAGCAAAATGTGTCAATTTCAATGATTTTCCATTGGGCAATGTACATGTGGGTCCCACCTGCAAATATTTGCAAAAGGTGCAGCGCCCGCATGTATATGTTCCCTTCACTGTGCATGGATCTTTCCGATTTTCCCCTTTGAATTCGCTTTGAACGATCCTGTCCCTTATTGCCGTTGCACGTCTAAATGTGATTGGTGGTTTGTTCGGTATGAACCTTCCCAGATTTGGATCCATATGTAGGAGATGCCAATATTTTTCTATAATATTGCGTATTTTGTTATGCTGATTTGAGTATGATAATATAATTCTACTCATATTTTCATTACTTCCACATTTATCAACCTTTTGTTTCTGAGGGTACAGAAGTTCATATCTTGTTTTTTCCAAGGCTTTTTTGTATGCCTTCTTGAGAGAGGTCCTGGAGTATCCTCTCTCCAGAAGGCAAATTTGTAGGTTTTTAGCTTCAGCCTGAAAACTTTTTTCGTCTGAACAATTTCTCCTAGTCCTCAGATATTGACTAAAAGGTATAGACGCTAACAGAGACTTCGGATGGAAGCTCGATGCGTGTAAGATCGAATTTCCAGCTATAGGCTTTCTGAAGAGACACGTCTGGATGGCATTGCCTCCCCCCGGAGGACCTTGACATCCAGAAACGTAATCTCGTCAGGATGGTGAAACATAGTGAACATAAGGTTGAAATGATTTTTATTCAACCTTACCAGGAAATCGGGAAGGATCTCTGTTGGCCCGTCCCAAATCATAAAGACGTCATCAATATATCTGACCCACATCCAGATGTGATCAGTATATAGCGTCATTGATTCATCGGCCATTACATAGCGCTCCCACTCCCCCAGGTACAGATTTGCATACGATGGGGCACAACACGTCCCCATCGCAACACCCTGCACCAGGAGGTAGTGGGAGCCGTCGAAAGAAAAGATGTTATGATTTAAGATAAAATCCAAGGACTGCACAATAAAATCGCTATCTGGCCATTCGTCCTCATGTTTTTGGGACAGAATGTGTTGGATAGCAGCTAACCCCAGGGAATGCGGAATAGAGCTGTACAATGCTTCGACATCTATGGTGACTAGTGTGGAATATTCAGGGATCACAAGGTCATCTAGAATTTTCAAAAAATGAATTGTGTCCTTTACATATGAAGGTAAATTCACCACAAACGGTCTCAAATGTTCGTCAATCAGACGACTTAGTTTTTCTGAAATAGATCCTTTGCCCGAAATGATTGGACGTCCTGGAGGGTCCCTCTCATTTTTGTGGACTTTTGGCAGTGAATAAAAAGTGGGAATTTTTGGGTGTTCGACACGTATATATTTCCATGTCGTTGCACTAATGATGCCCTTGTGTCCTGCTGAGTCCACTAGATCATAGAATTTTTTATTGAATTTCTCAATTATCTGAATGGAGATAGGGCGATACCAATTCGAATTGTTAAGAATTTTTTGGCACATCCTAATATATTGATCATTATTCATAATCACGGTGTTGCCACCATTGTCTGATGGTTTAATTGTTATTGTACTATTTTTAGACAAATTGTTAAGAGCTTGTTTTTCATCCGGGGTTAGATTGCCATCTTTAGAGTCCCTACATGTTAGCTTGTTTAAGTCTCTAGTTACAAGTTTCAAAAAAGTTACTGCATTGGGATTGGAACTAGGTGAAGGGTATTGGTCTGATTTTTTCTTTAGTAAGGATTTCGGTTTTCCCGTCCTTTCTTCTAGGTTATCATCCTTCATGGATAAGAGTTTTTCAATGTCCAGGCTGTCAATCAAGTCAACCTGATCATCATTTTCATCAAGGAGAGAGATCAATTGATTGATCGCCTTCTCCTCCTCATTGCTCAGTTGTTTGTTTGGATCTGGCGTTTTATTATACATATTTTTCAAAATAAGTTTTCTTATAAAAAGGTTGAGGTCCCTTACTACCTCAAATTTACTCAAATTCTCATTTGGACAGAACCCCAGGTCCTTCAAAAGTACTTCTGTTTCTAAATTAGTTAAAATGTGGGAAGATAAATTAATTATATTCATCTGTGTATTCGAAGAAATTATCATAGAGTGATTTAGGTGGTTGTCGGCACATACGCCATTTTGTTCCCTTTGATTGTGTTTAAGCTTGGGCGATTTGGAAAAGAAGAAGAGGAGAAGATAGGTGCCATAGGAGTGGAATTCGTGTCTCTACGGTCAGTGAAGTGTCTCTCATAAGTGCAGTCTTGTACTTCTTCATAAGGGGAAATAGAGGATAGTTCTACAGAGATCTCTCTCTGTGAATTACCTGTCGCCGAGAGGGTTGGATGTGCGCGAAATCTGTGAAGTCTGTGTTGGATGTATATTTTGCCCTCGTAGTGATTTTTTTGCTGATTGTTCTTGTGGTTCTTCATGGTGTCTTTGTCTCTTATTACGCCCCATACCTCTCTGTCTAAAAGAAGATTGTTGCTGGAAAGAAGAGGCATTAGATGGAGAATCTCCCATACTATTCCTATAATTTCTAGTTGTTTTAGAGTTCGTTTGCTTCTGAGGTTGATGAGCCTGCCATTTATACGCTTTTCCCTCTCTAAATGCATTTTTATCTCTTGACATTTTTTTCTCTTTTTTAATCAAGATCCCTTTATTGAATTTTTCCAACCGTTCTATCATGTTCCTTTCTCGTTCGTTGTATGATGCCTGGCCTTGTAAGGGCTGTAAAAGACCAGTGACCTGGTCCAAGTCCCCGTCAAGGTCAAGCATCTCTTTTTTATATGCTTCTATTAGCATTTGCATCATTTCTTTCGAACATTTATTGAGTATTTTTTCCCATTGAGCCTTGAAGTTAATGTCCTTAACCTCAAAGGAGGGGAATATCTGGACTCGAAGTCTAAACGGATTTATATCCTCTCTGATATAATTTTCAAAGGAATCTATGTGCCAATGTAGAGATGACTTTTTTTTCCAATAACTTATTTAAACGACGGGCGTGGCTTGGCGCGCGGAAGGAATGGCTGCCTGAGAGAGGAGCTCCCGGAGACCCGCGGCCTTTTCGCTGTTTCCCTGGCCGTATGCACGCCGCAAGATGCATAGACCAGCTCGCCTACACTCCGGCTCTCGTTCCCGTCGTCAGTCCACCTCGTCTCAGCCCCGCAGCATACAAGACATCTTTCAGTCTCAGGCCCGCTCTGGACGAGATACGCCGCGCAAGATGGCGCAGGCACAAGGGGATGAGGAGGAATTGAGCGACGGCTCACAGTGTGCGACGGAGGATCTGGTAAGCGGGATGGGGAACCCTGACCATCCTCTCACGCTGGGGGACATGACTTCTATTGCTTCAGACATAAAAAATACCCTCTTCTCAGCGATCACAGATTTGAAAGCTGACCTCCTGTCCCTAACCGAAAAGATGTCCTCTCTGGAAAGAGCTGAACATAAGAGAGATAAGGCGGTACATAGATTGGAAGCCACGACAGCCTCGCATACTGCTCACTTGATTTTGATTAATCGACACTTAGAGGACCTTGATAATAGGGGAAGGCGGTGCAATATTAGGGTGCGGGGTATCCCTGAGTCGGTGGGTCCTGACCAACTCCCATCTGCCCTGCGCTCCATCTTCAACAATTTGCTAGAAAACCCAGCTGACACTCCTATTGACTTCGTTAGAGCTCACAGGGCCCTGAGAGCAAAACCCTCGGACGCTGCGCCACCCAGGGATATAATCTGCTGCCTTCAGAGTTTCCCCTTGAAGGAAGAAATCCTAAATCAAGCCAGAAAGAATGATCGAATCATGTTTAACGACAGTGAGCTCACGCTCTACCAGGACTTATCCCCAATTACTTTACAAAATAGAAGGGCCCTGCGCCCTTTGCTGGAGGTGCTACGTGAAAGGGGGGTGGTCTACAAGTGGTGTTTCCCCTTCGCATTACAGGCGACTCTGCATGGGAAGCAACTGACGCTGCGTTTACCAGCAGAGCTCCCAGATTTTTGTGCTAGCCTGAACATCCCATGCATGGACCTACCTGACTGGTATGCAGAGTTCAAACCCCCACCATTGGATGATAGTCCTACCTGCTACCCTCACTCCTCACCAGCGAAACCTCCGCAGAAGAAGAGCAGGAGTGGGAGACAGGGCCCGGACACAGGGGGCCATTCATCACGTCTTGACCGTCAATCCAGGCACAGTGACAACGCTTGAGGACAGATGTGACCCCTCCTGGATGGAAGGCTCCCTTTTTTCTTTAGTCCCATAGTGAGACATTAATGGCTCTGTTCTATTTTTGACTTTGGGATCCCTTGAGTTTGAGGTCTTCCACCTGGTTCTGCTGTTTACACTACTCCAGTGACTGGGTTTGCCCCTGGGGGTATTTTGGGGTTGTGTACTGCCTCTTATCCCTCCCCCCTAATCTTAGTTGGGCTTCAAGCCGGTTAATAATCCCTGGCCAGGGAATATATTTGTACTCTGACTTCATCTTCTTTTTTGGTCTGCGGGTCTCCCTTATGGCGACTCTTGTTTTTGATACGTTAGTTTTTTCTTTTTTGGATTGGTAGTTTTTCATAACTGTTTTCTCCATGGCGTTTTAAATACCTTCCCCTTCAGCGGTCCCCACAAAAAGGGCGGAGCTGTGCTGGTGGTGGTGTCCCGAGCTCTACTTTCTGCTCTCCTAACAGCTTGCAGTATAGGATACTGTAGGCAGATACTGTTCTTTTGTTACACCCTATAAGTTGTGAATCCCTCATACCCTCTTATATTTTCACTCACGCATACTTACTGATCTCTATTCTGTTATCCTCCTTGTCCTGTCTCTCCCCTCCTCTCCCCCCCCCCCTTCTTTTTTTTTTTTTTTACAGAGCGGGTCTCCTGAAGAGAGTTCTGACACTCTAGACATGGCATACTCCTCGCTGGGCCGTAGCCCTACCCTGATCTCCCACAATGTTCGCGGCCTCAACCTGCCGGAAAAACGCACCTCCGTACTCAGAGAGCTGAACAGGGCTGAACAGGGTAAGGCCCATGTTTGTATATTTGCAGGAGACATATTTCCGGGGTGACCAAATTCCTAAATTGTCAAACAAAAACTTTCCACAGGTATTTCACTCCACGAACCCCTTAGCTAAAACAAAGGGAGTGGCGATCCTCCTCCATAGGAGGGCAGGTTTTGTAGTTACTCAGCAGTTGTCTGATCCGGAGGGCAGGTATTTATTTTTGAAAGGCTCATGGGGTAATACCCCTCTAACTTTAGCAAATGTATATTTCCCTAACAGTGGGCATGTTGCGTTCTGTAAACAAGTTACTGAGGAGCTAAAAAGTGTTGCCTCGGGGTGCATTATCCTGGGAGGGGATTTTTTACCGCTCAAACCCCTGCAGGATACGTCCACTGGCAAATCCAGTCTGACTTATTGCACGTTAAAACGGATCAAACATCTTTTACATTCCTTGACTCTGATCGACACTTGGCGAACGTTTCGCCCGTCAGACAGGGACTACACATGCTATTCAGCACCTCATGATAAATACGTGCGCATTGATTACACCTTTATCACACAGAGGGACCTGCTAGAACTACAAGGAGCCCATATAGGCCTCCAGACCATTTCAGATCACGCACCTATTTCACTTACGATGGCCCACCCTGACCGAAGACCCAAATCCTGTATGTGGAGGCTGAACCCTCCTTGCTGACTGACACTGACCTTCTCCCTTCTCTAGCGGATGCCTTGCGCAACTACTTTCTAGACAATGAAACGGAGGACCTGTCACCCCTGACCATATGGGAAGCGCACAAGTGTGTGATGAGGGGGGTGTTCATTAGAGCAGGGGCGGCACGGAAGAGAGCGGCGGAGCTACAGATTAAAACACTGACCTCCAGGGTGGCGCGGCTTGAAACCCAACACAAACAGTCCCTGGATGCCTTGAAGGCCCAGGAGTTGAACCAGGCTAGACTGGAGCTGCGCAGCGTTCTGGAGATCAGGAGTAAACGCACCCTTTTTCTTAAAAAGAAAATATATTATGAGCATGGGGACAAGGGAGGAAAACTATTGGTCAGGGCTCTGAAAGAGGCCTCCCTGACTAATAATATCTTAGCAGTTAAACTGGGAGATGGCACCCTGACCAACCGCACGGATAAAATTGCGGAAAACTTCCGCCAATATTACACTAAACTTTACAACACTCCACCACAACACAAACCCGGCACGCTAAGAGGTGATCGGAGCCAAATTATACAGGACTATTTAGAGCAGAGTGGTTTGCCCACGTTGTCCCCTGAGGACGCAGACTCCTTGGAGGGTCCCATCACTTCGGCAGAATTGTTAGCCACTATTAAAAGCCTTAAGCCAGGGAAGAGCCCCAGACCTGACGGGCTTACTGCACATTACTATAAAGTCTTTTCGGCCTTGCTAGAAAAACCACTCCTGAAAACTTTTAATTTCCTTAGACATCCGCATCACCTCCCTATGTCTTTCCTAAGCGCATATAACGGTTATTCCAAAATTGGGTAAGGATCCCTCTGACTGCTCTAGCTACCGCCCGATCTCCTTATTGAATTTAGACTTAAAAATCATGTCAAAGATAATTGCAAACCGTTTACGTCTCTTTCTTCCCCAATTAATTGGTCCTGATCAGGCGGGCTTCATGCCAGGGAGGGAATCCAGAGACAATGTGACAAAAGCATTGAACCTGATCCACCATTGCCATAAGGATAAGTTCGAGGGCTTTCTCCTATCTACGGATGCGGAGAAAGCCTTCGATAGGGTGGCCTGGGACTACCTGCTCGCTACTTGTAAGCATATTGGCCTGCGACCTGGCATGCTCTCTTGGATTTCCTCCCTATACCAGAACCCGACGGCACGTTTAAAAATTTATGGAACCTTATCCGACCCGGTGGTAATTCGTAATGGGACTAGGCAAGGGTGTCCATTATCCCCCCTATTGTTTATCCTCACCATAGAGCCATTTATTCGCACAGTCAACAATTCCCCTTCAATTACAGGATTCTACATCGGACAAACAATTTATAAAATTGCCGCGTACGCGGACGATTTTTTTTTTTTTTTAACTCACCCGCACACTTCCATTCCAAATCTACTGCAGGCCTTTACCATATATGGCTATATTTCTCATCTTAAGATTAACTATAGCAAATCTGAGGCGATGAATTTGACGCTGGCACCGGAGGCGTTGGCGCAAGCTCAAACGAATAATTCATTTCACTGGGTTTCAGGCGCTTTGAAATACCAAGGCATTAAGCTCACCTCCCAGCTGAACCTTATATTTGCACACAATTTTAGGCCTATGTTGCGACAGATAGACCTAGACCTGAGTAAATGGTCTCTGGGCTTTTTCTCTTGGTTTGGCAGGGCAGCCATAATCAAGATGATCACGCTACCACGTTTGCTTTATCTCTTCCATACTTTACCCATTTCAATCCCAGCTTCTTTTTTTAAACAGCTGCAAACCATCCTATGGAAATTTTTATGGGCCCACAAGAGCCCTCGCATCAGTCTTCGTTTACTGATGAAACCCAAATTGGAGGGTGGGGTGGGATTCCCAAATTTTAAGCTTTATTACTTCGCTACGCACCTGGCCAGAATTATTGATTGGAACTGTCATGCAGCGCGCAAGGACTGGGTATCGGTGGAAGAGAGTGTGTCTAGGACATCTTTGCGCTTCTCCCCTTGGATACCGTGGGACAAATGTCCGGCGGAACTGATCCAACACCCGCTCATTGGAGCTACACTGAGGGTTTTTCATAAGCTAGCCGCCGGACACAAGTTCACATCTTCCCCAGGCCCTCTCACACCCCTCCTGCATAACCCGGATTTTCCTCCTGGGATGGGCTCGAACAGATTTACACTAGACGCAAAAACTCCTCTTCTGGCTACACACTTGACTCGACAGGGGCGTGCTCTCTCATTTGAAGAACTTGGGGGTGTTCTGCCTCCAGGGACGATGTCTTTCTGGAACTACCGGCAGGCTTGCCATTATTTACTGGCGACTAAGAGAAGGCAGGCCGTCCTGAAAGAGCTCTCACCTTTTGAGTCAGTCTGCTTCCAGGGTACTCCTGTTGAGAAAACGACCTCGTTCATGTATGCATGTCTGCAGCAGCTTGACCACGCTGATACTTCCAGGTTCAGGGAGAGCTGGGAGAGGACACTTCAAACCTCTTTTACTGATATACAATGGCGCAACGCTTGTATTCTAGCCCACAAATGTACTGTCAGTACTAGAATACAAGAAAACTCGTACAAACTACTCTCTCAGTGGTACGCTACTCCAGTTAAGGTGAAACGTTGGTACCCGGTTTCTTCAGACCTGTGCTGGAGGTGTGGAGAGGCGAAAGGTGACATGCTACATATTTGGTGGAGCTGCCCCCGAATAGTTGATTACTGGAGCCGGATTCGTAGTTTAATACTACACATTACAGACACCAAAATAAAACGGGTTGTTGTCTCTTGCATATATCTGACCTTTCTCTGGGCAAATATAATAGATCTCTGACAAAATACTTGTTGATTGCTGCTAAATCCCTGGTTCCTAAATACTGGAAACTTTCCACTACACCTACTATCCGAGAATGGGTGCACTCAGTCAACCATATTTTTGCCATGGAAGAAATGTTAGCGACCGCTAAGGATTCAGCTGATAAATTCCACATTACATGGTCCCCTTGGGTCCAGTTCAAATACTCCGCAGCTTTCGAGAGCTTGACCAGTGGATGAGCTCCCCTTCTCCCTAGACACTTAGCCGATTGGAGTGGTGGGGTCTCGGTCAGGGCCGGCCTGGCGAGGATGTGTCACATGATCTCTGAGGCTTTGCAAACTCAGTCTGTTTTCCTTACTATATCTACAGGTTTTCTGTCTCCTTGGTTTTCACCCTTTTATTTTATTTTATACTTTCTAATTTTGTCCTGCTCCCTCCCCTTCCCCCTGATAAGAGGATGTGATGTTTGTTTTATTCACTGAAGGGTTCGTAGGGCCCTATTTGGGCTCGTCACTCAATTTTGGGATGCTTTCAGTTTGCATTCTTTGTTGTAACAGATAAATGCTCCCTATATTGTAGTCTGAGACTGCTATTTCAGTCTGATTTCCTTTTTGCACAGGCTACCTATACATGTATATGTTGACTCTGTAACTACGATGTGACATTTGCTTAATAAAATGTATTGTTTAAAAAAAAACGTGAGTGGTAAGATCGAACTCAAGCCGTTCAGTCTGGCCAAAACTTGTCAGATAACCAGCCATTCGTGTGTCCCAGTCTTTACCCCTAAAGTTCGCCATTTTGGAAAAAAAAAAAGGGGGGGAGAAAGGAAGAAAGAGGGAAGAGATTATAGATCTATTTTCCTCTGCCTCCTACCTCCTCCTTGCATTGAAAGATATACGCATATAGCCCGAAATGGGGGCTTATTTTTCTTATGGTTTATTTTTAGAAAAATTTATTATAGTCTTGCATCAAGCAACGTTTTAAGTGGTATACCTTGATTATACTGGGGAAAGGAATGGCATTTGCTGCCCAAAAGAGTCCGCAATGGTCAAGGAGGAGACGACTCGTTGAGAGAGACAACTCAAGGCTGGACGTGACATGTCTGCCCCTGGGGTAATCTCCCTTACAGTGCTAAAAACTTTTTGACCACGTAGGCACTGCAGCGAATGTAAGCAAACAGACTGCCTTGAGCATTTAACATCTGCGAACAATAACATTTGGGCATCCTCCTTCAAAATTATACGTTTTTGAGTATGTGAATCCCAGCGGTTTTCGGATATATGAAACTATCCCAAGAGACGCTTCCGGGCAAGATCATTTAAAGTCCACCTATCACTGCGGTCCCGGTTCCTATCCAGGAAGGTGAAAAAACCCCCTCTTTTTGGGCTCATACCTACGCCTTGGGGTGAAGAACGTATAGGTGATTCTACACTCTTGTAAAGTTAATGTGCTAAAATGAATCATCCCTGAAGAAGGAGTATACAACTCCGTAACGCGTAGGTTACATTGGATGCACAACATTTACTCTGCCTGAGTTTGTCTGTATAATTTGTGAATACGCCTATACACAATGTGATAGGAGTCTGTTCTTTTGGAATAACAATTAGGAAATAATTTTTCAATGTTTTTGTTTTTACTAATATGATTACATGGAGGAAGTAATGTGTCCCTTTCTCCCTTTGGAAATGTATGTCAATATATAATTTGCTTTTTCTTTTCATGTTTAAATAAAACTATCTTTTTACATTTTTATTAAGCCATAAATGGTGTCACAGTCTATGCCTAAAAAGTCCCGCCTTTTTTAAGGGGAAAACTTCTATAGTATTCTATTTTGGGATGTTGGCTATCAACAAGCGGATTTCAATATATACCTCGCACAATCCTGATTTTTACACCTTTTGGCTAAGAAAGATTGGGTCTGGCCGGTGATCCGACCTCCCTAAAATATTATAGGACACAGAAAGCAATTCCTTAAGTATAGTGCAATAAATTTATGAACAGCATCAGGATCATATTATAGCATATAATCATGTGAAGTGGCTGAAGTTCTCTAACTGCAGAGACTTGAGAAAAGCCACAGAATATATTTAAACCAATAGTATTTTTTTTTGGTGGTGGTAATGTTATTGAGATACAGCAGTGGTTTCGTGACTGATTTTACTTGTAGACTGGAACTCTTAACCTGGTTTCCCAACTACAGTGATATCTATTACCCTGACAACAAGTATGAATATATGTAAGGTACATTCAAAGTAACTGATCTCCTGGGAATGTGCCAATTCTGTTTTCATTCACTAATATTTATTTCTGTTTGCACTGAAAAATTACACAAGTAGTAAAATTTATAACGCGAAAAATCATAATTATTCATCTACCTGCCATGTCAGAGGGAGTCTACTCACATACAAGAGGACATCACTATAGAGCAGTGGCCATCAACCCTGTCCTCAGAGCCCACTAACCGGCCAGGTTTGCAAGATAACTGAAATACATCACAGGTGATATAATTTGCTGCTCAGTGATTGCTGTATTCTAGTCCGCATCTCCCCAAGGTAATACATAAAACCTGGCCTGTTAGTGGGCCCTGAGGGTTGATGACCACTGCTATAGAGGACATACTTTTGTCCATATATGCTTCACTAAATGCATGTGTAAATATTGTCACTTCAACAAATGGTTACAGTGGTTTTGTTAATGATCTGTTTGAACTCTCCTAACCTCATAGCTCTCATGAACAGCACTACATTAGTATTTGAGAGTGGCTTGAAAACATCTTTCTACTTCAAAAAATAAAAAACACCATAGGTGCATAACAAGTGCCTTTATGAAGCATTAAATGATATGTTTAACCACCTCAATACAGGACACTTTCACCCCCTTCCTGCCCTGGTGGTATTTAATCACTGCTGGGATTTTTATTTTTTACAAAAAAAATAAAAAAGACTGAAAAATAAAAAAGAAATCTTTGTTTCTGTCAGTAAAGATTTTGTAAATTGTGTGTATACTTAATCACACAGAGCAATACAGGAACCGTAGATACTAAAGAAATGCATAGCTCTATTAGAAATATACACAATTGAACATGTTTACAATTCTTCCTTCTACTGGATGTAGAGCAGTATAACACACTTATACATAACACTCCTTCCCATAACTGGGAGGGTGAATATTTCTCCTTGGACGCCTAAGGACCACTGTTTAAGACAGTTCTCTGGGATCCTCAGTTGGGTGCAATTCTTCTTGTGCTGTGTCAGAGGGACTGAGAGAAACTGGAAATAAAACAACATTTCCTGGAGGAATAGCACCTGTATCCAGGGGCGTAACTATAGGGGGTGCAGCAGTCACAACCGCAACTGGGCCCTATGATGCCGGGGGCCCATGCAGCCCCCTCTACATATGGCCGGCAGCAGCATAGGCAGCTAGGGGTACCAGTACACCATGCACACGGGTGGCTGGAGGGTGACTAGCAGAGCTCCATGCTCGACTATCGCACTGGCTGCTCTTTAGTTGTGCATTCCCCGCATGGCCTGTGTCCTCGGCCGGCTCCTCAGAGTACCCCTCTCCTGCTCCATGCATTGCCGCTCAGTCCGATGTCTGTTCTCCCCAGCCAGAGTCCCCCCCCCCCCCAGTCCGGCCCACACTGCACTGCATACTTCTCCTGGGTAAACAAACTTTAAGCACACAAATGCAGTGCAGCCCTATGAGAGCCCCCCGGAGGACACTGCAGGCTTGTCTGCCAGCCCTGGAATCCCAGTACCACTAGAACCAGCTGCAGGTACAATTTCTCCACTTCTCTCTTGGATCTGATCAACGTGTCTTTGTAATATTCTACCATCAGTCATTTGTACTTTGTATGACAAAGGTCCAGCAGCATAGTTTCTGACATAGACAGCACTGTCAGGATGAAACACTCTCATAGAAACATTAGCATCCTTTTTAAAATACAGTTCTTGCTTTTCTTGTAACTCCGATGTCAGATCAGGGTGTAAATGATCCAAGCATGTTTTTAGACAACGGTTCATTAAGAGCTCTCCTGGGCTACAACTAGTGCTTGAGTATGGTGTCACATGTTGTTGCAGATGGAAATTTGAAAGTCTCTGATTCCAATTTCCTTGAACAATTCTCTTCAATGGGTCTTTGATGGTCTGAACCATACGTTCAGCTTGACCATTTGATGACGGGTGGAATGGTGCAATCGTAACATGTCAAATAAGATTGCTTGCCATAAAGGTTTTGAATTCTGAGAAGGTAAATTGCATTCCATTATCAGACACGATTGTACCTGTCAACCCATGTGTAGCAAACATTTTCCTTAAAACTCTTATGACAGTGGCTGAGGTGGGGGGTGTAACTGATACAACTTCCAGCCATTTTGAGGAGAAATCGACAACTAAAAAAAATCTGTACTTAAAAAGGTCCCGCAAAATCTATTTGCAACCGTGACCAAGGTG
This sequence comes from Lithobates pipiens, assembly GCF_037356315.1. Taxonomy (NCBI): domain Eukaryota; kingdom Metazoa; phylum Chordata; class Amphibia; order Anura; family Ranidae; genus Lithobates; species Lithobates pipiens. The sequence continues at coordinate 252,421,119 of NW_027507784.1, forward strand.
ACCTAGTCACTTCCCAGGCATGTACTGAGGCTTTAGGTGGAGCATGATGGGTGGATTGACATGGTACACAGTTCTGTACCCACTTCTCAATAATTTCATCCATTTTAGGCCACCAAACATAATTTCTGGCTAACCCTTTCATGCAGACTATTCCATGATGTCCTTTGTGGAGAACATGTAGTACTTGAGCTTATCCTGCCTTTGGAATTACCACTCTGTTTCCCCATAATAAGCAACCTTTATAGGCAGACAGTTCATGTTGGCACACTAAAATGTTTTGCACTTCTCTTCAACTTAGCACACGGGCCAGCACAGGATTTTTAGAAGTCATACCAGCAATGTCCTTAGCATTTAACGGAGGGGTTGGAATGGATTCGAACATGAGAACCTCAGGCACAGGAGGGACAAGGAAATCAGGAGAAAACAAAGGCAACCGACTCAATCCATTAGCATAAGTGATATTCTTACCAGGGCGATATTCAAAATCACAGTCATAGGCATTCAGCATGAGTAACCATCTGAGCATTCGTGGGGAAAGAATTTGAGGAGTGGGAGTGCTTCTGGTGAGCAGACCCAGCAAAGGCTTATGGTCTGTTACAACGGTAAACCTCCGCCCATACAAATAGCCATGACACTTTTTTACCCCGGACACAATAGCTAAAGCCTCCTTGTCAATTTGAGCATAATTCCTCTCTGTTGTAGACAAGGTCCTTGAAGAGAATACAATAGAAGCCTCAACAGCAGTTTCTAAAACATGACTCAAAACAGCTCCAATGCCATATAGAGAAGCATCACAGGTAAGAGTGAGTGGTTTTTGTAAATCATAGTTTACAAGTGCACTGGAGATACGCTATGAACTCTCGATAATGAAATTCCAAGGGGCTCAAACCACTCTCTACCCAGCAAAGTTGCTCTTTGTCCCTTAGTAATTATTAAGCGTAAGCATCCTCTGAAATTTCCATATTTCACTGGGACAAAGCAAGCACCTTCAACTTCCACAACTTGTTTGTTGTAGTCTACCAACTGGATATCACAGGGTGCTATTGAAGGAGCATTATGAAGCCATATTGTGGTAAACATTTCTTCTGAAATCAAGGAATATGCACACCCTGAAATTACTTGCATTTTGCATGGAACATCTTGTAACACAATCTTTATACACATAGTCATTTGTATAAACACCTGTAGAGGTTTTATCATTCAAAACAACAATTGGCGCATTAATGGAGTCTGCTGCCGTTGGTATTGTATTCACATTTGTAGACTGATCCTTAGTCTGACAGACTGTATGTGACCTCTACGTTTGCACATGTGACAAACTGCATTTCTAAAATGACATGTATTACGCCTGTGTTTCCCGCACAGCTGTAACACTTCCCTGTACATGGAACTGTGACATCAGTGTGTGGTGGAAAGTCCTTTGATTTAGCATTTACCTTTGCCACTTGATTTATATCCGGTGAATTAACTTTGCTAGAGGAAGATTGAATGAAGGTATGCAGCCTTATATGCAAGTGCTTCCTCTTTGTGCAGTTATAAAAGTTAAGTTCTTTTTGGCTAGAAGTCTTCATCTTGTACTCCACACACTAGCCTGTCCCTTAGCAAGGATTTTAAACTGGCACCAAAATTGCAATTTTCGGATAGCTTGCGCAATTCTGCAATATATAATGCAATGCTCTAGCCCGGTTGTTGGTGTTGTCTGTTGAAATGGAAACGCCTCACTGTTTCAGATGCTGTGGGTGAAAAATTATTTTTTAACAGTGCCAGTATTTCCTCATATGGGCAGGCTTTTGGTTTAGCACGAGATATCAGTGAGCGGATAATATCAAGGGCGGCACAGTGGTGTAGTGGTTAGCACTCTCACCTAGCAGTAAGGAGGGTCACTGGTTCAAATCCCAACCACGACACTACCTGCCTGGAGTTTGCATGTTCTCCCTGTGCCTGCGTGGGTTTCCTCCGGGTGCTCCGGTTTCCTCCCACAATCCAAAGACATGCAGGTAGGTTAATTGGCTTCTGTCTAAAATTGGCCCTAGTATATTAATTAGGGACCTTGGATTGTAGGCTCTTTGAGGGTAGGGACCGATGTGAGTGTGCAGGGGTGATTGTAGACACTCACTCAGGTTGAACTGGATGGACTGGTGTCTTTATTCAACCTTACTAACTATGAAACTATGAAACTATGAAAAGTCTTAGATCCAATAACACTCAGTAACACAACTCTTTTTCCTGCACAGCATCGGCCACCTTATTAGCTTCTAGGAAAATCTCTAAAACACAAGTTCCGATTCTTCACTCAAGCTGATTTCATGTGTTTTCTGCAGTGTCCATTCACTGAAATCCCATCCTCATCGCCAGTTTTGTGTATTTAAAATGACTTTAAAGCATAGACAAGGACAAGCATTCAGAGGACTTCTTTACTTAATCACACACAGCAATACAGGAACCATAGATACTAAAGAAATACATAGCTCTATCAAAAATATACACAGCATATGACCATTTTTACAATGCTTCCCCCTACTGGATGGAGAGCAGTAAAACACACTAATACATAACAGAAAATAAGTAATTTTTCTACTTCACTGATGTACACTAATAGGCTGCAATGATGAGCACTGATGAAGGGGCACTTATGGGCACTGATTAGGTGGCACTTATGGGCACTGATTAGGTGGCACTGATGAGGAGGCACTTATTTTGTTTTTTCTATTTTTTGGGTCCGTCGGGCGGCATGATTGAAGATGGATGTACATCGCAGGACACTTTTTTTTCTTTTTTAATAAAGGAATTGACAAAAAACTTTCCATTGTGGTTTTTACTTTTTGACACTTTTCTGGCGAATGGGTAGGGGTACAATGTACCCGATACCCATTCGCATGGGGGGGCGAGATCATTCCAGATTCTGGATAAGGGTCTGGTATGGATTTTGGGGAGAACCCACCCCACCCCAATTTTTCTTTTTTCATTTTGGCGTGGAAAAATCCATACCAGACCCGAAGGGCCCTTATATGGAGTGGGGGGGGGGGGTTAGCGACGCTAATTTTTTCCTTGATTTGTTATCTATATTGCCGGGAGCCAGCAATACAGTACAGCCACGAGCACATTTAACAGAAACGCTTTTATTAATCACTTCAATATAGGGCATTTATACACCCTTCCTTCCCAGACCAATTTTTAGCTTTCAGCGCTCTCACACTTTGAATGCCAATTACTCAGTCATGCAACACTGTACCCAAACAAAATTGTTATCATTTTTTTCATACAAATAGAGCTTTTTTTTTTGGTGGTATTTAATCACCACTGGGTTTTTTATTTTTGCAACATAAGTGAAAAAAGATTTTTCTTTTTGAGGAGAAGAACCCGGTAACAACTTTGTGAAGAGGAGAACCTGGTAACATCTCGTTACCGTGGTTTGTTTACATTCTGTGACCGGCTGTGATTGGACACAGCCGGTCACGTGGTAAAGAGACAATTTCATTGGCTCTTTACTGCGATCGGGGTTGGGCTGTGTCAGGATGTCAAGCCACAACCCCAATCGCCGCTCTGCATGCGCCCTAGGCACGTGCACGAGCGCTGTGAACGTACACAGTACATGTGAACGGCTGTGATTGGACACGGCCTATCACGTGTATCGGGGTGGATTGGGATGCCAATCACACAGATCTAGGATGGGCTGTGTCCAAGGGACACCCCTCATCCACGATCACCGCGCTGCGGGCCCCTGGGGGCCAGCAGGAGTGCCAAAATACCGAGGACGTCATATGACGCCCACCCAGGATGGGAGATCCCATCTATGGGCGTCATTTGACTATGGCCCGGTATTGAAGTGGTTAAACAAACAAATCAGCATTACATCACAGTCAGAAGACAATCCTTTTGATACAGTACCAATATTTTATTCAATGGTATTCTATAACACAAGCAAGTTTAAATTACATTGTTTCCTTTAGAAATGTCATTTTGCTGTGGCACTGTTTTACACATCACACAGATGCTCCACTTTACAGGCAGACTAAGGAGACACCCCAGGCATGAGATTTAAAAGAATATTTCATTTTTATTGTTTCACTTTAAGCATTATTAAGATCACTGCTCCTAAAAAAAACAGTAATTTTAAAAACTTTTTTTTTTGCATTGTTAAATGTTCCCTAGGGCAGTAGTAAGACCAGCCACCTTAGTTTTACTGTGGCAGGTTGGTTCCACCTCATGAAATCATTATTGTATGTGATCTGATGTAAACAAGCATTTCCCCATTCTGCCTAGTGACACTGACACTGATCATAGCTCCCTGTAATCGGAAGCGGTGATCAGTGTCATATCACATATAGCCCACCCCCCCAGTTAGAATCGCTCCCTAGAACACACTTAACCCCTGCAGCACCCCTTCCTAGTTAACCCCTTCACTGCCAATCACATTTACACAGTAATTAGTGCATTTTTAATCACACTGATCGCAGTATAAATGTGAATGGTCCCAAAATAGCACCAAAAGTGTCCAATATGTCTGCAATAATGTCGCAGTCATGATAAAAATCAGGGGAAAAAGGTGCGTGTTATACGCCGATAAATGCGGTAAGTGGTCAAAAAAGTGAATTTGGTGTTGTTATTCACTTTAAGATCATCACAGAGGACAAGGGGACACTCTGTACATCTTGGGGGAAAGAGATTTAATATAGAAATAAGGAAAGGCTGCTTCACAATAAGAAAAAACATAAGTAAAAAGGCACAAACACTAGAGGCGATTCAGTTCGCATTGTGCGCTATACAAGTATTTCATTCATTCATTCATTCATTCAAAGTTTTGCTGCAACCCAAATTTAAATGTCCATAAAAAATTCAACATGAATGAGCTTCCATGCACTAAGGGCTGTTTTTATTGTTCACAGTTAGGGATGAGCCGAACACCCCCCTGTTCGGTTCGCACCAGAACCTGCGAACAGACCTAAACTTCGTGTGAACTTTAGAACCCTATTAAAGTCTATGGGACTCGAACGTTCACAATCTAAAGTGCTCATTTTAAAGGGTAATATGAAAGTTACTGTCCTAAAAAGTGTTTGGGGACCCGGGTCCTGCCCCAGGGGACATGGATCAATGCAAAAAAAAGTTTTAAAAACGGCCGTTTTTTCAGGAGCGGTGATTTTAATAATGATTAAAGTGAAACAATAAAAGTGTAATATTCCTTTAAATTTCGTAGCTGGGGGGTATCTATAGTATGCCTGTGAAGGGGCGCATGTTTCTGGTGCTTAGAACTGTCGCTGCACAAAGTGTCATTTGTGCAGGAAAAAAAGTCTTTTAAAATCACTTGCGGCTAAATTGTCGGGTCTCCGTAATACAGAGAACACTCAATGAGTGTTCTCTGTATTAGCCGACAATTCATTCATTCATTGATTAAAAAAAAAAAAAAAAAAAAAAAAGCGTGGGGGTTCCCCTAAATTCAATCAAAAGGCCCTTCAGGTCTGACATGGATATTAAGGGGAACCCCGTGTCAAATTTAAAAAAAAAATTGACGTGGGGGTCCCCCCAAATATCCATACCAGACCCTTCAGGTCTGATATGGATATTAAGGGGAACCCCGCATCAAATTTTTAAAAAAAATTGACGTGGGGGTCCCCCTAAATATCCATACCAGACCCTTTATCCGAGCACGCAACCTGGCAGGCCGCAGGAAAAGAGAGGGGGACGAGAGAGTGGCCCCGCCTCCCTCCTGAACCGTACCAGGCCACATACCCTCAACATTGGGAGGATGCTTTGGGGGTCTGTGACCCCTCAAAGCACCTTGTCCCCATGTTGATAAGGACAAGGGCCTCATCCTCACAACCCTGGCCGTTGGTTGTGAGGGTCTGCGGGCGGGGGGCTTATCAGAATCTGGAAGCCCCCTTTAACAAGGGGACCCCCAGATCCCGCCCCCCCCCCCTGTTTGAAATGGTAAGGGGGTACAAAAGTACCCCTACCATTTCACAAAGAAAGTGTCAAAATGGTTAAATAAGACAAACACACTTTTGAAAAATTCCTTTATTAAAAATAAAAAAAAATAAAAAAATTCCAGCGGTGCTAATCCACTCTTGCTATCCAGCGACGGGTCTCCGGGGTCCAGCGATGGATGATCATATCCAGCGACGGGGGATCTCTCAGTCCAGCGCTGTCCATACCTCCTTCTTCTGTCTCCACTGCGGAGACACTGCAGAGAGCCGAGCGCTGACATTTCTTATATTGGGAGGGCGGGGCCACCCGTCACCTGACCCCGCCCCTCTGACGCAGGAGAGGGAAGCCAGGGGTTCCCCAGTGACGTGTGGGTGACCCCGCCCCCTCTGATGTAACGCAGGTTTCCGTTACATCAGAGGGGGCGGGGTCACCCACACGTCACTGGGGAACCCCTGGCTTCCCTCTCCTGCGTCAGAGGGGCGGGGTCAGGTGACGGGTGGCCCCGCCCTCCCAATATAAGAAATGTCAGCGCTCGGCTCTCTGCAGTGTCTCCGCAGTGGAGACAGAAGAAGGAGGTATGGACAGCGCTGGACTGAGAGATCCCCCGTCGCTGGATATGATCATCCATCGCTGGACCCCGGAGACCCGTCGCTGGATAGCAAGAGTGGATTAGCACCGCTGGAATTTTTTTTTTTTTTTTTTTTTTTTTTAATAAAGGAATTTTTCAAAAGTGTGTTTGTCTTATTTAACCATTTTGACACTTTCTTTGTGAAATGGTAGGGGTACTTTTGTACCCCCTTACCATTTCAAACAGGGGGGGGGCCGGGATCTGGGGGTCCCCTTGTTAAAGGGGGCTTCCAGATTCTGATAAGCCCCCCGCCCGCAGACCCTCACAACCAACAGCCAGGGTTGTGAGGATGAGGCCCTTGTCCTTATCAACATGGGGACAAGGTGCTTTGAGAGGTCACAGACCCCCAAAGCATCCTCCCAATGTTGAGGGTATGTGGCCTGGTACGGTTCAGGAGGGAGGGGGGGCCGCTCTCTCGTCCCCCCCTCTTTTCCTGCGGCCTGCCAGGTTGCGTGCTCGGATAAAGGGTCTGGTATGGATATTTAGGGGGACCCCCACGTCAATTTTTTTTTAAATTTGATGCGGGGTTCCCCTTAATATCCATATCAGACCTGAAGGGTCTGGTATGGATATTTGGGGGGACCCCCACGTCAATTTTTTTTTTTAATTTGACACGGGGTTCCCCTTAATATCCATGTCAGACCTGAAGGGCCTTTTGATTGAATTTAGGGGAACCCCCACGCTTTTTTTTTTTTTTTTTTTTAAATCAATGAATGAATGAATTGTCGGCTAATACAGAGAACACTCATTGAGGGTTCTCTGTATTACGGAGACCCGACAATTTAGCCGCAAGTGATTTTAAAAGACTTTTTTTCCTGCACAAATGACACTTTGTGCAGCGACAGTTCTAAGCACCAGAAACATGCGCCCCTTCACAGGCATACTATAGATACCCCCCAGCTACGAAATTTAAAGGAATATTACACTTTTATTGTTTCACTTTAATCATTATTAAAATCACTGCTCCTGAAAAAACGGCCGTTTTTAAAACTTTTTTTTGCATTGATCCATGTCCCCTGGGGCAGGACCCGGGTCCCAAAACACTTTTTAGGACAGTAACCTGCATATTACCCTTTAAAATGAGCACTTTAGATTTCTCCCATAGACTTGTATAGGGTGTTCCGGCTTTTCGAATTTGCTGCGAACAGCCCAAATTGTTCACTGTTCGCTGAACAGGCGAACAGGCAATGTTCGAGTAGAACATGAGTTCGACTTGAACTCGAAGCTCATCCCTATTCACAGTGTAGCACTAACCACCAAGGAGCTGCTGGTTATTTTTGGGCTTACCGTTACCTTTCGTTCTCCTTGTGACACGTCTAGGGGATGTCCCGTGGTAGATGGCCCAGTAACTTGAGACTGACAATAGATCCAGTTGAATGGATTTTATTTGCAAACGTCAACCATTGAACAGTCTTTTAACTTGGGATCAGAGGGTTGGAAAGGAAAGTTCAGGTACTTTCAATGTCAAAGTCTATAAACGTTAAATAACTTGCTTACTTTGACTGCATCCAGAGAATAGCCGTTCGCAGCTGGATGAACACTCAGGTTGGACAGTCCCTCCCTCACAAGGCCTAGCAGCCAACAAGGTGCTTACTCCGAAACAAAGTCTTTATCTCCGATGCTGTTGCAGAACACGTAGGGAAACTAAGCTGTAGAACACTTGTAGGATACCTGGATCTTTCAGCCCACTTGGCGATATCCCCAAGACCGAAATCTTTCGGTTACTTCAGCCCTTCCAGACTCTTGTTAAGAAAACCAACCCTGCGTAGTGTTCTTCTAAAGAGTCCTCCCCTGGAATGCTCCAAATACACTGGGTCTCTCCCGGACCGGAGACAGCACCAATCCACCTTGGAATCCTTCCTTAGTTCCTTTGCCTTGGGCTAGCCAGCCCAGAGGCATCAAAGTCAGGTGGAACTGCACCCCGGTCCGCAGCCTTCCCAGGGGCTGGTCAGGAGGACCAGGACTATATACTCAGCACAGCATACTGGACCGGAACCACGTGACATCCGTGTCTTAAATACCCTCTCCCAGAGAGCACAGCAGGAGGGCCACTCCCACTGACCTGACTCAGATAAGGAATAATTCAAGTGCCTAACCAGACCATAGCTCCACACCTGCCATCAGAGACAGTGCCCCTTGTGGCCAGGCTGAACATCTTACAGTTTAGTCAGACTGACACCGAAGTCAAATTTAGTCAAAATGTAGAATAGACACCCTCAATAGCTGCTTCTGGCCAGCTCAGTAGATTGCTTTAAAAAAGGCCTGGATTGTATCCAGAATGTACATAATATAACTGGATACTAACATTTATAGGCAGGGCTTTTTTTCAGCGGGAACACAGTTCCGGCACCTCCAGCACTGAATATATTCTATGGCAAGGTGTGCTGGAGGGTCAATTTATGATGACTGCTGGGGGAACTATTGTCACTGGGGATCTATTGTCACTGGGGATCAATTTTTTGTGGGGAGCTATTGTTGCTGGGGTGGTATTTTGTTGCGGGGGGTCCGTTGTTGCTGGGAGGAGGTCTGTCGTGTGTATGGGGGGGAATCTATTGTTGCTGTGGTGGGGTCTGTAGCTGCTTGGGTGGGGTCTATCAAATTCCATACAATTTAGTGGCACAAAATTATACTTGGTTCTGTACTCTCTAAAACGAGCAGTACTGGGAGGTGGGTAGCTGGTGGAGCCAAGAGACAGTGCTAGGGGGTGGCTAGGGGGGCAGAGATGAAGGGGGGCTCATAAGGGGGGAGTTCCTGCACCTATTCTCTGTGAAAAAAAGCCCTGTTTATAGGTAAACTTGATCCAGGGAATAGCCGATTGCCTCTCATTTGATCAGGAAGGATTTTTTTCCCTTGCTGGAGTAAATTGGTTATGCTTTGCTGGGGTTTTTTGCCTTCCTTTAGATCAACTGTGGGTATAGGATTGTGTATATGGGATTGTATGATTTTTTTTCCCCTTTTAATTGGTTAAACTAGATGGACATTTTCAACCAGACTAACTATAACTATAACTGTAACTATGTAAGGATCACATTAAAATGTACAGTGAATGACAGTAAAATGTGTCTTTAAAAGAGAAGACTAATACGAATGGATATGTGAAACTCTGCATACCATTAAGAATTAGTGACAAAGGCTGTAGTGTTTAGCTGGGTTAATAACCAAGCATAATTGTGGAAAAACAGCTGTCTGTAAGGAGAACGTTAATTGAACATTAGTTACCCTGGTTACTGCACTGGTCAGATCTGTACGAGTCCTTTATAGCGGGCAGAACTGCTTCATCATGATAGCCATGGCTGAAACATCTGTCACTGCAGCCAGAGCGACACAGCAAGCAGCAAAACAGCATCCGTGCAGAACACAATGTTCAAAATGATTTGCCTGGAATTAATCTGCCAGCGGAAATATCTGCTTCTCCAAATATGCATAAGGAATCATATTCATAAAAAAATAAAAAAATAAAAAAGCCTCAGTACTAACTTAGGTATGGTTAACATCAGTTTAATGTGCTTTCAGTGATTGCAGATCATAATCCAAGACACTTCTATGCACACATATTCATTAATATATATATATTTTAAATGTGCTTATTATTGGATCCTTTCATTGTAAACCTACTTGTGGGGTAAGCATGCAGGTAGTATATATCTGGACTGGATTTCTGGCAATTTTAGCTACTACCAGAATGATTAACAAGTCTGAACACCTTCATGAGCCATTAATAGACCCTTAAAGTGGTTCTAATGTTGAAAGCCTAGTACACACCGGTAGTTTTCTTTCTTTTTTTTTTCGTTCAAACCAGCAGGGCTGATTGAAAAAAAACGAACAGTGATCTCACCTGCTGTTCTATTGTGTTCTGACAGGGGCACCGCCCCCTCACAAGAACACTCTTTCTTTTCAGCTGATCGGCAGACCTTTTTCAGTCATGCCCCTTCGATGCCTTCTGTCGGACTGACTGCAGTACACACGGGCCAAATGTTGGCTGGTTTCTATTGAACCGAACGACATTCCGAATCTGACATTTGGCCTGTGTGTACTATGCTAAAAAAAATTTTTACTTTAATGCATGCTCTGCATTAGGGTAAGAAACACCCCACTATCTGTCCTACTGCCCCACCTTCTAAACACTTAACTGGCTCTATGTCCCGGTGTCCTATCATATACTGTCCCCCATCGGATAGTGTCTGCTGTGTACTGCGCATGCGCAGTACACAGCGCACACAGATTCCGAAAATACCCGAAGATGAACGGCGCCTGCGCCGTGAGTCCAGGTTCTATCCCCACTATCCAAGTGGACATAGAGTTGGAATACAAAAGAGCTGAGCGCAGCAAGGCCGAGCCCGAAGCGTGGTGAGCGAAGCGTGGCGAGCGAAGCGAGCCTGCGAGGGGCCCTCTAATTTTCCCAACCCTATGTCCACTTGGATGGTGGGGCTACCAACTCCACTCACGGCGCAGGCGCCGTTCATCTTCTGAGATTTTCCGAAGCTTCTTCTGATGCATGCGCAGTACGGGGCGGACACTATATGATGGCAGGACACTATCTGCCAGATCCCTGGCTCCAGTGCTGTCCTCAGCTTTAACACTGCTTCTTTCATTTTCCACTTTCACAGGAGAAACTGATGGCAGCAGAGACATAGGGGTTGATTTACTAAAGCTGGACAGTGCAAACTCTGGTGCATGGTATCCAATTAGCTTCTAACTTGTTCAATTAATTAATTTTGGTTGCTGTGGACAATCTCCAGTTTCCAGGCAGAAAGAACAGCGTATATCATAAAACTGCATGCAGGGCACTGGACAAAGCACTAGGGACAAAAGGGATGTGAAAAAATTTCATACAGCATTGCAATCTGTAAGATTACAGTGTACTGTATGTGTTATGATTTTTCACTTTTTTGAATTTGTCGCCGGCTCCACCCCCATGCATCAAGACGCTCGCAGGGAACGGAGCCTGGCACAGAGAGGCTTCGGGCAGACAACTCACAGATTTTCCTGACATTTAAAGAGGGTTTGCTTCCTCTTTGATTCCCTGCAAAGGTAAAGCATAATGGACTACTATGCATCACATAGTAGTCCATTATGTGTCACTTACCTGACACAGGAGCCAGCAATGTCACCGCTGTCCCCTGTAGTTCCGAGCGTCCATCTTCTTGGTGGGTCTCCGTGGGTCTCGCTGCTCCTGCGCTGTGATTCGCTGGAGCAGCGATGACGTCACTCCCGCGCATTCGCACGGGAGCTGACACTCGTGGCATATCGCCGCGATCTGTGGCTTACCCAGTGCGCCTGCGCGCCACTGTCTACGGCGCATGCGCTATAGACAGCGGTGGCGGTCTTCAGGTAAATATCTCCTAAACCGTATAGGTTTAGGAGATATTTCTTGGACCTACAGGTAAGCCTTAATCTAGGCTTACCTGTAGGTCAAAGTGGTTTGTAAGGGTTTACAACCACTTTAATATCCCCCTGGCCCCACTAAAAGAATGGACTTGGCATCTAAATGATGCATTGCTTGTAGACCGAGAAAGGTTTACATATATCACGGAAACTATATCTAATTTCCTTGGTGGCCACACTTCGGACCCTACCCCACTACTCAGCCACTGGGAGTCTCTGAAGTCGGTCTTAAGAGGGACTCTGATCCAATTGGGCTCTCGCTTGAAAAAGAAGCAATTCACAACTATTGCATCAGCAGTCCAAAATCTTAGAATCCTTGAAACTGAACATAAGCATTCAAACTCACGGGGTAACCCGGGAGACTGCCTTGCTCTGTGGGAGGAGTTAAATAATGATATGATGCCTGAGCCTACAGAAGAAATGTGGGAACGGGTAGCTAAGGAATTTTAGGAAAAGACACAGTTTCCAAACTGTATAGGAGCATGTCTGAGTCAAAAAAACACCTAACTTCGGGTCATGTTATTTTTAATTATAAAAAGTACTTTTCAGTTGTACTTTTGGCATTGACAGATGCAAATCTGTGCTTCATATTTGTGGATGTGGGGGCCTACGGGAGTCAGGGTGATGCCCGAATATTCCAGGAGTCTGCACTTGGTCTTTGGCTGCACAAAGGACGGCTAGGGATTTCTTCTTGTAGGCCCCTTCCGGGCACTATGGAGCCCAGTCTTCCGCTGGTGATGATAGCCGATGAAGCTTTTGGCTTAGCAGAACATCTAATGCGTCCATATAGTGGAAGCGGACTTACTTACCAGCAGAGACTAAGCCGAGCCAGACGTGTTGTAGAGTATGTACAGTAAAGTAGCGTGAACTTCTCTCCGCCATTCAGCTTTATGTAGTGAATGCTATAAAAGTCATCCTAGCATGCTGCGTGCTGCATAACATCTTAATTATGAATGAGATAGTCTCCACAGAACCTGCATCCCCAAACCCAGGACATGAGATGCAATTCAGGGACTTGCGCAGCTCTGCTAGAATTATAAACATCCAAAATCAGTTTGCTAATTTTTTTGTTTCCCCTGCTGATAATTTGGCCTGGCAAGACCAATATATTTCATTTAATTTTTCTTGATATCCACCTTTTAGGTACTTAGTTTCAATGTTGTCACGGATTTAAAAAATGGCATAGTTTTTTTCATTTCATTAAAGTGAAGTAAGTTTAAATAAAGTTCATTACATTACAATAAAGCTCAGATCTTTATTTTTCTTTTTCTTTTTTTTTGGTAATGGAAAATAATACAACCAAACATTCCAATTTTAACAAATTACTTCTTTAATATAGTGTGACTTTTTCAAGAGGTCGAAACTGTTAGCCAATATAACAACTGACCATCAACTGGCCAATAACTTTTTATCCAAGGTCAATAAAATGGGTGACAACTTTAAAAAAAAACACAAATTTAATGAAAATAAAATCATAATTGTTCATAAACAGGATATTCACTCTGTTATTCCTCTTGTGGTGATTTGGAGGGATTAGTGGTGCCAAATCGATGTCCCTGGTGTTGAGGTGGCATGCTTGCAGGAGGCACATTTTGTACATAGGAGGAGAGACCTGGCACATTGTATGAGTAGGCAGAAGGGGAATCTTGACCAGTGTGAGGGCTGCTAGAAGACAGGCTTGGCACGTTGGTGGAGTGGTACACTGGTGGCCCAGGAGGGGCAGTGGAAGATGGACCTGGCACATAGTTGGAGTTGTACACTGGTGGCCCAGTAGGAGTAGTGGAAGAGGGACCTGGCACATAGGTGGAGTGGTACACTGGTGGCCCAGGAGGAGCAGTGGAAGAGGGACCCGGCACTATTTCAGAATAGGTTGAATTATTTGATTGAACAGGAGAAGCAGTGCTTGAGATGTTGCCAAAAGGAGAAACTAAAATGGGTGATGTTGGGATTACACTCCTTTGTTCCACCCTACAGGCCAACACATATGTGTACATGTTCTCTATGCACTGCTTCTCCCATTCAGTATCAAGATCCGAAAGCTGCATGAATAGGCTGCGACAGTAATGCCGCATACACACGATCAAACAATCTGGTGGAAAAGTCCGGCAAACTCAAGTCCGCCGGACAATCCGCCCGTGTGTAGCCTCCGGCGGACTTTTTTTACCCAAAAGTACGGCAGACTAAGAAAGTATTTTTGCACTCCAATCTGTCCGCCGGACTCGCTTTTCGGCGGACAGTACGGCCATGTGTGTGCTAGTCCGCTGTACTTTTGAAATGAGCGGACTTTTCCCGCGTGGAGAAAAGTCTGCTCATGTTGAGCGCGTCTCCAGGTAGCCGGGGCCAGCACCGCCTCCTTCGCTGGCCCCGGTATGGCCCCGCTGGCCTCCGTCACCTGGTATGGACTTAAAGGGGAACCCCTACGCCGAGAAATTGGCGTGGGGTCCCCCCTAGGTCCACATCAGACCCTTGTCCGAGCACGCTACCCGGCCGGCCAGGAAAGGGGTGGGGACGAGCGAGCGCCCCCCCCCCCCCCCCTCCTGAGCCGTGCTTCTATTGCTGGGACTGTGACATCATAATAGGCGGGTACATCATCCGGTGATGTCCCTATATAAGTCGCCGCGCGCCGCGTCCCTGCCATTGTGAGCAGAGACATCGACGAGGCAACATCTGAAGAGAAGAAGAGAACAGAAGAACAGAAGACAGTGACAGCAGCGACAGAAGACCGGGCCACCGCCTGTAAAAGAGCTAGAAGAAGGTGCGGTGGCCCAGCAAGAAGAACCAAAGAGGGTGACAAGACCCCCGAAGTCGGAAGAAGAGGGCGGCGGCGAAGAAGAAAGCTCCTCCTCCTAGTAAAAGAGCTAGCAGAAGATAGCAGAGGAGTCCGGCGAGAAGACCCCCGAAGACGGAAGACCCCTGAAGCTGTGCAATAAACTATTTTAACCCTTGTGTGTTGTGTTTTTTTTTTACTTTTTTTTACAGGTGAATGGGTAGGGGTACAGTGTACCCCATACTCATTCACATAGGGTGGGGGGCCGGTATCCAGGGGCCCCCTTATTAAAGGGGGCTCCCGGATTCCGATAAGCCCCCCGTCCGCAGACCCCGACAACCAACGGCCAGGGTTGTCGGGAAGAGGCCCTTGTCCTCATCAACATGGGGACAAGGTGCTTTAGGGTGGGGGGGCCGTGCGCCCCCCCCTTCCTCAAGGCACCCCCCCCATATTGAGGGCACGCGGCCTGGCACAGCTTAGGAGGGGGGCGCTCGCTCGTCCCCACCCCCTTTCCTGGCCGGCTGGGTAGCGTGCTCGGGCAAGGGTCTGATGTGGACCTAGGGGGGACCCCCACGCCGATTTCTCGGCATAGGGGTTCCCCTTTAAGTCCATACCAGGTGACGGGGCCAGCGGCGCCTCCTTCGCTGGCCCGGCTACCTGGAGACACGCTCAAAATGAGCAGACTTTCCTCCGCGTGTGTGGGCGAGTCCGTTCATTTCAAAAGTCCGGCGGATAGTCCGGCGGACTTAGTACGCCGTATTAGTCCGCTGAAAAAGTGCCGTGTGTAGGCAAGTAGCTCGTTCAGAAAGTCCGGCGGAAAGTCCGTCAGACTAAGTCCGCCGGATAGTTGACTACGTGTGTACGTGGTAAAAGTCACACAAAGATGACTCTGATCCATAAACACATCCCTTTCGGTTCTCTTATTCAAATCAGCAAGCAGCTGTACAATGCGTTGTTCCGTTTGGTTGTTGTTGTCTGGATCACGCTGCCAACAATTACCATGTCCACGACCACCACTGGAAGGCCGTGCTTTGCGAAATTTATTTTCCTATGAAGAAAAAAGATAATTGATTTTTACAAAAGGGAGCGATAGATAGATAGATAGATAGATAGATAGATAGATAGATAGATAGATAGATAGATAGATAGATTATATAATAATAAGAAATATATCTGCTCATTTTCCTGATCCATACTCCCAACTTTTGACGGCATGGACAATGTGCTAAGAAAAACAGGAAACAGTCGCCTGTGCAACACTTCCTTCCCTCTGATCATCCTCCTCATCTACCTCTGTCTCAGCATTCCAGTTTTATGGGGTTCTAATAAAGATAACAGAAATGTTGTGACTACTGTTAAAAACAACATTTTAGTTATTTTAAAAATATCAATGTTAATTTTTTAGTAAAAAATTACATAATATTTTTTAAAACTTACAAAACAAAGCTCTAAAAAGCTCTTTTAACCACTTCCCGACCAGCGCACGACGATGTACGTCGACAGAATGGCACGGGCAGGCATATTGGCGTACATGTACGTCCAATATTCGTTGCCGCCGTGCCATCGGGAGCGCGCCGCCGGCGGCGCGCTCCCGCCCTGGTCGGGACCCCCGTGAGTCCGGTCGCGGGACCCGCAGACTCGATCGCCGCGGGCATCCCCGCGATCGTCTCACGGAGCGGCCGAATGGAGGAAATGCTGTATAAACAACATTTTCCCATTCTGCCTAGCAACTAGTGACGCTGATCTCTGCTCCATGTGATTGGAGCAGAGATCAGTGTACACTAAATGAAAGCCCAACCCCCCCACAGTTAGTAACACACCCCTAGGAACACTTAACCCCTACACTGCCACCCACAGGTTAACCATTTCACTGCCAGTGTCATTTACACAGGAATCACTGCATTTATATAGCAGTGATTACTGTATAAATGACAATGGTCCCAAAAATGTGTCAAAAATGTCCGATGGGTCTCCGACAATGTCGCAGTCACAATAAAAATCGCAGATCGCCGCCATTACTAGTAAAAAAAAAAAATAATAAAAAATTATTAATAAAAATGCTATAAAACTATCCCTATTTTGTAAACGCTATAACTTTTGCGCAAACCAATCAATAATCGCTTATTGCGATTTTTTTTAGCAAAAATATGTAGAAGAATACGTATCGGCCTAAATTGAGGGAAAAAAATGTTTTTTTATATATTTTTGGGGGATATTTATTATAACAAAAAGTAAAAAATAATGTGTTTTTTTCAAAATTGTCGCTCTATTTTTGTTTATAGCGCAAAAAATAAAAACCGCAGGGGTGATCAAATACCACCAAAAGAAAGCTCTATTTGTGGGAAAAAAAGGACGTCAATTTTGTTTGGGAGCCACGTCGCACGACCGCGCAATTGTCAGTTAAAGCAACGCAGTGCCGAATCGCAAAAAGTGGTCTGGTCTTTGACCAGCAAATTGGTCCGGTCTGAAAGTGGTTAAAAAGATGTTTACAATATTTATTGAATATTTAAAAAACCTAATATCATTTAAATTAAAAAAAGGAATAATGTATTAATATTAGTTAAAAATTCTATTTTTTTATTTTTTTTAAATCCACAAAATTTAAAAACACAAATTTTAACAAATGTAAAAAAACAATATTTAAAGATTTTCTTTCTAAATATTTGATTATTTTAAAAATAAATATAATTATTAAAAAAAATAATCTTATAAAAAAGTGTGATATTTAACAAAAAAAGTTACATAAAAATATACTTAGTACTAATACTACATCACCCCACTGGCCCCTCCATGCGATAAAAATTACTTACGCTCTCGACTCCATGGAGCATCTTAGGAAAAGAAGCTCTTCTGCTAAGGGGTGTGCCTAATATTTGAAGGTGCTCCACTGCGCTCCGCAAGCAGCATATCTTTTACTTCTCTCCTTATTCGGTCAACTAGTGACTTCTATCGAGTCTGCAAAGCCATAACTGACAAAACAAAGGGACTTATTAAGCATTTTTGAAACTATATACAACATACACATAAAAACATTACATTCATGCACACATATACACTTACTTCGATCTTTCTTCATCCTATGGCTATATCCGTTAGGCTGCAGCAGATCTCATTCCAGTTGTTCTTTTTGGATACGCGGTACCCATGTCGAGGGTCAGACAAGTCCCAAATTGCAGGGTGCATTTGCATTGCAGCAATGAGCTGTGACTGTGAAATCTGCTTTGCCATTTTGCACAAGACTCACCGGATGTGTGTGCAGCAAGAGAGGAGGTAGTCTGCTCAAGAGGGGTGGCTGGGAGGCCAAATTTTGCTTCCTGTATGCACAGGATTTCCTGTATATATTTTTTTAAGCTCCGACGTCACAAAAACGCTGAATGCTAATTAATGTGCGTTTATCTGTGTTTTCCGTTTTTAAGCATTTTTTTGTGGTCACAAAACATCTCTTTGAGTGTGATTTTATGGCATTTAGAAAACAGCCCATAAACTCCACTGTTGATAAAAGGCCGTTCGTCAACCAGACATGTTGCGGAATTGGAGGAGATATCGTGTTATTTATTATTGACCTTGGAGATATTGCTCTAACCCAAGTCCAGTCCAGGAACATGAGGAGTTCTTGGACCAAAATCTGATTGTTTTATTAATTGTAACCAATTACGTCATATGCCTTTGCTGCAGGAGCTCCCGGAGAATAATCCAGATGATTTTCGGAATTATCGACCCCTGCTTTCACCAACTCTTGGCATTATTGATCCCCTATCTTAAGAAGAGGCTTTTTTTCTGGTTGAATAATAATGATTTGATTTGTTATATTTTCTATATTTTTGGATGCATAGAATGCACTTTTCGGTTAAGATCTATTGGCAGATAGCATGTCTAATTGTATTTATTTTCTTTTTTTAATGCACAATAAAAAATTGTGGAGAATAATACTTGGCTATGTGTTTTACTTCAGTTGGGTTTGACAAATGACAGTTTGGGAGTAGGCAGTTACATTTAAAAAAATACAATATAAAATTGACAAGGGGCACCAACATAGTTGTATCTTTTATCTTAAAAACTACAGGATAATGGTGCCCAAAAAAAATCATAAAAATATTATTTTTGATATCACTAGAAAAAAAAAGCCTTTGAAAATGAGTTTGCAATAACTCCATCAGTATCACCAGCAAAGCATCTTTGTTATTATCCCATTAAAGAAGAAGAGAATGTGCACTGCATTTCAAGATTTCATAATTTGCCACGTCACAAATGTTAATTCTCCATTACGAGCGCTAGTTTACAAGACCGACCGCTTTTGGCTCGTCCTTGCTTCCGAGCATGCGTGTTTGTATGGCAGAACATGGAAAAAGGATGGCCGCTCTCCAAAATAATGCCTTTATTGAATAAAGCTTAATCCATACATCAATTAGAGACACGGGTCCAGATGATACTGACGCGTTTCACACCGTTAAAGGCACTTAATCATAGCTTGCGTGTTTGTACTTTGGACTTTTGTCCGATTGACTTGTGTACACAGGGTCGGAAAATCCGACAACAGACATTTGTCTGCGGAAAATTTTAAAACCTGCCATTCAACATTTGTCTGCGGAAAATCTGACAATTGTCCAATGGAGCGTACAAACGGTCGGATTTTCCTCCAACAGCCTGTCATCATACAATTCCCATCTGAAAATCTGATCGTGTGTACGAGGCTTTAATATACAGCATTATCACTCTGCTTTGTGAATGGCATTGCCAAGTGAGGGGGGTGGGGACACAAAACCAAAAATGGTGTTCATCACAGATGTCCTTCCAACTCAATGAGGAGGCGGAAGTGCAGATCCCTTCAATACGCATTAGGAGCTCTCAACAGGGTATAGAAAGCACCTGAAGTAGTTAAAGAATGACATTGTTTATGTATTAAAGATTGAATAAAAAATGTTGCTGTGCCTGGAATTTGGCTTTAAAAGGTTAGTACACCTTTTCATAAAATTGAAAAGGTGAACTAACATCGTACAACCAATGTAGTTGTCTGGGGATTTGGAATCCCAGCTTTTTTCTCCCCATTCTCCATGTAGCTCTTCCAGCATGGACCAGAGCAATTCTGATTGATCAGCGCTGAAACAGAGCATCGCACTGATCTGTCCCGGAAGTCTTGCACAGAGAAGAGGGAGAAGAGCGGGGATTTTGAATCCCTAAACCACTGCACTGACTGTGTTGGCACTTATAGCCCAGCACCTACAGAAGTAAGTACAGTGGGGACCCCAGGGGGTGGGGAGCCAGTATGGTGTTAGTTTACCTTTTCTTTCTACACAAAACTTAAATTGTACTGTTTGATCCGTTGGGGAGTATTTCCACATATGCTGCCAAATTTGGATATCATCTACTTTGTATTTGTTACATCTCCCCATTCATATAGCATAGCTTAACCACTTCAGCCCCGGAAGGATTTACCCCCTTCCTGACCAGAGCACTTTTTGAGATTCGGCACTGCGTCACTTTAACTGACAATTGCGCGGTCGTATAATGTTGTACCCAAACAAAATTGATGTCTTTTTTTTCCCCACAAATAAAAAAATAGAGCTTTCTTTTGGTGGTATTTTATCACCTCTACGGTTTTTATTTTTTGCGCTATAAACAAAAAAAGAGTGTACATTTTGAAAAAAAAAGCATTATTTTCTACTTTTTGCTATAATAAATATCCCCAAAAATATATTTAAAAAAAACATTTTATTTCCTCAGTTTAGGCCAATGCGTATTCTTCGACATATTTTTGGCAAAAAAAATTAAAAATTGCAATAAGAGTTTATTGATTGGTTTTCGCAAAAGTTATAGCGTCCACAAAATAGGGGATAGATTTATGGCCTTTTTATGAATCTTTTTTTTTACTAGTAATGGCAGCGATCAGCGATTTTTTTTTATTGTGACTGCAACATTATGGTGGACACATCAGACAATTCTGACACATTTTTGGCACCATTGGCATTAATTCGGAGACTTTATTGTCGTGATGACGGGGTGCCTGGACTGATATCCGTGACATCAGCAGAGAGCAGACTTCAGCCCGCTGAAAATGAGTCACAGGAGTGAAAAACAAGCTTTGGCTGGACTTCTCCTTTAACCATATGCCGACCAGCGCACGACAATATACGTCGGGACAATGGCACGGCTGGGCAAATGGGCGTACAGGTACATCCCCTTTAAATAGTGCCATTGTGAGCGCGCGCACCTGCCGCGTACTCCGTGACTGTGCCCACGGGTCCCGCGGACTCGATGTCCACCAGGGGTCCGAGATCATGTAATGGCACGGTAGAACAGGGAGATGTCTTTGTAACCAAAGCATTTCTCTGTTCTGTCTAGCAACATGACAGAGATCTACTGTTCCCTGTCATCGGGAGCAATGATCTCTGTCATGTTGTAGTGAGGCAATCCCACTCACAGTTAGAATCACTCCCTAGGACACACTTAACCCCTTGACCCCCCTAGTTTTTAACCCCTTCCCTGTCAGTGTCATTTACACAGTAATCAGTGCATATTTATAGCACTGATCGCTGTATAAATGACAATGGTCCCAAAATAGTGTCAAAAGTGTCTGAAAAGTGTCTGCCACAATGTCGCAGTCACAATAAAAATTGCAGATCGCCGCCATTACTAATAAAAAAATAATTAATAATAAAAATTCTATAAATCTATACCCTATATATTTTTGGGGATATTTATTATAGCAAAAAGTTAAAAATATTGCTTTTTTTAAAAAAATGTTTTCTTTTTTTTGTTTATAGCGCAAAAAATAAAAAGTGCAGAGGTGATCAAATACCACCAAAAGAAAGCTCTATTTGTGGGAAAAAAAGGTTGTCAATTTTGTTTGGATGCAACGTCACACGGCCGTGCAGTTATCAGTTAAATCGACGCAGTGCCGTATTGCAAAAAGTGCTCTGGTCAGGAAGGTGGTAAATCCTTCCGGGGCTGAAGTGGCTAAGTGTCACATGTGGTGCTCTATCAATGCTTATTTCAGTATCTACTAGTACTCTTTTGACCAAAACTACCAAATTTTTATATTTTTGTTTCTAAAAACCCACTGATTCTTTTACACCTGATTAGTAAAAAAAAAAAATTAGTTTACACCAAATTTAGCAAATTACCTAAGTGTTATGTTCTTTTTGAGTGCAAAGGGGAATTTGAATATATATGGTGTCTAATGCTGCCATACGTGACTCAAACTGTGCCAAGGACTAATGAAAATTGTCCTTTTTAATAATACTTAATGCCTTCAGGCTCTGCTGCTCTCATTCTCAGATCTGAACAGGAAGGTCATTTATTTTCTGCAGAAGATAAATTCATGGTATCCATAAAATCCTGCAAGAACACTAAATGCTAATCCGTATCACATGAAAATCTGATATTTTTGTTCAATATTGTATAGTTAAACAATCATTTCAATCTTCAAATCTTCAAATATACAGTATGTCCAGCCACAATGTTCAATCTCAGCTTTGGATACAGCGGAGAAGGATTACAATGTTGTGATTTTCCACTATAAAATAAAAAATTCCCATAACTTGCTTCTAGAGCCATTCCATCAGACAGACAGTGCTTTAGCAAAGTAGGAAAAGGTTAGAACCCCTGTGTGCTTTTTATTTCTATTGATGTCTATGTTGCAGATTTTACCTCACTTCCTGTCTAGTGAAACAATTGTCAACAGGACAGAGAGAAGAGAGAAATCTCTCTAATGCCCCATACATACAATCGGCCAGCAAAAGACCGATGAGACCTTTCCAACGGAAAATGTGACAGTGTGTATGGTCCATTGGAATTTAGCTGGCCGAATTCTCGCCAGCAAAAATTTGAGAGCATGTTCTCAATTTTCCCGACAGAAAAACTTTCTGTTAGAATTTCCGATTGTGTGTATGCAATTCCGACATGCAAAGATTCACGCATGCTCAGATTCAACTACGAGATGAAAGCTATTGGCTACTGGGTATTGAACTTCCTTTTTCTAGTCCCGTCGTACGTGTTGTACGTCGTCGCATTCTTGACGGTCAGATTTTGGTGTGACCGCGTGTATGCAAGACAGTTTGAGTGATATCCTGTCAGAATTCCGTCAGGAAAACCATCAGAGCTTTTTCCGACCAAAATTCTGATCGTGTGTACATGGCATTACAGAGCCCTAAAAAGCAGTGAAACCCTGACAGGTCTTTTCCCTAGCCCTACTCTATCAAAAACTTAAAGTGTAAGTTCACTTTTACAGACAAAATGAAAAGGTTAACTAACCCCCTACAGCTTCTCCATCCCCAGTCCCTGCCGTACTTTCCCCTGTGGATGATGAGCAATCACTGCCCACGTAGCCGGTGCAGCAGTCCAGAGATTTGAAATCCCGACTCTTCTTTATCTTCTTTCTGCAAGGCTTCCGGGATGTATCAGAGTGATTCTGACCAGTTAGTGATGTCAAAGAGCATGGTTCTAATTTGTCTCAGAAGCCCTGTAGAGAGAAGGGGGAGAAGAGTGGGGATTTTAAATCAATGGACCACTGCACAGGCTGCGGGGGCACTGACAGCTCATTGCCCAAGGAGATAAGTATAGTGGGGATCAGGTTGGGGAGGCTGTAAAGTGTTAGTTCATCTTTTCATTTTTTCTGAAAAGGTAAACTAACTCTTCAAAAAAGTTTCAGCTGGACATACACTTTAACCTCCTTAGTGGTATTCCCGAGTGTGGCTCGGGGTGAATTTTCAGTACCAAAAGCAGTAACCCTGAGCCACACTCAGGGATTGCATTGCAGGATCCAGGCAAAGTTACTTACCTTGTCCTCTGGATTCTGTGATGTCTCCCCGCTGTGTGTGCGGGCCGTGTCTCCGCTCGATCTGTCACAGCGTGAGCTCCATTCCCTGTGAGTGTTGCGACGCACGGGGATGGAGCACTGTGCCAAATTCAAAAAGTTAAAAACACACAATACACACAGTACACTGTAATTCTACAGATTACATTACTGTATCACATTATTTCACATCCTTAGTGGTTTCTCCAGTGCCCTGCATGCAGTTTTATATTATAAATACTGTTCTTTCTGCCTGGAAACTGGAGATTGTCCATAGCAACCAAAAAGCGTCCCTTTACATCAAGTGGTTTTAGACGATGATAAATTAGAATCACTTGCAGAATTGACAATGTCAATGACATGGAACAAGTAGGCCGATTGTACTTGTTTTAGTGTGTACCAGAGGGTCAGCAATACAGCTGCAAACAATCATTTGCAAAATAAGTTCATGTTTCTTTCAAGTTTTCCTTTATATTAAAACAGAACTGTGACCTGAAGACAAAAAATTTTGAGCGGGAAAGTTTTTCTTTTTCTTACAGAAGAAACATACTGTGGGGTTGATTTACTAAAGGCAAATCCACTCTGCACTGCAAGTGCACTTAAAAGAACACTGAAACTGCACTTGTAAGTGCTGTCGCTGTAGATCTAAAGAGAAGATCTGAAATAAGGGGAAGCTCTGCTGATTTTATCATCCAATCATGTGCAAGCTAAAATGCTGTTTTTTATTTTCCTTGCATGTCCCCCTCAGATCTACAGCGACTGCACTGCCAAGTGCACTGGCAGTGCACTTGTAGTGCAAAGTGGATTTTCCTTTAGTAAACAACCCCCTATGTCTCTACTGCAATAAAGGCTTCTTACCTTTCTCCTTGCATTATTTTTTACGCATTCAAACCTCAGTGTGTTTCTCAGTTCTGCCATCTGCTGGGTGACAGGATGAATTAAAGCGAAGTTCCACCCAAAAGTGGAACTTCCACTTTAAGCACTCCTCGCCCCCTTACATGCCACATTTGGCATGTCATTTTTTTGGGGGGGGAGTGGGGGGCTTTGTTAGGAGGGGGACTTCCTGTCCCACACGTGACAGGTCCCAGGAGATCGCCTGTCCACTCCGGGAGCAAAGCACGACTCGTGCATGCTCCATGTGTGCCCAGCCGTGAAGCCAAAAGCTGTCACAGCCAGGTGCCCAGAGTGGCAATGGAGGCACCGGTGGAGCGGAGCGACACTCCATTCGGCCGCATTGCTGGACCAAGGAACAGGTAAGTGTCTGTTTACTAAAAGTCACCAGCTGCACAGAAAAAGCCTGGAACTCCACTTTAACTCCTGTGTGCATGATTCACTTTATTCTGTATGAAGAAAAAAGCATCCGGTCTGGAGAGAAAATAGCTTAACAACATTCAATTTCCCACCATTTGTATAGAACCAATGTATGTGCAATTTACTTGATAAATGTAAAAGGCCTGATAAAGGTATCTTGAAAGTATTGCATTCTGTCATTCAGTCTATTTGTTTTTTGTAATATATACAAATATATGTAAATAGAAAAAAAAATCCTACCTGAGAGCTCGGTATGATGGCCTTCCACCAGTGTCCTCCTTTTACAAGGTCAACTTCACTTAGTGGCATTGATACTTTCCCAATAACACAGTGCCTAGAAAACTTGTCAAAATCCACCACAGTTAAAAGCAATGTTCTTCTTTGGGCTTCTAAAAATGGGATTTCAAAAGTATATCGTTCCTCGTATACTGGGTTCTGGGTCTTACGTTTGACACCAGTTTGCTTAGAGTTCTTCTGATCTGGCAATAGACATATCTTCACGTATGGGTTTGAATGAGCCATGTCTTGTCTAGAGCCATCGTAAGATATTGGAGGTGGCAAGTCTCTGGCCTCAATCACCCTGACAGTCAGATAATTGTGCAGAAGGTCATATTGAGTACTAAAATGCAGCATACCTAATTGATACTTGGTTAAAATTTCATTATCAGTTAATGAGTCTACATCATCATTGCTGGAATCAACGGGATATAAATGAGGTTCAAATTTCCTAAAATAGTCTTCAGGGGTGTATATTTTCCTCAGTACTGTTGGTTGTACAATCTCTTTTTTAGCTCCAAATGCACCAAACTCAATTGGTTTTATATCAATTAATGGAGAACTGGGTCTTCTAGATTCTAAACCTAGGGAAAAATATGTAATTGTAACAAAATTATTGCAATACAAGGAACAAAATAGAACATTAAAAAAAAATCCACACGAACAGCTAAATACAATTTAAATAAATATACAGTATGTTAACAGCGACAAAGGATATGCAATTAGCTGTTCTTGCAATTTACACACATCTGTCACACTATACAGTCAGGAAGATCACGCTTAAGCCCCATACACATGGGACAAATATCAGGACAAGGGGCGGTTCAAAAAACACGGCGGACATTCGGCCTGCGTGTATGTCAGTCTGTCTGACAGAAGCTGGCCGTCTGGCTGGCTTCTGTCGGATGTGTATTCTGGAAAACCAGCAGGTGCCCAACTCCCGAGCAGCGCTCTCAGCCAATAGCAGAGAGCGCTGATTGGGGTATTCTGGCAGAGGGGGCCGCATGGGGAGATTGCTGAACTAGCCTTGCATGGTTATTACCCCAGTAACCCAGCAGGTTGCACAAAAAAAAAACCAGTAGTGTGTACCCGGCTTTACAATTTCAGGTTCACATTTAATACTTGCATCACCTCTTTGCTATCTTATCCAAGAATGAAAATGTATTGTCCAATAAGTCAGCTATTGGTAGAATTAGCAGAGGGGAGATATACTGTATGTATGAGTCTTCATTGCCGAACCAAGAAAAATGTTTGTCACCTGCCTGCCTGATTCTGCCGTTACAGTGGGTATAGAAATGAATCACCCCTCTTTAAAATAATCACATTTTGTTGCTTTTCAGCCTGAAATGAAGACAAACACAGGTTTTGTTTTATCCAGCTGTACTAACATCCAAGTGAAAGATATAAAACCAACATGTCAGGAAAAAAAAACGTGGTAATTTTTGCTGTGTGCTATGGGTCATTTAAGGGTGTTAGAAGGTAAACCTTCTTCCCATTGACAACTTTCTGGCAGAGGGAAGGAGATTTTCCTCAAGAATTTGACAGTATTTTACCTCATCCATTTTTCTTTCTGTACTGTACGACTGGTGTTATTTGGATGGTAAGCTGGGTTGGATTTCCACAGACAATTTTTTAGTCTCATCTGACCATAACACCTTTTTCCATGTGGCCTCTAAATCTTCACGGTGCGTTTTGGCTCAGTTGTGATGACATGTGGCCTCTTTTGAGGAGTGGCTTTCTTGCAACCCTCCCATACAAACCACATTTGTGGAGAATATATTACCGTATTTTTCGCTCCATAAGGCGCACCTGACCATAAGACGCACCTAGGTTTTAGAGGTTGAAAACAAGAAAAAAAAAATATTCTGAACCAAATGGTGTGCTAAAATATTTTCCAGTGCCCATGAAATGCAGAGTGACCATTACCATAGAAAGTATTGGTAGGGTATTGGCAGGGTATCTCAGAGTATTGGCAGGGTATGGCAGAGTATTGGCAGGGTATTGCAGAGTATTGGTAGGGTATGACAGAGTATTGGCAGGGTATGACAGAGTGTTGGCAGGGTATGGCAGAGTATTGGCAGGGTATTGCAGAGTATTGGCAGAATATGGCAGAGTATTGCAGAGTATTGGCAGGGTATTGCAGAGTATTGGCAGGGTATTGCAGAGTATTGGCAGGGTATGGCAGAGTATTGCAGAGTATTGGCAGGGTATGGAGGGATGGCTGTGACTGCACTTGTCACAGAACAGCACTATGAGCACTACAGATGCAGCCCACAGCGCTACTGTCATCCGATCTCTCCCCTCCACTGTACAGATCTGTACACAGAGGAGAGAGAGGAACCGGCGTCATCAAGATGACGGTTTATTTACATGTGATCGCTCTGTCATTTGACGGAACGATCACTTTGCAAACGGCGGGTGCACCGGGATGGCAGCCTTTCCAGAGCTAGGCATGTCCTAAGGCCAAGGCGCGTTCCGGATCTCAGCGGGGAGCGGTGCCAAACGTATATTCGCACCATAAGACGCAGGAACATTTTCCCCATATTTCTAGGGGGAAAAAGTGTGTCTTATAGTCCAAAAAATACGGTATATTGTTGTCACATGCACACAATGACCACTCTTTCTCATAAATTCCTGCAACTGCTTCAAAGTAGCTGTAGGCCTCTTGGTGGCCTCTCTGACCATATTTCTCCTGACTCTTTCATCCAGTTTGGAGCAAAGTCCTGATCCAGGGAGGGTCTGTGTTGTACCAAATACCTTCCACTTCTTAATAATAGACTTCACTGTGCTTGTAGACATTGATAAACTCTTTGAAATTGTTTTGTATCCATCTCCTGATTTGTGCCTGCCCACAACTTTATCCTGGAGATCCCGTGACAGTACCTTGCCACCCATAGTTGATTGTTTGCTTCAATTGCACTACCAGGGACCAAAATGCTCCAGGAAAGCTCTTTTCCTGCACTGCTGAGCTAATCAAAATGACCATAGCTGATCAAAGTTGAAAGTCAAATGGCTTTGCATGACATTGAGAAGGTGATTAGCTACACCTGATTGAGTTTACAAGTCATTTTAGGAGATGATGATCCCTTTTCCAACTCAGTGATTCTGTTTTTGAATGTTTTACATTTTGTTCTGACCTGTTGGTGTTTTATCTTTCACTTGGATGTTATCAGTTGCACTAGTAAATACAGCTGGAAAAAACAAAAACTGTGTATGTCTTCATTTCAGGCTGCAAAGCAACAACATGTGATTATTTTGAAGGGATTGGTTCTATACCCACTGTAGGTATAAGCTACAAGAAGAGCTGAACAGAAATACAATCTATATTATAATCTATCTATATAGAAATATGTGCACTGAATGGAAATTTTGATGCCGAAACCCGAAAATGCACTTTAAATGACAGTTTAAAAAACATATTCCTATTTTTATATACAATTGTATTATATTCCACTTAATGAATTCATATCATCAATTTCAATTAATATGAATTTATTGTTGCCCATTATTGGCACCTTTAGTGCAAGAAAAGCTCAAGAAAAATGCAGTCTGCAGTCTCGGACCATCTCTTTTATCGTGTCCACAGTCTCTAACCATCTCTTGTATCATGTCTGCAGTCTCTGACCATCTCTTTCTTATATCATATCTTCAGTCTCCAGCCATCTCTTGTATCATTTCCTCAGTCTCTATCTCTTGTATCATGTTCGCAGTCTCTGACCATCTCTTGTATCATGTTTAGAGTTTCTGGCCACCTCTTTTATCATGTCCTCAGTTTCTAACCATCTCTTGTAGAATGTCCTCAGTCTCTAACCACCTCTTATATCATGTTCTCAGTCTCTAACCATCTTTTATATCATGTCCTCAGTCTCTAACCATCTCCTAAACCTTGTGGATAGCCTTCCTAGAGGAGTTGAAGCTGTTACAGCTGCAAAGGGTGGGCTCACTTCATATTGACTAAGACTGGGATTCCATTAAAGTTCCTGTGCATGTAAAGGCAGGTGTCCCAATACTTTTGGTAATATAGTGTATATTACTAAAGCTGACAATTTACCTTATTATTTCCTCTACTGACCCTGTTTGGGTGCTTGATAAAACCATCCCTGTCCTGCGACTTCCCTTTTGGATTGAGGGCAGCACAACAAATCTACAGTCATGTGGGATATCTTTCTGAAGAAGCTTATTGTGAAAAGCATTGAAGAAATCATTGACCAGCTTTATTAAATGATAATATCATAAAAGATACGTCATCTGTTGTGCAAATCCTGCATCAATAGATGAATTGTTTAACAACCTGTTGTTTGATGCGGGGGTGTTGATGGCCACCTAACCTCCTCCTTCCTCTTTATTTTATTGTGTCACATTTTAATCAGTGATACATTTCAAATTATTTTTGCTTTTGTTTTGTTGGCACCTTAAAAGCCCCACTCCAGATGAATTAGGTATTTTAAAAGTTAATTTCCAACTTGTTAGTTAGTCATGTATTGATATTATTCCACTTTATTAGATCAAATCATTAAAGCGGTAGTAAAAATCACTTTGTGATTTTTACCTACAAGTAAGCCTATAATAAGGCTTACCTGTGAGTAAAATGAATATCTCCTAATCGTGCACTATTTAGGAGATATTCACCCTGCATGCATCCAGGTAACTTGCCGGAACTTCAGAGCTTCGTGCCAAAACCAAAGGCTCCCGCCCGCGCATGCCCGGGAATTACATCATTGCGGCTCCAGCCAATCACACAGCCGGAGGATGCGAACCCGGAAGAAAGACCGGGAGAAGATGTCAGCCCTCTCAGCAGTGACCAGGCACCATGAGAGGGCTTCATTCTAAGGTAAGTATTCCATAATGTGCTGGTATGCGATGCATACCAGCACATTAAAGCGGTAGTAAACCCGCTGAATTTTTTTTTCTGACCTGCA
The DNA here is from genome assembly GCF_037356315.1 of Lithobates pipiens. Classification (NCBI taxonomy): domain Eukaryota; kingdom Metazoa; phylum Chordata; class Amphibia; order Anura; family Ranidae; genus Lithobates; species Lithobates pipiens. The sequence goes on from NW_027507784.1 coordinate 252,451,118, forward strand.
AGAGAAAACGCATAATGAGCTAGTATGCACCGCATACTAGCTCATTATGAAATACTTACCTTATAACGAGGCCCCGATATCTCTGACGATCCACGGCGAGGGAACTGACATGTCCCCTCGGCCTGTCTTCCGGGTATCGCGGCTCTGGCGCCGTGAGTGGCCAAAGCCACGATATCGTCACTCCTGCGCATGCGCACGGGAGATTTCTTTCTAGCAAAGTCTGACGACAGCCGGACTTTAAGCCGAAAATCCCCTGTGCGCATTGCGAGGGGAATATCTCCTAAACCATACAGGTTTAGGAGATATTTTTTTTACCTACAGGTAAGCCTTATTATAAGCTTACATGTAGGTAAAAGTTAAAAAAACAGTATACGACCGCTAAAACAATTGCCTTACAGGTGTTTTTTTTTTGTTTTTTTTTGCCAGCTGTGGTTTACAACTGCTTTTAAGTAAAAGATAGAGGAACACTTGATTCCACTCCAGCTGTTTCAATGAAGTGGCAGCAATAAACAAATAGCGTTTACAAAACCACAAAAAAAAAAAAACTTAATTTACATTTTTTAGACCCCAGGAACATGCTAGCTCTACCTATGGCTTTGGCATTTTGCCATAGTGGAATAGAGGAAACATTTCGTTATCTGACCAGAATGCTTTTCTTGGGTGATTTTGGTGCACAGATTTGTAGTAGCTAGAGAACCAACTACATTGTATATAGTGTTTTTGTTTCTGTGCCTTTGTTACAATGGCTCCATCAATCTATAACTTCATCGCCGAGTGACTGATCACTACCATGCGCTAAAGGATCGCTAGCATTAGCAGCCAATCGTGCTATCTAATGCAGCTACTAGTGATCACGGAAGACCAGCAAGTTCTTGCTGCATAGGGAACTATTGTAGCTAGTAACCGCACCAACATAATTAAGTAGCTAAAGCTAAAAAAAAACATTTTTGGTTTATTTCTTGTGTAAAACTAAATCCCCTCATGGATATCACACATTTAGCTGCTGCTCCGTTCAATATAACTCTTCCTTTCATTCAGCCTGCATAGTGTGTAAATGCCAAGCGACTGGCACTGAGACTTGTAATTTCAGGATGTACATATCCTCATACAGAAAAAAGCTGTATTCTTTTCAGTTAATGCAAGGCTTTCTGTGATTGGAGAAGGGGCAGATGAACGTCATAATCTGTGTGTACAACAGCCAGAACTATAAGTCTCAGTGCTGACTTTTGGTGCTTGCGGTACTGTGGGGCTGAATAAAAGTAATGCCCTGTACACACGGTCGGAATTTCCGATGGAAAATGTGTGATCAGATCGTATGTGGGTTCCATCAGACTTTTTCTATCGGAATGTCCAACACACAAAGTTTGAGAGCAAGATCTAAAATTTTCCGACAACAAAATCCGATCGTTTAAATTCCGATCGTGTGTAGACAATTACGACTGACAACGTTTATGCTCAGAATAAATGAAGAGAACGCAGCTATTGGCTACTGGCCTGTTTATAGTGCCAATGTACATGTTGTACGTCACTACCCTCTGAACGATCGGATATTCCGTCAACTTTGTCCGACCGTGTGTATGCAAGACAAGTTTGGCACAAAATCAGTCGGAAAAAATCTGATGGATTTTGTTGTCAGAATGTCCGTGTGTATGGGACATAACAGTTTTATGAACAGCAGCTAAACATGATACAGCCTTCAGTAAAGGCAATTTATTCTTACATAGAAAATAGCCCGAAATCGTTTTTTCCCAAGAGTTTAGTGTAAACACAGATCACCTGAAAAACAAGCAGAGAAATCTGTAGCCACTATGAATTTCTGCTACAAAGTTGTTGATGCAATGTTGCCCTTAAGCCACCGTACATACGATCAGAATATCGTACAAAAAATACCGCTTTCGAAGAGATCGTTCGTTAGTACACAGCTGTCCTCTGAGACTTTCCTTAGGGACAAACATTAAAAAAATTCTCGTACGATACCAAATCGTACAATTTTTGTTTGATCAGTACAGTTTTCGTCCAAAAATACAATACACATACATTACATCACTTCCGAATTTTTTCCTGTCATACGAGAATTTTTGTAATTTTGTAACCTATTCGATATGGAGTCTAGCATGTAAAAAAAAAAAACAGACGATCGTTCGTCCGATAATCTCATCACGAATCCTAGGCTTTACTGTATGTCCTTATACTCAGAAGTATGTGTTCTTCTTGGAACGTCCTGTCATAGAAGCTTAGCTAAATTGATGGGTTTCTTTTTTTAGACATTACATTGACCTCTTTAGAACATTCAGAGCATCCTTGTCTACTTTTTCAAGCGTTCAGTCAGTGACACTGAAAAAATAAACTAAACGGGGGTTGAGACCCTAACTGTTGAAATCCAGGCAGATAAAAAGACACAAATTAATACACTGTGCTTCATTAATACATCATTAAATATGATGTTGTAAACATAAGCAGTGCACGTGTCTGATCGTGACTTGGTAAGAGGTATTGATAAATCTCTGCAGCCTGGGATCAAACAAAATGCTAGCTTCAACCTTGGTTCAGATGCAGATAAATGTCTACAGCAGCCTCTCTCAACCTTTTTAAGACAAAGGAAGCCTCAAAATAACTTCAAGGTCTCAGGGCACCACAGCTAATAAATATTTAATCTACAGCTCATGAGACCGCATGAACAGTATGTTTTATATAAGAATAAATAATAGAATAAGGAATATGGCATACCTGGAATTTGACACTCACGATTGCTCTATACTACTATATTATTTAATGAAATGATCAAATGATAATATTGGCCAGAAAAGAATAGGAATCCATTACCTTGGTGGTCAATGGAAGAGTCGTCACATTGATGATCAGTGAAAAGGAGGAAAAAAAAACGTACGTTGATGGTCATTGGGACAAGTTTCCCTTTGCACTGGTGGTTAAGGGAAAAAAATTCTCCTTACATTGGTGGTCAATGGGAAGACTGTCCCCTTACACATAGGTCATTGGTGTCAGCGGCAGCTCATTAGAGAGACACAAATTGCTAATTGCTCGAGGAACCCCTAGCAGCCTTTGAAGAAACCATACGGTTTCAGGGAACCCTTGTTAAGAAAGACTGAACTAGAGCTACCATGACCTCATAAACTATTTAATTTTCTATAGTCTAGGCATATGACCCTAGTTACTGTATATCAAAGAGTGTTAAGAATTCTTACTTGAAATGCGCCTGGTGAGGCTATATGTAGATCTGGATGTATCTGAAGATGATCTTCTTCTGTCTGGTGAGGTCTCCTGTGGCGTTGGAGGTGGCTCGCTTGTTGTATTGTCTGAATCTCCTTCCTTTTCATCACTGCGATTATTTATCCTATGTGCAAAATGATTATTAATTATCTGGATGGTACAAACATCAACAATACACAGAATGTAGGAGGTAATTGAGCAATTTTTTCTAATAGCTCTTTAGCATATATGGTAGTATATTTATGTGTTGAAAAGTTCTGACAGATTTAAAGAGAAATATAATATTTTGCTTCAAGTATGCCAACCTACCAACTAGAGAGAGGTTTTTAAAGAGTAATGACCTTTTTTTTTTGTACAGCATAGAACAGCTATGTTATAAAAAAAACAAAAATACATATTTATTGAGCTTTAAAGAGGAAGTAAACCCTGATGAGTTTACTTACTCTTTCATTCCCTGCAAAGGCAAAGCATAATGGACTACTATGCATCGCATAGTAGCCCATTATTTGTCACTTACCTGACACAGGAGCCAGCGAAGTCACCGCTGTCCCCTGTAGTCCGGCGCATCCATCTTCTCGGTGGGGTCTCGTAGCTCCGCCGCTGTCATTTGGCGAAGCCGCGATGACGTCACTCCCGCGCATGCGCACGGGAGCCGAGAGGCGCGCCATTGCACGGCATCTTCGTCATCGACGATGCCACACTCAGTGCACCTGCGCGGTGCCCGTCTTCGGGCAAATATCTCCTAAACCGTATAGGTTTGGGAGATATTTCTTGGACCTACAGGTAAGCCTTAATCTAGGCTTACCTGTAGGTCAAAGTGGTTTGTAAGGGTTTACAACCACTTTAAATGATCGGGTTCCAGATCATTTGTTGTATTTATCTAAAACTGCTGTTAAAGGGAAAGTTAAATGTATACAATTTTATTGTAGTTGGTTTTGTTTCTTTTGTTTTTTTCTGTTTTGTTTTGTGAAAACTCAATTTTATTGAATTTTAAACAGTGTAATAGTACAAAAAATTAATACTAGAGTATACCGTTTTTTCATTACCTACAAAAATTTGTATTTGATAATTAAACTTTTAATACATAACAAAAGGTTTTCAGAGCATTACAGCACAACACAGCATTTTCCTTTTGTCTGGTAGAAATCTGAGGCTTATGCCACATACACACAACCATTTTTGCTATCAGAATAAACTCTGACGGTCTTTCCAACAGAGTTCCAAAGAAGTTCCACTGAAATGGACTTGCCTACACATGATCACACCAAAGTCTGTTCGTTTAGAACGTGATGACCTACTACGGGACTAGAAAAAGGAAGTTCAATAGCCAGTAGCCAATAGCTGCCCTTGCGTTGATTTTGGTCCATGTTTATAAAAATTTATTTTTGACTATAATAAACAAAGAAACACACATTCCCTTTATATGTATTAAATAGATTATTATCAAAGATTCTCCACCGATTCCTACAGAGAACCCACTTCTCTAGTTCATCATCCCATACAGCTGAAGATAATCTAACTCCCTGCAAATCCAAATATTAGCCCTACAATCATGATTCACTTTCGGTAGGTTTCCAGCTTTCCTGTATGTGCAATGTGAATGTTGGTGAAACTAAAATCCCCTGCTTTTTAAAAAAAATAAGTTCACCTTTACAGAAAAATAAATTGTAATTCACACTTGCAAAAAGTGCATATATTATTTTTTCCAGTAGGAACATGGAAAGAATTGCACCCAACATCAGTAGATCACAAGTGCAATGTGGGCTCCTTTAGACATGTACTCAGTCTGTACTTCTGTACAGGCTTTCTGTTTGTAAGCCAGAGGACATGCCAATGGACTACGAGAGCGCTCATGGGCGCCTCTGCAGCTCATTTACACTACAAGTCCCTCTGATGCAGTGGCAGACCATACTTGTAGTTCGATCATTCAGAGAAAACTGTAAATTAATGACATGGCTGTGTGGGCAGAACCTTGTACAGCCACGCTCTTTTCAAAAAGTGTCAGGGAGAAGAACCCCCAACCACTGCCATGGAGAAAGGGAGATCAGGGGAGAAGCTGCCAGAGGTGGAACATGTAACATGTTCCAAAGGTGAACTTACCCATGTTACCCAGAACTACACTGAAACATTTTGAGAAAAACAGAGTGAAAGCCATTTAGGCTCTGTTCACACTAGTGTGATTTCAGATGCGTCTTGAGTCCCCCAAAATCACATGACAATGGAAATCGCACTGTTTTCAATGGTGCCTATTAACATAAATGCAACTCAGGACTGTGCAACTTTGGAAAAGGTTCCTGCAATAATTTGGTGTGATTCCAGCCTGATTTTGGCCCCATAAAAGATGCAAACCCCATCCATGTAGCATCCAAGTTGCACTACATAATGGCACTAAAAGTCAGATCAAAATCTGATCGCAGATAGGGCTTAGGATTCCCTGTGCATCTCGCAGTGCATTGTGGGGCGCTCGGCAGGTGAACATCCCTGGTGAACAGCGCCATGCAAATTCGAGTGTTTGCTGAATTGGCGAACAGGCGATGTGTGGGCCAAACTTTTGCTCGGCTCCAACATTTCACCCATCATAAGAAAAATATATATTATTGACTCCCTTGACTCCTTTGCTATTATTTTTCTGCTGATTTTTGCCATTAATATTTTAAACGTATCTGCAGAAATATAATTTGGTTGTTTTAAAGCTAACACTGGTAAAAATTAGAATTTTTATATTTTGTTACATTTTTGTCCCTAGATTGCATTAAAAATAAAATAATTGCGCAAGGTAATATTGCAAACTAAAATCCTAGTTAGTAGTACCAAAAACTGATAAGTGTATGACTGTTATCTTAAAGGGCAACTCAACTTTCGTAGGAAAAAAATGTCACAAATAAAAAAAAATATAGCATATATAATTGTGATACAAGCTATATTGTAAAATAATGTTATTAAAAATTGCCTTTTTTTCACTCTGCAGTGCTATACATTTCTGTAAAATGCAATGTGATACAATATACCAACCTGGAGGCATTCTGTACACAGATGGTGTACAAAATGCGGAAATGTCCCTTTCTGCTTGTGTTATTGGCTCACTGATTTTCCCAAAATTCTGCAGTAAGATGCAAATCAGATTTTTGGCATTCTTTGCAACAAACATGTCAGCTTTGGTGGAATACTCTCAAAGTGTTACTCACATCTAAAGGGATTAAGACCCTACCACTTTCCTCATTAGCAGCTGCAAGTGCAGCAGCTAATCACTAATGAAAAAGTCACTCCCACTCACATTCACTTTGAACTTGGGCACAGACAAACAAACATCTATTTTAAAAGGTAGGAATTTGCAACAAACTTTGTTAAATCCCTGCAATGTACATTGATCACCCAGAGGTGAATGATTTTTTTCTCAACAAAAGTGGCGTCACTCTTTAAGGTATGACAAATTTATAGCCAAATCAACAGGCCCGTAACAGAAATATAAAAATGTCATCTGATCTGTAAGATATGAACAGGTAGAAGAGCTGAAGTGGTTAAATAAGTAATTTCACCTATATACTTTATTTGGTAACTTTATCACATCTCTCATGAATGTAAAATACAAAACTGTAATGACCAGCAGCCACTAGCATTATTTCTTCACTATACTAACATCCATGGTGGTGTTTGTGCTGGAAAGGGCCCCAGGATCTCCACTTCATCTTCACTGGACTGGCAGCAGGTACAATCATAACACTTTTGACAGCAGTTTCTACACGTCCAACGACACAGCAGCAGATCTGAAATTTTGGAGAGGAACCCCTGGAGAAGAAACAGCAAGAAGCACTAGTTTACTGCAGGTCTTTCTTGTGAGGATAATTCATAAACACCCTTTAGAATTCCATAGGTGCTCCAGAGACATGCAGTGAGGTCAGTTACACACGCCGTGAACGTTGGAGTGAGAGCAATAATTCTAGCACTGGACCTCCTCTGTAACTCTAAACATAATCTGTAAAAAATGTAATGTGTCACCTATGGGGATTTTTAAGTACCGAAGTTTGGCGCCATTCCACAAGTGTGGGCAGTTTTAAAGCGTGACATGTTAGGTATCTATTTACTTGGCGTAAAATCATCTTTCATAATATACAAAAAAATCGGGCTAGCTTTAGTGTTTTTTTTATATATTCAGGAAAAAAAACACGTTCGAAAAATTGCTGTGCAAATACCATGTAACATGAAAAGTTGCAATGACCATAATTTTTTTCCCTAGAGTGTCTGCTAAAAAATATATATAATGTTTGGGGGTTCTGATTAATTTTCTAGCAACAAAATAATGATTTTTACAAAAGTCAGAATTGGCGTGGGTGGCAAGTGGTTAATTAGCATAAGTAAGTAATATACAAATAATTATAATATATTGTTTTTAACAGCATGCCGAGCAGCCACTACAGTTATACTGCTGCAACATGCCTCGGCTGCGCGAATCGCCATCATGGTACGGCGGTACCATAGACAGCCACTAGGAGGCGCGTGCACACCCCCTGCTCGACCACGGAGCCGATGAATGTGCCCGGCCCTTGCGATCACCCCTGGGCTCCCGCGATCGCTCGGGGCACAAGGAGAACCGGGATCTGTGTGTGTAAACATACAGTTTCCAGTTCTCTGAGGGAAGAACAGACAGATCGTCTGTTCATACAGGTCGCCGAGCTGCGACCCTCAAAGCTCAACCATTTTTTTTTTTTTTTAATTTTTTTTATGTTCATGGCAGAGCCTCACCTTACCCCCTGTCTGCACATCTATACACTGCACTGAAACTGTCGGTTAGAGACAGGATCCTGTATTCATCAGAGGTCGGGGGTGTCCAAATAGGAAAACCTTCCCAGTTTTGTAGTAGGGGTGGGCAGAGCTTGATGGGGAACTGAAAGACTAGCTCGCCATCAGGTCCGCCCTTTTGTTGAGTGACAGAACGTATCAGTGGGTGCATCCATGGCCACCATTCAGTCTAATAGCAACTTTCAAATTCGCCCACTGCCATGGATGTCCATCAAAATTAAGGCAGCCCTGATGGTGAACTAGTCTCAGTTTCCCATCAGGCTCCACACACACAGTGACTCAGGTAATTTCCCAAATATGGGCGTTGTCACCCACAGTTGTGTCAAATTCAACGAGGCATGCTGAATTGACAGGTGGTACAACGTACCAAACTGGCTATTTCAGTCAACAGAGGCCATCCTTGGCTCACAGCATAAGTCTACTACTTAGCCGCACTCTTTCCAGAAAATGGGCAAACCTAGCCTTAGAAAAAAAAAAAACCCAACCTGGTGCTTTTTACATTTGCATGGTCACTGAAACCAGGGCTCAAGTCCTGCGGGAACTCACGGGAACGGAGTTCCTGTACTTTTTCCACAACAGGAACTCAGTTCCCATTAGCAGCCATGTCCCGCAAGACCTTGAAGTATGCAAGCTGTATGGCAGGTGCTACACCAGCAGCCGCCGACACAGCTCGCAATAGTAAGTGCCGCACACCTGACCATTCAGGCATTGCCAGTAGGGGGCCCCATGGCAGCTTGCGCTTCGATCTACCTGTCAATCACAGCTAGCTGACGGGTAGATCAGGTGCCTGCTGCTAAGAGATTGTATTTAGTCAAACCTCTCGTGATGCGCTCCTCCCCGTCGGCCCCTCCTGATTTTCTGTCTCCTCATCCTCCCCCCCTTATCCTGCATACTTGCTCTGTGTGTCCCGCTGAATCTCCCCCTCCTCTATCTTCAGTGCCATATGATGAGAGAACCCAGAGGAGGAGCACAGCTATTCTGCTCACAGGACATGCAGGGAGAGAGGTGAGCTGAGGGAGGAACATCAGTTTGGGGTGGTAAGCTGAGCACAATACCTGGCAAAGTTTAATGCCAGGAGGGAAGTTTATGTGGTAATAGCTTAGGTTGGAATAGCAGCGAGTGTGTGTTGGAGCCCTGCAGAGTTTGCAGCCCCCCCAAGCTAACATACATCTCCTAAGCAGGAACACATCACTATCTCCCTAAGCATTCTGTCCAGATAATGTGCAGTTAATTTATGACCTTTCCGTTTAACCCTATGTTATCCAAACTCTATTCTTTGAAAAGTTTAAACTCACCAAATAAACACTCTATATACAAAATAAAATTCCCCAATAAAGATCAGAACACGATGTTCACATTTGCATGGAAGCACAATTGAATGAATGCTGATTATTCAGAGAATTACTGTATTTATGTTTATTGAGAATTGCTTTTTTTATGTACTAACAGTTAAGCTTCATACACACAATACAAAATTGGATGAAAAATACCACTTTTGAAGCTTTTGTGCATATGAGCGTATCATTTTTTATTTTTTTTATTGGGGGAGTGGATCTTGGGTGGGAGTTCCCACACTTTTTTCCCCAGGACTTGACCCCTGACTGAAACTCAGTTTTACCAATAAGTTATAATTTACAATGCATCCATCTAAGAAAATGTAAAACTGTTGAATTACAAATGATTGTATGAAATTGAGTGGTTTACCAAAGAAATCGCTTCGATTTATTAAATCATATTTCCAGTTCAGAATCTGATTTGTTCCTGGGGCAACACAGGCTTTTCCCGGAAACCGAAAACTGAACTCAAGGCAGATATAAAGGAACTGGTTAAGGCAGCTACTGGTATTCAATAATACATCGTTGCATGTATTTTTTAAAATGCAACTATTGTTAGTACGAGAATTAGACTTGGCATCAGCCACCTGCAATCTCCCACATGGCAGCACTCAGACTGGAAAAGGGAGAAACAGGACTGGAAACCAATCAGTGCTGAATGCAATTGTATCTATTCTGTATTCAATACCTGTAACAGAGAAAGTGTTACTATCCTCCTGGTTGTGCTGTGTGGCAGGGTTCTTTTAAACCTTAGAAATGCATAAACAGATCTACAAATACTTTGGCAGATAAATCAGCTCCCTTATGTAAAATGCCAAAATAAAGACTGCACTGCTCCAAGCATCTATAACAGCCTCTTGGGAAGTCTACCGCTCTGGGCTTTGGGAGCGAGCTGCACTATGCTCAGCACAGGACCCCAGAAGAGTAGGTTCCGGGCTGCTCTGTGTAATAACATTTCACACAACAGGTATGTATAACATGTTTGTTATTTACTGCGAACCAAGATATGTGTGTGAGCCACTCAGGCTGTATGGGAATGACGTCCTGTGCCCAGCACTGTGAGTCCTGGTTGGGAAGGGAGCTCATCTAAAACAAAACAACATTTTAGCCTTTTCAACTACTTTAAGAGATGTCAATCCACTGTGTACATTTCCCCCTTCTTAACCGCTTCCTGACCAGTTATACTGTGGCAGGTTGGCTCCCCTGCACGAGCTGTCGTAGCTATATGTCAGCTTGGAGGGTCAGGATAGCAGGTGTGCGTGCCCGGTGCACAGCGGGTGTGCCGATGTTCCTGGTCAATGGTCGCAATGACCGCTGGCCACGAGCGATCGCAAGCACAAAGGACAGAACACAGAACTGTGTGTGTGTAAACATACAAATAGTGTTCTGTTCAGAGAGGAGTGACAGATTGTGTGTTCCTATTACCTTGGAACCACGGTCCGTCACTTCCTCTAGTCAGTCCCCTCCCACTTCAGTTAGAAACACCTCTCAGGGAGCACAGTTAACCCCTTGATCGCCCCCTAGTGTTACCCCTTTCACTGCCAGGGACATTTTTGCAGTAATCATTGCATTTTTATAGCACTGATCGCTGTATTAATGCCAATGATCCCAAAAATGTGTTATAATTGTCTGATGTGTCTGCCATAATGTCGCAGTCACAATAAAAATCTCAGATCGCCGCCATTACTAGTAAAAATAAATAAATAAATAAAAATGCTGTAAATCTATCCCCTATTTTGTAGACGTTATAACTTTTGCGCAAACTAATCAATATATGCTTATTGTGATTTTTTTTTTATACCAAAAATATGTAGAAGAATACTTATTGGCCTAAACTGAAAAAAAATTTGCTTTTTAAAAAAATGGAGATATTTATTATAGCAAAAAGTACAGGCATGCCCCACTTTTAAGTTCACAATGGGGTTTATTTACTAAAGCTAGAAAGTGCAAAATCAGGCTCACGTCTGCATAGAAACCAATGAGCTTGCAGGTTTTATTACCAAAGTTTAATAGAACAAACTAGAAGCTAGTTAGAAGCTCATTGGTTTCTATGCAGAAGTGAGCCTGATTTTGCACTTTCTAGCTTTAGTAAATAAATCCCATTTAAAGTTGGGTTTGCTTGTATTGTGTTTTTTTCAAAATTTACATTATTTTTGTTTAAAGCGCAAAAAATAAAAACCGCAGAGGCGATTAAATACCACCAAAAGAAAGCTCTATTTGTGGGGAAAAAAGGACGTCAATTTTGTTTGGGTATAAAGTCGCACAACTGCGCAATTGTCAGTTAAAGCGATGAAGTGCCAAATCGGAAAAAGTGCTCTGGTCAGGAAGGGGGTAAATCCTTCTGGGGCTGAAGTGGTTAACACAGCAACATCTTCAGATGGTGTATTAAGTAGCTGGATAATTATGACATGCACTCACCTCATTTATTGGCTCCAACTGTCCTTTTTGATATTCACAATGAAGCAAATGGAAGGCGTGAAAGAGAAAAATAAAACCAGTTTAGTGTTTTACAGGTAAACAATGTGTATGTGTTAAAAATAAATGTCTACTAACATTTAGAAGAAGAAACATTGTGGAATGTTAACCTCCCTGGCGGTACGATTATTTTGGATTTTAGGTGCTAAAAGCGGTACAATAATTTTGCATGAAAATTTGCCGTTTTATATTGTAGGCCTATAATTCTTAGGAATCACTTAAATCTGTCCAAACCAGAGTCTAGCAGACATCCCGGGTATGATAAAGTTTGAAAAATGAAATCATAAATTATAATATAATAAATAACTATAAATAATTATACCAAATAATAATATAACAATAATAAAAATTATTTAATAATGTAATCAAATCAAAAACACTGAAATTTGCTTAGTTGCAGAATTGTCACTGTCATTACTTTTCAGTATTTGATGACGGATCTCCCCACAAATCACTATCCCTCAATTCTGCGAGTGATTCCAATTTATTATTTATATATTATTTCTAGCTGGTCTAAAATAATTTTTGATATAAAGGGACAGTTTTGGTTGCTATGGACAATCTCCAGTTTCCAGGCATAAAGAACAGTTTTTATATTATAAAACTGCATGCAGGACACTGGACAGACCACTGGGGACAAAGGGGATGTGAAATTAGTACATACAGCAATGTAATCTGTAAGATTACATTATACTGCATGTATACTGTGTGTTTCACTTTTTGAATTTTGTGCCGATCTCCGTCCCCATGCGTCGCAATGCTCGCAGGGAATGGAGATCGGTTTCCGTGATGAATCGAGCGGAGGACGAGCCGCTCGCATTGCGGGGGGACATCACTGGATCCAAGGGAGAAGGTAAGTAACCTCCTCCTTCATACAGCGATGCGTTCCCGAGTCTGGCTCGAGGTTACCGATTTTGGTGTAAAACTTCCACCCCGAGCCTGACTCAGGAATACCGCCAGGGGGGTTAATATCTGCACTTATCTTATCTTTTTTCCCTGCCTTCCTTGAAATCAACTGCAGGTTAAGTGTTCTGATACACTTAAAGTGTTACTAAACCCAGGACTGTGCATTCACTATATCTGGTCTCCCACAATACACAGAACATGGAAATGCAACCATTTTAGTAAATATACAGTAAACAGCTGAACACCTTTTCTCAACAGTAATATATAGCAGTCTTTTGACTTCTATCAGTGTCCAGCCGAGCACTGGGTAAAGCTTGTAGGAGGGGTTTTTATTCTCCTCTGACTGTCCTATGAGGCTGCATGACCCCTGACCCTCTGTCTGAACAGTGCTGATTGGCCCTGTGCTGATCACATGCACCCTCCCCCATAAAGAAAAAACTGCTAGCGATACACACCAAACTGAGAATGTGCAGAGTGCCTTCTAGGTCTCTGTTCTATCAGCAGATGCATTGGAAACTGTGGAAAAAGGGGATGATCATAGAAGATAGGATCAAACAGCCTTTTTACACAATGCAGAGAATTAACTCCTTGGTTTCCACAGTGAGTATAACAAGCATGATTTAATGCATATACAGACTGATTTTACTGTTGTGGGTTTAGTAACACTTTAAATGTAGATTGCTTTTTTTTTTTTAATCGATGGATGTGTCTTTTTAACCTATGTAACAATTATACAACATTATTATAAACCGTATTTTGCATTGTACCATTGACTTTCAGTCTATTAAGGTATAGAGAAGCACGGATTAAGAATGAAATGATATAAGGAGTGCTGGACATGACAGTGTGGATGAGGGACACAGAGGGTTAAGCTTTATGGGTGGAGTTGAGGAAAAAGGTTTGCAGGAAACAAGTTCAGTGTAGGGGAGGGGTCACATAAAAGGGAGGGGTGTGGCTTTAAGGGATCATTCGGAGCCCAGTGTGACACAGAGTAGGCAGTTTTTCGCTGCTCCTCTGCTATGGCTGACCTTGAGGGACTCTTCGCGTGGCTGCGACGGGCGGCGGAGGTGCACGGAGCGGACTGGCTGCGGGACCGCGTGGGTGACCTGGCGGACGGCGATGAGGACGGCGGCGGGACAGGTGAGGTACAGCTGCGCGCGCGGAGGTCTCGGCCTCCGGCGCGTTTTTCCCCTGGGCCTACACCTCGGCCGCCTCGTTACTCCCGGAGCCCGGGGGAGGACCGTTCGGTCCCCCCGGCGAAACGGCCGGTACTCGGCTCTCCCCGGTCCGGGCGGTCGTTGCGCCGCCGACCGGAGGGGGCGGGGCTTTGCGGCAGCATGGCAATAGCGCCGGGCCTGCACGGGGCCCTGCGGAGGAGGGGGGGTGTGCGGGTGGCTCGGGGTTTGGGTGTCAGGGGGGGGTGCACATGGCGGTGGATCTGCGGCCTGCTGGCTCAGGAGCGGTGATCCGCGCGGCGGGGGGGCGGGGGGCCGCATGCTGGTGGGGGGGAGGGCGGGTCGCAGAAGGCCGCCAAGGTGCCTGGCAGGGCCGGTTTCAGATGCCGGCATGCCGGGGGCGGCGGGGGGAGGAGGACATTGCCTGCAGTCCCGGATCGCATGGACCGGAAGGACCGCACGGAGCACAGGGGGATGGCGGCGTCCCCGGTGCGCGCTGGTGAGGTCGGGTCCGAGAGCGAGCTGTCCCAGGAGGAGGAGGTGTCCTTTTCTGCGCCCGGACCAGTTCAGGTCGCCGGGGCCCCGGGGGGGCCGGGTAAGTTGCGCGAGTCTACATTGCTGGCGGATGCTTTGCGTGGTCTGATGGGGGTGTCACAGGGGGGTGCGGGGCCCACGGGGTCCCGGGATGACATGGGGGGGTTTCGGGTGGTTCATTGGGGGGGCGGGGCCAGTAGCCCCGGGGGGGCCCTCGGGTCCGCTGCAGGAGCTGTTGGAGGGGCTACAGGCCCTTGTTGGTAAGTTTGCTGGGGGCTCGGGGTCGCCTCAGGTGGCCCCCTGGCTGAGTACTGGGGGGGGGCCGGGGGGGCGGAGGCTGTGCCTGCGTGGGACGCACCGCCTGCGGTGGCAGCGGGGAGCGGGAGCTGGGGGCTCGGGGGTCCCCCCGGTGCCCGCGGACCCGGGGGCGCGGTCCGATCTGGTTAGGCTCGCGGATGCTGCCCGGTGCGAAGTTTATGTTTGCTTCGAGGGCCCGTTGGGGGCGCATTTGAAGCAGGAGGTGAGGGACAAGATCGGCAAGGGTGAGTATGTGGAGATTTTCTCTTTGCTCCCCCTCGAGAAGTTTAACTTGGATAGGGTCAAGAAGGACGACGAGGAGAAGCGTAGGTATCGGCTGATCCCGCTCACCTTTGCGAATTGGCTTCAGGCGTTCGCTATCTTGGCTAGCGTGATTGGGGAAAAGAACCCCGAGCATTGCTCGGCGTTATTTTGTTACCTGGACGCGATTGGTGAGGCTCATCGGGTGTATGGGGGGTTGGCGTGGCTGCGCTATGATGAGCAGTTTCGTCAGCGGAAGGCGGTGCGGGCTGAACTGCGCTGGGATCACAAGGACATAAGCCTATGGATGAGGCTTATGTCTGCTCCGCGGACGCCCACTCCGTTTCTTCAGGGGGGGGGGCGGGAGTGCGTCGTCCTCGGGACTGCCGGCCGGAAAAAAGTGGGGGGTGTGCTGGCCCTTTAATGAAGGGGCTTGTAAATTCGGGAGCGCGTGCCGTTTCAAGCATGAGTGCTCCGGGTGCGGCGGCACCCACCCCCTGTCCCGCTGTTTCAAAAAGGGTAAGCGCGCCGGTGACGCCGGTCACAAAAGGGATGACACCGGTGAACCTGGGAAGGATGCTTCCTTTCCTAAATAGGTATCCGGATAGTGAGGCGGCGCGGGGGTTTGATTGCGGGCTTTCGGGACGGTTTTAGGATTCCATGTTCTTTGGAAGGGGTGCCGCCGTTAGCCAGGAATTTGCGCTCGGCTTTAGATCACCCGGGGGTGGTGGATGACAAATTGGGTAAGGAGGTGGCGCTGGGCCGGATGGGCGGGCCTTTCGAAGTGCAGCCATGGGGGGACCTGGTGGTTTCCCCGTTGGGTGTGGTCCCTAAGAAGGAGCCGGGGAAGTTTCGCTTGATTCATCATCTGTCTTTTCCGAAAGGGGGGTCGGTCAATGATTTCATTGACCCGGAGGCGTGTACGGTTTCCTACACGTCTTTTGACGCGGCGGTACGGTGGGTCAGGCGGTATGGTCGTGGGGCTCTCATGGCCAAGGCGGATGTGGAATCGGCGTTTCGACTTCTGCCGGTCCACCCGGACAGCTTCCGGCTGTTGGGATGCCATTGGCGGGGCAAGTTTTATGTAGATTTGTGCCTACCCATGGGTTGTTCCATTTCATGCGCCTATTTTGAAGCTTTTAGCTCATTTTTGGAATGGGTGGTGAGAGATGTTTCGGGCCTGGAGTCGGTCATCCACTATTTGGATGACTTTCTGTGCGTGGGCCCGCCTGCCTCCAATGTGTGTGCGATTCTTCTGTCCACGTTGCAGCACGGACGGGACGAAGGATTTTTGGGTGCGGCAAACGTTGAAGGGGTACAGGAGAGATCGGAAGGGTCGGGATGCGTGCCGGCCGGTGTCGTTTGACAATTTGGTGGCAATTTGTTCTCGGCTGGTGGACGTTTGCTCGTCTGCTTACGAGACCGTTCTGTTTACGGCAGCTTTTTCGTTGGCGTTTTATGGGGCTTTTAGGATAGGGGAGTTGGTGTGTCGCTCGAAACGGGTGGCTGGGGGTCTGTTGGATCAGGATGTGCAGGTGGTTGCGGATCGGGTGAGTATACGGTTGCGTAGGTCCAAGACTGATCAACGGGGCAAGGGAGTGGCGATTACGCTGCTCGCCCTTCCGGGCTCGGCAGTATGCCCGGTGGCGGCGGTAGGGGCTTTCCGGGTGGTGCGGCCTGCGGGGGCAGTCCCCTTTTTGGTGCATGCGGAGGGCTCTTTTCTATCCCGGTTTCAGTTTGTGTCGGTTTTTCGGCAATGCCTGAGAGCGGTGGGTTTGGACGAGCGGGAATACGCGTCCCACTCTTTCCGGATTGGGGCGGCAACGGAAGCGGCACGATGTGGGCTGGAGGAGGCGGTGGTTCGCCGGATTGGTAGGTGAGAGTCCCGGAGGTTCCGGTCCTATGTCCGGCCGCAGTTGGTACTGGGGTAAGGTGGGTGCGGCTGGGGGTGTTGTTTGTTGTTGGGATTTCTGGGGGGGGAGTACTGTGCTTGTAACATTCCGTTGGTTGTTGTGTTATTTCTCTTGTTTTCATTCCAGATGGAGGTTCTCCACGCCTCGTTTGGATCCTGGGGCATTCGTACGTGTGCTGGGGGGCCAGGAGAGGTGATTCTCTACCAGCAGGCAGGCAATTGGGTATCCCCAGGCGGGTGGCTAGGGTGATGTGGTTGGGGTTCCCGGGTATGCGGTGGGAGCGTGTTATGAGGGAGGTGGAGCGATTCGCTTTGCGGGACAGGCCCCCGGATGTGCTGGTGGTTCATGCTGGGGGAAACGACCTGGGTGTTCGCAAGGTGAAGGATATTTTAGCGGACATTAAGGCGGACGTGTTGCGCCTGTGAGTCCTGTTCCCGGGCACCATTTTGGTGTGGTCGGACATTGTGGCCAGAACGGTGTGGCGGTGGGCTAGGTCTTTAGCCAGCATTGAGAAGACCAGGATAAGGGTGAATAAGGTGGTTGGGCGGTTTGTGGTGCAGAACGGGGGCATTGTGGTTCGGCATCGGGAGTTGGAGGTGAATGTGGGTCTTTACCTGCGGCAGGATGGGGTTCACCTATCGGATGTGGGGATTGACCTTTGGTCCTTGGGCTTACAGGAGGGGATACAAAAAGCTCTTAGGGTGGGGGGTGGCCCTCAAGGTTGAGGGGGTCACCCTTTCGGGCTGTGGCGGTGTGTTTTCTGGTGGTTTCTGACGGTAGACAGGTACTCAGAAGGGATCTGAGGGTGTGGGGGGCTCATCTAACGATCGGCCCCTCTGGGTATTCCTGAACGTTGGAGGGAATACGGTTATGTTCACTGGCGGAAGTTGTCTCCGACCGGTCACAGGTGGAGGCCTTTGGGAAGTTGGTCAGGTGTACCGCAGTGATTTGGTATTGGCTTAAGTGGGGTCACCGTCAGAGATCACCAGAATGGGCAGTTAATGTTATTTAATGTGGTTTAATGTTAATAAAGTTATTTATATTTATATATATTTATATTTTCATATTTACAAGTTATTGGAGTGAATTTTGAGTTATGTTTAATAAAGGCTGTTGTGGCCAGTTTACTCCAACCTATGGTGTGGTCTCGTTTCTAATAGGTAAGGAATAGTATAAGGGGAACATTCAGACTACACTAGTCAAGTGCCTTGAAAAAGTATTCATACTCCTTGACCTTTTCCACATTTTGTCATGTTACAACCAAATATGTAAATGTATTTTATTGGGATTTTATGTGATGGACCAACACAAAGTGGCGCATAATTGTGCAGTAGAAGGAACATGATAAATGGTTTTCAACATTTTTTACAAATAAATATGTGAAAAGTGTGGCATGCATTTGTATTCAGCCCCCCTGAGTCAATACTTTGTAGAACCACCTTTCGCTGCAATTACAGCTGCAAGTCTTTTTGGGGATGTCTCTACCAGCTTTGCACATCTAGAGAGTGAAATTTTTGCCCATTCTTCTTTGGAAAATAGCTCAAGCTCTGTCAGATTTCATGGAGAGTGTCTGTGAACAGCAATTTTCAAGTCTTGCCACAGATTTTCAATTGGATTTAGGGATGGCATTTGACTGGGCCATTCTAAGGCCGCGTACACACGGGCGGACTGTTCGCCCAACTTTGTCCGCTGAACAGTGTTTGGGCGGACAGTCCGCTCGTGTGTGGGCTTTCAGCGGACAGTTGGACAGACAAGGTTTTTCGGAATTTCCGAAAAACTGTCCGCTGAAACCTTGTTTCAGCGAACAGCCCGCTCGTGTGTAGGCTTGTTCGTCAAACAAAGTTGCGCGCATGCTCAGAAAGGATTTTCACGCCGAAAGCTATAATGCAGTGTATAGGACGTCGTATTTTTCGTCCCGTCGTACGTGCTGTTCACGTCATCGCGCACGGTTTCAGCAAACTGTTCGTTCGTCGTGTGTGGGCATGTCCGTCCATGCTAATTTTGAGCGGACTGTTTGCTGAAACTGTTGGACGGACAAAGTTGGGCGAACAGTCCGCGCGTGTGTACGCGGCCTAACACATGAATATGCTTTGATCTAAACCATTCCATTGTAGCTCTGGCTGTATATTTAGGGCCGTTTTCCTGCTGGAAGGTGAACCTCCGCCCCATTCTCAAGTCTTTCGCAGACTCTAACAGGTTTTCTTCAAAGTATTTGGCTCCATCCATCTTCCCATTAACTCTGACCAGCTTCCTTGTCCCTGCTGAAGAAAAGCATTCCCACAACATGATGCTGCCACCACCATGCTTCACGGTGGGGACGGTGTGTTCAGGGTGATGTGCAGTGTTATATTCCCACCAAACATAGTGTTTCGCTTTTAGGCAAAAAGTTAAATTTTGGTCTCATCTGACTAGATCACCTTCTTCCACATGTTTGCTGTGTCCCCAACATGTTGTCTCACAAACTGAAAATGAGACTTCTTATGTCTTTCTTTCAACAATGGCTTTCTTCTTGCCACTCTTCCATAAAGGCCAGATTTGTTTATGTGGACGGCCATGTCTTGGTAGGTTTGCAGTTGTGCCATACTCTTTCCATTTTCAGATGATAGTTTGAACAGTGCTCTGTTAGATGTTCAAAGCTTGGGATATTTTTTTATTACCTAACAATGCTTTAACCACTTCAATAGCAGGCACTTCCCCCCCTTCCTGCCCAAGCCATTTTTCAGCTTTCGGGCACTGTCATATGTTGAATGACAATTGCTCGGTCATGCTACACTGTACCCAAACAATTTTTTTATCATTTTTTTCCCACAAATAGAGCTTTTTTTGGTGATATTTGATCACCTCTGGGATTTCTATTGTTTGCTAAACAAATAAAAAAAGCCCTAAAATTTGACAGGCACTGAAGAGGCTGCACTGATACGGTGGCAATTATGGGCACTGATGAGGTGGCACCAATGAGGTGGCACTGATGGGCACTGGTGATGGGAACTAATATGCGGCACTGATGGGTACTGATAGGCGGCACTGATGGGCACTGATATGCAGCACGGATAGGGCATTGATAGGCAGCACTGAAGGGCAGGCATAGGTGGCACTGATAGGCGACATTGAGGAGCACTGAAAAGTGGCACTGATGTGTGGCACTGATGTACATTGATAGATGGCACTGATGGGCATCACTGATTGGCAAATGCTGGCAGGTATTAGTGATGGGCACTGATTGGTATTCCTGGTGGCCATAGGTGGCATACCTGGTGGTCACAAGTGGTGGGCATCCCTGGTGGTCCTGGTGGCGTCCCTGGTGGTCTTGCTTGGGAATCCTGGGGGGGTGGGGCTGCACTGATAATCAATCAGCGCAGACCCCCCTGTCAGAGGAGCAGCCGATCGGCTCTCCTCTACTCCTCTGACAGACGCGAGTGAGGAAAAGCCTGATACATGGCTTTTACTGTTTACACCGTGATCAGCTGTGGTTGGACACAGCTGATCACGTGGTAAAGAGTCTCCATCAGAGACTCTTTACCTAGTTCAGAGTTACAGTGTGTCAGACTGACACGCCACACCACCGATTGCCGTACTGCACGAGCCAGCTAGTTATCCTGATCACGTCATATGGCGTCCGATCAGGATAACTAAACCACTTTGCCAATGTCGTTTTGCTATATGGCGGTCTGCAAGTGGTTAAATTTCTCCACAACTTTATCCCTGACCTGTCTGGTGTGTTCTTTGGCCTCCATGATGCTGTTTGCTCACTAAGGTTCTCTAACAAACCTACGAGGGCTTCACAGAATGGTTGTATTTATACTGAGATTAAATTACACACAGGTGGACTCTATTTACTAATTACGTGACTTCTGAAGGCAATTGGTTCCACTAGATTTTAGTTAGGGGTATCAGAGTAAAGGGGGCTGAATACAAATGCATGCCACACTTTTCACATAATTTTTTGTAAACAATTTTTAAAAACATTTATAATTTTCTTTCTACTTCATAATTATGTGCCACTTTGTATTGGTTTCTTACATAAAATCCCAATAAATGACAAAATGTGGAAAACTGCAAGGGGTATGAATACTTTTTCAAGGCACTATATGTTGTCTGTTTTTACTGGGAATACACTGTACTGTTTACATCATCACTCATTTTTGCTATAGTGAAATAATTAGCTGTCTTATTATGAAAGTATTAAAACCTCTTTGCTATGGGCTAAATTCTGGTCATTACTGGTTAGTTAACAAAATGGCCCTTGGCAGAACTAAACATTAACACTCATTAATCTGGCTGTTATCAAATGCTCCTTATGGTTTAGGAATCACAGTCTAATGATCAATGCTTCGGACTAATTTGCAGTCATTCTCACACATCTGTCTGCAACTAATAAGCTCTTTTGACCTATCTAGTAGGTAAGCATGCTTTTATTTTTTTTCACTATTGTGGATTTGATAATGTATTTAAAGCTGTAAATTTTGAGACAACTAGACACTGTTAGATTTAAAGCTGGCTGAACATGCTGGAGGAACAGCAGCCGAACGGCATCCCATCAATGGCTACGAGCGCTGATCGGTGTGTTCCTGCAGGGGGCAGTCCGCCGGTCAGAACACAATGGTATTAAAGGGGTGTTCCAGCTTTAACCACTTGCAGACCGGACCATTTTGCTGGTCAAAGACCAGACCACTTTTTGCGATTCGGCACTGCGTCGCTTTAACTGACAATTGCGCGGTCGTGCGACGTGGCTCCCAAACAAAATTGACGTCCTTTTTTTCCCACAAATAGAGCTTTCTTTTGGTGGTATTTGATCACCTCTGCGGTTTTTATTTTTTGCGCTATAAACAAAAATAGAGCGACAATTTTGAAAAAAACGCATTATTTTTTACTTTTTGTTATAATAAATATTCCCTCAGTTTAGGCCGATACGTATTCCTCTACATATTTTTGGTAAAAAAAATCGCAATAAGCGATTATTGATTGGTTTTTGCAAAAGTTATAGCGTTTACAAAATAGGGATAGTTTTATAGCATTTTTATTAATTTTTTTTTTTTTACTAGTAATGGCAGCGATCAGCGATTTTTATTGTGACTGCGACATTGTGGGGGACCCATCGGACATTTTTGACACATTTTTGGGACCATTGTCATTTATACAGCAATCACTGCTATATAAATGCAGTGATTCCTGTGTAAATGACACTGGCAGTGAAAGGGTTAACCAGTGAGTGGCAGTGTAGGGGTTAAGTGTTCCTAGGGGTGTGTTACTAACTGTGGGGGGGTTGGGCTTTCATTTACTGAATACTGATCTCTGCTCCAATCACATGGAGCAGAGATCAGCGTCACTAGTTGCTAGGCAGAATGGAGAAATGTTGTTTACACAGCATTTCCTCCATTCGGCCGCTCCGTGAGACGATCGCGGGGATGCCCGTGGCGATCGAGTCCGCGGGTCCCGCGACCGGACTCACGGGGGTCCCGACCAGCGCGGGAGCGCGCCGCCGGTGGCGCGCTCCCGATGGCAGGGCGGCATTGAATATTGGACGTACCTGTACGCCAATATGCCTGCCCGTGCCATTCTGTCGACGTACATCGTCGTGCACTGGTCGGGAAGTGGTTAACATTTTTTTTTTTTTAAAGTCAGCAGCTACAAACACTGTACCTGCTGACTTTTAATAAGGACACTTACCTGTTCAAGTGACCCGCAATGTAGATCCCCCTGAGGCGATACATCCCTTGTATCATGTCCTGGTGCCGCCATCCTCACTAAGGGAAACAGGCAGCGGAGCCTTGCGGCTTCATTGCCCATGTGCAAATCGCACTGCGCTTTGTCAATGGCCCCATTGTGTTCTGGGACACACACATAGTTAGTAAGGTTGAATAAAGACACCAGTGCAACCTGAGTGAGTGTCTACAATTGTCCCTATCCCTGTACACCGCACACTCACATCAGTCCCTACCCTCAAGGAGCCCACTATCCAAGGTCCCCATTCATATACAAGGGCCAATTTTGGACAGAAGCCAATTAACCTACCTGCATGTCTTTGGAGTGTGGGAGGAAACCGGAGTACCTGGAGGAAACCCACGCAGGCACAGGGAGAACATGCAAACTCCCGGCAGGTAGTGTCATGGTTGGGATTTGAACCAGCGACCCTTTTTACTGCTAGATGAGAGTGCTAACCACTACACCACATGTCATAGAAGGCTGAAGGGTTGCTCGCCGAAGAGGAGGAAGTGCCGCGGAATAGGAAGAGGCAGATTAGGAAGACTGCCTAGCAACAGGGGTTTCTGGTAAGTCAAAAAAAAATTCAATAGTTTTTTTGTTTTTTTAAGAATATTAATGCTATTTTTATAGGGTGGCCCCCCACTTTAATTACTAAATGCAAATTGCAAAGTGCAGTTGCTCTCTGCAAGGGCAGTTGCTCCAGAGTTTAGTAAATGCTGACATTTATCATCCAATCATGTGCAAGAAAAAATGCTGTTTACTCCAAAGACATGCAGGTAGGTTAATTGGCTTCTGTCTAAAAAATTGTCCCTAGTATATGAATGGGGTCCTTGGATTGTGGGCTCTCTGAGGGTAGGGACCAATGTGAGTGTGCAGTGTACAGGGATAGGGGTAGACACTCGCTCAGGTTGAACTGGATGGACTGGTGTCTTTATTCAACCTTACTAACTATGAAACTTGCATTTGATTGTTTTTTGTTTTTTATTTGCAAAGTGAAGCTTTGCCTCATTTACGAAGCTCTGGAACAACTGCATTTGCAGAGTGCACTTTCTATTTGCCTTTAGTAAATCAATCCCAATAGCTTAGCAGGGAAATCACTGTACTAACATTACATAGTTAGTACAGCGAGCATCTCAGTTGTTTTTTTTTCAGCCTGTTGGATTGAAGGAAAAAAGCTGCCAGTGTGTACCAGCTTTTAGGCCTTGTTCACCCAGCTGGTTGAAGGTGTGAGAAGCAGCACTTTTTACTTAATGGGTGCTCCACGACACCAAGGGCAAAAAGGATTCAACAAGAGACTCAATAGACATCATCACTCAGTAAAGTATCCTTGCTCTGTCTTATTCCACATTAGCACCGGGCTCTGTGTCTGAAGTTGCAGTCCCATTCGTCTACATCAGGGGGATTTAGTTCAAAATTAATCTGAATCTCTAGTTTGTCCTATGACTCAGATCTGATATACAATATGTAATCATTGTACATCTGTCAAAAAATAGACCCACATCACAGTGCCCCCTTACATCAGGTGTCCCCATCAGAGTGCCTTCTTATATCAGGCTTCTCCATCACAGTACCCCCTTACATGAAGTGGCCCCATCCCAGTGCCCTTACATCAGATGTCCCAATCACTATGCCTTCTTACATTAGGTGTCTCTATGGCAGTGCCGCTGTACCTTTGAGCGCCAGGCAGAGAGAGGGCAGGAGCCAGGAGGTGAAGTAGGCTACAGGTCTGGATAAAGAAAATTATACAACTGTCCTGTGATGCTGAAGGCGGCACATAGACATGACATAATTTGTTAGGATGCCAGCGGTCCTAGCAACCAATGACTGCATAGAAGGGACACGCCTACACTGGGTGCTGGCTGGATAGAACTGTCACTCAGTCCTGATCATGGTCCACCCTTTAGTGATGTCGGATCTATATCATTGCCCTTCCAAACGAACATCTAACTTTAGTTCAGTGTTAGTAAATACTATGATGGTTATGGACGTAACAATACGAATGCTCAATGTAATGATCATATTAATAAAGGGATTAAAAAAGGGATCTTGTCTTCCAGGAATCAACTATACTAAATGGTTATTCTGATCTAAGAACAATTACTTGTAGCAAGAAATTCCAGCAGATAATGCATTTCACAAGAATAATAAAACAGATCATTAGTACCCTTTACAAGATAATTAGTGCTAAAATCCTTAAGAAATATGTAGCAAATAGGTAAATATGTAACGCTTAACAGACATAGATAGCTTGCTTTCGAACCATGGAATGGCTCATTAAATATATATATTTTAAATGCAGTTAGTATAATGCGTAAATCGGACTTGTTATCTGCCTCTTGCAATACCCTATATAGGAGCATTCATTCAGAGAGAGAGAGAGGCAGCACTGGGAGTGAGTAAGTTATGCTGCATGCTAATGTGTTGGCAAGAAACTTGCTAAGAGAGAGCAGAGTGACCAGACCAATGACTTTTTCGGTCTGCGGCTACTTTTTTACTGTCCAATCAAAAGGCTAGAGTTGGAAAGGAAACACCACTGTGTTTCTTAACCATATATGGGTGGCATCTACCTGCCTTTGTTGTGTGAAGCGGCTGTTTAAATCTCAGGACTGGATGGACAACATAAAACAGCTATCTTATACTGTATGTATATTGTCTTTGCATTAGTCTGTTCGCCTGAAGTTCTGCTTAACTTATGTGACAAAATCCACTTCATGGGTTTGCATTGGTTGAATATTTATTAATTAGGATAGTTGGCCAGGATAAGCATTATTTATGAGGGGTAATGTCGCGTACACACGATCAGAATTTTAGTTGGAAAAAGCTGTCTTGCATACACACGGTCACACCAAATTCTGACCGTCAATGAACGCGGTGACGTACAACATGTACGACGGGACTAGAAAAAGGAAGTGCAATAGCCAGTAGCCAATAGCTTCCGTCTCGTAGTTGAATCTGAGCATGTGTGAGTTTTTGCGTGTCGGAATTGCATACACACTAAAACATTTTCGGATAGGAACTTTTTCAGATCGAAAAATTGAGAACATGCTCTCAATCTTTTGCTGGCCGAAATTTGGCCAGCAAAAGTCTCGTGGACCATACACACGATCACATTTTCTGACCAAAAACTCTCGGTCTTTTGCTGGCCAGATTTCCAATCGCGTGTACGCGGCATAACAGTCTGAATTGGCCCTTATTCTTACATTTTATAATCTGTTCAAGACTATAAAAGGTACTTTCATACTTTAACCCCAGGCAAGCTCATTTCTGTGAATAAAGAAAATTGTATCTGTTTAATACATCTGAACGGTGTATCGCTACAAGCAACTACATTATATACCAACAGAATTAGAGCCAGAGGAAAGTTTAGGCTTTATATTCCTAAGAAAGGCATGTTCACTCAAAAGAAGTATAGTTGCTGCACTTTACTGATGTTACTTCAAAAGATGGCATTTATAGTCACATTACATAGACATACTATCCGAGATCACTTGACAGTAGTTAGTCAATCACATAAAGTGGAAGATCTACAGCAGTCACATGTGAAAGCAGCATACAATACTTGATCTTTCCTTTACATGGCCTATCTCCTTCCCAGGGCCATTAGTACTTACTCAAAGGGCTCCGACAGCTCACAACAACCTACTTATTGTTCCAGAGACAGGATCACTGCAGCTGCACCTCTGGCTTTAGTACACTTCGAGGTGCTCCCTATGGATAGAACTCACTGCAGGGAACACATGGTCTTGTCTGAAATGGCCCTTTGCAACCCATATTAAACCTCCATTAACCATAGGATACAGGGAGACTACAGCCGGAACCTTTGGGTGCTGAACAATCTCACCCTGTCCTCCAGCCCTTTCCATGGCTTCTGCATTAGCTGGCTACATCTGCATGCAGGTGGGGTATCTGGCTCTCATGGCCCAATTGCAACTAGGTTCCTCCCAAGCTGTCTTTTATATGACCACTACCTACACTCATTCCAGAGGGACTTCTCGAAAAGGGGGGCTATCACTTGCTTATAACTTTTTCCTTTATGGTACCATGCTATAATAAGAACAAAGCCATCTGGTGGCCAGCCAGCAAACTGCGCCAGCTTACACTCCCCCAGCCCAATTTACCTATGGTACAGCATGAGGAAACCCCATACATGGGAGGATGGCTTGCATAAACCTTTACATAGCAATACAGTAGTAGAGTGCAACATAACAAAACAGTAAACATAACTGTAGGTATAATAGCCCCTTTATGATGCTATAATGAGAACTAAGCCATCTAGTGGCCAGCCAGCTAACTGCACCTGCTTACAAGTTTATATTAGGTTGCAAAAGACTTCTTCCCCTTTCTTCTTGACCTCTTTGTATACTAGAAAACACTGCATTCCGTAATGTATCAAAGCACACAGTCATCTTGACTTACAAACACCTGAAGACAACAGATAGCTCAAAACTCATCCCCATTGTAGGACAGAGAAAGCTACCTACACACTGGTCATCAATTACAGCAACTGTTTAGCTAGTAGGAATACAGTCATCCTCCATTAATAACCTTTATTTTCATAAAATTTTCTTTTAAATATATGGACAGACAAAAGAGTAAATAACAGTGGGAAACAGATTTACTCACTTTTGAGCCCTAGTCATTTTTCACTCACCCCATCCAAAGCAGTAATCAGTCAGTCCATTTGGACCAAAGAAGTCACCAGCTTTGAAAAAGCGCATGCGCGCGAAACATGTAATCTGCAAGTCGGCATGGAAACCCCCCTCAACACGGAGCCTTCCATATAACGATCAGCCGCTCTGGCAGGTGGCGTCCCACGTCGGGCCCACATGTTGCGTTCCAAGCCTCTCTCCATGCCGGGCGAACGCCACCTTGTGTCTCATCACTGGAATTCACTACCCAGCGTGCACCACACCGCCCCTTCAGAGCCCTAACCATCTTATGGGCACGCATCCAGGAGCAGGACACCCCCCTACAGGCTAAAGAGCGGCGGCGTTCCAGTCTTTTTTTCCATCCACTAACAGTGAGTGATTTTAGGAACACAGTTCCTCTTACCTGCACCTTGCAAGCATTTTTCCATCAAGCACCGTCACCTCCCTCCTCTAGGTGATTACTAACCTCCTGTAGCCCAGTTGGTTGGCGGTAGTGCAGTAGTGTGGCCTCACAATCACAAACACAGACTATAGGTGAGGTTTATCACTAAAAATCTGTTACTTTGTATCGTGACTCTATGTTACAATTGATTGATTTTTGCTTTTAAGATCCCAGGAGGATCGGATGTTTTTGTCATCGTTTTTTTTACCCACCATTCAATAAATGACTTTTATGTTTTATCATATCATAAGTTTCTTTGGTGCGCTGTATTTTGCTGTTTTTTTTTGCATTTTATCCCACTAAGTCTAAAGTGGTCAAACAGCGGCACATTGATATGGACTATAGGACATCAATTCAAACAGCTAGTAGTTTGTCACATGGACAACTACCTTAAAAAAAAAAGGAATGTTCACTTGTGCGCCAATGATTTTTTTGGTTTACGCTATAAGCACACCATCCTGGACCAAATAGGCCATCAATCAAACCAGCAATCTCATTCATTTTGACGAACCTGCCACATGAGCAAGTTCTCTGGTCCTCCTCAGTGATCTATTCGGTAACCGCCCAGCTTTAACCACTTCCAATGCGGACAAAAGATTAATGATTCTGGATCCTGTATCCCATCAAATGAAAGTCTTTTTTTTCAATGCAGTTCTTTCCTCAGAAGTTTAGATTAGGAAGAGAACACACAGGGTGCAAGGCTACTGGGAAGCCATCATCAACAAAGATGATTGTGGGATCCATCCAGCGACCTTTTTTGGGAAAGCACACATTTCAATTTGCAATACTTTTATCCACTTTTGAAAGAAGATTGTGGAAATGAAATAAGAACATCTTCTGCAAGCGTTTATACATTTATAAAAGTGTATTTTTTGTTTGAAGCAGTTTCTAAGGTTTTCGTTTTACAAGCGGTATATCTTTTCGCAAACATTTTTGGAAGCCCCCTCTTAAAAAAAAAAAAAACTGTTGATATACTGTAATTGGTATAGTTACATTACCACAATCACAAAACTAAAAGACTAAAATAGCCTCTAGCTGATTTTCTAGCTAAAGCCCCGTACACATGGGTCGAATTTCGGGCAGCATCAGCCGGTTCAATAGAAACCGACAAACATTCAGCCCATGTGTATGGCCAGCTTCTGTCGAAGGGGCATGACCAAAAAAGGTCTGCCAACCGACTCCTGGTCACTGTCTAGGCCACTGGCTGAGAATGCTGACTGGAGTGTTCTGGTGGAGGGGCCGTTCCCCTGTCAGAACAGAATAGAACAGCAGGGGAGATCTCTGTACTAACATCGGATTGTTAGTAGAGAGGCTCCGATCTGAGCTGTCAGTTTTTTTTGTTCAGCCCTCTGGGTTGAACAGAAGGAAAAACAAGTAGTGTGGATTTGGCTTAAAGCGGACCTCCGCCCTGAAGTGGAAGTTCCGCTCATCTGATCCCTCCCCCCCTCCGGTGCCACAATTGGCACCTTTCAGGGGGGAGGGGGGTGCAGATACCTGGATAATCCAGGTATCTGCACCCACTTCCGAGACAAGCTAGCCGCAGCTAGCCGCAGATGCCCCACCCCCCATTGTGTTCTGGGAAACACACAGTTCCCAGGACACAGCGGGGACCAGTGGAGACACGCAGTGCGTCTCGCGCATGTGCAGTAAGGAACCGGGCAGTGAAGCCACAATGCTTCACTTCCCGATTCCCTGACAGAGGATGGCATCGCTGAACCCTGGGACAGGTAAGTGTAAATTTATTAAAAGTCAGCAGCTGCAATATTTGTAGCTGCTGGCTTTTAATATTTTTTTTAAAGGTGCAGCTCCTCTTTAAGCTAATTTTGTCTTGACCCAAACTTAATCACATTCCCCTTATTTGGGGATGAGTAAAACTGTCTGGGTTTGAATCTCTGAGAGTTCTGAGAATTGTTTTTGAAATTTGGTATACCTGATCATTGTGGCAAATCCCACTGAAATCACTGGTGGGGAGGGGGGTGAATATGTCACTAAATGTTGGCCACTTTTAGGGGCTAACAGGAAAGTTATTGTCAGAAAAAAGGCACAAGAAGCTGGGCAATGGCAACAAGGGAGGCACGTAGAGCTGAATTATCCACAAGCTGACCTAGTGTCAGGGCTGGGCTCAGCCTTTCCTTCTCAGAGCAGGCCACTTATCTCGGGTAATTGCCTGCTCTAATCTTTCCACAATGACTCACCTGGTGGTGATATCCTGCTCGTCAGTCTTGCTGGCTACTTAAAGTGATTGTAAACGATCATTCTTTATTTTTTTCAAATAACCAACATGTCATATTTACCTCCACTGTGCAGCTCATTTTGCACAGAGTGGCCCCGAACTTCCTCTTCTGGGGTCCCCCGGCGGCTCTCGTGGCTCCTCCCCACATCAGATAATCCCCTAAAAGAAGTGCTCTCCCGAGGGGGTTACCTTGCGGGCATGCTCCCGAGTCCAGCATTTGCGTCCACAGACACGAATGCCGGACTCAACCCCGCCCCCCATCGCCCGTGTCATTGGATTTGCTTGACAGCAGTGGGAACCAATGGTTGCGCTGCTATCAATCTATCCAATCAAGAGCTGGGACCCTGTGGAGGGAGGGACAGTGCGTCCCCGCCGAGGAGATGAAGGGGCTCAGATAAGTAAAACGGGGGGCTGGGGGGGCCGATGACTGCCAGGTGTTTTTTCACCTTTAAGCTGTTCAGCCCAGATCCTCTCTGCCTTCGCCTGGTCAACATATCAGAGACGCTCTCCTGTGTACCTGTGGAAGACTTGCTTGGCTGACATCCCTTCTGGTTCCTGATCCTGATTGCTGTTCCACTACGCAGATTCTCTGGTTTTCTGATTTCCTGACTTTTCCTGAAATACGCTGATCCCTGGCTCCCTGACGACCTGGCTTGTCTGACTATCTGTTCCGGTTACCGAACTCTGGCTTTGTTTTGACTAAGTTTGTTCTGTTTACCTTTTACTATTATTATTAAACTAGTGTGATTTTTACTGCACTTCTGTCTCGGTCTGATTCATGGTTTCTGACAACTATCTGGGTGCCCAAAACACAGTGGCTTCTTTATCCCTTCTGTCTGCTTTCAGCGCTAGTGCTCAGTGGGCTTCTCTGCAAGCCCATGGGAGGTGACTCTGCTAGCAACTTAAATATGGAGAACGGGAGCCAACCAGTGAAAGGATAGCTACAGAGAGCAGAGAAAATTGTGTAATAGTTTACTTAAATATTGGAAAATATGAGAAAGGCGGCTTGGTGGGAGCTCAAAGCTAATAGTCTGCGGGGAGTGCTTTTCAGTCTTTATCTGGCTCATGTATGAATGGCAAGAAAAATTTAAACAATACCGTAAAGCGAGAGAGGGTCCTATTCATTTGGCTAAGATGGCAGCATGTCAAAAGCACAAATCCTTTAAATTACAGGCTAGGGTAATGCTTTGAAGACATACAAGGTGTTATGGATAGAATAATATTTTCACGGGCAGTCTCTGGTAGCACATATTTAACTGTGGAATGTATTAATTTATTTTACAATTATCTTGGCTTTTATACAAAATCACGTACCTGCTCCTGCTGTGATTGAACACAGTGGGAGCCAATCAGCAGGTCTGGCGGCCATGATGGACCCACAGATCGTTCACATGGAGTAGAGGTGTGCCTATGTAAACAAAGCACACCGCTGATCTGTCAGTGAGGAAGTGAGAAAAAGTATCACTAAAGCCCCGTACACACGACCGGACTTTTCAACATCCAAAGTCTGACGGAATGATTCCGGCAGACTATTCGATCGTGTGTGGGCTGCAACGAACTTTTGATTCGCAAAAGTCTGACAGACTTTAGAAATGGAACATGCTTCAAATTTTTCCGCAAGAACTCTGCCGGACCCAGTTCCTACCGAGAATTCGCTCGTGTGTATGCTATTCCGACGGACTAAAACCGACGCTAGTGCAGCTATTGGCTACTGGCTATGAACTTCCTTATTCGAGTCGAGTCGTACGTCATCACGTTCGAATCCGTCGGAGTTTGGTGTGATTGTGTGTGGCCAAGTCCGCTCATTCGGAAAGTCCGTCAGAACTCTGCCGGAACTCCGTCAGAACTCCTTCGAAAGTCTGTCGGACATAAGTCTGGTCGTGTGTACGCGGCATTAGGGTCAGATTTGTCCAACACAATGTCGCAGCCCTGTTAAAAATCGCTGATCGCTGCCATTAGTAAATAAATAAATAAAAATTACATAAATCGAACCCATAGTTTGTAGACACGATAACTTTTGTCCAAACTAATCAAAAAAAAGCTTATTGGGATTTTTTCCCCAAATATATGTAGTAGAATACATATTGGTATTCTGCTGACATCATTGCGGTGTACTCTTGTATGTGGACGGGTGTCTGCAAGCTGGCCGGCATATTTCTATGAACATTTTATCTTCTGTGTTGATCTAAATGCATCTTTTAATTCTTAATAAACTGTCATTTTTACCTATTTACACTAAGGCTTCTCTTCACTTTCCTGGGTTCCTGATCGCTGACTTACTGGTTATACCTGTTGAGTTGAGGATCCTGGCTTGCCTTCAGTGTGTCCCATAGACAGTTGCTGCTTCTGCTAGATTGATGTCCGGACGCTGACCAATTACACAGGCTTGTTAAAGCTTGCCCTCTGGTAAGCGCGCATTGTGTGTGGTGGAGGCTCACAGCATTTGGTGTTTTTTGCATGAAGGAGTTTATTTTATCCTCACTCACAACACTGGACTGTTAGGTACTTAAGTATTTGAGGAGTTTTCATTTGTTGTTTATAGTGGTATTCATATTTGTTTGTGTTATACCACATTTATTCACTCACTTCATTTGTATTATTTTCATTTTTTTGCGCAGCTTTTTCTCCTTTATTACAGAATACATATTGACCTAAGCTGATGAAGAAATGTGATTTTTTTAAATGTTTTTATTGGGAATGTTTTATAGAAAGTAAGGAATATTGTTGTTTTTTTTTTTATTCAAAATTGCTGCTCTCTTTTTGCTTATAGTGCAAAAATAAAAACTGCACAGGGGATTAAATGCCACCAAAAAAAGGGGGAAAGTAGGAAAAAAAAGGGCATCAATTTTATTTTGGTACAGCGTCGCATGACTGCAAAATTGTCAGTTAAAGCGACGCAACGCCTTATCACAACAAATGGCCTGGTCAGGAATTGGGTAAAACCTTCCGGCGCTGAAGTGGTTAATTTACCCAATACCTGAGTAGATAGAAGGAGACACAGAAATGTATCAGCTAAAAACAAGCAGGTGGTTTTCCTCTGATTTTGTGATCTCTAAAAGTACTAAAGCCCGAACCTTTTTGATTGTCAATATAACCTGTGACCTTCTAGTAAAGTGCCAGCTCATCTTCCTAGCAAACGCTCAGTAGTAAGGGGAGGGGATGGCTGATCTTTGTATTGTTCTGCCATCAGAGGACAGATCGTAGCTTAGAAATTAGCTGAGGCTGTAACCATAGAAACATCTGTGAAGGATGGCATGGCTGCAGACCCTCTCACCTCTCCTGGGAGACGGGAATCAGACACCACCAATGAATCCTCTGGTGTGCCTTAAGCATTTGCAACAAGTACAAAAAAAGAAAAACACACTTCTCTGGCTATACATGGTTTGATCACATAAATCCCATATCATCTCTTGTAGGCATAAATCTAATCACGGGATGTACAAGCTGTTCAGATGAGAAAGCAGACAGACTTGTCTTATTGGCAATGGCAAGGTTATTTAAATGTCATTTGACATCAGATACAGTATCAGAAACAAAAGAGTGGCATCAGGCAGGATGCAAGTATGGTGCAGAGAACACAGGACCTTTCTATGCCTTTAATGCACCAAATCAGCCAATCAAATGTAAGCCTGCACTGGAAAGTGACAGCCTCAGAATTACAGTTTGAATTGCATTGGTTGTTAGGTACTAGCAACACATACAGTTTTGCTTGCGCTTGACATTTTAAAAATGGCTTACATTGTCTTTATTGAGAATCCAGATTGCTGTCAGTTATCAAGAAAGTGATATGTGACTTCAGCTATGATTAATTTATCTGCAGAAAAAGCATGTTTAACAATTGTCAGGGTCAAAATATTATTATGTATCTTGTTTCATTTCAGTCAGGTAAATATAACATATGCATTCTCCTGCAGATAAAGTTTATGATCCTTTTTACATTGTGCATTTTCTTCATTTGTTTCTATGTTGGAAAAAGTCTGTTTAAAGCACTCAATAGCTCAAGCTTTTCACACACGTGGATGAGTATTCAGAACAGTGACCCATCCTTTTTCACACAGCTTAGTCCAAGGTTTTAGCCAGACAGACTCTGTGCTCCAAGGCAGAAAGTATCTGTACTGTCTTCTTAGCTAATCTCTATAGTGTTCTAGGAATCCTTGTCATGTGTTGTATTGCTTATTGGTAAAACAAAGATTGTACACAATCAACAAAAACATTTTGTATAAATATATTACTCTTTAAAAATATGTAAATGTTTAAAAAACAATTATAGAAACCTCTTGATAAAAAAATGATGGAAAAAAAGGACTTATATACACTGACGGTGATAAAAAATTATGTATATAATTGGAAATGTTGCATGGAGAAAAAAAACTGATCATTCATTTTACCTAATTACATCACTTAACCCCTATCAGGATCAAGCAATACTAATACAACTATTTATATCAAAATCTACATTGAGGCCTGGAGGTACTAGTATTCCTGCCTCATGAATTGACCAGGATTCCCTCTGCCCTTACTTCCTTACAAAAATCTCAACCTTCCAGTGTTTGTTAACATTCTCAGCCCTCCAAAACTGTAACAAACTAGGATATTTAATGTGAAACAACCTGAAGTGATTTTAGACGTTATGTTTTTTATATCCTCTACTAATATTATATACATGTTCCTTCATTCTTCCTAGAAGGCCTCTTAATATACTGAAGCCCACATGGGCACTCAAGCATTTAAATCACCCATTCAGATCCACAATAAATAAAATTCTTCATTTACAAATCCTCTTCTGTAGTGAATACTTGGAACGCTTTTCTTCTTTTATTGTTATGTCTAACCATTATGCCAGTACAGCCTCCCACATGCAAAGAAAAATACTCTGAACAAAAATAGAAGGTTTTCTGCCTGTAGCTTGAAACTTTGCTTGTAAATACATTTGAAGATATCAAGGAAAACAGGGCCTAGATATTTATCTTTTTTGAGAACTGTCCATTGATTCTTGATAACATTTTCAAGCGTTTTATGTTGAGCATTATATTCAAGAATAACTGCTATGTCATATTGCTCTTCATTGCGTGGACCATTATACAATGTTTTCTCCCTTTTAAATCTTTGCTATTCAATTTTTCGGACTTTGTCAATTTCTCCTTCAATAGCATCTTTGGTATAGCCTTTATTAAAGTGGTTGTTAAGCCACTTAGTGTTTGTGCTACAATCCCCTCTGTTATAGGAAAAGATTTGCCCCAGTGTATATGTTTTGTAAAAAAAATGCCGCTATATACCTTATTTTATAGCGCCGTTCAGCGCTCACATGACCGGCCGCCTCTGTCCTCTCTCGATCTGACAGAAAATATAGTGGTATATAGCTGGATATTTTTGATAAAACACATACACTGGGGCAAATAATTTACTATAACAGAGGGGATTGTAGCACAAACACTAAGCTATGATAGCAGCAGGAAATGAGGGCCAGGGAGTGCATCAGAGCTGACATGCAGGGAGGTACATGAAAGGTTATGTTAAGCATCCATCTTGTTTCTGTCAGCCATCTTA
The DNA here is from genome assembly GCF_037356315.1 of Lithobates pipiens. NCBI lineage: Eukaryota > Metazoa > Chordata > Amphibia > Anura > Ranidae > Lithobates > Lithobates pipiens. Next base: position 252,486,612 of record NW_027507784.1, read on the forward strand.
ATATTCACAAACTTCCATTTTACAATATGTACAGTTTGAACACCCCTTTAACTTCTCAGATAACTGTCTCAACATGAGATTCTTCTAACTCATTTGTTCTCACACACTTATCTATAACTTTCACACATTTTCTCAGCATTCCTTTAGCTACAGAAGGAATTATGTACCGTCTCTTATCTTTTTCTTATATTAATTCAGCTAGCTTAGAAGAACAAAGAACAATAGCGTTTTGTCTTGACCAGCTGTAATCGTCTTGATGTCTACTGCGCATGTCTTATTCTGTGTGACGTGAAATTTACTATATCAATCGCTTTGTAATAACTCAATACAATTAGTTCTCGAAGGACGCCATGGTGTGTGTGTGGTTTTATTTGTCCTTTGAGAATTGATTCCAGAGTACTCTGAATTTATACAATACATTGGATCTAAGGTCTGAGAGGTTGAAGGGACCACCCTAGACACAGAATTAACCCTTTCAGCACTGGGGGCTCGTCCGGAATGGATGTTTATTTACCCTTAACGGACTTGGAAAGCTACTTTTAACGGCTCGGTAAGTGAATTCTATTCTTATTGAGTGAAATTGACTTGCCGGGGTCCGGGTGTCAGGTGTGTGACTTGGCTTCCATCCCACAGAGATTGCTGTTGGGTTATAGAACCTCTCATAAGTATAGATAAGTTGACCGGTCATGACCTTAGGGGTCATATAGTGTTTTGGGGACACTTGTAAAGGTCTCGGTGACCTTAGAAGAAAAGGTTTTGGTGACCTTAGAAAAATTTACAGAGTACTCTAGAGTTTTAGTTCTGTTCGGGACAGAACTGGTGACTGATGATCAATGTATTGTGTAAACTTTGTGTATGATTGTATAACTGCTTTTGCTTTAAATGTATCACGCTGAATGAATTGCGCTGAGTGTGTATATGTGGACTGCTATTTTGTTTCCAGAACCAAAAGGCATACTTGGTGAGTAGTATTCCTGGAGGTTATAAAGTTACAATTTGGGTAAAGCTATTTTGGGAAAGATAAACAGATTAATGTACATTGCAAGTTAAATTCATCTGTAGTTTAAATTTGTCTGAAACAAAACAGCAGCTCCATGAGCAAGATTGTGTGTTTATTGTATGTCTGAAATACTCTTGAACTTGTTCCAAATTTATTCTGTTACAGTCTTGAAGTGATTGTAGCTGTATTAGTATAAAAAAGTATCACGGACAGTACTGATATTTTTTGTTAAAGGAATCTAAGTTGAGGTATTGTCTAATTGTCTGATTCACACCGTTGTCTGATTGTCTGCACCGTTAGGTGGCAGTCAAGCACAGTAAATTGTTTTGCTTTCATAGGAAAATGAAATGGAATGTACATCGCTGCCTAGTTAACCCTTGGTGGATCATATGGCAGGATGGACAGAAAGCCTGTTTGGGTATTCTGACAACTTTGGATCCATTATTGATCCAGACTTTCCTGAGTAATCTCAAACCCCATTTAGTGGTCCCAGTCAAACAAATGATTACTGAATGGTCAACACTTTCTAGAACTAACTTTGGTAAAGCTCTTTCACAGAAAGATGCAGCAGGTTGTTTTGATATACCAAAGCCGTCGCCTGTCTCCACACAACATTTCCAAGGGAATACGAAAGGAAATTTTAGAGGCAGAGGAAATTTTAGAGGCAGATTTAAAGGCAGAAATGGAAGAGGGACGAGTCGCTCTAGAAACAATGGATGTTTCAATTGCGGTGCTGAGGATCACTGGGTGAGTCAGTGTCCTCACTCCACCGCTCCTCAGACTCCCGATTCCAGCTCTGTCCCTAACCAGACACAACAACCACAGGCATCCATCCAACAAGGTCCAACATTTCCAATCAAATGGGGAAATCAACAACAATGATGGGGCCCGGAGGGTAGTGTCCCAGCTTTTCCTTTTGTCTCAGATGATTTCACTGACAGTCCAATGGTTGCTATTTCAATAAATGGGAGACTCCTCCCCTATCTCGTTGATAGCGGGGCCACTAGGAGTACTATTTGTGAAGATCATTTCAGAGGCAAGTGGGAACCAACGGAACCCTCTTTGGGAATTAATGGGATACTGACAAAAACATATAGGACTCCACCCCTACCAATAGAAGATGATGAAGGGTACACCATATGCACACATTCTTTTAGGATAATACCAAGGTGTCCTGTAAATTTGTTGGGAAGAGACTTGTTTGGGCCACTAGGAATCACAATTAGAACCAACTCAGAAGGAGGTCTAGACATTTCCTCAGATAAAATCACTATAGTAGCATGCAAACCAGGTTTTTGATGCTGTCACAACAAAATAGTGAAGAAGATTTTGAGGATATAGACCCCCAGGTCTGGTCTACATCAGATCTGGATGTAGGACTTGTTTCATGCACACCATACAAGGCCACTCTCAAAGAAGGTGCATTTCCTATCTATCACAAACAGTATCCACTCTCTAAAGAAAAGATGGATGGCATAGTACCAATGGTGAAAAAGTTTCGGCAGGATGGAATCCTGGAGGAAATTATTTCTCCCTACAACACACCTGTTAACCCTGTAAAGAAGCCGGATGGCTCCTTCAGATTTGTACAGGACTTGAGGGCCATAAATGACCTCATAGTCCCAATAGCACCCATTGTACCTGATGTTCCATCACTACTGTCCTCCATTCCAGCAACAGCCAAATGTTTTACTGTAATTGATTTAAAGAATGCTGTCCTTGTAGACAAGGAGACAAGGCCACTCTTTGCTTTTACTGTGTCGACTGACCAACACAATCGCCAGTTTACCTGGTGTAGAATGCCCCAGGGATATATAGACTCACCTGTGGTCTATTCTATAGTACTCCAAGCCACCCTCAGGCCTTGGACTGCCCCTCATGGTTCTGTACTGTTGCAATATGTTGATGATCTTTTGATTTGTAGTTCTTCAGAGGAGGACTGCCGAGCTGATAGCCTATCCTTATTGAAATGGTTACATACGTGTGGTCACAAAGTGTCTAAGAAAAAATTACAATGGTGTAAACAGGAGGTTGAGTACCTAGGGTTTGTGCTGTCTCCGGGAGTTAGGAAAGTCACAAAAGAACTGTTGCTATAGTGGGTCTGCCCCGCCTGCTTACCAAGAAAGACCTGCTAACCTTTCTTGGAATGATTGGTTACTGCCGCCAGTGGATACCTGACAGTTCTTTCTATGACAATATATTGAGACAAGCAACCCTCTCTGAAATGTCTGATATTATAAAATGGTCTGATGAAATGTTAAATGCTTTTACCATGTTGAAAAGTGCAATGGTTACCAGCCCGAGCCTCGGCCTCCCTGATTTTAGCAAAATGTTTCACTTGTTTGCTAGGGAAAATTGCAGAACCATGGCAGGAGTACTGGCCCATGAACATGGTGGGAGACTGCGCCCTGTAGCTTTTTTCTCAAAGGTGGTTCCAGTACAGGTGCAAGACATGCCTGCTTGTCTCAGAGCATTGGCTTCTTGTTTTATGGTTGTAGAGATGACAGCACCATTTACCTTGGGCCATAACACTACTTTACACACCTCACACAACGTTACCACACTCCTCAAAACTTTACATACTCAGCATATGTCAGCACAAAGATTGAGTGGGTATGAAGTCATCCTCCTGTCCAATCCAAAACTGAAAATAAAAAGTTCAAACATAAACTCTGGCCCAGCTCCAATTTTGAATGCCTTATTAGGTCTTAAAGGAGAACAGGATGACTTACCACCACCTCATGACTGTACACAATCAATACATCAGGACACTTCACCTAGCGCAGATATGCTTTCAGTACCAATTCCTACTGCACAAACAGTTTTTGTTGATGGCTCTTGCAGCAGACCAAGTGATAATGTCTATCATGCAGGATATGCTGTTCTCCAACTGCCGGATACTGTCCTCGAGGCCAATCCAATACCCTATCAGTCTGCACAAGCTGCTGAATTGATAGCATTAACCCGTGCATGCCAGCTGTTTGCAGGAAAAGAGGTAAACATTTACACCGATTCCAGGTATGCTCATGGTATGGTTTGGGACCATGGTTTAATATGGCTTCGCAGAGGATATGTGGCAGCAGATGGAAAGAGCATCTCACACTCTGACCTAGTCACAGCATTACTAGATGCAATTCAGTTGCCTTCAAAACTAGCTATCATGCACTGTAAGGCACATACAGGCCAAATGACTGATATAGCCAAAGGTAATGCACTAGCTGACAGAATAGCTAAAGAAGCTGCATCTACACAAAAGGCAAACATTCAAATGCCCATGCTAACACCTCAGCCATGTTCCCTGAAAGAGACACATTGGCTCACGGAACTACAGGCTTTTTCCACCCCTGATGATATTGTGCAATGGAACTGTGATGGGATGGTATAAAAGGATCCTAAAACAGGATTAATCTGCAAAGAGGGGAAGCCGTGTATTCCTGTTGCTAGCGCCCCCCTGTTCATTGCACAATACCATGGATTGGGTCACAAGGGATGGCAGGCCACATGTGAACTTCTAGATGCAGATTTTTTCATTGCAGGATTACCTAATCTAGTCAAAGATTTTGTAAGGAGATGTGTCACTTGCATTAGGAACAATCCAACAAACCCAAAGAAATCAAAGCATGAACATCTTGAATACCCAACAACACCGTTTACCCATTTACAGATAGACTTTACACATATGCCCAAAGAAGGAAAGAAACAACAATATCTTTTGGTTATAGTGGACATAATGTCACGCTGGCCAGAAATTTTTGTCACCAACAATGAAAATGCACAAACTGTAGTGAAGATCCTCACACAGGAAATTATTCCTAGATGGGGATGTCCATTGCAAATAAATTCAGACAATGGCCCAGCTTTCACAGCTAAAATTTGCCAAGATCTTGTAAAAGTACTAAAAATAGACTGGAAATTTCACCTCCCCTACCATCCACAGAGTTCAGGAATTGTAGAGAGAATGAATAGAACAATTAAAGACAGGATAAGGAAAGGTACGGGTGGGAATTTTGGCAAGTGGAAAAAAGTTCTCCAAGCTGTATTAGCTGAAATCAGAATGACCCCTCACAGTGTGACGGGTTATTCCCCCTTTGAAGTACTCATGGGTAGGCCATTCCCCACACCGTGGGCTAATCATCCCTTGATGGTAGAGAAAGGTGATTTGGAACAAATACAGGAGGAATATGTAAAAAAACTGATTGAAACTCTTGATATTGTTGAAAGAAGAGTTGCTCGCACCTCTCCTTCTTCTTCACAGGTACCAACCCACCCGTTCCAGGTCTGTGATCAAGTTGTGGTCCAGAGGCTTCAGAAAGGTCGAAAGCCGCAAGAGGTTCCATTCGGACCAGTGACCAAAGTGGTAGCCGTCACCAGGACCACCATCCTTACAGAGGAAAGTCCTACTTGGATCCATGCCAGCAGAGTAAAGAAGGTTGATCTAAGCCCAGGAATTCAAGAAAGGCTGAAAAGAGGTGAAGCAGGTGTTTTAAGTCCTCAAAAGACAAGCACAGACATAAAGGACAGTGATGTCACTCATTTCACCACAGACTTCTGGGAAGGCCTTTTGCCTTCTGGTGATGTTTCTACTTCTGATCTTTGTCCCAGTGTGAATAATAACTAACTGTATCTTTCATCTGACTTAGGTGCCTTGAAACTCATATGTGGTAAAAGCGAAATACACACCAACCATACTGACTTTCACCTCAGAAATCGCAGTAAAAGAGATGTCTCTAATGAATTGATCAAAGAAACAAGTTTTTCTGGAAAAATGTTACTGTTAAAATTTAAATATGCTTATGCTAGAAAGTCAGGATATGAAAAATGCTGGATTTGTAGTAAGTTGCACCCAGAAACTGCTAAGATCCCACTTTTAGCTGTCCCTCTAAACCTCAAGTCATTATTGGAAAATACTCTAGTCTTAAGTATTAAGAATGTCTCGGAAGGGTACCGCAATCAGAGTATTATGTTTTACACTTTAGGAAAGACACATGAACCTGAGTGGTGTGTTCAGTTAGGCAATACATCCAACGGAATAGGTATGTGTTCCAAGTCTGTATTTAACATTTCAAAGGGTATTCCCTTCCACACCAGTAACATTATCATAGGTCATATGTGTAGTTACAAAAATAAATCCCTTAACACCACCATTAGTGAACTTACTACATACAGGAACACAACCTCTGGGATACTTGTGAGTAAACTTGTTAGTGCTGCATTTGAGGCTGGAACTGAGCCCCAACGTAGTTCTCTAAGAAGTTTTTCATTGGGAAACAATACATACGTATGCTGTGCTAAAATTTGTTACCCATGGATCCCCGCAGGAGTGAAAGTATGGTGTTATTTAGCACAGTTGGTACCAGTCATGTCAGCCCTAGGCCAGAATCAGGAACATCACATACAAGTTACTTCAAGTCCAGTACATAGGTTAACTTATAAATACAAGAGAGAAACCCCACCTATGTTTTCTACTTCAGATAAGTCATGGACATGGTTTCCATCCTGGACAGGATGGGGCATAACCATGATGGACAAATTGAATAACTACACTAGTCTAATAAATAATGTTATGGAAAAAAACTCTCAAGATATAGGACTACTCAATGTCGAGCTCAAAGCAATTAGAAGACAACTAGAGTTACACGAATTGGCTATTGAAAGCATGAGTGCAGCTCTGACTGGTTTATGTGAAATGACCCAAGATTATGAATGTTGTACATGGTTTCACAATACCAGCCTGGAAATCCCAGACTACTATGATGTTATTAATCAACACCGAACACAGGTAAATGAATTAATGAAACAAGCAAGGGACATAGGTAATTATGGATGGAACCCCTTTTCTAGTTTGGGTTTAGGTGGAATGTTTTCATGGTTAAAGGACATAGTGATTATGATTATCATAGTACTATTGTTAGGATTGATAGGCTACCTGATTTTCAAGCTTATTCTACTTTGTATTAGCAAATGTACTACACCAGACCAACCTTCTCACGCATATACACAATATCTGCAGCTTTATGTAAATGAATATAACAAACGTAGCAAGAACCGTAGATTTCAGGAGGCTGCGGATCTGTAGAAAGTCATTCCATGACTTAAGAGGGGGTTGAAAGGTTATGTTAAGCATCCATCTTGTTTCTGTCAGCCATCTTAATATTCACAAACTTCCATTTTACAATGTGTACAGTTTGAACACCCCTTTAACGTCTCAGATAACTGTCTCAACATGAGATTCTTCTAACTCATTTGTTCTCACACAATTATCTATAACTTTCACACATTTTCTCAGCATTCCTTTAGCTACAGAAGAAATTATGTACCGTCTCTTATCTTTTTCTTATATTAATTCAGCTAGCTTAGAAGAACAAAGAACAATAGCGTTTTGTCTTGACCAGCTGTAATCGTCTTGATGTCTACTGCGCATGTCTTATTCTGTGTGACGTGAAATTTACTATATCAATCGCTTTGTAATAACTCAATACAATTAGTTCTCGAAGGACGCCATGGTGTGTGTGTGGTTTTATTTGTCCTTTGAGAATTGATTCCAGAGTACTCTGAATTTATACAATACATTGGATCTAAGGTCTGAGAGGTTGAAGGGACCACCCTAGACACAGAATTAACCCTTTCAGCACATAGGTACGTAAACTGACCACGGTGTCAGGGCTCAGCAGCCATAATAAACCGTGGTCAGTTTACAAAGATTAGGGCAGAACCAGGCAGGATCAGACAGATATTTAAGGTGATAGAATGGGCTAAATGACACAGCACAAGCACTGTGCTGTATAACATCCTTTAAAGTGGGCATCACTAAACGGCGGGCCACGGTCTGCGTCCTGCCCGAGCTACTGCTCTTTCCGGACCACCGCAATCATGCCATTTAGCTGCCACTTTTGTCCCCAGCCTCTGCTGCTGTCATTAGCAGAGCAGAGTGGACAGCGAGGGGCGGGACAATTCTGGACTGGGGGTGGGACCAGCACTGCATGGAGAGAGGCAGCTGCCTGAATACACTTTTCACATTCAGCTTGATATTATGTAAAGTTACCCGGCAGCTCCCACTCCACAGCGCAGTGCTGTGAGAGTGATATGTTAAGGGGGCAGTGCTGTGTGTGGGGGGGTGATGTAAAGGGGGACAGTGCTGTGGGTCAGGGGAAATGAAAGGGGCAGTGCTTTGGTGGTGATACATGAAGAGGGACAGTGCAGTTGGGGGGGTTAAAGGGGCTCTGCTTTGGAGGTGATATGTGAAGGGGAAGAGTGCTGGGGGGGGATGTGAGGGGGGACAGTGCTGTGGGGGTGTCACGGTCCCTACCGTGCCATGCATACTGCCAGGCATGTTCACACCCCAAGTGGCTCAAGGAGGTATTGAACCTGTGACTGCATGCTTGGTGCTCCTGTTGCCTTGCCTCTGAGCCACACCTCAGTTCCTTTCGGCCTGTTTTCCAGCTTTGCACAGTTCTGTGTAAAATACTAGGACCATACTCTGGATCTTGGTGCAATAGTACCTTTCACTCCTGGTTCAGCTGAGGCAGTTTATCCAAGCAGCTGGGCATAAAGCACTGCCTCACTCTAAGGGCTTTGTCAGTTCATTGTCTCTGTCTCTGTCATTGCCAAAGGTTCCTGTGTTCAAGTTACAGTGTTCCAAGACTGACCCCGGCTTCTGACCCTGGCTTGCATATTGTTTATTCTGATTTCTGGAATCCCTGACTATGGCTTTACCTGGACAATCCTTTGGCAAATTCCTGTCAAGCCCCCGTGCACAGATTCACAGCCCAGGTAGCTTATCTGTTTGTTACTGTGGGCTGTGTCTATTTGCAAGGGTGAGCCTACATCTCTGCGCCATGGACTCCAACCTAGGTAAGCCCTCATGGGGGGAAGTGGAGGGGCAGTTCTGTGGGGGGATGTGAAGGGGGACAGTGCTGTGGGGGAGGGAGGATGTGAAGGGGCAGTGCTGTGGGTAGAGGGGATGTGAAGAGGACAGTGCTGTGGGGGATGTGAAGCTGTGGGGGATGTGAAGCTGTGGGGGATGTGAAGGGGACAGTGCTGTGGGGGAATGTGAAGGGCGGTGCTGTGGGGGGATGTGAAGGGGGCAGGGCTTTGGGGGGGATGTGAAGGGGGACAATGGTGTGGGGGATGTGAAGGAGGCAGTATTGTAGCAGGAAGTGAAGGGGGCAGTGCTGTGGGGGGATGTGAAGGGGGCAGTGCTGTGGAGGGATGTGAAGGGGGGCAGTGCTGAGGGGATGTGAAGGGGCAGTGCTGTGAGAGGGGATGTGAAGGGGCAGTGCTGTGTGAGGGGATTTGAAGGGCGCAGTGCTGTGGGGGGTGTGAAGGGGGACAGTGCTGTGAAGGGATTTGAAGGGGGACACTGCTGTCAGGGGAAGTGAAAGGGGCAGTGCTGTGGTGGGGAAGATGCATAGCTCCCACCTGTCCCTGATTTTTCGAGGGATTGTCTCTGATTTGGAGCAATGTCCCTCTGTCCCTCATTCCTCGTCATTTGTCCCTCATTTTGTTCTGATATATATAGATGTATATAAAATGCATTTTTTATCTATCAAAAAGTGTTTTCCAGTGCTAAACCTTTCATCTGATTTCTAATTTGCTGCATTTGTGAATTCCAAAAGCCAATATAAAGGAATAGTAGTGGTAAAAAAAGCACTTATGGGTTTAACCAATCTTGTTTTTTTATGTAACATTCTCCTTTAAGGGGGCGTGGCGAGGAATTTGTCCTATGCCTGCATACTTTTGCTGATAGGTGTCCCTCATTCCCATTTTAAAAAGTTGGGAGGTATGAAGATGTGAAGGGGGACAAGCAGCTGCACACAAAATGAGGTGCTCCATAGAAAACATGCAGGGGTACCATTGACTCTTAAACGCACTGAAATACAAGATGCAGTTTCTCGCACTAATGCCCCGTACACACGAGCGGACTTTTCAACATCCAAAGTCCGAAGGACCGAGTCCGTCAGACTATCCGATCGTGTGTGGGCTGCAACGGACTTTTGATTCGCCAAAGTCTGACGGACTTTAGAAATGAAGCATGCTTCAAATTTTCCCGAAGGAACTCCGCCGGACCCGGTCCCCTTCGAAAACTCCGCTTGTGTGTATGCTACTCCGACGGACTAAAACCGACGCTAGGGCAGCTATTGGCTACTGGTTATGAACTTCCTTATTCGAGTCAGGTCGTACGTCATCACGTTCGAATCCGTCGGAGTTTAGTGTGATCGTGTGTGGCCAAGTCCGTTCGGCCGAAAAGTCTGTCAGAACTCCGTCGGAACTCCGGCGGAACTCCTTTGGAAGTCTGTCGGACATAAGTCCTCTCGTGTGCACGGGGCATTAGAAATACCATGGTACAAATGCAAAATGCAGTTTTCTTGCGGCTGCATTTTTAAAAAGGTGCCAGGACCTTTTCACGGCAGATAACGCAGGCACAGCAGCCCATTCAAATTAATGGGCTGTTGTGCCTGCATATATGGGCAGTGATGTAAAGAATCATCGCACAAAATGTGATTCAGACCTCTCCTGGAAGAAAAATACTAATCGGACCTCCATGAATTTTAATTCAATAACCATGCTTTAAATAAACAGGATCTTTTTATTTTTTTAGGTTTATAAACATTTTAACAAATCTTTCTCCCACTATTTGAGCTTGTGCTAGAAAAGTTTCTTCCTCTGTAAAATTCCACCTCAACTGCATTAGCTGTCATTTAGCGATTTTTACTAACCATGATGAGTGATGACAGGTGTCATGAATGATATATCGTTTCTATGAGATGGTTTAAAATATGTTTTCGTGTGAAATGTCCCTCTCTCTGCCATAATTACTAAATCCAAAAATTCAATCCTATTTTATTCCACTTTTCAGGATAGGTCAATACTTTTGTTATTATTGTTCATCTTCATGAAGAGCTGTAGTGATTACCTGGACCCCTCCCAGATGATCAAAATGTCACCTTTAAAGCATTTGTAGCACAATAGTTCACAAGGTTCATTGTTCAAGATACTCTTTTTCCCACTTAGATACTATGAAATTTGCAATTGCAGTCCATGCAGTCTGATGGTAATTTTTCATACCAGAAATAGTTATGTTTTAATGCAAAATCCAAACCTTTCAACAAAAACATATTTTTTCTCCTCTGAAGTGTTGAATACTTCTCCAATGCCCAATTCCAGTGCTTCATAGGCATTTTTGCCTAGGCAAGCAGGTGGTCACCCTGCTCCTGGTGCCTCTCGAAATAGTCAAGTCACACATCTCAGGAGGCATCAGCTTCCACACATTGCGGCTGGGAGAGGACAAACCTGGCAGTGCATCATCAGGGGCTGGAAGAAGCAGCCAGCTTCCTAAGATGTCAGAAAGGAAGATGGCGGTGCCGGACTTGGTGAGAGGCAGCACAATGGGAGGTTAAAGCAGAATAACTCTTAACTGGGCATGTGAGTTAAATGATTTAAGATAACGATAAAGTTAAATGAATCTCTCTCCTTAACTGTTCACTTCCATGTTTCATGTACCATATGGGTGTGTGTGTACAGTTAGGCATACTGTAAATACTTTGAAACCTACTCTATTGCATCAGAGATCCAAAACTTATATTGCTGTATGTACTACACTTAAGCCGCGTACACACGGGCGGACAGTCTGGCCAACTTAGTCCGCCGAAACACATTTCAGCGGACAGTCCGCTCGTGTGTGGGCTTCAGCGGACTTTTTCAGCGTGCAGTCTGGCGGAATAAGTATTTCGGAATTTCTGTAATACTGTTCGTTGGACTCGCATTTCGGCGGACAATCCGCCCGTGTGTATGCCAGTCCGCCGTACTTTTGAAATGAGCGGACTTTTCCCGCCCGGAGAAAAGTCCGCTCATTTAGAGCGGGTATCCAGGTAGGCGGGGCTCGTGAAGGAGACGTCGCTGGCCCCTGCCGCCTGGTATGGACTTAAAGGGGAACCCCAACGCCGAAAAAAAATCGGCGTGGGGGTCCCCCCCGAGTCCACAACAGACCCTTGTCCGAGCACGCTACCCGGCCGGCCAGGAAAGGGGGGCGAGCGAGCGCCCCCCCCCCCCTCCTGAGCCGTACCAGGCCGCGTGCCCTCAACATGGGGGGGTGCCTTGGGGAAGGGGGGCCGCGCGGCCCCCCCACCCCAAAGCACCTTGTCCCCATGTTGATGAGGACAAGGGCCTCTTCCCGACAACCCTGGCCGTTGGTTGTCGGGGTCTGCGGGCGGGGGGCTTATCGGAATCCGGGAGCCCCCTTTCATAAGGGGGCCCCCGGATACCGGCCCCCCACCCTATGTGAATGAGTATGGGGTACAATGTACCCCTACCCATTCACCTGTAAAATAAAAGTACAAAAAAAAACACAACACACGAGATAAAATACTTTATTGCGCAGCTCCGGGGGTCTTCCGTCTTCGGGGGTCTTCTCGCCGGACTCCTCCGCTATCTTCTTGTAGCTCTTTTGCTAGCGGAGGAGTCCGGCTTTCTTCCTCGCTGCCGGCCTCTTCTCCCGACTTCGGGGGTCTTGTCCCCCTCTTCGGTTCTTCTGCCGGGCCACCGCGCCTTCTTATAGCTCTTTTACAGGCAGTGGCCCGGTCTTCTGTCGCCGCCGCCGCCGCCTTCCGTTCTTCTTTTTCTTCTTCTTCTTCTCCAGGAGATGTTGCCTCGACGATCTCTCCAGCCGGAATGCCAGGGACGCACTGCGCGGCCACTTATATAGGGACAAGGGGCGGTGTCACATGGCTTTATGTCACATGGGTTGGTCACATGGGTTGATGTCACATGGGGACTATGACATCGTAAGGGGGCGGGGTCACCATGTGACATAAAGCCATGTGACACCGCCCCTTGTCCCTATATAAGTGGCCGTGCAGTGCGTCCCTGGCATTCCGGCCGGAGAGATCGTCGAGGCAACATCTCCTGGAGAAGAAGAAGAAGAAGAAGAAGAACGGAAGGCGGCGGCGGCGGCGACAGAAGACCGGGCCACCGCCTGTAAAAGAGCTATTAGAAGGCAGGTGAATGGGTAGGGGTACATTGTACCCCATACTCATTCACAAAGGGTGGGGGGGCCGGTATCCGGGGGCCCCCTTATTAAAGGGGGCTCCCGGATTCCGATAAGCCCCCCGCCCGCAGACCCCGACAACCAACGGCCAGGGTTGTCGGGAAGAGGCCCTTGTCCTCATCAACATGGGGACAAGGTGCTTTGGGGTGGGGGGGCCGCGCGGCCCCCCCTTCCCCAAGGCACCCCCCCATGTTGAGGGCACTCGGCCTGGAACGGTTTAGGAGGGGGGGCGCTCGCTCGCCCCCCTTTCCTGGCCGGCCGGGTAGCGTGCTCAGACAAGGGTCTGTTGTGGACTTGGGGGGGACCCCCACGCCGATTTTTTTCGGCGTTGGGGTTCCCCTTTAAGTCCATACCAGGCGGCGGGGTCAGCGACGTCTCCTTCGCGGGCCCCGCCTACCTGGAGACGCGCTCGAAATGAGCGGACTTTCCTCCGCGTGTGTGGGCGAGTCCGTTCATTTCAAAAGTAGGGCGGATAGTATGGCGGACTTAGTACACCGTATTAATCCGCTCAAAAAGTGGTGTGTGTGGTCAAGTCCGTTCATTCGAAAGTATGACGGACTGTCCGTCGGATTGTCTGACGGACTAAGTTGGCCAGACAGTCCGCCCGTGTGTACGCGGCTTTAGAGAGACCCCGCACTTACACCTTCATGATAATAACCCTTTATGATTTTTGTATAAACTCTTTTTTTCTGCTTTTCATATTTTGCTCCTTACGGCTTACATTGATTTTGGTTTGTTCTACACTTTGTTCTGAACTATTAATCCTTTATGTACAACTTTTTTGCCGCTCTCCACTACTTTATAGTGTCTACTGGGTTCTCCGTTCCTAACATATTCATTTCACCTTACATTTGAATTTTTAAATTACAATGTGGAGCTGAGTCAAACTATGGCAGTGGTGACTCCATTGAGTCAGCCAAGGAACAGTTGCCCATTACTATGGGTAATACCTCTTCTTACTGACATGGTTTCTGCCTCTTTATGTGATTTGCCTGAATTAACATTTGGTAACACTGCTGCAGGTAACCCCAAATTGGGCACAATTAGCCATTTTTCCTCCCCTGTGTCATGTGGCTTGTTAGTGTTACAAAGTCTCAGGTGTGAATGGGGAGCAGGTGTGTTAAATTTGGTGTTATCACTCTCAAGCTCTCATACTAGTCACTAGAAGTTCAACATGACACCTCATGGCAAATAACTCTCTGAGGATCTGAAAAAAGAATTGTTGCTCTACATACAGATGGCCTATTATTATTATACAGCATTTATATAGCGCCAACAGTTCGCACATCGCTTTACAACATGAGGGCAGACAGTACACTTACAATACAAATCAATACAGGATGGATCAGAGGGCCCTGCTCGTTAAAGTTTACAATCTAGAAGGGAGGGTCAACTGGAACAAAAGGTAATAACTGTGGGGGGTGAGCTGATGAAGAAAATGAAAATACAGTTGTTAGGCGTGGATAGGGTAAGCTTCTCTGAAGAGAATGGTTTTCAGGGATTGTCTAAAAGCTAATAGAGTAGGAGATAAGTGGACAGGTTGGTGTAAGGCATTCTATAGGATTGGAGAGGCTTTCGAAAAGTCCTGGAGGTGAGTATGGGAGGAGGGGACGAGGGAGCTAGAGAGCAGAAGGTCTTTAGAGACCTAGACTATAAGAAGATTGCAAAGACCCTGAAAATGAGCTGCAGCACAGTGGCCAAGACCATACAGGGCAGGCCAGGACAGGTTCCACTCAGAACAGGGCTCACCATGGTTGACCAAAGAAGTTGAATGCACGTGCTTAGCATCATATCCAGAGGTTGTCTTTGGAAAATAGATGTATGAGTGCTGCCAGCATTGCTGTAGAGGTTGAAGGGGTGGGGGTCAGCCTGTCAGTGCTCAGACTATACACTGCACGCTGCATCAAATTGGTCTGCATGACTGTCGTCCCAGAAGGAAGCCTCTTCTAAAGATGATGCACAAGAAAGCCTGCAACAGTTTGCTGAAGACAAGCAAACTAAGGACATGGATTACTGGAACCATGTCCTGTGTCTGATGAAACCAAGATAAACTTATTTGGGTTAGATAGTGTCAAGCATGTGTCGTGGCAACCAGGTGAGTACAAAAACAAGTGTGTCTTGCCTACAGTCAAGCATGGTGGGGGGAGTGTTATAGTCTTGGTCTGCATGACTGCTGCCAGAACTGGAGAGCTACAGTTCATTGAGGGAACAGTGAATGCCAACATGTACTGTGACATAATGAAGCAGAGCATGATCCCCTACCTTCGGAGACTGGGTGACTGAGCAGTATTCCAACATGATATTGACCCCAAACACACCTCTAAGATGACCACTGCCTTACTAAAGAAGCTGAGGGTAAAGGTCATGGACTGGCCAAGCACTTCTCCAGACCTAAACCCTATTGAGCAGCTGTAGGGCATCCTCAAATGGAAGGTGGAGGAGCAAGGTCTCTAACATCCACCAGCTTTGTGATGTCGTCATGGAGGAGTGGAAGAGGACTCTAGTGGCAACCTGTGAAGCACTTGTGAACTCCATGCCCAAGAGGGTTAATGCAGTGCTGGAAAATAATGGTGGCCACACAAAATATTGACACTTTGGGCCCAATATGGACGTTTTGACTTAGGGGTGTACTCACTTTTGTTGCCAGCGGTTTAGACATTAATGGCTGTGTGTTGAGTTATTTTGAGGGGACAGCAAATTTACACTGTTATACAAGCTGCGCACTCACTATTTTACATTGTAGCAAACTGTCATTTCTTCAGTGTTGTCAGTTGTCACATGAAAATATATAATAATATATTTACAAAAATGTGATGGCTGTAATCACTTTTGTGAGATACTGTATATTACTTGGTAATGTGTGTCATCTCACAAGAATTCATGGATGGAACAGAGTATAACGGGTTTGTGGAGTGGAGGAGAGTATAGGAGGCAGCACAAGAGCAGACCATACATCATGAGGTAAAAAAAAGAAGCAAAATAAGGCCGGGTTCACACCGCTGCGATGCGGGAACGCCGCGAATCCGCGGCGTTTTCCCGCATCGCACACCTCCCGCCGGCAGTTCACACTGCCCTATTCGGACGGCTGGGAGTGTCAATGATATGTTAATGACACCCCCAGATCCGTCCGCATATCGCAGTGCGATCTGCCGACTCGCACAGGAATCGGATCGCATGGTGTGAACCCCCATGCGATCCGATTCTGTTGCGGACCAAAAAAAGGGTCCCGTGCGAGTTTGCTGCAGGACCGATGCGAATTCAGCCATACTATCTGTATGGCTGTACTCGCATCGCTACGGAGATCGGATGTGATTTGCGGTGCGAATCACATCCGGATCTCCCCCCGCAGCAGTGTGAACCCAGCCTAAAAGCTAAACATAAAAGGGGGTGGGGGTGGATAAAGGAGCCTTAACAGCAACTGGTTGTGGACCAATGGAGCATGGGGGAAGAATGAAAGCTGTTAACAGAACAGGGTGGAGGTAATAGAGGAAAAACAACTGACCAAGGTACATTGGGAAAAGGCTGGGAAAGCAGAACTGTACATAATCTCAGAGGAAAAAGGGTGTAGGGACAGTAGTAGTGGACCTCTTCACCTGAATCACTTGGTGAATGTAGGAATGTATACCCTAAAACGAGCCTGAGTTACAAAATCTATGGAGCTGCCTGCTGTTGACTAGAGCACGAAGGAGTGTTGGACGTTGCTGGAGGTTGCAGCCCTCAGATACACCCTGGTTGGTAACAGCATATGGCTAATAGGGAGGAGGAAGGGTACAGAACTGTGAGACAAGTTTGAATATAAATAAGCCAAAAGGCAAATAAACAAGATCCAATACTCTGTTGCCAACATGGATCCCCAAGCAACGCCCAATCAAGGAAGCTGGTTCCTTGTAGTTATCATTGCCAGAGAATGTAATGTGGACAATATGGATCTGGACTCTTCTCTATGCACTGAGCACTGGCAGAATACTCTGTGAAAATCAGTTATAAAGGAAGAATTGGATTTTGGAAGTACTGCCAGAAAACAATTAGAACATTGTGGCTCAGTGGAATTAATACATTAATACGTTACCCTTACCCCTCCCAACATTAGTTGCTACAGTGACCTTTAAAAGAAATAAGAAGTTGGACAGTTCATGAAGCCACATCAACCCCTAAACCTGGAAAGTGTTGTTAGCTGCTTCCAATAGGGTCCCTGCAGTATCTAAGGTTTTAGCAGGGGAGCTTACAAGGACAGCATTTTCACTCAATGTTCAAAAAATAATTAAACCTCTGCTCTCCCTTCAAGCAGCTATCTGGCTCACCCAGGGCTACAAACAGTCTTTTTTTTCCCCATTGCGGCTATCTTACCGAGCTCATTATGATTAATACACACTGTTCAAACTCTACATGTTTAGCCATATCCACACCAACCAACAATTCTGCTGTGCAATGCCACTTCTACTTCTTGAAGTCTTTTTGCTGAATAGAAAAGGTGACAATGTAAGTTATACACATAGCTTAATCACATATGGTATACCACACACATGCTATACACATTTTACACTGATTAGAAACTGCACATAAGTTCTTACATTATCCTCTTGCATCTAGCCAGTCTGTAGAGCTACAAGTCCTACCGTACCATTTGTAGCATGGCCATTGCCTGCCTCTCACATCCCCGCACTAGCTTCTACCCCGAAACACACATACAATGACAGGCACAACTAACACAGAACCTATATATATATATATATATATATATATATATATATATATATATATATATATATATATATAATGTTTGTAAACGCACCTGCCTGCTATTCATTGCTGATCTGTCTTCTTTTCAGCTGTTTACAGGACACTAAATTACATTATTTATCTCACTCTTCAGCCTAAATGTGAAAGTTTCATATACTGAATGGCTCACTACGGCTTTTTATATGGCTCACAAGCTTACAAAGGCTAGGGAGCCCTGCTGCAGCTAAAGCAACAATGCAATAGCTTTATATATTCCACAAAGAGACAGTTTTATCCTGATCAAAAGGAGGGTTGACTTTTCTGATACAACAAAAAGTTCCAACGTTTGCTCATCTTTCAAAGGTTGTTAAAGTTGAACTCTGGGAAAATTATTTTTGAGATATTTGACTAAGTTACCACTAATGATGTGCGCCTGCTGCTGTATTCACTTAAACCGTTTCATTACTCCATTGCAATATTTATGCCGCTCTTTACACCACTTACTTCAAACTGCTGCACTGTGTACACTGCGCTATACAGTATGTTACATTCCCCAGACCACTGACCTCTGCACGACGTGTTGTCAATTTATGCCATTAAGGAATATTTTTAGAATTCAACACCATTCAATCAATGGGCACACATTTGCTTATATGGATTAAATGGAATGCATTCTATTTATTATTGATCAGAATACATTTATAAATGTATGTGTTAATAACATTATTTATATGTATATATTTTTTACATTTGCATTTACATGATAGCTGCCATATTATCTTATTAAAAAGCAGGCTTTGTTTCCTGCTTTGCAGTGTCACACAATGGTTTTGCTTTTCCGCTCCTACTCAAAATGAAAGTTGATGATTTGGCTGACTCATTGAAAACAATGCTCTCTGTTCTGTATATCCTTTCCCTGTATCATTCTGATGTTATGGAACATGTCTCCTGAATAGATAAAAGAATACAAAAAAGAAAAAGAAAACTATGCTCTCCCTGTGTAAGTGTCTTAGCAGTTCTTAAAGAGGAACTGCAATCTGCTCACATAATTTGTAATAAAAACATCTTTGCCATTCTACAGCTTCCCTCAAACCACTTTGCATATTATTTTATATATACTGTGATTCTGTACTTGGCAAATATGCTTCAGAAATCTCCCTCCATTAAGTCTGACAAGCAATTGCAGGTAAGTGTTTGAGGACGGGGGGCATAGAAAGATACCGGGGCATTTTTTTTACTTAAAGTGGATGTAAACTCTCACATACCCAGTGAAGTGAACAGCCTCAGATGATACACAGAGATTAAACTAATCTCAATACATAAGTTTTATGTATATCTGCTGTCTACAGCTTTATATACTGTTTAAAATGTTCATATTGTGTTAGGAGATTTTCTCTTCCTGGTTGGCACTGCGGTGAAGCCTGGGCATACAGCCAAAACAGCTGATTGGAGGAAACTTGATCGGAGAGAATTTGTCAGGAGTTATCAGGCTGATAACGGAAGAATGGAGCAGGAGACAGCTATGGGACATAGTGCTTTGAAGAGAGATAACAAAACACTGCAGATATATGTGCCCAGCTCACATTTCATGAAGCGTGTTTACATCCACTTTAATGCAGGGAATTCTAGCATTTAGTACCAAATTAACGTGATTATAAATGTATTTTCCTTAAAATAACAAACTGGTTTATACTTACCTGCTCTGAGCAATATAGATGCACAGAGCACACCCGACACTCCTCTTCTCGTTTCTCTCAGCATTGCTCCTGGCTCCACCTCCCTGGCGAGTGCGCCCATAGAAAGGAGCTTCCTATGGGGGCAGAGTGAGTCCCCGGCCAGTTCCAGCTGAAAAAATGCTGAGAAGTGTGGACGGTTTGTCTCCATCTTACACTACAGGACTGGCAGGTGTGGATCCAGGTTCCAGCAATCCCGCTAGACATGGGATCCGTTTCTCTGCCTCTCTTTTGCCCACATAGCGTGCAGGATGATGTTGATGATGTATATCCGGGACCCGCCCCGAGTCTCGGGTATATCGGCTGGGGCTCACCGATGACTCTTCAATCCCTCACAATGAGAGAGACACCGCATCAATGGTTTCACACTGGTATCACACATGTAAGGTAGGCAGGGGTCTCCCGTGACTCCATTCACACTTTTTTGCTCTTTTCCTGTTTGGGTTTTTTGGGGGTTTTTTTACACTCACATATTTCACATCATTCATATTCACAATTTTTCCCTTTTATCACATTTTTTCACTTTTTTTTTCTCGACATTTCATTATTTCCATACACCATTCACTACACAATCATATCTTCCAGATTGATGTGGATTGTTTGTTATCATCCATCCTCTCAGGGATTACACTGTGATGACCTGACCTGCCACCTGGCTGACCCCTTGATCTGGTGTTGGTTTTTCCTGCCTCAGCTCCAGGCCAGGTATGTACGGGGGACCCCTTCTTCCATTCCCTTCACCCTCATATTAGCCGGTATATGTTTCGAGCTGATCTGTAAGTATCAGTTTATTAAAATAGTCTTTAAGGTAATTTTTGGGGAATTTTCAGAAATCTTCCCCTCTCTCAATTTTTATGAAGGGTTTATCATATTTACATATTTGATTTTTTTCTGTGCTTACAGTGATTTTTTGCATTTGTACCCCTGATGAGTGAACATGATTCACAAAACACGTAGAGTTCTTTATTCATGTGATGCCAAGACAGTTTGCCTTTTTATCCAGCATTTACTTAGTTGTATGTATATGTATAACTATGCATTATCATCTCAGACAATGTATATGTCCATGGTATATTTATACTATTATGTCAGCCCATTTGTATATGGTTGTATTTATGTTTTGAAAACTTTATCATGCACTACTAGACCATGCAACTGCGTTTGATATAATAAAGGTTTTATCATTATTAGTATACACAATACACTAATTTTTTGCAGTTCCACCATACTCTTTCCATTCTGGGATGATGGATTGAACAATGCTCTGTGAGATGTTCAAAACTTGGGTTTTTTTTATAACCTAATCCGGCTTAAACTTCTCCACAACTTTATCCCTGATCTGTATGGTGTGTTCCTTGGCTTTCATGATGCTGTTTGTTCACTAAGGTTCTCTAACAAATCTCTGAGGGCTTCACAGAACAGCTGTAATTAATACTGAGATTAAATTACACACAGATGGACTCTATTTACTAATTAGGTGACTTCTAAAGGCCATTGGTTCCACTAGATTTTAGTTTGGGGTCTTAGAGTAAAGGGAGCTGAATACAAATACAAGCCACACTTTTAACATATTTATTTGTAAAAAACAATTCAAAACCATTAATTATTTTCCTTCCACTTCACAATTATGTGGCACATTGTGTTGGTCTATCACATAAAATCTGAATAAAATATATGTAGGTTTTTGGTTGTAACATGACAAAATGTGGAAAATTGCAAGGGGTATCAATACTTTTTCAAGGCACTGCATATTATTAATATTATTATGCAGGATTTATATTGCGCCAGAAGTTTGCGCAGTGCTTTTAATTAATACAATAACCAAAAATATGAGAAATCATGTTGAAAGTCAATGTGAAAGTATATGAAAGCCATTAAAAATATTTTAAACTAAAATGTGAAAATAAAAATCTTTAAATATGTAGACATTGAAAATATATGATATTTACTTTACTGTAAAAAAAAAAATGCTTATATCAGATGACTGCATTTTACCAATTGTCCATGTCAGATTTGGTAGCAAACAGCCTATAATTGTTAATCTGATAAAAAATAGGTAAGTAGCTGTTGAGCAACTTGATAACAAAAAAATTTACTGAGTTAACAGCAATCAGGATTTTGTAACATCTAATTCTCTCTCCTTGAAGTACTACAAGTCACAGCATGTCATGATAACATTTGACAGGTGTTCTGTTATAGATAGCTCAGGTATGACAACTAATTGGCCACTATTTGAAAGAACATGAGTATTCAAAAAATCCCAGAACAGTGTAAGAAAGTAACCGGTGTTTAAAAAATTGTGTAAATGACAAGAAGAATATATACATCTACCTGATTAAAACAGCCATTGTGCAAAAACAGGAGAAATAAAGAAATGAGTAAATACTAAATGCAAAAAAAAAAGAAAAAAACAATTCAAACTCCAAATATTCTGTGACTGTAAATCAACATATTTTAAATGTACACTACCAACGTGGTACCAACAAGCCCTCCTCTGTAATATCATTCAAATACAATCACAAATGTGACATATTATAAATGTGATAATTTAAAGAAATGAATTACATGCCCTAACACTTGGCTCAATAGAAGTAAAAGAACAATGAAAGTCTTGTAGCAATTGGGTCATGCAAAACGTAACTATGGGTTAATATGTGAAAGCATGTGCCATAAGAAAACATGGCATGTTTGAAAGAGCGTTGTTCTTAACAGATAAAATGAGCATTTGTATCTCCACCGTGACATATGTAATCATCCACTGCCTCCCTCAATTCCTCAAAATTCTTATTGACCAGATCCTGTACTGTCCATGGTACTTAACACTCTCCCTATCACAACCATTACTTTCCCTTTAAATCGCTGGGATCTCCAGCAAAGACCCCAACCCCGCCACTCCCTCTACATGTGTCTTAGTTTAATTTAGCAAAATCATAAAAGAGTAAACAAAAACAAAAAAGGAATCCTGGCATAGCCGTTATCATCTGCACCTATTATTCTGAAATGTATCCTATATTTGTGAAGAAAAAGTTTATAATCATGTTTAAGTTTAACAATAGCCACCCCCCCCCCCCCATCCCTCCCTTACTGTTATTTCTCCAACAGATCCACTGATACTGCTACACAATGTCTGGAGCAACTGCAAGCCAAGCGTTACAAGTCTGTTTTTCAGTCATCCACACCCTTTGTATTTTTTTTTTTTTCTTACAAAGATACATAACAGACAGCTTTTCAATAGTAATAGGATGATAAGTGACATTATCTGATCAGCAGAGTCAAAATAATGTAATTCTCCAGCATGTCACAGTCATTACAGGCTGCTGCTTCAATCTAGAAATACATGAATTTATATGCTGCCATAGTCATGAGCTTAGTTATACAAAGACACAACTTTCCTTTCTATATTATCATAAAAACAATCTCACAGCAAAAGTATCAGACACTGCAATAACGTTCTAAAATCAAATACAACATGCAGTCTATAATTATATGCTATAGGAATACTTACAATCATTGTCTTTCCTAATCAATGCAAGGCAGACTGAGTGTTTTCTGCACTGATATTCCAGAGCCACTGATATATTAGATTACATTTGATTACAGTGAGATAGTTGCGTAGCAATGGCTAACTATGTGCTTGCACCAAGATTAATCCAAAGAATCCTTCATATATATGCAGAAAGAATGCGTAGGGGATGGAAGAGGACAAGATGGAAAGATGTACACAAGAAGTGGGTGGACGGCATCAATCGAGGTGCAAAGAGTCAAGAGTGGGAGGAAAGAAGAACATAAAAGGATGGTGGGGGACAAAAAATATGGGGTCCAGAGACAATGACAAAAGAACCGAAGAAGGGAATACAATGTATGCAGCTGAATGAAGAGGTGTAAAGTACCAAGAGTGTGTTACAATCCTGCAAAGTTGGTGATCACCTGTAATTTATTATTTCACATAATGCATGGAAGAGGAATGTATTGGTTTTCCCAATGATGACAACTTTAATGTATTATTGTAAGGCTTACTTTTTGCCACATGTTGACATGCTGAAATTAGCGCCCCTACCTCTGCTGAAGTAAGTAAAGATCAGTGCAACAGCCACAGTTCTTGGAAAATATCACTAAACTATCCAACAACTTAACAGTTCTACACCTGCCATGGCAGAAAACCAGGTGTGGCTTTATTAGTACAAGGGCATGAAAGATACCATGTTTTTTTTTTACTAAAGACAAAGTGCAAAGTGTACTTGAAATTGCACTGAAAGTGCAGTCGCTGTAGATCCGAGGGGGAGATGCGAGGAAAAAAAACACAATTTTAGCTTGCACATGATTGGATAATAAAATCAGCAGAGCTTCCCCTCATTTCAGATCTACCCTTCAGATTTACAGTGACTGCACTTCCAAGTGCACTTTCAGTGTAATATCAAGTGCACTTTGCACTTGTAGTTTGCACTTGCAGTGCAAAGTGGACTTGACTTTTGTAAATAACCCCCCATATTAAATACACCTCCAGAAATGTACAGAAAAAGATGTATATTTTGTGCATCTTACAAACTGTATGGTACCAACTGTTCTGTGTGCAGTGCAATATATTATATACACTGCATATACAGTTTTATATATATATATATATATATATATATATATATATAGGTGTGTGTGTGTGTGTGTGTGTGTGTGTGTGTGTGTGTGTGTGTGTGTGTGTGTGTGTGTGTGTGTGAATGTATATACATAATCATTGTAATGTACAGGTTCAATTATAATTTGAATAGTGGTTTCAATTGCTTGTGCTTGAACTGGTCATGAGCAAACATTACCATGATTACTATAAATCGGACAATTTGTATTTTGATTTTGCACTTGCATGCCAGGAAAAAGACAATGTGCAGTATAAAACCAGGTAGAATTATATTGGTCTTAGTTTCCACGTGTTTTTGTAGCTTCAAATCTTTGTTGACAGTGAATTGTAATAGATGCAATGCTATAATAATGATAATAGTTACTATTACACAAAGTTGCCACAAAGTGAATTGGTGGAATAAACAGGAACGGGCAGTCCACTAAACAAGGTCAGTTCTGTTTACTGTTTCCTAGCAGTGGCCCAAGGTTTGTTAGATTGGTTAGTCTTACCAAAAATTAGTTGGGGCAGACACAGCTTGTTTGCCTGGCTTATCATCTTGATGCTTGTTCAGTACTGCATTGGGGCCATATTTGTTTTAAATTTAGACCTGTAACTTCTTTGCAACAAAAATATACGAATAGTATACTGAATGGCTTTCATAAATTCAGGTGCCTCCACCTTCACACATCTCTCAATATCTTTCAAAATGTGGACAGTCCTTAAACCTGCAGCACAGTAATTTGAAAAAAATCAATTCTGAGGATACAGGCCAGTGTTTAATATTACTTTGTCAAGTCAGGAGTTTAAATATTTAAGTACGTTACAATGCTCTGGCAGATGAGGAGACGTGTGAAGGCATTGCAGGGTAGGTGCAAATAATCCCAGCTGCCACTGCAATTCCGGATTGAAAGGGTCACTTTGAAGTAAACTGTGGCCAAGCTACAGACATTCAAGTATTTACATATTCACTAGTAAATAAGGTTTAAGACAAGTCCTAACTGACCTCTGTGGCTTAAGACACAGTGAAGCAATTCACTCTCAAAATGTATACAAAGGCACTAGTTGCAATTCAATTCTTAGCATCCTTATCTCACTCTGTTCTCTCTCCAAAAGAAAGCCTTTCATCCTTTTAATGTGCCCACATCTACAAAGGTGAGTGAGAGCTTATTTATAGGATTATTTACTGTGTGTTTATATGATATAAATACTTAACAAGATCTATGCACACTAAAGTATTTGTATTAAAGTGTTGTTTTTTTTTACGCTGCCCGCTTTTTATTTTTAACCCTTACCTTAATGGCGGTGAGATCAGCACATTTTAGATACTCACTCATCCAGCGGGTTCCAGCACAGTCCAGCACAGATCCTCCTCTCTTCTGGCAGCGCTTGATCTCGCACCACAATGTTTTGGCGAGATGTCCTCAAGAAGATGCCAGCTGTTCCAGGTTCAGCTAGCATGTCTTTTATTGACGCCCAGCTGGGCCCACCCCCTCTTCTTTTACTGAATGAAAGGCTTTGCCTGCTGGGACATGCAACGTTCACATCCGAGGAGGAAAAGGGGGAACAGGGCACGTTATTATTTTCCTAGGCGAAAGATGTGCAAGTGGGGGGGGGGGGGGGGGGGCAGAAAATTTTGATTTAAAAAAGTGAAGAAAAAAAATCCTTAATTGGGCAGAGGACTGGAGGAGGAGGGGTGGAGAGCAGGGATGATGGTATGGAGGGTCAAGATCCACTTTAGCAAGCAGTAAAGGTCCTTTAAAACAAGCCCTTTTTCACCTCTGCAGCTATAGACATTGTGGAGACACAAATTTGAATTTAATGATAGAGGCACTGAAATTTGTGCTTATTTTCCCTTTACTTTTTGTGGAGAGGAGAATCTTGGCAGCCTGTCAGTCCTCTAATATACTGTATACACACACCAATTATTTCTAATGCCGCGTACACACAACCAGACTTTTCAGCAGACTAGGTCCGAAGGGATTAGTCCGTCGGACAATCCAATCGTGTGTGGCCTAGTTCGCTCGTTTAAAAAAAAAAAAAATTAGACGCACCTAGAAATAGAACATGTTTCAAATCTATCCGACATAGTCAATTCCGATGGACTAAAAATCGGTAACCATTCGTCTGTGTGCTGGTCCGACCAAATATGACGCAAGGGAACTGACTATTGAACTTGTTAAGTCCCATTTACGTCATCACGTTCAAAATTAACGGACTTTCGAAAGGACTTCAGTCCGTTCGTGTGTGGCCAAGTCCGTCTGAACTCCACCAAAAGTGAGTCGGAAAGACTGTTGGACCTAGTCTGCAGGACCCGGTCGTGTGTATGCGTCATAAGGGTTTGGTCACATCAGCAGCTGCACTAATCACACAGCCACTGGTGATCACTGGAAGGAAATAGAGTTGACACACACCACACGGTTTACTTTGTATTTTTTGAATTTTATAGAAATATCAGAAATTACATTTTATAAAGTTTTATACACCACAGAAGCATTGCAACCGAGTGACCTGAAAAAAGCTGAACTCGCATCATTTCATTCCCGAATATCGATCCCGGTTTCAGCAGCAATTTCAGAGACATCTGTGCGGGTTTCTGTACAGATGTCAATGGAAATGCCAAAATCAAAAACAGTAGTACAGAAACTACTTTTTGAAATCGGTGCGGCGCCACAAATGGAGCGTCGCACCAATACGGTCGGTGCCATTGCCGGCAATTGCCACCGATTTGAAATGTCAAATCGCACCAATGTGAACCAGGGCTTAGAGTCCTTATTGTGATCTTTAGCTACTTAAAGTCCAGGACAATTATTACATTTTTTAGACACTGCATTTTTTGCTAGAAAATTATTTAAAACCTCCAAAGAATTATACAACATAATTGTTTTGAACAAAGAGTCCCTGTAGAAAGTAGAATAAAATAGTGGCATTAGCAATTTTTTTATGTTGCATGATATTTGTGTCTTTCATATTTACATAGTTAGTTACATTGTCAGGTTGAAAAAAGACACAAGTCCATCTAGTTCAACCAAAAAATAAAAAATAAATCATACAATCCCATATACTGTGCACAATCCTTTACCCATAATTGATCCAGAGGAAGGCGAAAAACCCCAGCAAAACATTATCCAATTTGTAATAACAAGGGGAAATATTCCTTTCTGATCCCAGATTGAGGCAATCAGATATTCTCCGGATCAACTTTACCTGTAAATGCCAGTAGCCAGTTATATTAGGAAAGAATCCAGGCCTTTTTTAAAGCAATCTACTGAGCTGGCCAGAACCACCTCTGGGGGGAGTCTATTCCACATTTTCACAGCTCTAACTGTGCAGAAACCTTTCCGTATTTGGAGATGAAATCTTTTTTCCTCTAGACGTAAAGAGTGCCCCCCTTGTCCACTGTTATGACCTTAAAGTGAATAACTCAATGCCAAGTTCACTATATGGACCAATGATGTATTTGCACATGTTGATCATATCCCCAGTTAAACTCCTCTTCCCAAGAGAGAATAAATTCAGTTCCTCTAATCTTTCCTCATAGCTGAGTTCCTCCATGCCTCTGATCAGTTTGGTTGCCCTTCTCTGCACTTTCTCCAGTTCCCCGATATCCTTTTTGAGAACTGATGCCCAAAACTGAACTGCATATTCAGTAACACTGAATCTTGGGGTACACCACTGATAACCTTAGACCATTCAGAGTTTTTGATTTTTTAGCCAGCTTTCTATTCATTTACAAATTGATCTTTCCAAGCCTGTAGACTTTATTCTACACATTAGCGGTGTGTGGGAAACTGTGTCAAAAGTTTTTTGCAAAATCCAGGTATACCACATCCACAGCCACTCCTCTGTCCAAGGTTTAACTTACCTCCTCATAAAAATAAATCAGGTTGGTCTGACAACTTTTATCTTTTATGGATCTATGCTGTCAAGAACTCATCTATGTGATCTTTTATTAAACTCTCCAGTATCTTCCCAACTACAGAAGTTAAACTAGCAGGTCTATAGTTACTTGGTAAATACTTTGATCCCTTTTCAAATATGGGAACCACATTGGCCCTATGCCAATCCAGTGGTAACATTGCAGTCATTAATGAGTCCCTAAAAATTAGAAACAATGGCCTTGAGATGACAAAGCTCAATTCTTTTAGGGTTCGTGGGTGGATGCCATCTGGTCCAGGTGCTTTATCAACCTTTATTCTGTCAAAATATTTCTGGACCACTTTTGAGCCATTGTGGATTATTTGGGGCTTTGTCCATACCATCCCCATTATGAACATGAGATCTCCCATGCTTCTTTATATACACAGAGCTGAAGAAAGTATTTAATAAATGTACTTTCGCTTTGTCCCCAATCACCCACTCTAGATTATATGTACATTCAAATGCACATTTTCTAGAAAAAAATTTAGTGCACACAAACACAATATAATACCCGATTTTTGGTAAAATATAAAAGATAGGGTTCCATTAGGTAAATAGATACCAAACAAGCTTAAAACGTGCCTGTGCCTGTAAAAATTTTAAAGAAAACACAACACCCTACATTGTCCATAGTTGAGCAATGGCAATGCCTCACGTGTAGTGCAATTACTCTTTACATAGACATGCATGGCTGATATGAGAATTGACATTTGAGTGTGTGCGTAGGGTGATGGGGCCTTTTACATAGTTTCTTATTATTACTTCATTTCAACACTTTTATTTTTTAGCTTTATTGCATTCAAAAGGGAGCTAACGTGATGTTATGTCATAAGTGATAACATGGTCAGGTGCCAGGAGAGATGTCTAATGTCTCCAATGCCCTCCATTGCAGTCAATCAAGCACAGATTGTTCTTAATTATCTACTTACCCAGCCACATTTGTGGCCAGTGAAGGGTCCTTTTAGACTGGTGATCAGTGAGAAAAGGACTACTTTAAGTTTGTGGTCATTGGGAGAGTCACTGAGAGAAGGCCCCCATAATACTGGTGGCCTGTGGGAAGACTTCTCTTTACGTTAGTTTTCAGTGTAGTGTTCTGTTATATTGGTGGTCAGTGCAGAAGGGTCCTTTTAGACTGGTGATAAGTGGGAGAAGGATGCCCTTACATTGGTGGCCATTTGGAGAGTCACTGAGAGTAGGGCCCCATCATATTGGTGGCCTGTGAAGAGAATTCTCCTTACATTGATGTTCAGTGTAGTGCTCATTTATACTGGCGGTCAGCAAAGAAGGGTTCTTTAAAACTAGTGATCAGTGTCAAAAGCAAACCCTTATATTAGTAGACATTTGGAGAGTCACTGAGAGAAGGACCCCATCATACTGGTGGTCAGTGGAAAGACCTCCCCTTACACTGGTGGGCAGTGGGAAGAATGCCCCCATCCATGGGCGTCCGCAGGTAGGGGCAAGGGGGGTCAAGTGCCCCCCCCCCCCCCTGGAATTGGGGATCAGACCTTAAATTCAGCACAGTTGCATTTCTATCGGGGCTTCCTGCCCGCTCCGTTCCTTCCCTATTGGCCATAACTGAGGGCCAATCAAAGGAGACTAGGAGAGGAGAGCATCATGGGACATGTAATCCCAAAGATTGGCAGCCCCATTTTCTACAGGGAGGAGGCTACAGCTTAATCAAGAGAGAGATTGAGAGACTGCAGCCTGGAAAAAAGTTGAGGGAGAGAGTGCTACAGGACAAAGAACGAGGAGTGTGCTGGGCGGAAGCCAGAGAGACCAGGGTACAGACATGCTAGTCTACTGACCAGAGTCACCCCGGGGGACCCAGAGTGATCGATCGTCAAGCTGGAGGGATCACTGCTGTAGCTTCGCTGGGCCTGGTAAAAGGGCCTGTTAGTCATTATCCATTACTTATCTTAGGGACTGTACTACTGTACGACTGCAGTCTCTGACCATGATAATGTGATAATGACATTGTCAAAAAGGGGCGGTGCATGGGTGACCCTAAAATGATGCCCCCCCCTGAAAAAATTTCTGTGGACGCCCATGCCCCCATCCCTTGCAATGAGCTAAAAAGTTGAAGGAACCTAAGGTTCCCTGGAACCCTGGTTGTAAAAAGCTGTTCTAGAACAATAAAGTCCACAAAATATATCTCCAATTACTGTAAAGTTAGTTTAGCTAAGGAGAAGGTGGAACAGGATGTGGGTGTCCTTGTTAGATCATAGACTCACTACCATAAAATACAAGGGCTTCTAAAGGTAGCAAGATGTTTATTTAGAGGCATAAGCATTGACAAGGAAAATGAGAGGAAGAGAAAAACAGACATAATAATATACATAAACAAGGTGATAATACAATGTAACCTTTAATAGGCCTCATTTATACAAGCAATTAAAAGCACACAGCAGATTCAGGCATCAATAATCTGTGGATTCTTGTGGCTGGGTAAAAAGCAATGATAGTCTCTGTAGAAAGCAATACAATGCACAAAGCAACAACAGGCTGAGATACATAGCTGTTCACGTGTATGCACACAACCAGTGGTTACCTGCGGGTAGGAATGGATGAGAGACCCTGGATACAGATAGATGTGTCCAGGATAACCACAGGTAACCGCTGGTTGTGCTGATACAAGTGAAAAGCTACGATGTGTGCATATTGCATGTGTGTGGGGCAGTTAGATTTTGAAAATGTTTAATTTATGTTATTTTATGTTATGTAAAAAAAAATTTACTTAACTTTATTACTATCATATGAGGGCTTGGAAGCTACCTATGTAATAATATTGTGCAAGTGATGGGTTCTCTTTGTATATCAGGGGTTTAGTAGTCCCCTAATATCTCCACTGCACTCAGTCAAAGCAGATGAGGGACAGAGAGTCCCTGATTCCCTGTATACCCTTCTGCACTGGCTGAGGTTGACAGCTCTGAACTCAGTAACGCTAACGGCAAGGGCTACAAGGTTTATGCTTCACAGGGGAGACCGGAGAAGGAATATTCCCTATTCTAGCTCTGTTCTCCATCTTGATGCTGGTTTTTGTGGTCTCAGGCTCCCAGGAAAAGAAGGTGAGCCTGAGAGCCATAGCACAATTGGGTGGTTTTACAGCAGCAGCAGTCAAACTTGGAAGCCCATAACACAAGAAATCATTTGTTTGTATTTTGGCCAAAATATGGAAGCCCACCATTTACACCACTGGTCCTTATATCTAATGAGTCCTAACCTTTTCACACAGTATAGTAAACTGACACTATATTTGTTACCTGACTTTAGTTTCAGGTCACACACCCTAGCAATCCTTTACTTGCTAAGCTTTGTAGGGTTACCGACAGGTCCCCTCATATCACAGAGAGTTCACAAACAAAAGATGTGGGGCATTCCTTGCAAGTGGAAGAAAAGAAGTTTAGGGCTCATCTACACTACTGCATTGCGGTGTTACATGCACTGCTGTGTTGCTGTGCTCTTCATTTTGAATGCCACTTCAATGCATAACACACCAGCATTGATGCGCACAGCCATAGGTGTGAGAAGCCCATTGCATTAGGGTGTGCACCCCAAATCTCAAACACACATGCACAGTTGACGATGTCAGTAGGGCAGTGGACGGTTTCAGTCGTTTATTTTTTTTATTACAACTTTGTACAATTTTATTATTTTTTTACAATAATTTATTTCTATTATTATTATTACATTTTTTAGGAGCGCCATTAAGAGGCTTTGGAGAAATATCAGAGGTATAAACCCCTCATGTCTCCCTTTTGAGACAGAGAAAGGGACTGAGAACAGAGATTCCCCAGTCCCTTTCTCTGCAGCCAAACATCGGGGGAATCTGCGCAGGAAGGCATCATTAGAGTGTGCCCGGGCACACCTGGTACACTCTGTGTGCACATCTATGCGCATAGCAATGATAGTGCATTGCATTACAAAAATTTGGACCATGTTCAAATTTTGGTGCATTGGAAACCCAATACTCCTCATTCAAGTGAAGGCTTTTTTTACTGTAAAAGCAGAGTAGAAAATAATGATACCTACTTTTCAAGCATTACATAATCAAATCTGACTGCTATCAAAGGCAAAAAAGTATGTTTTTCACTGGTAATGTACATTTGCAAAGCCTTCTTTCCTTCCCATAGTGTCCTGAAACATTTTTTTTTTTATTTTACTGAATTTGAACACCAAAAGTTTTTTTTTAAAACACCTATGTAGAGAAAGGGCACCTCATAATTTTGTAACCAGTAAAATTATGTACTGTAGTAAATTACTGTAGTAAATTAAAATGCATGTAAACTCAAACAATTCATGTCGGTTATTAGCTCCTTTTTGCTCTGTTAAATATACCATTGAAAGTGTTTTTAATATCTTTTCAGTTATAAAAACAAATTCTGTTGATCCCACCAGAAAACTTGCAAACTGATAGCTTTCCTGCTGTTATCAGTTATCAGTATTGTTTCCAGTTCTCTGTGTGCATTACAGAACACCTCCCTTTATATTATGAAGATAAGGAGAGGTGGAAGTGGTGTGTAGTCCTGTCTTAGGGTGTCAATGATGCTCCTCTATAGATACAGTAGAGTGAGTGAGCGTTGTCACTCTAGAAAAGGAAGTGTGTTGCTGGCAGAGTCATCAGGTTAAAAAAACTAATGCCACAGCACATTGTCTGAAATATATTACGTTTGTTCTTGGGTTAGATACACTCTAGGGTAGTGGGGGTCAAATGGATTATTATAGATCGCCTCAAGTGCATCCCAAAACACCTCCGGAGGGCTGCACAATAGCAGCACATTTTCACACCCAAAGATTTTGGTCCTGCTGCAATGCAGACTGAGGAAGTTGGAATACAATACACCCCACATTGGTGTAAGTGGATGCAGTAATAAACCCCAACATTGGTGTCAGTGGATGTGATAATAATCCCCAGCACTGGTGTCAGTAGATACAATAATTTCCCCCAGCATTTGTGTCAGTGGATGCAATAATAACAACACCTAGCACTGGTGTCACTGGTGTCAGTAGATGCAATAATATCCCCCAGCATTGGCGTCAGTGGATGCAATAATAACACCCAACACTGGTGTCACTGTATCCCCCAGCATTGGTGTCAGTTGACGCAAGTATAACCCCCAGCATTGGTGTCAGTGGACACAATATTATCCCTAGCACTGCTGTTAGTGGACGCAATAACACAATAATAGCCCCCAGCATTGGTGTCAATAAACACAATAAAAAAAACACCAGTATTGGTGTTAGTGAACACCATATAATCACACACATAGGTTGGACTTGATGGACTTGCGGCTTTTTTCAACCTCACCTACTATTTAATACAAAATGAACCTCTGCCCACAGTATATTCTCTCTCTTTCAGTCATTGACGAGTGCAGCTATATAGATCTCTTCGGCATATCTGAGTGTTTGGATGGATGAACAGCCCAACATACAACCTGTCTATACAGAGCCAAGCATCCATCCCTGTACGGATGTAATTACTGGAACGTGTGCAAAGATTTGTACCGCCATTGTGTCTGACAGCCTGTCATTGATTTTTTACAGTCTGTGGCAGCTGCTCGGAATATCTGTCACTTATGGGTGCATAAACACACATTGCATGGGCCTCTGGGTGCCTTGAATGAGACCTAAGTGAAGGTTTTTGTTAAGTTGCTCTTCTTGACTATTCCAAACCATCATTACCTTACTGAATAATATATAATGAGGAATGCCTTTGTAAATATGAACCATGAATCTCACCGTGCTAATACTACAAATGTCACACAAGGTATGGCTATGGATAATATATGATCTGCAATAACCTATGATGACACAAAAGATCATGGTTATGGTTGGTCGGAGGTAACCTGACACTCAAAGAGCTCAGGCAATTAT
This sequence comes from Lithobates pipiens, assembly GCF_037356315.1. NCBI lineage: Eukaryota > Metazoa > Chordata > Amphibia > Anura > Ranidae > Lithobates > Lithobates pipiens. The sequence goes on from NW_027507784.1 coordinate 252,520,511, forward strand.
TTGTAGCAAGTGAACAACATCTGCTCCCAGCATCTACAACTGTTGCTTTGCAAATCATGTCTGCTTCCCCGTGCATTAAAACATCACCCAATCAAAGTCACAGCTCCACCCCGCAGACATGGAAAACGCAGACACAAACCAGAAGCGACCTGCCTGTTATCCACTCACCAGAGAACGTTTGTGCACATGTCACATCCAAATTAACCTTGTGATGAAAATACACTGAGCTGTGAGGCAGGAAAAAGTGTCTGTTTTCTTTTTTCCTTGCCCTGTACTCATTGCATAGCCCCCAACTGTCCCTGATTTCGAGGGATTGTGCCTCATTTGGAGCAAAGTCCCTCTGTCCCCCCTAATTTGTCCCTCATTTTGGTCTGATCTATATAGTTGTATATAAAATGCAATTTTTATATTTCAAAAAGTGTTTCCCAGTGCTAAACCTTTCATCCAAATTCGAAATGACTGCATTTGTAAATTTTTAAAGCCAATATAAAGGAATAATAGTGGTAAAAATGGCTTTTGTGGATTTAATTAACTTTTTTTGTGTTAATTCTCCTTTAAGGGGGTGTGGCAGGGGGCGTGCCCTATTCCTACATACGTTTCGTAGTAGGTGTCCCTTATTCCCATCTCAAAATGTTGGGAGGTATGTCATTGTATGTGAGGGTGTATTCACACAAGCGGCAGCCCTGCAATCTGTCGTAGATTGCTTTTCAGGGGCTGCCAGGAAAGCAGTGGCTGCCAGACAATTAGGAGCTGCAAGCACAAGCCATGCGTTTGAATGGGTTGCGTCTGGTGGCAGCAGGGCCGCTGATAAGGCAGTACAACTGATCCTGTTGTACTGGGCCCAGGCTTCATCAGCTAAACAGGGGGGACCCAGGGCAGCTTTACTGTTCATTTCTGCCTAAATAAATAAATTGATTTTACTAGACCACACCCCTGCTGCTACATGCTTACCAGAGCTTAAATTACATTTCATTGGGCCCCATCATGTCAACAGAGGGGGCCAGGAGGTGGGAGCAGAGGAGGGACCAGGGGCGGACTGATCATTGGGCCACTGGGGCACTGCCCGAGGGCCCCATTCCACCAGGGGGCCCCATCAGGGTTTCCAGCCTCAGTAAAACCAGGGACAGTATGTAAAAATTTGTGTTTTTTTTTACATCTGTCTCTGAAATGTCCCTTACCGACATCCTTTTGGTCTAAAAATCCAGAGATCATAGCTGCCCCACCTCTCCAGTACCTTCTCAGCCAATAGAAACATGTCTGTGTATACTGTGTGATTGTATACTGTGTGTGTGTGTGTGTGTGTGTGTGTGTGTGTGTGTGTGTGTGTGTGTGTGTGTGTGTGTGTGTGTGTGTGTGTGTGTGTGTGTGTGTGTGTGTGTGTGTGTGTGTGTGTGTATACTGTGTGGTCCCATAATCTCTGATTGCTTGGGGGCCCCATAATCTCCTATTGCCTGGGGGCCCCATGAGTTGTCAGTCCGCTCCTGGGAGGGACTTTTTTGGCTCGCCTGCTGTAGAAGACTGAATGAAGGAAGAAACATGATTGAAGTCCATTTATTGAATATTCCAATAATGACACACACCACGGTTGCAGAGGCTGGAACAGAGGTGGACTAGTTTCACACCGCTACATTGGCAGCTACACTGCCTGAAGAACATGACAGAGGGTATCATTCTTGCCATAGCATCAGGCATGTACTGGCCATCAGGACTACCGGGAGTTTCCCAGTGGGCTGATGGCTCAGTGGGCCACTCTGATGTAAGGGGGCTGCTGATGGGACACTCTGATGTAAGGGGGCTGCTGATGGGACACTCATCAGAGTACATCAGTAAGGGGGGCTGGTTGATGGGCCACTCTGATGTAAGGGGGCTGGTAATGGGACACTCTGATGTAAGGGGGTGCTGATGGGACACTCTGATGTAAGGGGGTGTTGATGGGACACTCTGATGTAAGGGGGTGCTGATGGGACACTCTGATGTAAGGGGTGCTGATGGGACACTCTGATGCAAGGGGGTGCTGATGGGACACTCTGATGTAAGGGGTGCTGATGGGACACTCTGATGTAAGGGGTGCTGATAAGACACTCGAAATGTAAGTGGGCCGGTCTGGATGAAGTCCAGGGCCAAATTTCTGTCCCAGTCCAGCCCTGCATAGCATGTATACATCCCTGAACAGCTACATGCTATCTTTTAGGTGGCCGGTAAAAACATGGCTCAATGCCTATTTTTACCACCCCGCTTCCCAAACTGCCTGTGTGAACGAGGCCTAAGACGCAATTAGGGTTTATTCACTTTGCTCTTCAAATAAGTGAATTGCTGATCATGTACACAGGACTTTGCTGGCAGAAAGATCCTGCATAAACATTGCAAGCAATGGTCTGTAAAGTATAGAGGTGTAAAAGGACATGCAGCATTAGGATACATAAAATTAAACTTCCTTTATTTTACATTTCTGCACCTCACTCACCTTGGATGCAATTTTTTTATTTTATTTTTTTGATATTATGGTTCTGAACACAGCACAGTTTACTGGTCTTTACACGCCGTGTGCATGGCTTCAAAGAAAACAATAGAACTGCGTCCAGCTCTGTAAAAAAATCGCAGTACTGATAGAAAAGTTGTAGATATGTACATAAGCCCTTACACGCATAAGTAAGCATATGTATCTATGCGCTAAAGTGTCTAATTCAGGCCCTACATGCAGAATTTGTAATAATTACCCAACGCTTAGGGCTCCTACAAAAGGGCGCATTTAGGCATATAGAGTTAATCGCAGGCGTGCGTCTGCCCCCGGGATACACAGCTGCAGTGTACAGAGTACAGACAACTGTAGTAATGAAAGGCTGCATGTGGGTTTACACCACTACTTGCATACAATCACAAGAAAAGAGCATAAACAATGACATTATGTATGTTTGTTACATTTGTACAGACTCAGAGCAAAGAATGTTGTACAATCTTCTCGCTAAAATGATTATGTAACGGTAATTTTCTGGGTTACCTGATGGTGACAACAGTGGATCGTGCCTACATATCATGGATTGAAAGGATTGAAATGGCCACTTGTAGTCTCTATCAGAAGCCTTTGTGACAGGGTGACAATGCAATAGAAACAAGATATCCAGTATTTTTATGGTGACAATGCAGGAACACATTTGAAAGACAGGAGCTTAGAGTTGCTACCCTATAACAAGTGGCAAAACAAGGACCTTCATAACAGGATCGCCAGGCATTATTTTAATAAATGTTTATTGAAATGACATTAACATGTTAAATGTTACACAAGATTTAGTGACTGGCTTTATATATAGTTTTAAGGCCGGTTCACACCACGAAAACGCACTCCACATGCGCTCCAGATACGTTTTTGCATGAGCGTGATGTTTTCTGGTGCGTTTTTTATGCGTTTTGCTGTGTTCCAGTACAGTTTTGTGCAGAAAAAAAATCAGCATGTTCTACTTTTTTTCTGCACTGGAACGGACCGCACTGATGTGATCTATGCCATTGGAACCATACAATCTGCGGAGCAGTTTGCAGAAGAGTCCTGTGCGTCTTCTGGTCCATTTCAGGTCCAAATCCAACCAAAAATTCTAGCCTGATTTGTCCCTGAAACGAAGAACCGGGACTCACTGGAGCTGAGCTGTTGTGAGCTGTTCTGCACAACAGTGTGAACTCAGCCTAAAAGATACCTTCACTCCTCATTGCACCCCTACCCCCCCCCCTCCCGCACCCAACCCCTCTCTCACAATTGGACATTTATTTTTATAAAAAAATTTTTTATTGTAAATACTTTTTTTGGGACCCAAGACACTTTCAGAATTATCACCTGGACGAAAATGACGCCCCAGTCGCCCGTAGTCTCCTGGGATACTGACGTCATACATTCCAGGAGGCCTCAAGGTACTCTTTAGTTATTGTGCCACTGTGCATCATCAGGCCAGCTGTCTCTTCCAGGTTCTTACAGCTGCCCCACCAGTGACACACCGAGGCATATGAACTTCATCAGGATACTAACTGCAGGAACCCGGATACGACGGCTGGCCCCCTGATGACGCAAGTAAACAAGATGGTGGTGCAGGACATCGTGTGTGGCCAGGGGCATTGCTAGGTGGCAACAAAAATCAGGGGCTTCAGCCCGAAGTCCAAGCCCAGCACCGTTACACTCACCTACCTGATATACACTGATCTACCTCACATACACTGACCTACCTGACATATGACATTCACTGACCTACCTGACCCACACTGACATGCACTGACCTACCTGTCCCACACTGACCTACCTCACACGCACTGACCTACCAGACCCACCCTGATCTACCTGACCCACACTGACCTACATGATATACAATTACCCACATTGGCCCACGCTGACCTACCTGACACACACTGACCTACCCAACCCACACTAACCTACATGACATACAGTGACCTACCTGACATACACTGACCCGCACTCACCTACCTTACCCACACTGAGCTACCTGTCCCGCACTGACCTACCTGACACACACTGACCTACCTGACATACAATGACCCGCACTAATCTACCAAACACACACTGACCTACCTGACACACACTGACCTACCTGACCCATGCTGACCTACCTGACCCACGCTGACCCACACTGACCTACCTGACATGCACTGACAACCTGATACACACTGACCTACCTGACACACACTGACATACCTGACCAAACTTAAGCTGGCGTGACCTCCTCCTGCATCTCAGCCATAGTGTGCAGCGTGCCCATCACAGTAGAGTAGACAGCAGCAGGCAACCAGAGCCATGATGACAGGAGAGGAGAGGAGAGCCGCCCACCCGAGTGCTGAGTGGGGATCTTCTCACGGTGGCGTTGCGGTCGCATTGTAATTGTCACCTTCTGGAGCCTGCAGCACCTATGATGGACGTTGCAGATCCCGCGGTCCCGGCATTAAACCAGTGGGACATCCATCATAGGCGCTGCAGGCTCCAGAAGGCGAGACCTGCGATGTCACTTGGCCACACTCCGAGTCAGATTGGTCCCCACTAATAATACAACTGTGCATTTCCAAGACCTGGGGCTTTTTGGTGACCCACTCAGGGCTCCAGCCACCGTCAAAGCCCCGGACATCCAGACAATTTACAAATACCATAATGGTGACCCCACAATAGGGATAAAACTTTTCCGTGGAATGGAGTTTAATAAGACACGTGGCCACTCATTAAAATTCACACACACAGGTTGGACTTGATGGATTTGTGTCTTTTTTCAACCTCACCTACTATATAACTATGAGGTTTATTTACTAAAGGAAAATCCACTTTGCACTGAAAGTGCACTTGAAAGTAAATTTGCTGTAGATTCGAGAGGGGCATGCAAGGGAAATAAAAAACTGCATTTTAGCTTGCACATGATTGGATGATAGAATCAGCAGAGCTTCCACTCATTTTAGATCTACCCCTTAGCAAAGTGGATTTTCCTTTCGTAAATAACTCCAATGTAACTATGTAACATCCGCTGCATGTATAAGTATGTATTTTGACGATAATTCAGCAAATAAAGTAAAGCGGATTTTTTAAAAAAATGGAGGGTGGGCGTGTTAATCATATTGTACAGGATTTATTTAGCACCAACAGTCTGCACAGCACTTTACAGGTCCTCTCTAAATAACCCAAAAAGTCTGCATGTAAAAAGATAGTGTTGTAGCACTTAAAATTCAGCTAAGGGAGACGCAGACTGATGAATATACATCCAGAAGAAATCGCCTGGAGTGAGCCTCATATTTTACCTTCTGTGTCACTTCGCAGGTGCAGGTCTCAGTGCTCACTTGTAATATTGGAATCCAGGGACAGACTCTGGCAGCATCCCCAGCATTAATCTCTCTTTATTGTAATGTAACAAGCAAAGCTTAACAATATTGAAAGTACATCTGACCAACTATCGTGTCCCATGCAACCAATGCTTTTTATGGATGCCTTAAAAAAATTGTGTTTGTTGCATGAAGAAACGGTCATTAGCTGGTTGTATTTTTTATATTTTTAGCCTTTGCATTACAATAAAGATAGACTTATGCCATGGTCCTGCAGTCTCTTCTTGGATAGCATCCTTAAATATAGCGGTCTGCTTTTATTACACCTTGGGCAGTCGTCAATCCTGCCGTTACCACCCCCCCTCCCCTCCCCCCAGTACAAAGGATGCACACATCACATTCAGCAGAGGGACTATACTTTTCTAACTGATCATTATAATGAAGATTTTCCTGGGAATTGTTGGATATTATAAAGTTTTTGCTGCTGTCATATACAAAAGGATATGGGATGACCACCCTGATGTCATCCTGTCTTGTTTGATTGATATCTGTACACTAGGCAGTTTATTATGTTGTCACCTTGGTGTGACATGTCACTCTATGCAACCTGTGACTTGTTCATTGGTTGAAGCTCTACAAGTTCTAACTAAACTCAGCAATCAATCAGTGAGAGTGTGAATGACACCTACCTGGATATACGCCATCTTCACTCAAAGTGCCATCTGTTCCCAGATTTGCCTGTGCATGGCGGTCCTCTCTGTGTCCCCTCTTTACCCTCAAAAATACACAGACGGAAAAAGAAAAAAAAGATGTGACTTGTTTGATTGATCAGCAGAGATCTGGATTGTCCTTCTTGGTGACACTTCCTCTAAGTAGCCAGCTTACTCTTGCTTTGGAGTTGCATGCCAGCTCATCAGCTGCCCCCTTGATTTATTTAGGGGACATGTTAAGTGCCTGAGCCTGTTCCTGTGAAGAGCTGCCTCCTCCCTGTCACTTCCAGACTCTGGGGCTTTGATTACAAGTGTCTTATTTGCTTGCTTTCCCTGTTTTGTTTTGAATGTGCCTATCTGTCAGACACAGCCTCACTGTCGCCACTTAGTGGTCACTGACATCATTTCCTGCAAGTTTCAGATCCCTGCAAGGATGGTAATGTGTTAATACAAATAGAAGATCCCAGTCGTTGTTGTTTATAATGTTTCTTCTTTTAAAAAAATAAATAGTCAATAAAATGTGTTTTGATTTGGAAATGCTGAAGAATCTGAAATGCTTAGAGAATTTTTAAACTTGATTTTACTATAAACATAATGCATGAATTTTTGTAAAGCACAAACTGTTGGTGCTAAATAAATTGTGTATAATAATAATAAAAATGAATAGGACAAGTACACACATAGAGCATGATTGTTAAATGCACACCTATTAACAAGCTATAACAATGATTGATTCAATTTGTATGTCGATCATTTGAGGGTTTAGCTAGGCAAATTATGTATGGTGGTTACTTCCCATACTGAAAAATATGGCATTTAATTAGACTTAAGGAAAATAAAAAAAAAATAAATCCCATGAAAATATAACTAGTAAAGCAGGTGCACTGTGCAAAGGAGCCTAAAGAATAGTGGAACAGCGCCACCTTGTGGGATACTTTTTAATATCACTGAAAACAGTAATCTGATTTTGTCAAGCCACAGCCTGCACCCCATCCTATACCTGCAAAAATGTTCATGGCACTTTATTAGTTACCTTTTTCTATAAATCAAGCAATTTTACTAAATTATAGGGTAAGAAGGGTGGGGAGCTTACTGGGAAGTAGCTTAGGCACAGTAATAGAGAGCTTCTGCAGGATAGCATAAAAACAAATAGACACCATCAAGAGGTAAGGTGCGGTGGATGGGGGGACCGGGTAGCTGCCATGGTCCCATGTGCCACACACCCATTGGCCCCCATTGGTAAAGTGACACTAAACTCTGTTGTAAAAAATAATCTACTAAAGCATACCTCCCAACTGTCCCTGATTTCGAGGGACTGTCCCTGATTTGGAGCAATGTCCCTCTGTCTCTCTTTCCTCCTCATTTGTCCCTCATTTTGGTCTGATCTATATAGTTGTATATACAATGCACATTTTATCTTTCAAAAAGTGTTTCCCACTTTCATATAATTTCTAAATTGCTGCATTTGTACATTTTAGAAGCCAATATAAAGGAATAGCAGTGGTAAAAAAAAAGCACTTGTGGATTTAATTTAAATTTTAATTCTCCTTTAACCACTTCAGCCCCAGAAGGTTTTACCCCCTTCCTTTCCTGACCAGAGCACTTTTTACAATTTGGCACGTACCCAAACTAAATTTGCGTTCTTTTTTCCCCACAAATAGAGCTTTCTTTTAATGGTATTTGATTGCCTCTGCCATTTTAATTTGTTGCAATATAAACGGAAAAAGACCGAAAATTTTGAAAAAAAATTATATTTTCTACTTTTTGTTCTAAGAAAAATCCAATAAACTCAATTTTAGCCATACATTTAGGCCAAAATGTATTCAGCTATACATCTTTGGTAAAAAAAAGACAATGCTTTAAAATTGCACACAAACGTGCAATTACTATAAACAAAAAACTATATACATTTAGCAAAAACTATATACATTTTTAAAAGCCTTTAAAAGTTGGGGCCTATTAGACCCTAGTTCTCTCCTCTGCTCTCAAAGCATCTGACCACACCAAGATCGGTGTGATAAAATGCTTTCCCATTTTCCGAATGGTGCTGTTTATATCTGGCGAAATCTAATTCATGAAATGCTCTTAGCTTCTGGTTTCTTAGGCCATAGAGATGATTGGAGCCATTTTGGTCTCTGATCAGCTCTATGGTCAGCTGGCGGAACAACCAGCTGCATTCTCAGGTTCCATGTAGGGAAAGGAGTGCCAGAGAAAACAATGGAAAACGGGGGGGGGGGGGAGGGTCATCCCACCTCACTGCTTGTAAAAGCAGTCTAGAGGCTAATTAGCCACTAGGATTGCTTTTACATGAAAGCCGACCGCTGGCTGAAAAGAATGATACCAAGATGATACCTAAACCTGCAGGCATCATTCTGGTATAACCACTCAAAGTCCAGCAACATACCAGTATATGCTGGTTCTTGTCAAGCATATATTGTAATCTTTTTTTTTTCATGCAGCCTGTTGGCTGAACGGAAAAAAAAAGATTGATCGGTGGGTATGCCCACCATTAAAATACCTCCCTTCATCCACCCACTTCTAATGATGGGCATACATGCACCATTTTGTTTTTAACTGTGGTGGTGAAATCACCTCCTACAGTGCTGGAGTCATGGCTTTATGTATTGTGGGAGCAAACGCTGTTGCTGTCAAGATAAGTAAATCTGCGCTACCATTACAGTATAACAGTAAGACATACCATACCTTCAAAGCAAATACAAAAAAAATAACAGTAAAAAATAAAAAAATGTAAACGCAATCTGTGCCTATTGCTGTCAAGATAAATAAATCCGCTCTGCAGCTGAATGGCGTACCTGAAAACAAAAAAAAATGGTTAATAAAGCACAGTAAACAGTAAAGTATAAAAAAAATTACATACCTGAAAAGCAAACATGATAAAACATAACAACAATAAAACATTGCAGAATAGAATACAGTAAAAAAGAGCAGAACAATAGAGAGAGAATAGAGAGAGAGAGAACAATAAAACGACAACTATTTTTGATTTTTTGATTTTATTTTTTACACTTTTTTTTTGTAACTATTGTAACTGTAACGGTTCCAGGTTTGGGTCTCTCAAAATGCAATGGCGTCTTGGGAGACCCCGTGAAAGTGTTCCTAGTCTGTTCAGTGCTGTACCCTACGCTAATACTCAACTAGTGCATGGTAGCGTTCAAAACATTCACCAATGCAAAGACCAGGATTGTCAGGAGAAGAGGGACAATAATAGCGGGTGTCACGCCTATATACGTGATTGCTGCAGACATGACATCTTCTTTGGGGGGGCTCGTTGAGTAGGGGTGCTCGGGAGGACATACGGAAAATGCCTCTCATGCAACCGGCTTACTGCATTAAGATTGGGAAGGTGAGGTGGAGCACCGTCTGAAAACAGAAGGGCGCTGATGATTTCTTCCTGGAATTTAAGGAAGGATCTAGTCCGTCCTGAAGCTCTGTATAGCACATGAGCGTTCAGCAAAGCCAACTGAAATAAATAAACAAACAATTTTTTGTACCAGCGTATGGCCTTACGGGCAACTGGGTACGGCGCCAACAACTGGTAGTTGAGGTCCATCCCTCCCATATTAAGGTTGTATTCGTGGACACAGAGGAGTTTCTCCACAACACCAGTCGCCGTAGGAATTTGGACCGTCGTATCTGCATGAAGAGAGGTAAGCACAAAAACATTCTTATTATCCCTCCACTAAACAGCGAGCAACATTTTTGCACTTGAAGCAGGCTCTCCCCCAGCCTAAGACAGGTATATACAAGCCTGCTGGGGAAAGCCCTGGTGATTAGGTCGCACGGTGTCACATGCTCCAATCTTGCCAGCACTCCCTATGTAATATGTAATATGGGCAGTTCAGCAGCTCTATGTAGCTATCTTTTCCCTCGTAAACCATAAAACGACATGTATAGCCTGTGACCCTGTCACAGAGATTATACATCTTGACCCCATATCTGGCACGCTTACTGGGAAGGTACTGTTTGAAAGACAACTTGATGGGGAGTAAACAAGTCTGCAAAACATTGGTTGAAGTGGTTTACGAGGGTCCGCATTTTGTAGAGCCGATCGTATCCGGGGTCTCCACGAGGACGACAGAGTTCATTGTTGTTGAAATGCATGAACCGCAAGATCTGCTTGTATCGTGCCCTGGTCATGAAGCCAGAGAATACGGGCATATGGTGAATTGGGTCAGTGGACCAATATGACCGCAACTCACTCTTTTTAGCGAATAAAAATCAAGTGATGTAAAATCAACTGTTTCCACCTGAATGCCAGGTTGGCCAGTGAATGGGGGAAGTACTGGTGCTGCAGAAGTGGTGGGTTCCCAATTAGGATTGGCGAATTCAGCAGGAAGGACACTATGGGCTCGACCGGCCTGTGTTTGTCTTCTTCTTGGTGGCAGCGGGACACTACTTGTGTTTGCCACCTCACCAGCTTGAACTGCACTTATGGGACTCGCCACGTCACCACGAGTTACTGCAGTGCTGGTTTGACTACGACCAGGGTGTACTAGGCCGCTAGGATGCTTGCCAGTTCACCAGAAGGAATAGTGGCGCTAGTACTTCTCTGCTCCATATGAGAGCCCTGTGGTTCTTGCACCTCAACAGCAGAAGAAGATCAGGGTCTGGTAAGCCTGACCTTGGCATGGAACACAACTCTGTAGTTAGAGCTATCTGTCATGGAGCCGCTGTTGTCTACAGGATCGTATTCTGAAAGATGAGTGACTTCATCTTCACTATCTGTCATGCTCAGAAACATGTAGGCCTCTTCACTAGTGTACCTTCGATTTGTCATTTTGGGCTCCAAATTTCTTGGTACACTAGTGAGACTCACAGGTAAAAAAGCTCCTGACTGTTAGCAACGGATTCAAACTCTACCAAAAAAACTGTTAGCGATCGCAGGGATCAGGCCTGACTCTGTGAATGCTGAAGTTATGTTTTGTGTTTTGTAAGTAACAGTGATCGATCGATACTGCACTTGGGTGGGCTGGGCGGTGGGGCAAGGTACTAGCTGGTATCTGGGCTGATCCCACTAACACTGCATTTTTGAGAACCATAAACTGCTGGGAACGCTAGTATATATCTGATCAGATCAGATATTGATCCGTTCAGATACTATACCACTAAGGGAGGTGTATGCTGCATGCGTGGGTGTTAACAGTACTGGCCCTAACCTGACGCTGCCTAGGGCGACGCAGACCCTATCTGACCCTAAACTCTAACTGATATCACCTGCCGGGAGATCAGGGGGTTAAACTTTTATTAGGTAATAAACGGCGGGTGCCCTTGACACTATAAAAAACAAACAAACTAACCAGCGTCACCCGTAACAGTTATATGGTGATCACTGCTGAAAGGGTTAACTAGGGGGAATTTAGGGGGTTAAAACCTGTATTAGGTAGTATATGGGGGTACCTGATGCTATAAAAAGCTGACGGTGAACCTGAATACTTACCTGGCTACCTAGCATCACCTGTGACACTAATACGGCAATCATAAAAAAGATTGCTTAGTGACACTGGCGACAGGGGTTAACTGGGGGGTATTCAAGGGGTTAAACCTTTATTGGGGGGGTAGGGGGGTACCCTAGACCTAAAGGAACCTACCTCTAACTGCCCTACCACTTATAACAGTCACAAATTACAGCAAGCAGTAATCAGCAAAAAAATAAAAACTGCTATTGGTGTCACTGTGACAGGGGGCGCAGCGGGGGTGATCAGGGGGTGATTTGTGTGCCTGTGTGTTCTACTCTTAGTGTAGTGTTGGTGTAAACTTAATCGATGTCTTCTCTCCTCAGAAGCCAGAAGAAAAAGACTTCACAAGGAGCGATGACATCACTTCTTCTGCTTCTGTTTATATTACAGAAGCAGAGGAAGCTTCTCATTCGCCAGGAATGATCGCGAGGGGGTGGCAATGAATCTGTGGCCTCCCCCTCAGCACAGATCGCTCCTGCAACATGACCGCCTCGGGTACCGGGGAGGGGGCGCGATGCCCCCTCCTGCCCGCAGGAGGTGAGTAACGTACCCATACGTTACTCTGCCTTCCTGTGCCATTCTGCCGCAGTATATCTGCATGAGGTGGTCGGCAAGTGGTTAAGGGGGTGTGGCAGGGGACATGTCCTATGCCTACATACATTTGTTAGTAGGTGTCCCTCATTTTCATCTCAAAATGTTGAGAGGTATGACTTAAGTATGTGTTCTTACCTCTAAAAAGTGCCTTCTATCAGTCCTCTAAATCTCTGAATTCCTTGCTGTGATCTGGCTTCCTGTTAGAGGGTGGCTATGGTCATTCTCCATGGTCCCATTGGCAACAAAGGGCAGCAAAGCTAATAAAGGCTCTGGAGGATATTAGTTATGAGGAAAGGTTGCAAGCACTGAACTTATTTTCTCTGAAAAAGAGAAGCTTGAGAGGGGATATGCTTTCAATTTACAAATACCATACTGGTGACCCCAGTATAGGGATAGGGATAAAACTTTTTTGCGGAAGGGAGTTTAACAAGACACATGGCCACTCATTAAAATTAGAAGAAAAGAGGTTTAACCTTAAACTACATAGAGGGCTCTTTACTGTAAGAGTGGCAAGGATGTGGAATTCCCTTCCACAGGCGGTGGTCTCAGCGGGGAGCGTCGATAGTTTAAAAAAACTATTAGATAAGCACCTGAACAACCACAACATACAGGAATATACAATGTAATACTGACATATAATCACACACATAGGTTGGACTTGATGGACTTTTTCAACCTCACCTACTATGTAACTATTGTAAGTAGGAGCATAGCCACTACAGGTTTTCTACAGGGAGAGTATAGCAGTACTTATTATCTTTTAGGCACTGCTGTCTCTCACTGAAGCCTCAGATGGATGGAGGTGTTCAGGACAACTTAGTGAAAAGGATGCACCAGTGCTCTGTTAAACATTTGAATGTGTAAATTTCAGTCTTTTTTTTACAATAGCAAGATAAAGAGGACAGAGGTAAAAAACGAAGCCTAAAGCTCAACTGCTGCCTCAAAAGAAAAATACAAAATCTTAACCACTTCCCGACCATCACACGCCGATGTACGTCGGCAGAATGGCACGGGCAGGCAAATGGGCGCACCTGTACGTCCCTTTAAATTTGCCGCCCTGCCATCGCGAGCGCGCCGCCAGCGAGTCCATACCCGCGATCGTCTCACGGGGCGGCTGAACTAGGAGATGCCGTTGTAAACAGCATTTCCCAGTTCTGCCTAGCAACAAGTGATGCTGATCTCTGCTCCATGTGATTGGAGTAGAGATCAGTGTACACTAAAAGAAAGCCCAGCCCCCAACAGTTAGTAACACGCCCCTAGGAACACTTAACCCCTACACTGCCACCCACTGGTTAACCCCTTCACTGCCAGTGTCATTTAAACAGGAATCACTGCATTTGTATAGCAGTGATTGCTGTATAAATGACAATGGTCCCAAAAATGTGTCAAAAATGTCCGATGTGTCCGCCATAATGTCGCAGTCACAATAAAAATCACTGATTGCCGCCATTACTAGTAAAAGAAAATTATTAATAAAAATGCCATAAAACTATCCCCTATTTTGTAAACGCTATAACGTTTGCGCAAACCAATCAATAATAGCTTATTGCGATTTTTTTTACCAAAAATACATAGAAGAATACGTATAGGCCTAAACTGAGGGAAAAAAATGTTTTTTTATATATTTTTGGGGGATATTTATTATAACAAAAAGTAAAAAATAATGCGTTTTTTTCTAAATTGTCTCTATTTTTGTTTATAGCGCAAAAAAAAATAAAAACCGCAGGGGTGATCAAATACCACCAAAAGAAAGCTCTATTTATGGGGAAAAAAAGGACGTCGATTTTGTTTGGGAGCTACGTCGCATGACCGCGCAATTGTCAGTTAAAGCGACGCAGTGCCGAATCACAAAAAGTGGTCTGGTCTTAAGCCAGCAAAATGGTCCGGGGCTGAAGTGGTTAATATGCTATATTTCACATTTAGCTGACCAAAAAAAATATAATTTTTAAAGGAATTTAGTCCTGATTATAAAATAAGTAAATAAAATATTTACAATGCAATGCCACATTCCCTTCAAATGAAGTAGACTGCAGTTCTTGAAAGGACCCAAAATCAACACTTTGCTAGCACTTGCTGAGCTATTTAGTTCAATGCGTACTCCATTTTATAGATGTGTGTTAAAGCCCATCACCAAAAAAAAACACCCTGTTCCCATCCACCTGCATTCACCCAATCTGTTTTTTTCTTTTTTTTCCAAAAACCCAATAAAAAAACGTACCTACATCTACTAACATTGTAGATTGTGTTGCCTCTTCTAGTAGGAGCAGCCAGTGATCAAATGTTCCTCTCTCTGCTGCCTGCCTGACCAGTTGGTTTCCACCCTTCACCAAGACATCATGCTGTAATGCTTCAGAAACCCATGAAGACCTTGTTAAGGTTCATGTGAGGACCATTAATTATACACTTTTGGCAGCTAATGGCAGTGCCGATGTCACCAGAAAGAGATGTAGACCTTGCAGACTTGATCCTCCAGACTAGAGCAGAAGAAACCCCCTTCAGACACAGAGCAGAAGAAAGAAGACTGGTGACCCAGCTTACATAGTTACATAATTACATAGTAGGGGAGGCCGAAAAAAGACACAAGTTCATCAAGTCCAACCTATGTGTGTGATTTTATGTCATTATTACATTGCATATATGTTGTGGTCGTTCAGGTGCTTATCTAATAGTTTTTTTTTAAATGATCAATGCTCCCTGTTGAAACCACTGCCTATGGAAGAGAATTCCACATCCTCACCACTCTTACAGTAAAGAACCCTCTACGCAGTTTAAGGTAAAACTGCTTTTCTTCTAATTTTAGTGAAGGGCCGCATGTCTTATTAAATTCCCTTTCACGGAAAAAGTTTTGTCCCTATTGTGGGGTCACCAGTACGGTATTTGTACATTGAAATCATATACCCTCTCAAGCATTTTTTCTCCAGAGAGAACAAGTTTAGTGCTCATTACCTTTCCTCATAACTAAGGTCCTCCTGTCCCTTTATTAGCTTTGTTGCCCTTCTCTGGACCCTCTCCTGGTCCAGCACATCCTTCCTGAGGACTGGTGCCCAGAACTGGATGGCATACTCCAGGTGCGGCCGAACCAGAGTCTTGTAGAGTGGGAGAATTGTTGTTTTATCTCTTGAGATAATCCTCTTTTTTTCCTCTAATGCATGCCAATATTCTCTTTGCTTTGCTTGCTGCAGCTTGGCATTGTATGCCATTGCTCAGTCTGTCATCTACTAGGACCCCCAGGTCCTTTTCCATCTTAGCTTCCCCCAGAGGTTCTCCCCCTAGTGAGTAGATTGCATTCATATTTTTGCCACCCAAATGCATTATTTAGAATTTTTCTACATTAACCACTTAAGCCGCGGACCATTTTGCAGCTAAAAGACCAGGCCCCTTTTTGCGTTTTGGCACTGCGTCACTTTAGCTGACAATTGCGCGGTCATGTGATGTGGCTCCCAAACAAAATTGGCGTCCTTTTTTTCCCACAAATAGAGCTTTCTTTTGGTGGTATTTTTGCTATAATAAATATCCCCAAAAATTATATAAAAAAACTTTTTTTTCCCTCAGTTTAGGCCGATACGTATTCTACATATTTTTGGTAAAAAAAAAAAAAATCGCAATAAGCGTTTATTGATTGGTTTGCGCAAAAGTTATAGCGTCTACAAAATAGGGGATAGTTTTATGGCATTTTTATAAAAAAAATTTTTTACTAGTAATGGCGGTGATCAGCAATTATTATTGTGACTGTGACATTATGGCAGACACGTCAGACAATTTTGACACATTTTTGGGACCATTGGCATTAATACAGCGATCAGTGCGATTCAAAATGCATTGATTACTGTAAAGATGTCACTGGCAGTGAAGGGGTTAACACTAGGGGGCAGTGTAGGGGTTAAGTGTGACCTAATGTGTGTTTTTTAACTGTAGGGGGGCGTGGCTTGGAGTGTGACATCACTGATCGTCGTTCCCTATGACAGGGAACAGACGATCAGTGACAAGCTCACTAGGAAGCACGGGGAGAGGTTTGTTTACACTTACACTTCCACATCCTGCCGAGAAGTTATTGCCCTGCTTAATTTATTGCCCTATTGAGCTGTTTATCTCATCCTCCAGGTCGTTTATGAATAAATTAAATAGGATAGGTCGCAGAACAGAACCCTGGGGGACCCCACTTTCCACCCCAGACCATTCTGAGTACTCCCTATTTATCACTACCCTCTGAACTTGCCCCTGTTGCCAGTTTTCAATCCATGTACTCACTCTATGGTCCATCCCAACAGACCGTACTTTGTACAGTAAACGTTTATGGGGAACTGCATCAAATGCTTTTGCAAAATCCAGATACACCACGCCTATGGACCTTCCTTTATCTAGATAGCAGCTCACCTCGTCATAGAAGGTTAATTAATTGGTTTGGCAAGAACAATTCTTCATGAATCCATGCTGATTACTGCTAATGATACCGTTGTCATTACTAAAATCTTGTATATACTCATCCCCTCCAAGAGCTTGCATACTATTGATGTTAGGCTGACTGGTCTGTAATTCCCAGGGATGTATCTTGGCCCTTTTTTAAATATTGGTGCTACATTGGCTTTTCTCCAATCAGCTTGTACCATTCCAGTCAGTAGACTGTACATAAAAATCAGGAACAGTGGTCTGGCAATTACTTGACTGAGTTCCTTAAACACCCTCAGGTGCAAGCCATCTGGTCTCTGTGACTTGTTTGTGTTAAGTTTTTCAAGTCTATTTCTAATTCTGTCTTCTGTAAACCATGAGGGTGCTTCCTGTGGCATGTCATGAGGATAAATATTGCAGTTTTGGTTACTGAAGCCCCCCGATTCCCTTGTGAAGACTGAGGAGAAGAAAAATAGGATTTTTTAAATACAGCTTACCTGTAAAATACTTTTCTTGAGAGTACATCACGGGACACAGAGCCTTAATTACTTAGTAGGTTAACTTACTGGTTAACCCCAATTAAGGAGAGTTCGTCCCCTATATAACCCCTCCCATATGGGGAGTACCTCAGTTTTGTAGCAAAGCAAGAAGTATCCACATAAAACCCGTAGATGGGCGGGAGCTCTGTGTCCTGTGATGTATTCTCAAGAAAAGAATTTTACAGGTAAGCTGTATTAAAAAAATCCTATTTTCTTGTTCATACATCACGGTACACAGAGACTTAATTACTTAGTGGGATGTCCCAGAGCGATGCCCAAATTGAGGGGAGGGAGACACAGATCAGAAAACATAGACCACAAACGGAATAGAGGAACTATACTGCAGCCTGCAGTACACTCTGTCCAAAGGCGGCATCCTCCTGCCCTTTTACATCCACCTGATAAAATCTAGTGAATGTATGGACCAAGTTGCAGCCTTGCAGATCTGAGCCATGAAGACCTGGTGAAACACTGCCCAAGAAGCACTAACAGCCCTAGTTGAGTGCACTTTAACTTTAAGAGTCTTCCCCTTTACACCATAAGCCTGAAAAATAACTTGTCAAATCCATCTAGGAATAGTGGATTTTGACGCTGCCTGGCCTTTCTTGAGGCCTTTAGGCTGGATTCACACCTATGCATTTTTAGTGCTTTTTGCATTTTGCAGATTTCAAAATCTGTCCACAAGCTATGGTGCCAATATCTGAAAATTTATCACACCTGAAGTACTGATGGCCTATTTCAATTCTTGAGACCCTAACATGCCAGAAAAGTACAAATACCCCCCAAATTACCCCTTTTTGGAAAGAAGACATTCCAAGGTATTTAGTAAGAGCCATGATGAGTTTTTTTAAGTTGTCATTTTTTCCCACAATTCTTTGAAAAATCAAGATTTTTTTTCCTTCACAAAATTGTCATATTATCAGGTTATTTCTCACACACAGCATATGCATACCACAAATTACACCCCAAAACACATTCTGCTATTACTCCCGAGTATGGCGATACCACATGTGTGAGACTTTTACACAGCATGGCCACATACAGAGGCCCAACATGCAGGAAGCACCATCAGGCGTTCTGGAGCAACCAGGACAATTCTGACGATTCTCTCCTACATGTAAAAATCATAATTTATTTGCTAGAAATTACATAGAACCCCAAAACATTATATATGTTTTTTTAGCAAAGACCCTAGAGAATACAATGGTGGTCATTGCAACTTTTTATCTCGCACGGTGTTTGCGCAGCAATTTTTCGAACGTGTTTTTTTTGGAAAACATACAGAGGCAGAGTACAGCCAAGAAAGAAGAGACCTGACATACTCTGCTGACACTAAAGCCGCGTACACACGTAGCCGTTTGTCCAACGTACTTAGTCTGGCGGACTTCCCGCAAGACTGTCCGTCGGACTTTCCGAACGGGCTACTTGCCCACACATGGCACTTTTTGAGCGGACTAATACGGCGTACTAAGTCCGCCATACTATCCGCCCTACTTTTGAAATGAACGGACTCGCCCACACACGCGGAGGAAAGTCCACTCATTTCGAGCGCGTCTCCAGGTAGGCGGGGCCCGCGAAGGAGACGCTGCTGGCCCCGCCGCCTGGTATGGACTTAAAGGGGAACCCCAACGCCGAAAAAAATCGGCGTGGGGGTCCCCCCAAAGTCCACAACAGACCCTTGTCCGAGCACGCTACCCGGCCGGCCAGGAAAGGAGGGGTGCGGCCCCCCCACCCCAAAGCACCTTGTCCCCATGTTGATGAGGACAAGGGCCTCTTCCCGACAACCCTGGCCGTTGGTTGTCGGGGTCTGCGGGTGGGGGGCTTATCGGAATCTGGGAGCCCCCTTTAATAAGGGGGCCCCCGGATACCGGCCCCCCCACCCTATGTGAATGAGTATGGGGTACAATGTACCCCTACCCATTCACCTGTCAAATAAAGTACAAAAAAAAACACAACACACAAGATAAAATAATTTATTGCACAGCTCCGGAGGTCTTCTGTCTTCGGGGGTCTTCTCGCCGGACTCCTCCACTATCTTCTTGTAGCTCTTTTACTAGCGGAGGAGCCCGGCATTCTTCTTCGTCGCCGCGGCCTCTTCTTCCGACTTTGGGGGTCTTGCCCCCCTCTTCGGTTCTTCTGCCGGGCCACCGCCTGTAAAAGAGCTATAAGACGGCGCGGTGGCCCGGCAGAAGAACCGAAGAGGGGGACAAGACCCCCAAAGTCGGAAGAAGAGGCCGCGGCGACGAAGAAGAATGCCGGGCTCCTCCGCTAGTAAAAGAGCTACAAGAAGATAGTGGAGGAGTCCGGCGAGAAGACCCCCGAAGACAGAAGACCTCCGGAGCTGTGCAATAAATTATTTTATCTTGTGTGTTGTGTTTTTTTTGTACTTTATTTTACAGGTGAATGGGTAGGGGTACATTGTACCCCATACTCATTGACATAGGGTGGGGGGCCGGTATCCGGGGCCCCCTTATTAAAGGGGGCTCCCGGATTCCGATAAGCCCCCCGCCCGCAGACCCCGACAACCAACGGCCAGGGTTGTCGGGAAGAGGCCCTTTTCCTCATCAACATGGGGACAAGGTGCTTTGGGGTGGGGGGGCCACGCGTCCCCCCTTCCCCAAGGCACCCCCCATGTTGAGGGCACGCGGCCTGGTACGGCTCAGGAGGGGGGGGGGGGCGCTCGCTCGCCCCTCCTTTCCTGGCGGCCGGGTAGCGTGCTCCGACAAGGGTCTGTTGTGGACTTTTTTTTTTCCGCGCTGGGGTTCCCCTTTAAGTCCATACCAGGCGGCGGGGCTAGCGACGTCTCCTTCGCGGGCCCCGCCTACCTGGAGACCCGCTCGAAATGAGCGGACTTTTCTCCGGGCGGGAAAAGTCCGTTCATTTCAAAAGTACGGCGGACTGGCATACACACGGCTGGATTGTCCGCCGAAATGCGAGTCCGGCGGGAAGATTGGAGTGTAAAACTACATTCTAAGTCCGCCGTACTTTCGGGTCAAAAAAGTATGCCGGAGGCTACACACGGGGGGATTGTTTGGCGGACTTGAGTTTGCCGGACTTTTCCACCCGCTTGTTTGATCGTGTGTACGCGGCATAAATCTTCCAATCTATACGCAAATGTGGAAAAGAAAGCTCCAAATCAACCTTAAGCCCCGTACACACGAGAGGACTTCCCCCCCACCCCAAAGCACCTTGTCCCCATGTTGATGAGGACAAGGGCCTCTTCCCGACAACCCTGGCCGTTGGTTTCGGGGTCTGCGGGCGGGGGGGCTTATCGGAATCTGGGAGCCCCCTTTAATAAGGGGGCCCCCGGATACCGGCCCCCCACCCTATGTGAATGAGTATGGGGTACAATGTACCCCTACCCATTCACCTGTCAAATAAAGTACAAAAAAAAAACACAACACACAAGATAAAATAATTTATTGCACAGCTCCGGGGGTCTTCCGTCTTCGGGGGTCTTCTCGCCGGACTCCTCTGCTATCTTCTTGTAGCTCTTTTACTAGCGGAGGAGCCCGGCATTCTTCTTCGACGCCACAGCCTCTTCTTCCGACTTCGGGGGTCTTGTCCCCCTCTTCGGTTCTTCTGCCGGGCCACCGCGCCTTCTTATAGCTCTTTTACAGGCGGTGGCCCGGTCTTCTGTCGCCGCCGCCGCCGCCTTCCGTTCTTCTTCTTCTTCTTCTTCTCCTGGAGATGTTCACTCGACGTTCTCTCCAGCCGCAATGCCAGGGACGCGCTGCGCTGCCACTTATATAGGGACAAGGGGCGGTGTCACATGGGTTGGTGTCACATGGGTTGATGTCACATGGCGACAGTCCCAGCATCCTCCGGGACTGTGACATCGTAAGGGGGCGGGGGTCACCATGTGACACCAACCCATGTGACACCAACCCATGTGACACCGCCCCTTGTCCCTATATAAGTGGCAGCGCAGCGCGTCCCTGGCATTGCGGCCGGAGAGAACGTCGAGTGAACATCTCCAGGAGAAGAAGAAGAAGAACGGAAGGTGGTGGCGGCGACAGAAGACCGGGCCACCGCCTGTAAAAGAGCTATAAGAAGGCACGGTGGCCCGGCAGAAGAACCGAAGAGGGGGACAAGACCCCCGAAGTCGGAAGAAGAGGCAGCGGCGTCGAAGAAGAATGCCGGGCTCCTCCGCTAGTAAAAGAGCTACAAGAAGATAGCAGAGGAGTCCGGCGAGAAGACCCCCGAAGACGGAAGACCCCCGGAGCTGTGTAATAAATTATTTTATCTTTTGTGTTGTGTTTTTTTTTTTGTACTTTATTTGACAGGTGAATGGGTAGGGGTACATTGTACCCCATACTCATTCACATAGGGTGGGGGGCCGGTATCCGGGGGCCCCCTTATTAAAGGGGGCTCCCGGATTCCGGTAAGCCCCTTGCCCGCAGACCCCGACAACCAACGGCCAGGGTTGTCGGGAAGAGGCCCTTGTCCTCATCAACATGGGGACAAGGTGCTTTGCCCTTCCCCAAGGCACCCCACATGTTGAGGGCACGCGGCCTGGTATGGCTCAGAAGGGGGAGGCGTTCGCTCGCCCCTCCTTTCCTGGCCGGCCAGGTAGTGTGCTCGGACAAGGGTCTGTTGTGGACTTTGGGGGGACCCCCACGCCGATTTTTTTCGGCGTTGGGGTTCCCCTTTAAGTCCATACCAGGTGGCGGATCCAGCGGCGTCTCCTTCGCGGGCCCTGCCTACCTGCAGACCCGCTCGAAATGAGCGGACTTTTCTCCGGGCGGGAAAAGTCCGCTCATTTCAAAAGTACGGCGGACTGGCATACACACGGCCGGAATGTCCGCCGAAATGCGAGTCCGGCGGGAAGATTGGAGTGCAAAACTTCTTTCTAAGTCCGCCGTACTTTTGGGTCACAAAATATGCCGGAGGCTACACACGGGGGGATTGTCTGGCGGACTTGAGTTTGCCGGACTTTTCCACCCGCTTGTTTGATCGTGTGTACGCGGCATAAGAAAGGAGAGACCAATCAGTGTGGGAGAGACATCCGTGCATCATCACACCGCCCTCTTTCTAACAATACTAGGAACCCCATAGGACCTCTAGAACTGGAAAGTCTACATTGGCGGAGCAAAGCCATGATGGTGTGCTAGCAAATCCGAATAGCAAGAGCCATAAGGGGGAACTAGGAAGGAGGGGCAGTGCTCCAAGCCTCTCTCTGAGTGTAATGGACAACTATACGAACAGAGAAAGAGAGCAGTGCTGGGCGGAAGGTAATAATAATAAATAATAAACAGCTGTCATGAAAGACATGCATATAAGCCAATTCAAGGGACTCCCTCTTGTGGACAGAAGATATAAATACCTAAAAAGTGTTTTAACAAACACATACATATAGGCCAATTCAGAAGGCTCCCTCTTGTGGGCAAAAAATATATAACAACCTAAAATAAAAAAATAAAAAACACACCCAAAAGCCGATATGGTTTATACATATCTTTACCAACCCATAATGTAAATATATATTCATTTTCCCTTTTGGAACCACTATTAATATTTATCAAAGGAATACAAAATAAAAAATGAAAAGACCATTGGAAATAATAAAATAAAAAAATGTAAATAATCATGCTGAATAATAGTTACATCCTTACCGGTGCCAGCCTAAAAAAGGCATGGTATGGTAAGGTAAGTGGTTAACCTAGCCAGAACATATCCTTTATAGAAAAAAAAACAATAAAAATCTACCATAAGCCTGAAAAATAACTTGTCAAATCTATCTAGAAATAGTGGATTTTGATGCTGCCTGGCCTTTCTTGGGGCCTTTAGGCAGGATAAATAAACAATCAGTCTTCCGTATCTGAACGGTTGCCTGCAGATAGATACCGACTGCTCTTACAACATCTAGAGAGTGTAATAACTCTTCTGCAGACTGCAGGTCTGGAAAAAAGGACGGAAAAAAGGATGGTAGGACCACATCCTGATTCATATGGATTCCTGAAACCACCTTAGGTAAAAAGGTCGGATGAGGATGCAACACCACTCTGTCTTTGTGAATAATCAAATATGGCTCTTTACAAGAAAGAGCTGCTAACTCCGATACCCTCCTAGCAGAGGAAAGACCAACTTTTTTGTTAAAAGAATTAAAGAAGCATGGTGCAATGGTTCAAAAGGTTGTTCCTGCAAAGCGGACAAAACCAAATTCAGATCCCATGGGCACACAGGAGGTTTGACCGGCGGATTTAAGCGCAGCACCCCTGAACAAAGGCCCGGACAAGGGAGTGTGAGGCAAGTGGCTTTTGAAAGAATATTGACAAGGCCGAGATTTGGACCTTGATTGTGCTCAAAGCCAACTTCATTTCTATGCCTAACTGAAGAAAGGCAAGGGTCCTGCTAATGGCATACTTTCTTGGATGCCATCCCCTGGGTTCACACCATGAAACATATGCTTTCCAGATTCTGTAATAAATGAGCCTGTAGGCCGGCTTCCTGGCATTGACCAGAGTGGAAAGGCCTGATTCCAAGAGCCCACGGCCTTTTAGAATGTGGGTCTCAGCAGCCAAACCGTCAAATTTAGACTTTGTAAGGCAGGATGGAATATTGGACCTTGCAAGAGTAGAGGAAGAACCCAGGGTTTTCCCTACTGTCATCTTTACGATCTCTTTATACCAAGGTCATCTGGGCCAAGTGACATATGACCTGAAATATGTCGGGGTATAGAGACCATTCTCCTGGACACCGCAGGGAATATGCCTTTCTGCCCACATAAAAATGTGATTCACCTCTTTTTGGGCATCCAGACTTCTGGTGCCTCCTTGGTGATTGATATAAGCCACTGCCGTGGCATTGTTGGATTGTATCTGGACAGGATGACCCTGTAGTCTGAAAGACCAGACTTTGAGGGCTAGATAAATTGATGGGAAAGAGCTTTTCGGCTGTGGACCATCTTCCTTGGGTGCACGCTTCTTTCAGAACTGCTCCCCAATCAATCAGGCTGGCACCTGTGGTTATGATCTTCCAAGTAAGTGGAAGAAAGGATCTTCATTTTAGGAGATTCCCGGTTAGTAACCACCAATTGAGGCTCTGGCTTACCCCTGGGGATAGGCACATTGGAAGATCCAAGGCCTGAACCCTCATATTGTTCTATGCAGAGAGTAGGCTTCTTTGCAAAGGCTTCAGTGAAACTGGGCATAAGGAACGGCCTCGAAAGAGGTGACCATTTTTCCTAGTAGTCTCATACTACTATGAATGGAGGGATTCCTCTTTGCTATGACTAGCCGGACCAGAACCTTTATGGCTTCAGCCTTTGATCCAGGTAAAAACACCCTGCTTTCAGCGGTGTCTATGATCTATGATAAGCTGACACTGTCTCTGTCACTCTAGTGGCAGAAACCAGGTAAGACATACAAACTATTCACAGAAGAAATCCATAATATGTAATATATAGGATTATCTTTACTTACCTCGTCCCTGTCGCAGGAACTGCTGAGAACAGACAGATTCCAGCCTTCATCCTTCACGGCGGGTAGTGTTGTGGCAACCTTCAGGGTTATGGGTTCCTACTCACAGGATCCTCTTCCCTGGACCTGTAGAAGACTCTGACAGAGACTTCCGTGCCACTGTCATATTAGTACACCAAGCCTGGATCCCAGAGCCCAGCCCTCCAAGGAGAGACATTACAGGCAAAACCTTGTTTCTTCCGTTCACGAGGCCCATGTACCATCCATCTTAGGCATTTAGTATTGGCCTGAGGCATGGATCCAATTTTATAGCTCCTAGGCTCCCACAGGGACCATCAAGCAGAGCTTTCTTCTTAGTACATCTTTTACGTGCCCAACCACCTTAGACACTGGCAAAAAAACTGAGGTGCTCCCCATAGGGGAGGGGGTTATATAGGGAAGGAACTCTACTTAATTGGGGTTAACCAGTGTCCAATCACCTGAAGGTGACTTATCTAACCCACTAAGTAATTAAGGCTCTGTGACCCGTGATGTATGAACAAGAAAAATTCAATACCTTCGCCATCTCTCCATCCTTAGTATCCAGATTCACTTCATCATTCTTTATGGGACAATATGATCTGACCTCCCTCTCTTACTATTTATTTATATAAAGAATTTCTTGGGATTTTTTTTACTCTCCTCCGCTATGTGCCTTTCATGTTCTATCTTAGCCACCCTGATTTCACCCTTACATTTCTTGTTGAAATCATTGTAAAGTTTGGAATGCTACTGATGATCCCTACTGCTACTGATGATTTTTTGAAGGCCTTCTCCTTTGCTTTCATATGCATTTTTACGTTGGAGTTAAGCCACCCAGGACATTTATTAGCTCTTTTAAATGTATTTCCCAATGGGATGCACTGGCTTATGCCCTTACTTAATATGCTCTTAAAGCACACCCATTTTTCTTCCATGTTCATTGTTCCTAGGATTTTATTCCATTTAATATCTTCTAGCAAGGCTCGTAGTTTAGGGAAGTTTTTTGAAATTCTTTTCAGAATTTCAAAAAACAGAATTTCAGAATTCAGAATGAAGTTCTTTTGAAATTCAGTGTCTTTGTATTCCCCTTTTGTTATTTGTTTGACTTATACTAAAACAAATTGACCTGTAATTGCTGTTTCCTAAATTGCCCCATATTTCCACATCTATGATCAGGTCTGTATTGTTTGTAATCAGTAGGTCTAGTAACGGTTTGTTTCTAGTTGGTGCATTTACCATCTGATCCATGAAATTGTCCTGCAAGACATTTAGGAAATTATGAGCTTTAGATGAGTGTGCGGTTCCTTCTGCCTAGTCTATGTCTGGATAATTAAAATCCCCCATTATAATGATACTTCCCATCCTTGCCCCTAATCCAAATTGTGATAGGAGGTCCCTTTAGTTAGGGGGCCTATAGCATACGCCCAGTACTACTTTCCCCTTAGTTTCCTCCCTTTGTAGCTCTACCCATAAGGATTCCACCTCCTCCCTTGCTCCCTTAGTGATGTCATCACTCACATTCACTTGTACATCATTTTTGATATACAGGCATACCCCCTTCCCATTTTTTACCCTCTCTATCAATGCTATAAAGGGAATACCCTTGAATGGTTGCCAGCCAATCACGAGAGCTGTTGAACCAAGTCCCTGAAATTCCTACAAAATCGAAATCCTCCTTATACAACAGTAGCTCTAGTTCCCCCACCTTGTCCGCCAGATTCCTGGCATTGGTGAACATGCCACGTAGTTTAGACCGGTCCCATACTATCTCCTTATTGGGTGTTCTGAGTTTGCAAATAGGACTTGTTATTATACTTCCCATGGGTTTAGGTACTTTAGTCATCCTACCACTAATGCCACCAATACTACCCTCTGGAATTTGTTCCACGCTCACTATCTCTACCTCTGGACCCTCCCCCCGTCTCCTAGTTTAAAAACCGCCGTAACTTGTCAGCCATCTTCACTCTTCCCCATTTAGGTGCAGTCTGTCCCTGCTAAACAGCTGGTAACTGAATGAGAAGTCAGCCCAGTTCTCCAGGAACCCAAACCCCTCTTTTCGACACCAGCTTCTCAACCACTTGTTTACTTCCATAATCTACCTCTGCCTTTCTGGTGTGGCTTAAGGTAGCGGCAGTATTTCTGAGAATACTACCTTGGCGGTCCTTTTCCTCAATTTAGCTACTAAGTCCCTAAAATAATTTTTAAGGACACTCTATCTTCCTCTGACTTCGTCATTGGTGCCAACGTGCATCATGACAGCTGGGTCTTCCCCAGCCCCTCCCAATAATCTGTCCACCAGATCCGTAATGTGCCGAACCCGAGAGCCCGGTAGACAACATACAGTTTGACGCTTCTCTGTCCTTGTAAGAATTGAGTCCCCTACCACCAGAATCTGTCTTTCCTTTCTCTTGGCTTTACTCCCACCCTCACTGGAGGAGTTATTCCCCTTGCAGCTAGAGGAACCACTCAGCTAAAGCAGTGCTGGTCCCTGACTGGTTTTACCAATGTCACTTCACAGGGTGTACTTATTGGGATGTTTCAGCCCAGGACCGGCCTCCCTGTCACTTTCCCCTCTAACCTACCTGTCACCCATCTATTCTGCTTTGGTGAATGAACTTCATCTCCACCCGCCTCTGTGCTGGCTCCTGACGGCACCTGCCAGGTACGATTCCAACACTCCTTTAGTATGGAGAGTCTTCTCAGTGTTTACAGTTGCTTCCCTAGATTCAGAACCTGGGCTTCCAGGGAAACAATGTGCTTACATTTTGCACAACAGTATTCGCCCTCGATCGGATGAACAAGCAACGCATACATGCCGCAAGATGTACACAGATTTGCATCTCCACACCCGCTGGGCATCGTACCTACTAATTTGATAGGGATTGGGGATTTTACCCTGTCCAAATTAACTAGCAACTAGCTTCCTGACACTAATACTCAACAATACATAGGTACTTAATAAGACAATACACAGGTACTCACAGCACTCGTGTACTCACAGTCCATGTGTACCCACATGTACTCACAGTTCACATGTACTCACAGCCCACATGCACACACAGTCCACGTGGACCAAGCCCACGTGACTTATACTCCACATGCACCCAGCCCACATGACTCACAGTCCACGTACATCCAGCCCACATGTACTCACAGTCTACGTGCACCCAGCCCACATGTACTCACAGTCCAAGTGCACCCACGTGCACCCGGCCCAGGTGTACTTATAATCCACATGCACCCAGCCCACATGTACTCACAGCCCACATGCACCCAGTCCATGTGACTCACAGTCCACGTGCACCCAGCCCACATGTACTCACAGTCCACATGCACTACATGACTGGAATTTTAACTATTTGGAGCTTTTAGGTAGAGTTTTCATAAAGGAAACATAGACCACATGTACTCACAGTCCACGTGCACCCACAGTCCAACGTGTGGAAGTTTTGAAATCCTTGTTATGATTTTATTGCTGTCTGTGTTTCTGATAAGGAGATTTGCCTACTCAGTTGGTTTTGGTGTCATTATACTGCCCTTAGTCCATCCATGATGCAAATCTCCTGTTCTACCACATCTCAAAGGTGCTCTATTGGATTGAGATCTGGTGACTAAGGAGGCCATTGGAGTACAGTGAGCTCATTGTAATGTTCAAGAAACCATTTTAACATGATTTGAGCTTTGTGACACGGTGCATTATCCTGCTGGAAGTAGTAATCAGAAGATAGGTACACTGTCATAAAGGGATACACATGGTCAGCAACAATACTCTGGTAGGCCGCAGCATTTAAACAATGCTCAGTTGGTAGTAAGGGGCCCAAAAGTGTGCCAAGAAAATATCCCCCACACCATTACACCATCATTAGCCTGAACTGTGGGTACAAGGCAGGATGGATCCAAGCTTTCATGTTGTTTACGCCAAATTCTGACCCTACCATCTGAATGTTGCAGCTGAAATTGAATCTTTTTAAAAAAATATATATTTTTAATAAAGGACTTTTTCAATGGTGTGTGTGTCTTTTTTAACATTCTTTTACACTTTCTTTGTGAAATGGTAGGGGTACTTTTGTACCCCCTTACCATTTCAAATGGGGGGATGGGATCTGGGGGTCCCCTTGTTAAAGGGGACTTCCAGATTCTGATAAGCCCCCTGCCCACAGACCCCCACAACCAACGGCCAGGGTTGTGGGGATAAGGCCCTTGTCCTCATCAACATGGGGACAAGGTGCTTTGAGGGGTCACAGACCCCCAAAGCATCCTCCCAATGTTAAGGGCATGTGGCCTGGTACGGTTCAGGAGGGGGGGGCGCTCTCTCGTCCCCCCTCTTTTCCTGCGGCCTGCCAGGTTGCGTGCTCGGATAAAGGGTCTAGTATGGATTTTAAGGGGAACTCCACGCCATTTTTTTTTTTGGCGTGGAGTTCCCCTTAAAATCCATACCAGACCTGAAGGGTCTGGTATGGATATTTAGGGGGAACCCGACGTAATTTTTTTTTATTTGACACGGGGTTCCCCTTAATATCCATACCAGACCTGAAGGGCCTGGTAATTGAATTTGGGGGAACTCCGCGTTTTTTATATCAATGACTTTCAATGACTGTTCTCTGTATTATGGGGAGCCGACAATTCATTATAGCCGCGAGTGATTTTCAATGACTTTTTTTCCTGCAGAAATTACACTTTGGGCAGGGACAGTTCTAAGCACGGGAAACATGCGCCCCTTTACAGGCATACTATAGACACCCCCCAGGTACGAAATTTAAAGGAATATTACACATTTATTGTTTCACTTTAAGCATTATTAAAACAAAAAAACTTTTTTTGCATTGATACATGTCCCCTGGGGCAGGACCCGGGTCCCCAAACACTTTTTAGGACAATAACTTGCATATTAGCCTTTAAAATTAGATTTCTCCCATAGACTTGTACAGGGTGTTCCGCGGCTTTTCGAACTTGCCGTGAACACCCCAAATTGTTCACTGTTCGCCGAACAGGCAAGCAGGCAGTGGTCGAGTCGGACATGAGTTTGACTCAAACTCGAAGCTCATCCCTAGTTAGCAGTACCATACAACAACATACAGTACATAAACCAGTGACTGGAACAATAGTCTAACAATGGCATGTGACTAAAAGGAACATATATATCAGAATCCAACCAAAATAAAGCAAAAATATGTATGCATATTAAAAAAAAAACTAATAACGATAAACCCAATCCCTACTTATGAGATAGAAGCAAGAATGAAAATAAAGAGGAAAAAGCGTAAGTACTTGAAAAAGGTACAGAGAAATACAAAAAAACAGAAGGGGAGTCAGATAGTGTATCCATGGGTTTCATGTCCTGTCCAATTTGATTTGAGTATTATTACCGTATATACTCGAGTATAAGCCGAGATTTTCAGCCTCTTTTTTGAGGCTGAAAGTGCCCCCCTCGGCTTATACTCGAGTCATCGCTGTCTGCCCGCTCGATCAGCGTGTCGAGCAGACAGACAGCGGCCATTCTATAATTCAAAAGCCGCGCCTCCGGCTCCGCCTTCGCCTGTGATAGGCGGAACACTGAATTTCCCAGCAGCCTGTGTTCCGCCTATCACGGACATCGTATCATCCTCGTACTACGGACGAGGATGATACGATGTACGTGATAGGCGGAACACAGGCTGCTGGGAAATTCAGTGTTCCGCCTATCACAGGCGAAGGCGGCGGCGCAGCTTTTGAATTTTACAATGGCCGCCGAGGCGCCGACGAAGAGGGCACGGGACGGAGGCAAGGCAAGGCACGGCACGGGACGGGACGGGACGGGACGGAGGCAAGGCACGGCGGCAAGGCACGGAGGCAAGGAGGCAAGGCACGGGACGGAGGCTCGGGACAAAGGCTCGGGACACAGGTAGGCTGGACACACACACACACACACACACACACACACACACACACACGGATGGATACACACAGGGATGGATGGATGGATGGAGACACACACACACAGGGATGGATGGATGGATGGATGGAGACACACACACACAGGGATGGATGGATGGATGGACACACACACACACAGGGATGGATGGACGGACACACAGGGATGGACGGACACACAGGGATGGACGGACACACAGGGATGGACGGACACACACACAGGGATGGACAGGCATGTCTTACCCTCGGCTTATACACGAGTCAATAAGTTTGCCAGTTTTTTTGGGGGTAAATTGGGGGCCTCGGCTTATATTCGGGTCGGCCTATACTCGAGTATATACGGTAGGTTCGCAGGAAAGTTTATCATTAATCATGATCCAGTTTAGTTTCTGGTTGTCATAGTCTAAAAAAACACCACCCACTGGTTCCAGTTCCATGCTATTGCAATTCTAGCTGTCAGAATTATATATGAGACCAATCTTCTCAAAAGTTTGGACAGTCTAATCCCCTTCATGTCTAATTTTTGAAAGAGGGCAATTTCAAGGGTTTTGGGTATGTTCACTTTCGTAACTGAGCAGATCAATTTGAAAAGTCTAATCAAAAACCTAGTCACCTTAGGACAATACATGAAATATAGTGCCTATCTGGCCGCAATGCTGAAGAAAACAGGATGAAGATGCTTGTTGGCACATCTTGGCCACCCCAATGGGAACCATTTACAATAAAGTAAAGCTTTAAAATTCGTTTCAGCCAGGGTCATATTAATGGATATTTTAGATATGCCAAATATGTTTTTAATTTAAGATAAAGTGTGGAAATGTTGAAATCCCTGTTATGTTTTTGTTGATGTCTGTAGTCTCTGCTAGGGAGATTCACCTACTATATTTGTTAAGGTGATCATTGTCACCAGGATGGAAAATGGTGGGATATCGAATTTTCTATAGCTGTTTCCAGAAAAGCAAAAGAGGGAAAATCTTCCACTAGAGACACCTGTTCTGTTAACACCTGTACATTTCTGGAGTTTTTATATCACTTTTTGTTGTGTCTCTGGCACAGGACTTGAAGATAAATGTCCCCAATGGGTCACAGACAACAAAAAAAACGTGATGGGGGTTTAACACTTATTTTATTCTTAATCCACAAATAAAACATGTTTGTGGATTAAAGCAGAGCTATAGCCACCTTCTCTGCGGCTCTGAGATGTACCAGAGCTCCCCACTGACCGCTGCCATTTTCAACCTGGCAGCTTCCGAGTATTGATCTCTGGTTGTTTTAATTGATGAAGCCGAGATGACGTTTCTCCTGGGATTTGTCAATAATCTGCACTGGGCTGCACGGTGCTGTAGGCAGGTAAGCAACTTTAATGCAGGAAAGACATGGTATGTTTCTACTTCATTAAAAATCCTCTCTGTCCACAATTATTTTTTCATCAAAATTCCACTTTAAGCTTCACAATATTATAAGGTGTTTCTGTGATTTCATTCACCTTGTAAATCCAGAATCTGATGCTAAATTTCTGATATTTCAAATATTTTTGGTTGGGTATGTCCAAGCATCTAACATGAATTGTCAAGAAAAAGTTATTTTTTTACTAACAGACTATTCATGTTCATTTTCACTAACAGATTTGCCTTGGTTTAACAAATGATTTACTGGCACTGCAAACCACATTGCACAGTTCATTGACACATTACTGTAATTGTGAGGTGGATACTAGAAACATCTGCTAGCTAGAACATCCACAAGGTTTGCTCCCTTCATGGTGATATGGATACCTCCTCTTTGCACACACAGACATGGATAATTATGGTCATACAATCTAAGGCCTGTCCTCCTCCATTCTTTGGAACTTTCAATGAGGGTTATTAGGGTGCAGCATGTGGGCAAACTGGGTATTTTTAAGTCAAGATTCTAATGGACCATAGCAATTCTTAATTACTATTAATTTCCTGTATTCACAGTTTGCAATGGTCATCCAACGCAAAATCCAAATATAGACCAGGACAATTATGAAATGTATCCTTCAGAAAATGTATACGTTGTCTGTTTAATGCAGTCACTTAATTAGACATATGTGCCCTTTGTGCATTACAAGGCATCTCTAATGTTGAAAATGTTATCTTAGATTTGAAATAAAGATTAGCAAATTGAGGAACTTACTTCTGGTTGTAATAATGCCTAACTATTATATTCTTTCCATCCCTTTATTTCTATCTGTGTCTTCCATGCTGTGTACCTGCGTTATACTGGTGTATAATATTGAACCATATCCAAATGAAATGTGCTGTTACCAACTAACTCAGAGGTATAAAATGAAACATGATTTTGTTTAGAGAGAGATAGACAGACAGAAATACAGACAGGCACACTTAAATGTCTTAAAGCAGTATTAAACACAAAACAAAAAATGTAATATATTGTAGCTTACCAATCGCTAGATGTGATGGCTGCATCAGTTTTCTTTTCTTTGGCTTATTTCCCTCTGTTTTCACCTGGTGATCTGGCCAGTAACACACCTCCTGTATTATGCCCTGTACACACGGTCGGACATTCTGACCACACGGATTTTGGGCAAAACTTGTGTTGCATACACACGGTCGGACAAAGTTGTCGGAAAATGTTAGATCCATCTCTCAAACTTTTTCCGTCGGAGTTTCCGACGGAAAAAGTCTGATAGAGCTGACACACAATCAGATTTTCCAACAACGTAATCCGATTGGACCTTTTCCATCAGAATTTCCGAATGTGTGTACAGGGCATATGTGAGACACATCTCTGGAGGAATGAGGAGGCACATTAGACAGCAGCATTGTTAGTGGGGGGAGGGGAGTGTATTAGTAGATTTATCTATGCTAACAAATTGAATCCAAACTCCAGCTCCCACTTTATAAACAGTTGCAGTACCAGTTTTTTTTCCCTTTTGGGATAAAGGTTTTACATAAATATATAAAAGCTGATCATTTTAATCACTCCTGTCAGTGTTAAGTGGTTTGTCTAATTCCTGTAAGCTGCTGGAGAGCTTGTGCTTTTGAAAACAACAGAGTTGCCAGATGGATCACCAGATGAAAATAGAAGAAAGAAAGCCTAAAAAAAGGAAAAGAATACAGCCACCATATCAAAGAATTGGTAAGCTTCAAAATAATAAATGTTTGCTTTTGGGTTTAATACTGCTGGGCAGACACAGCTAGAATTTAATTCAAAAACTTCATGTTCAAAACATTTAATTGATTTTCTGATGGTAATTGGAAACAAGTCGACCCTAGTAAAAAGAGAAATCAAAGGTGAAGGATGGAAAATGTTTATTGTTTCTTATCTGACCAAGTGTAATTTTAACTGGTAATGTGATCCTCATTTGGAAATATATACTTATTGTAATGCACAAGTTTTGTGTGTGGGGATAGAGTGTTATGGAATATCTACCCTCAGGAGGTACCATCCCCAATATGATAAATACTAGTAAAAACAAAAAATGTGTGGGAATTTAAAGGTACCTCCTTAGGTGTAATAGACACCAACTCATAACGTATATAAAAATATAACAATTTTATTAAAGATATCACAAATATTAAACAATAATTTTAAAAACAAATCCACAATTTAGCCAACCACAGTGATGTTTATCCTGGCCTTGGGATCTGATTAGTTGGCCGACCCATTTCATGGACAAACCTGCTTTGTCAGGGCCTCGGATCCTATTCAGAAATACTGTAATCATATACAAAAATATGTAAACAACATTGATCATTGAGTAGCATATTACAAAGCATATCATAAAGTATCTTATATGTACATTATTGACTAAGCTTAACATGCAAACATATATCCACCATGAATATAAAATAGAGGGATGGGTCAAGAATTACACAACATAATCAACTATTTAATGTTGATCGACAATACATTGATCAAACATAATCAGCTGTAAAAAAAGTGCCTGAGATGTTGGGGGTAAACAGCCTGCCAGGTCTGTGGGGAACTGAACTGAGTCCTCCAAAAGCTACCTCATATCCAAGAGTTGATAAGAGCGTAGATCTTGACATTAAGATCTAAGGTTCATCAAAAATATCATGTTCTAAAAGTAAAGGTAGAACAAGGGGAAGGGGGTGGAGGAAGGGGGAAAAAGTGGGCGGGAGAAAGGAAAGCAGAAAAAAAAAAAATAATAATAAAAAAAGAGTCTGTCTCTATTGCACCCAAGGAGGTATATTTGAAGTCCCATACATTTTTGGGTTCTAGTATTTATTGTAATGCACATGTTTCATCCAGAACTGGAACTTTCATGGTCATGAACATTCATACTTTTAAAAAATCATGGCTGATGAACATATCGGGGGTTGATTTACTAAAGGCAAATAGACTGTGCAATTTGAAAATTGCACTCTACAAGTGTGTTGGTCCAGAGCTTAGTAAATGAGGTAAAGCTTCACTTTGCCAAGAGTACCCAATCACATATAAGGAAAATAAAAAAAAAAAGCATTTTTACGTGCACATAATTGGATGATGGAAGTCAGCAGAGCTTTTGCTCATTTACTAAGCTATGGAGCAACTGCACTTGCAGAGTGCCCAGTCTATTTGCCTTTAGTAAATCCACCCCATAATGTGTATATATAAATATTCAGCAAAATTTGCAATATAAATTTAAATAAATGTTGTTTTGTATTATCCTTGATCCTTAATTTCATAAGCAATAAACAAAACCTGTTTAATACATCTGGGAGTTAAATAGCAGGCCTGTATGAAATCTTAAAGTGTTTGTTTTTCCTTCTATAGTTGCCTCTGTTATATGAAAGTAAGTTCCGCAGTAGATGTCATTTATAAAAATATGCTGTATAAATTCCTTATTTCCGAGTGCCATTCAATGCTCAGGTGACTGCCCGCTGGTCTCCTCTCCCGATGTGATAGCTGCAGTGGGAGGTACTGAGAAAACCCTGCTGACGTCAGCCAAGGAGAGGAGAGGAGGAGACCAGCAGGCAGTCACGTGGGCGCCAAAAACTGAGGGAGTCATGTGGGCGCTCTGAAATAAGCTATTATACAGCAAACTTTTCTAAATGACATCCACTGCGGAGCTCACTGTTATATAACAGCTGGAACTAGAATAGAAAAACCCTATTATTTTTTGGGCAGGAACGGGGAGCTGACAGGCAGGGAGGGGGCACACAGACACAGGAGAGCAGGCTGCAGATGATGGAGGCACATAAACTGACTACAGTGTCAGGGCTCAGAGCCTCCCCTTATATCAGGGTCCCCAAAGAGTCCCCCTTACATCAGGGTCCCCAGAGAGCCTCTCCTTATATCAGGGTCCCCAGAAAGCCCCCTTACATCAGGGTCCCCAGAGAGCCCCTTCTTTACATCAGGGTCCCCAGAGAGTCTCCCCCTTATATCAGGGTCCCCGGAGAGCCTCCCCTTACAGCAGGATCCCAAGAGAGCCTCCCCTTACATCAGGGTCCCCAGAGAGCCTCCTCTTACATCATGGTCCCCAGAGAGCCTCCCCCTTACATCAGGGTCCCCAGAGAGCCTCCCCTTACATCAGGGTCCCCAGAGAGCACCTTCCTTACATCAGGGTCCCCAGAGAGCCCCCCCCCTTACTTCAGTGTCCCACCCCTCTTGTCTGCAGCAATTGTAAAAAAAAAAATCTTCTGCTCAGCTGGGGTCCAGGGGAAGCAACAAGACCCCAGTTTAACTCCTCAGCTCAAGTGCTTACCACTTGTGGCGATCCAGACCGGACTGGGCTCTGGGCTTTATCTGCTAA
This sequence comes from Lithobates pipiens, assembly GCF_037356315.1. Classification (NCBI taxonomy): domain Eukaryota; kingdom Metazoa; phylum Chordata; class Amphibia; order Anura; family Ranidae; genus Lithobates; species Lithobates pipiens. The sequence continues at coordinate 252,557,108 of NW_027507784.1, forward strand.
ACTGGTGGCCAGGGGAGGAACATGAATAGTAATGTTATCAGGCACAAGTTTTTATCTATATTCAGCGGTTCCAACAATTTAATCATTGTCCTGATGTCCACTTTTATACCGATCTGCTGGGCAATGTAATTGCCGGGAACCGCAGCACAAGGATTACTCCGCCTGAGCCCGACCCAGCAGCCAGATGTGCCCGGAATCAATAGCTCTCTAACAATCAACCAGGATAACTACTCCTGGCAAGTACATTTTGAGGAGCAACCCTGCCTAATCTCCAGGGTGCTACATCCTTCCCCTGCCCACAAAACTACATCTCAAAGTTTGCATAAAATTCAATTTTAAGCTCTCAAGCCTGAGAGCAAGTGTCCTGGCCAAACTGGGATGGGTTATATATATATATATATATATATATGTGTGTGTGTGTGTGTGTGTGTGTGTGTGTGTGTGTGTGTGTGTGTGTGTGTGTGTGTGTGTGTGTGTGTGTGTGTGTGTGTGTGTGTGTGTGTGTGTGTGTGTGTGTGTGTGTGTGTGTGTATACCACATGAAATAAACATATTAGCAATTGTAGTAGAAGGAGCTTCCTGCACATCACTTATTGGCTCTTCAACACTCTCACCCCACTTCCCGGTGTAAAACAATGTATTCGAAAAGAGTTTGGATAAGCCGTCTGAAGGAATGTCCAAATCGGTTATAATGGAACACTCTTCAGTGGCTATATACTGTAGTTGTGATTGCTGTTTGCTTTAGTTGGCACAACTACATTATCCCCTTTAACGGTCACCGACATCACCTCCCCCACAGACACACTGCTCACTGCACACTGCTCTCATTCCTCACTGGCTTACCCAGCTTGTGTACTCTGTTTTCCGCTCTGGATATCACCATTCCTGTCCCAATCCACCTGTAAGAGGTTGAGTTGGGGAGATAACCTCAAACAAGTGTCTTTTTCGCAGCGTCCACAGACGATCCAAGGCCTCAACTGTGTGGTCAGGCCGGAACATTTCCCACAGACCAGTCCCAAAGTCTCGTAGGCGTATATAGGGTAAGCTTACCTGTCGGTGTATACAGCACTCCAGTGTTAGTCATGGCAGGTTTTATATTACTTGAACCGAAACAACATACTTTTTTAATCTGCCATATCTCCTACAAACTGTGCCATCTTTCTCTCCAACCCACTAACAGACACACGAGGCAGAACTTCCTTATCCTCCTCTGCAGAGCAGGAACTCATACCCCTGCCAACAGATTTGTAAAAATTGTTCTCTGGGAACTGTGGTACCCACCTTCTTCATGCTGCAGCGTGCCAAAACTGTACTGGAGTCCATTTTGGAGTCTGTATTAACCCTCACATCGCTGGTGGGAAGTGTCAAAAGACCAGGCTGATCTCCCCTGAGCAATGAGACTTGTTAGGCCGCGTACACACGGGCGGACTATCCGTCCAACTAAGTCCGTCAGACAATCCGACAGACAGTCCGTCCTACTTTTGAATGAACGGACTTGACCACACACGACGAACAGACAGTCCGCTGAAAGCTTGCGCGATGACGTGTACGGCACGTACGACGGGACTAGAAATTCGACGTCCAATACACTGCAATGCAACCTTCGGCCGTGTAAATCCTTTCTGAGCGTGCGCCATACTTAGTCCGTCGAACTAGCCTACTCACGAGCGGACTGTCCGCTGAAACCAAGTTTGGACGGACAATATTACGGAAATTCCGAAAGACTTAGTCCGCCAGACTGTCCGCTGAAAAAGTCCGCTGAAGCCCACACACGAGCGGATTGTCCGCTGAAACACGTTTCAGCGGACTAAGTTGGACGGACAATCCTCTCGTGTGTACGCGGCCTTAGTCTTTTCCCACGTATAGATGTTACTTGACACCTTTCCACGGAGCCCAAAAAAATCCCGATGAAGCTGAGGCCGGTTGTCAAGGGCCACTGCTGTAGAGATAAGGCCCAGAGGCGGCACTCTAATTAGGCAAATTAGGCGGTTGCCTAATGCCCCGTACACACGAGCGGACTTAAGTCCGACAGACTTCCAAAGGAGTTCCGTCGGAGTTCTGCTGGAATTCCGACGGAGTTCTGACAGACTTTTCGGCCGAACGGACTTGGCCACACACAATCACACTAAACTCCGACGGATTCGAACGTGATGACGTACGACCCGACTCGAATAAGGAAGTTCATAGCCAGTAGCCAATAGCTGCCCTAGCGTCGGTTTTAGTCCGTCGGAGTAGCATACACACGAGCGGAGTTTTCGAAGGGGACCGGGTCCGGCGGAGTTCCTTCGGGAAAATTTGAAGCATGTTCCATATTCTAAAGTCCGTCAGACTTTGGTGAATCAAAAGTCCGTTGCAGCCCACACACAATCGGATAGTCTGACGGACTCGGTCCTTCGGACTTTGGATGTTGAAAAGTCCGCTCGTGTGTACGCGGCATAAGACCTCACACTCACAGGGGCCTCGCGGCCGCCTAATTTGCCTGTGATAGATCACTGATGTCACAGCCTCACCACTGAGCCTCCCGATCCGGTGGCAGTAGGTGGCGTCAGCGGCTGGATGACAGCACCCGTCTCCAGGTGTCATCTCTACAAGGCTTGTGGGCAGAATGTCCATGTGGGACCCGCAACTAGCCTGCTCCACTCACCCGACCTCTCCGTACCTGCCTCCTATTCGGTTCAGCACTCGGGGTCGGGGGGGGGTGCTGAAACTATCCAGCTGAGCTGCCCCATGACTGTGAAGAGGAAGTCACTCTGCTTCCACTGTCCTCAAGCTGCCTGGACGACTGGAGAGAACGTGAGTGCTTGTGCAGCCTCCCTGTGTGCCTGAATAGGAGGAGCGGTGGGGAGACTGCACATAGTGGAATTGATTTTTCCCATATTCCTCCTGAAGCCGCTGAATGTCTGCAGGATCGAGAGAAGAAGTGATCATTCAGCGGCTGCATGGAGGAATATGCAAAAATAAATTCCACTGTGTGCAGTCCCCCCCCCCACTCCTCCTATCTAACTTCTTCTACATTCCTAGACCCTCCTTGTGCTCCATGAATCCTCCCCCAGTGGTTTCCAGCACCCCCCTGCTCTCCACTCCAATTCTTTCTGCCCCCTGCTCTCAAGCTCCCCCCAGCACTCTCCAGCCCCCACTCTTCCTGTGCTCGCCACCTTTCTCAGTGTTCTCTGCCCCCCAGCACTCTCCGCCCCCCGCCCCCCAGCAGTCTCCAGCTCCTTTCCTCTTTGCCCCCCCGGTTCTCTCACAGACTGGGACATGGGGCACAGGAGGGGCTGCAGAAAGGGCTAGGGATCTCTCTCACCTCCCTTTCCCTCACCTCCCCCTCTCTCCCCCTTCTCTCTCTTATCCCCTGTCACCCCTCTATCTCCCCCTCACTCCCTCTCTCCCCCTCACTCCCTCTCTCCACCTCCCCCCTCTCTCTCCCTCCCCCTCACTTTCTCTCTCCCCCTTCCTCTCTCCACCTCCCCCCACTCCCCCCATCACTCCCTCTCTTCCCCCTTCCTCTCTCCCCTCATTCCCTCTCTCCCTCTCTCCACCTCCCCCCTCTCTCTCCCTCCCCCCTCACTTCCTCTCTCCCCTTCCTCTCTCCACCTCCCCCCTCTCTCCCCCCTCACTTCCCTCTTCCTTTCGCCACCTCCTCCTCTCTCCCCCTCTCTCCCCAACTCCCTCTCTTCCCCCTTCCTCTCTCCACCTCCCCCTCTCTCTCCTTCTCTATCCTTCCCTCCTCTTTCTCCCCTCCCTCTGTCACCCTCCTTTCTCTCACCCCTGTCTGTCTCTCTCTCACCACCCCTCTCTCCCACAACCCTTCTCTCTCTCCCTCGCCCAACTGTCTTTCTCACCTCCCTCTTTCTCACTCCCCTCCCCCCTCTGTCACCCTCCTCTCTGTCGTCATCGTTTCTTTCTCTCTCACCACACTTCTTCTCTCTCTTACCCCTTCCCATCATTCCATCCCTCTCCACTACTCCCTCCCTCTCCTCTTCTCCCTCTCTCTCTCTCCCCCTCTCTCCTCACCTTTCCCCCCTCCTTTCCCCTCTTCTTCTCTCCTCCCTTCCTTCCTCCTCCCCTCTCCCCTTCCTCTCTCCATACCGCTCTCTCTCCCCTTCTCGCTCACCCTCTCTCTCTCCCCCTCTCTCTACCCACTTTTGTGCACCCTCTTTCTCCCCCTCTCGCTCACCTTCTCTCTCTCCCCCTCTCACTCACCCCCTCTCTCTCCCCGCCTCTCACTCATCCCCCTTTCTCCCTCCCCCTCTTACTCACAATCTCTTTGCTCCCCCCTCTGTCAGGAAGGGCATGCCAGTACCCAAGATGGCTGCCGAAGAAGACGACCTGTTACCTCTGCCCCTGTCAGAATGCCATTGGTGCACACGCACTCTGTGACAGCTTTTGCCACCCAAACAGGCTGTCAGGAAAGGCTGGCTGGGGACAGTGGTCCGTCACCTGTCTGTGCGTGCCTGCGGGTGCCTGGTGCGCGTGTTCACGTTTGCGCGCGTTCGCGGTCACGCGGGTGCGCGCGTTCGCGTGCACGCACGCACGCGCACGGTTACCGGCACCATGCGGGCTATTTAAACCCAGTTCTCCCTTCAGATCTTGCTGCTTGATCTACAGCGTTCCTGAGACTATTACCTGAATCTGATCTGTTTGTGTATTGACCCAGCCTGACCTTCCCTGCCTTCTGCCTGCCTCTGACCTCCGGCTTGTCTATGACTCTGCACCTGTCTCATCCTCTGGTCCATCCGTGCTCATCCGTTAACGACCCGGCCTGTTCCACGTTCCTGCCTCTGCCTGTTGCATCTGTTCCTGTACTGACTGTCTGGTTTGACCCGGCTTGCCTGACTCTTCTGCGTGCCTGCCCCTGAGTGATCCACCTGTTCCTGTTGGTCTCCTGCTGTCTACTGGTTCCTGTCCGCTGTCACTGGGGCCTGCTTGTCCAGCTACAGTTCCTGAAGTCAGCCTGATCCATCCACCGGCTGTTGATCCTGCCAGGCACTCGTGCTACCTTTGACTCCCGTGCCTCCTGTCACCATCAACAGGGTCCGTGAGTCGGGGACGCAAGAGAGGTCTCCTTCTGCATTCCGGGCTCACCACTAGGTACGTGACACAGGCTATTTAAACTCAGCCAGTTTCCAGACTCAGTGCTGTCTGCTCTGCAGTGTTCCCTGTGTATCCTGCAATTACTTACCTGACTTCCATTCCTGTTGTGACCCGACTTGGTTTCTGACGTTCCTGTTTCCTGCCTGCATTCAACCCAGCTTGTCCTCTACTCCGCACCTGCCTGCTCCTTCTGCCACTCCGCTGACAGTCTGTTGACGACCCAGCCTGTAATCCGATTCCGTTTCCGCCTCTGTTCCTGACGTGCCCGTTTGTGTATAACCCGGCCTGCCTGTACCTGCCTTCTCTTCAGCCTCGAGGGTGCCACCATCCCTTCTGCTGCACCTGCACTTCTGCCTGTGGGGACCGGTTGTCTGCTCGCTCCTGCTACCTGCCTACCACTGCTCTGGGATTCCTACAGACACCTCTACAGCCCGGCCGAGTGCTCCGATCCAGCTCCAGGTTCAGCGATCCTGCCAGGTATTCATGCGACTCTGCATCTCGGTGCTTCCTGTCAGCTCTATCAGGGGCTCCAAGTCAGAGTTGTAAGAGAGGCGTCCTCTGCATATCAGGCTCCATCACCAGGTACGTGACACCCTCTCTCTCCCCCTCTTCCTTTCTCTCTCCCTCTCCCCCTTTCTCTCCCCCCCCCCTCTTTCCCTCCACCCTCTCTCTTTCCCCCTCTTTCTCTCTCTCTCTCTCTTCCCCTCTCTTTTTCTCCCCCCCTATTTCTCTCTCTCCCCCTCTTTATCTCTCCCTCCCCCTCTCTCTCTCCCTTCCCTCTCTCTTTCCCTCCCTCCCCCTCTCTCTCCTTCTCTCTCCCCCTCTCTCTTTCCCTCCCCCTCATTCTCTTCTTCCCTCCCCCCCTCTCTCTCCCTCCCCCCTCTCTCCCCCTGCTCTGTGCTGGGATCCCCCACTCTACTTCCTCTGTGGATGTGGAATGACTCAGTGACATCCCCTTATCATTTTCCCAAGACACTGGAAATTCTTAGAGGGGTTGCCACCTTGCTGGGTCCCAGATGTTTTTTGGCTGCATATGTCTGGTGGGTGAGGAGGGTGCCCTGTAAATGGTGCTGATGAACTGTCTGCTAGATCTGTGCATCTTTTTTGCAGCCATTTTTATTGCTTGAATTTTTTACCCATTATGGCCGTGATTGGAGCCTCATGTGCAAGTTTCGCCTAAGGCCTTAAAAAGCCTAGAGCCGCCTCTGATAACGCCTTAGCCCCACGTTGGGCGCCAAATGTAGCAAGGTCCCAGGCCTCCTTCGGTCTAATGAAAAATTCCAGGACCAGAGATAGCTGACATCCTTCTGTATATGGTGGGTTGTGAGGCATAGAGGGTTCAAGGTGGTTAAAGGTATTGGGCACCAGACACTACTTGAATGCAAAAGAGATTTTTATTTCTCTTAACAAACTTTTGGGGGAGAGGGGATTAGGGCCAAGACACCCTTAAGTAGTTGCAAGTTCAATTGGCAGACTCCGAGACTTCAATAGGAGGGCAGCCATGCAGGGAAAGGCATCCAGCAAGACGCCACATCTGCATGTGCAGGAATGCTGTCTTCTATGGCAACAGTCTTTAACAGTTCCGACCACAAAGTGTTCCTTTCACTTCCACTACAATCACTCCTTGTAGTTCTTCAGCCCACTGAGCTTCCGGTCTCTCACTAGACCCATTGATTCACTGCCACTGAATCCCTTGAGCTCCTCCAATCTTCGCGGCGGTATCTTCCTCAAGTGTCACCCCGCCTCTCTGCTGGGTCCCTAGCTTGGCACTCAAGATACCTCTCAAACTTCACCCCACTGGCCTATATTCCTGTATGTTGTGGTCATTCAGGTGCTTATCTAATAGCTTTTTTAAACTATCAATGCTCCCCACTGAGTACACTCCCTGTGGAAGGGAATTCCACATCCTTGCCGCTCTTACAGTAAAGAACCCTCTATGTAGTTTAAGGTTAAACCTCTTTTCTTCAAATTTTATTGAGTGGCCATATGTCTTCTTAAACTCCCATTCCGCTCAAAAGTTTTATTCCTATTGTGGGGTTACCAGTAGACTATTGGTAAATTGAAATCATATCCCATCTCAAGCGTCTCTTCTCTATATTGAATAAGTTCAGTACTCGCAACCTTTCCTCATAACTAATATCCTCCAGACCCTTTATTAGCTATGTTGCCCTTCTTTGTACTCGCTCAATTTACATTACATCCTTCATGAGGACTGGTGCCAAGAACTGGACAGCATACTCTCTCGGTCCTTGCTTCAGTTACTCACTGTGGTCCCTGGTAATAAGGCGGTTAGTCCCTTAGTGGTGACAGCTTACCTTCTAACTCCGACCACAACAGGTTCTCCGGCCAGCAGAACCGTCACTTTTAGTTGGACTGCAAGCCGCAGTCCCAACCCTGCGCTGCTCTCAAAGCTTCTGAATAGGTCCTCAGACAGCCTAACAGCCAGATGTGCCTGGGATAGGCCTAACAGCTAGGGCAGTACAACACAAGTCCACCCAGACAGCTTTCCAGGTGGCACAGAACGGCGATCACCTGACCTCACCTGAATATAAAGGCTCTCCAAGCAGGCCAAGGGATCCAAGAAAACCCCTTCCCATTGGCTGAGACACCCCACATGCCCATAACCTGACCTTGTGTTGCCCTTCTCATATCTAGTACCACCAAGTACCTGGCCACCTAGTGGTAGAAGAGAAAAGTGCAAAAAGGCCAAACTTAGGGAGAAATATATAGATCTCTAACAATCAACCAGGATAACTACTCCTGGCAAGTAATTTTTGAGGTGCAAATTGCCTAAACTCCAGGGTGCTAAATAGGAAAATTTTTATTCCGTCCTTCCACGGTGCCCACAGCTAATAAATCTTTTTTTTTACATTAAAATACTGCCACTATATACCTTTTTGGCTGATCTGTATACCACAGTCACATGATAAACTGCAGTGTTTGCCCAAGTGCTGAGTGTTTAGGTAGGAGAAGATTTCCACTACATCCTGTGTCCTGTCCTGTGCTGTTTTAGGAGGCGTATCATCCATCAATCAAGATGTGACATCCCATCCACTTTGTTCTTTTTTAGTTACTGGGCATGGAGGAGGAGGAAGGGACTGGGCTGTCATTTAGGATCTGTTTGCACACCCACATGTGTGATGTCAATATCATGTGACCAGAAAAGCTCAGCTTTAAACAGGAAAGAGCCTTTTTACACAATGCAGAGGATTAACACCGTAAGTTCCACAGTGAGTAAACCAAGCATGCTATTCTACATATACAGACTGATTTTACTGTTGTGGGTTTAGTAACACTTTAAGCCCACGTACACACGGTCAGAGATTTTGCGAACCAAATCCGTCGGATTTTGCCCGTCGGATTTAGTCCGACGGATTGTGTCCGAAACTGTTGCATACACACGGTCGGGCCAAGTTGTCTGATTTCACGGTTGCCAAGAACGCGGTGACGTAAGCCGTGTACGGCGGGACTAGAAAAAGGAAGTTCAGCACCACGTCCGGCACCCTTTGGGCTCCTTCTGCTGATCTCGTGTTTTAGTAGAAGTTTGGTGAAAGACGATTCGCGCTTTTCAGATTAGTGATTCAGATCGCTACTGATCTTCAGTTTGTGCTTGTCTTTGCGTATCTGATAATCAGTGCGTGCAGTCATTAAGTATTTGCTTCTCATTGTGGACTCTATCTTGGTATAGTACGCTTTGAAAGGCATTTTTTATTGTCTGCTTGCTTCCGCTATTCAGGTCGTCCTTTCAGGCCTTGCTGTTTATCGGTGCTTTCTGGTGTCCGTTCTGACCAGCCGACTGTTTTCCAAACATGTTTCGTCTACGTACTCATCATACAGTTTGTGCTGTGCAGGGGTTCTTACTTTGATTTTGACACAAGCCAAAGGGCTTGTGTCAAAGTCAAAGTAAGAACCCCTGCACAGCACAAACTGTACGATGAGTACATAGACGAACCTTCAGGACCTCAAGTTCTCTACAGGCATCTCCCCCCAGGCTCTGGGGATCATTATTCAAGAGACCTGTTCTGCCATCATTCAGCTCCTGCTGAAGGACTATATTATGCTAATTTTTAACCTTAAACATCACATTCTATGTATTTCATGATTGCTAATGTCTTGCATTTCTTTCCTCATTCCCTAATTACCATCATTGCAATATGCTCTAATTCATATGCTCTGCCCCTTTGTCCTCATGCGGATTTGCCTCACTAACTTCCCCACCATGCTCTTCTTGGCCCCTAAAACTATAGTCTAGTCACATGACAATGTCTTTTGGCAGCTCCATAGTATTGCTTTCCCCTAAACACCCCCTAAAATGTCTACAAATGTGATGTGTGTGCTTCAATTCATGCAAAGTGACCTTTTTTTTTTTTTTTTTTGGGAGTTGTGCCAAACTCATTAGTAACCCCCCTCTCCCCAACTGTTACCTTAGCTGATAGCAATCTTCTATCTGCTGACTTGACCCAACCCAATAAACACTCTAAATACCTTTTTCATGATAACATTTATGGAACAATTCACCAAAGCATGTAGTGTAAGGGCCTCAATACTTTCAAATGCTATTTTGATTTTTTTAACACATTAATTTTCTTGCTATGTAATAGCAGAATGTCAAAATGTGCTTCCATTTTGTTATTATGACACTTCTTACCTGTCCGGTGGGCTGCCAATAGTGTAACTAAGGAGGGGCTTCACAAAGTATCACACATTATTTAGGCATTCAGCTCTCAATCAAGTGTAGAGGGTTACCTCTCCTAAACATCCCCCCTCATTTTTTATCAAGGGCCCATCAGATGGGGGGATGGGGGGTTTAGGACTCTCATAAGGGGACCTTATACTTTAGGCTTTAAATACTCATTTTAAAAAATGTTATACTAATTTTGTCCAAAAATGTGGGTGTCTAATCTGCATGCAATGTTGATTTGTAAAATTACTAGTTTTTTTTCTTGTGTCACTACATAGTGTCCTTCAACGCCACAGGAATGGCAGACTGTGGCCTCCCACTTTGCCATTTTTCGTCAAGTTGTGCCTTTTTCAGCAACAGTGCAAACCCAAGTTCAGAGTGAGATGAGGGGACAGTCTCTTCTTCAGATAATCTTATTATGTTGTGGGTCTGCTACACACACACACCTTCTTTTTGTTAACTAATGTGTAGTGCATAACTGATCTAAATCATGCTCATTTTCAGCACCATGGCAGGAAAATGGCATGATTGTCCAAATTTACACATCACTGTGGGTGCTTTTTACTAAAGGCACATCCACTATGCACTACAAGTGCACTGCAAAAGTACACCTGAAACTGCACTTGGAGTGCAAAGTGGAGTTGCCTTTAGTAAATCACACTCCTTCTCAGCACAAACTCAAATTTCACTACAAATACATTTTAATCCCAATGAAAAAGGAAGCCACACATTGTTGAGAATTCAACGTTTTAATACAAGCACATTCATATGTGCGTTTAGTAAAGGTTTTTACAACAAACCAAGATATTTTGGGTATCCAAAACCCAGTTTAATCATATTTATTTTTACTTGTTTTTTTGTGTAAACAGGCATGTATCAAACCGTAAAATACAGAACACAGGAACTTACAAAGTTCAACTTGGAAAAGTGAAGACAATATCAGACATGAGTATGTACAAACTGGGCTGATATTGCCTTCATCACATGGGGTGTGACCCCTGAAAAATACAAATTTGGAAGATGCACACAGTGTGTCAACATGTGCTATCTCCCATCATGGAGGATCAATGTACATGCTTTGGGGCTGCAACCCCTTCATCTCAGACACTTTCCACAAAACATGTACATTGATCCCCCATGATGGGAGATAGCGCATGTTTACACACTCTGTGCATCTTCCAAATTTGGAATTATGCAAAATACAAAATAAAAAAAATAAAAATAAAACCCTATCTAGTTTTTTTGTTTTCACACTCTCCCCAAAACATCAATGATGTTCTTCATTTTATTTTTAACATCATTGATGTTTTGTTGTACAATTTCCAAATCCCTATTGCACCCCATTATCTCCCCGATCAAGATCTGGGCACTTTCACTAGTAAAACGGGAATCTTCCTCCACATCACCTAGAAAAAAAAAAAAAAACACACCATGTAATCCAAATATGGTGATATACATTGATGAGCTTACCGGAAGCTGTGTTCTCCGACACTCACCTGTTGTGGTGACAATTTGGCCAACCTCCACGATCTCTCCTTCTTCCTCCTCCTCCTGCTCCTCTGTTTCTTCTTTTGGAAGTTGCCCTTCTTTGGGAAGGGTGTGGTCCCTGGTGTCCTCATGGTCCCTGGTGTCCTCATACTTGCCGAGTCTTCTCTCCCCTATGAGAATGTAAACAAAGATTAATTAGCACACAGAGGGCAGAAATAGGAATATGAAACATTGCTTGGAAGTGTTGTACAATTGTTTTTTTGGGCCGAGTTACAAGGTGAGAACATTACTGGGGCCACTTTGTTAAGCTGGAATACTTCCCTGCAGAACGATGTTTCATACGAACGAACGAAACCATGATCTTGAAAGTGGCCATTTTAAAATGCACAACATGAAATCAAAGCACATGGAGCATGTATGCAAGCAAGAATAATCATATGAACACACGACAACTACTTACTTTTTTTAAGAACACGCTTGATCCTTAGGTACTGCTCGTGCTCCCTCAGTTTCAGGTCTGACCAGCGTTTTCTCAGTTGATCCTTGGATCGGCGTACCCCAAAATTCTTCAGAAGACTCTTCACAACTTTATTCATGATCTTGGCCTTTCTGATATTTGGGTTTGGGTAAGGTCCATACTTCCCATCATAGTCGGTCCTGTTCGATATGTCGACCATCTCCAACATCTCTCCAAAAGACATATTTGAGGCCTTAAATCTTGTCTTCCTGGATCGGGACGTTTCAGGCTCCGGGCTTTCCTCACCCTCCTCCTCGTTAGTGGAACTATTATTGCGCACCTGCGTTCTCTCCGCCATGTGCTCTCCCCACTGCGTGGGAAGCGAAGGGGCGGGGAATAGTCTGGAAAGAACGTCAGGGGCGGGCAGAGTTTCACGCATGCGCACTGTATATAAAACGCCACACATGTGTATCGTCCGTACGATCTGGGAAGAGAGTGTGAGTCACGGATGCTGCGAAAGTGGAAACAAAGGTAACATTTTTAACTTGGTGCTTCACTAGACTAGACTGCTTGTATCTAGGCCGATGTTGGGACAAGATTAGGAGGGATTTTAATTGCATTATTAGTATTTGAGGGTTTGTCTTGTGTTGTGTCTTGCAGACAAAATGGATCCATTCAACAATGCCAACTTTATGGGGCTATTCATAGAACTGTACATGGAGATGCCCTGCCTGTGGCAGTTCCACAACAAATTTTATAATGACAGATCAAAGAGGAACGCAGCACTGGAGAAACTGCTTGCTTTGTTGCAGATCAGGGTCCCCACGGCAGACATGACCTATCTGAATCGCAAAATTGTGGCCATTAAGCTTACATATTTCAGGGAAAGAAAGAAGCACCTGGAGTCCTTGAGAGCAGGAGATGCAGATGCTGTTTATTACCCCAGGATGGTGCACTTTGACAGGCTGCATTTTCTGGTAGACCAAGGGGTACCCAGGCCACCACTCTCCAGGCTTCCTCCAAGGCATCCTTCACCCCCAGCTGAGGCTTCTGATGTCCAACCTGGGCCTTCCAGGCAGCACCATGTGGTGGGGCCCAGCTTGAGACAGGTATTGCATTGTTGAACATATTTCTTGTGTTACATTTAATGATGTTAACTAGATGTTCTTATTGATCAGTAAGTTGAGATTTCTCCAAGTGGTTTACATCTCAAGAGACAGTAGTGACCAAAAATGATTGGGACGGGAAAAAAAAATACTTGTCTCAGAATGATAGTCTGTTCTATTTGGTAACATTCAATTAGCAAAGGCCAGGAGCACAAAATGTTGTGATTGATGATCAAAAAATGAAAACTATGTCCCCTTTTCATACACAGGAAGACCTCAGTCAGGGGGAGGCTGTGGCAAGTGGCAGCCAGGAGGTCCACCAACGCCCTCCTTCTCCTCCTGCCCCAGCTACAGGAGCCCAGCCACCGCCTGGAAGGATGCCTGGTGGGAAGTCACAAAGGAAGACCAAAGAGTGATGGCCTGGGATGAGTCTGGTGTGCCAGAAGATGCAGCCTCTTCAAGATCACCATCCCGGGGACAGAAATGTGATCTGAATTTCCTGCTCTCTAGGACTTCAGGAGCAGACTTCTCTCCCTGAGATATGTACTCCTCAGGCCACCAATTTTTTTTATATGTCATGTCTGCCCTGGGGGCCAAAGGCTGCACCAAAGTTAAGAAGTTTCTCCAGTGCTGCGTTCCTATTTTTATTTTCAAGCAAAAAAAAAAAATTTTTATTTTTGTTTGATGAAATACTTGTGTAATGTCAAATATGGAGAGAGAGAAAGAGGGGTAGGTGGGATTATTGCGGTGCTCATAAAGATAAGAAAGAAATATGGTATGAAAGTAAAAAAATAATTTTATTAAATATAATAAAAACAGCCACAATAGTAAGGTAAATTCAAAATTTTGAAGCTACAAACACTGATATCCATACAGACAATGATCACAATCCGTCAATTAATTTAGATGAAGGGGTTCTTGGCTACTTAGATGGAATCCCGACATGTTTCGCCTACAGAGGCTTCTTCAGGGGAGCCAATGATTGACAGAAGATAATTTTAAAAGAAAAAAAGAAGAAGATTCACTGTAAACAAAATACAACAGGGTTAGTGGATCCGGTCATAATAGAGAAAACAGCCCAGACTTTGGATGCGTCCGCCAATTTCAAAAAGTTGCTAGGTTAACAAAGCCAGGAGTATATATCATTATAAAAAATAATAAATAATTGGTTATACCTACCAATCTTAGAATGTGGCCCCTGCCTGCATATTAGAGTGAGGACGCCTCTAAAACGTGGAGAGCACACCAGTCCCTGAAACCCCAAAAGGTGACTGCAGGAGACAAATGGGACAGACAAAAAGTCCACTTTAATTAGAAATTATGGGGCCAAGGGAGGCTCCCGTAGGCGGTTTAAATTATAAAAAGAAAAGAAAGATTTCTTTCAATATGTTATATAGTTAGGTAGTAAAGAGAACCTACCTGAGTGGATTGGTGTAAAATATGTCTCAAGAGGGGAGCTAAAGACTGCAAGTGTGCGGATTCATAAGATGATCTAATATCATGGTAATGACCTGGATTGTAATTAAACAGATCAAAGGTTTCTCTGAGTAAGGCTAGTAGATGAATAACAGAATAGGTAGATGAAGTATATTAATGACAAAAAATGAATACAGTATAATTAAAGATGGCATTATGCTCAAGTTATTCAAATAAATCACTGAAAAAGATGCTTACCATAGACGGAAAAAGAGCAGAGACAGGTACTGCTGTACTCCACTAAAATGGATATAGATTCACTCTATGATAGAGGGTTTAGGTAAAGAGCTGCAACAGATGGAACAATCAGCCAATATGTGCAGCTCCTAAGGATGTGAATCTAAAGGATGAGAAACAAAAGACAAACAGCCTCAATAAGCATAGGGAAAAGAAAAAGAGTGTGGCTAAAAAGTAGGAGAAGAGTCATGGGCTGTGTGGACAGGCCATGTACTTCTCAGAGGACTAACCTTTCCGACGAGATCACCGCTATAGTGTCATTGCAGGGCCGACACACCTGCAAAGTGGGTGTGCCCTTTTATCTCCCACACATCCGGCGTCATGTCGATGACGTCGGGTGTGAGCGGACGGCAAATGCGGGACTGCGCATGCGTCCCGGGTGGATGTGCCTACAGTCCCCATAGTGCACTGCGGCGGCGTCTCCGTGACCACGGAGACTCAAACGCCGCCCCAGGCGCATGCGGGGATCATGGAGGGGCAGTGTACAGGTCCGTTGAACCTATCAAGACCCTGCCAATCAGCAACCAGCGCGGGACGCATTGTGCTGGTGAAGCAGTCTGCATACTTACAGGTCGGGCTTCCACATAGCTCGACCTGTGTGTCCATACAGGCACCAATACCTGAGATAAAGGGAACAAGTGTGCTCCCACAGAGGCTTCCCCACCCAGAAGACGGGATTGAAGAAATCATGTGAACGAAAACAAATTAAAGCAATTGTGCAAAGTGAAAGCACATTGGTTAAATGGCTATTCAAAGGATGTTAATGCAATGAATAAGCGAGCGAAAAGAAAGAGGGGGCTGTGTTCATAGGCCGAATCCACAATGGTACAGAAATTAATTCAAACATAAAATAAAGTTACGATAATGATGTGAACAAAAAAGAAGTACATGTTGTAATGAAAATCTATTATGCATATACAAGGATTAATACATTATTTAGATTATGATGCACCACATTTAAAAAAAACAGAAGGCATAGGGCAAAAAACATATATAACCTAATTTGATGAATTTGTCCTTTAAGCAACTCTTACAGCAATTACATCTTATATAACAATCAAAGATACATCAGATATTTATACAAAAAGTGAAGAATTTAAATTATTAAGAATAGTTAAAAATGGACTCACACCCACATCGACACTCACATACAACCAAGCATCAGACGACATACATACAAAGAAACAACCGAACAAGCAAACAACCAATCTGACAAACTAACAAACAATCAGACAGACAGACAACCAAACAAACAGACAGACAAACAAACAAACAAACAAATAATCAGCCAGACAAACAAACAAACAATAAGGGGGAAAGGGGGAGGGGGGGAAGAGAAAATGGGGGAATGGGGAAGACAGTCAAAGATATAGCATTTTATAGAAAGTTGGTGTCTGGATATCTGAAGTATGGTTCTTTATGTAGATTTTTATCGAATTTGTACTTAAATTATGCATTTTTAGATTTAATCTAGGACGAAGTGATTAGAGAAAGTGCTTATAGGTTATATATTCATTTAAACCTGGGTAACTTGTTGCCTCTAAAGTGTATATCCACTGTGTTTCCAATTGCAGTAAACGAGTGTCAATTTCACCCCCTCGAGCATGAAGAGGTACATGCTCGAGGGCCGAAAAATGCACACCGTTAGAATCAAAATTATGAGAAGTGCCTATGTGTCTGTTTAATGCTGTAGTACAGAGTCGTTTGGATAATGGTAGCATATGATCTCTAATCCGTTTAAAAAACGGACGCTTGGTTTTACCAATATAAAAGCATCCGCAGGGACAGCTAGCCAGGTAGACTATTCCTACAGTCTTACATGTCACATTATACCTGATGGTATGGGTGGAACCATCAGGCAATGTGACATGTGGTGATCCAGAGATAAAGCAACAGACATCGCAGTGGCCACACGGATATATACCAATGCGAGTTGATTTAGTAGGTTGTCGAACATTGAAATGGCTTGTGACCAATCGGTCTTTAATAGACTGGGATCTACGGTATGTAATTTGAGGAAAAGGTTTTATATATTTGTGAATTGTTTGGTCCGCCAATAAAAGAGGCCAATACTTGACAAGGATTTCTCTCATTTGATTGTGTTGCCGTGAGTATTGCGTAATGATACGTAGGGGTGTGGTAGTGGTAGATTTAAGTTTGGGATAAATTAGATCATTCCTGTTCAGCTTTATCACTTTGTTATAGGTGCGTTTGAGTAGTGATTTGCTGTAACCGCGTTGATTTAATCTGGTAGACAAATCCCTTGCAGCTAGTTGGAAATCAATGTCTTGGGAGCAATTTCGGCGAAGACGTAAGTATTGACTGTAGGGGATGCTATTTAGAAGTGATCTGGGGTGTGCACTTGCAGCATGTAGAATGGTGTTGTCTGCTGAAGGCTTACGGTGAAGGGATGAGTCGATTACACCTCTTTTGTCTAATTTGATACATAGGTCAAGAAAATTAACCTGGGTCTGGCTATATTCCATGGTGAATTTAAGATTAAATTGGTTATAAGCCAAACCATCGAAAAACTCATGTAGTTCGTCGAGGGTGCCTGTCCAAAGAATCAAAATATCATCAATATAGCGATGCCAACCCAGGATGAACTGGCTCCAATCCCGGGATTGGTCGCTCAAAAAAATTTGTCGTTCCCATCCCCCCAGGTACAGATTGGCGTAGGAAGGGGCACATTTGGTGCCCATTGCTACGCCCTGCACCTGGAGGTAGTGGGAACGATCAAACATAAAACTGTTATGCGTAAGAATGAACTCCAATAGTTGGAGCACAAACCCATCATATCTTTCAGAAGTAGGTCCTCTTTCTTTCAGAAAAGAGTGCATGACTTGGATGCCCATGGCATGCGGAATAGAGTTGTAAAGACACTCCACATCCAGGGCAACCAGCCATGTATCTGGGGGAAGTTGTTTTCCGTCCAGGATTCGTAACAAGTCAATGGTGTCTTTCACGTAGGATGGTAACGATAATACGTGCGGGAATAAATGTTTGTCGACTAGTGCGCTAGCGTTTTCAGTTAAGCACTGACACCCAGACACAATAGGTCGACCTGGGGGATTCACAAGAGATTTGTGCAATTTAGGTAGCGAATAGAATGTAGGAATTTGTGGATTCTTTACATTTAAATATTTCCACGTATTGAGGTCAATAATACCTTGTCGATAAGCTCGAAAAATGAGTTAATAATATTTTGTGGTGAAATTTTCAATAATGAGTTTGGATATCGGGCGATACCATTCCTTATTGTTAAGGATGTCAAGGCACATTTTTTTATATGCCTGGACATCCATAACGCACACATTACCCCCCCTTGTCAGCGGGTTTAATAATTAGATCCGGGTTGCTTTGAAGATTTTGGAGTGCCTGACGATGTTTAAAGGTTGGTTATGGGATTCTTGTGTGTCCAGTTCAAGGTTCTTAATTTCTGAAGTTAATTGGCTAACAAAAGCCCATATATTAGGGTTGCTTTGGAGCAGAGGGAAAGATTTGGATTTCGGTTTAAATGTTGCCGGGGCAGGAAATAACACTCCCGGAACTGAAACTCGAGGAGTGGTTAGGTCCAGGACCTGTTCATCGTCGGTGTTACCCTCGTCCCATAATGACATCAGGTCTTCCATAGCCTGAAGTTCATTGGACGAGGGTTCCACAGAGGAAGTGATAGGGTCTTTTGTTACTTGAGATTTATTATATAATACCTTGAATAGAAGGCGTCTAGCAAAAAGGTGTATATCTTTGACAAATTGAAATTTGTCTAGATTATTTGATGGACAAAAAGACAAACCAAATTTCAATATTTCAATTTGTTCCTCAGTTAAGGAGACCGAGGACAGGTTCACAACCTCGAGACTTAGTGTATTTGTGGGTGGGGTAGTGAGGGTGGATGTGATTTGGGTTCCGGAGTCTGAACTAAAAAAATAGGTGCGATGCGAGGGTCTGTGGGTTGTGGGTGAGGTGGAAACATAGAGGGGAGTGTCGGTTCACTGGCTCTCCTAGCTGAGAGTCCAAGGTGAGTGTGTGAGGGATGTGATATCAGTGCCGGGGTGTTTGGAACAGGGTGAGTGGAAGGATTTAGTGAAGTGCCAGAACGTGACTGAGTGATGGGCATAGGAGTGGAGGCTTGTGTGCAGTGTGTTTTAAGTGGGGCCGCAGTGAGTTGGTGTACCGTTCCCGTGGATCTGGGTGACGAGGTCGTGGACGTATCCAATCGGTCTCCCTTTCTTTTCTTAGGAATCCTGTCCTGAGTTAGATCTCTGTAAGACGTAGAAGTGCTGGAAGAGAAAGAAACAACATTAGGGATCATTATATCTGTTTGAGGAACATTCGGAGTATGTGGTTTTCTTTTAGAGGTGGTATAATTGGAGTTTTGCCATTTATAGGCAAAATGATTCTCATATGCTAATTTGTCCCGAAGGAATTTACCTTCCTTGACATTTATAATATCCCGTGTGTATTGTTCAAGATAAGAACGTAAGTTATTCTCACTTTGTGTGAAACAAATGGGATTTTCTGCTAGACTATTGTCCTCATACCACGAGGTGATCTGAAGATCAAGCTGTTCCAATTCCAGTGCGTATTGGTCAATTAGAAGTGAAATCATTTGTAAAGAGCATGATTGAAGATTGCTCTCCCAAGAATTTTTAAGTGAATCACTGGTTTTGTTCATATTAGGGAAAATCTGAATTCTCAGACCCCAGGGAACAACTTGATGTTCTACGTATTTTTCAAAGTAAATTTTGTGCCAGTAATTTCTGGCTTTGCGTTCTAAAAGGCGTTGTAATCGCAGAAAGGATCGATCCAATTCCGCATCTGTGATGTTTGCATCTTTCCTGGAAGCCTGAACCTTTGTCATGAGACCATCCCATGCATTTCCACAAAAAGCCGCCATACCTTGACAGAGACAACAACAGCAACAGTAACAAAAACAGAAACAACAACAACAACAACAACAATGATAACAGCAATTAAGAGTTAGTGTGGTCCAACTGCAGTCTTGTACACATCAGTTATAATGTTTTACCCATATGTAATAGGATCAAAAATATAAAAATTGGAAGAGAAAGGAAGGGGGGGAGGGGGAAATTGGGAATGGAGGAAAGACAAGAAAAATTCTTCCTGTTTCTCCACTCTCTAACCCATCTCCTCGTTAGTCTTATTGGAATAAGAAATATATTTTAGATCTGACAAGTCAAGTTATTTAAGAGAGCAGGATAGACAGGAAACAAATGTTTTGTAAGAATTAAACGCCTCGCCTGTTTAGGAGGTGTGTTTTAGACACCGGAAAGATTTTTTTTGGAAGGATAAAGGAAACCAGGTCGGGCAAAGATTTAATAGCGCACCTCATCCCAAGTATGTCAAATATGGAGAGAGAGAAAGAGGGGTAGGTGGGATTGTTGCGGTGCTCATAAAGATAAGAAAGAAATATGGTATGAAAGTAAAAAAAGAATTTTATTAAATATAATAAAAACAGCCACAATAGTAAGGTCAATTCAAAATTTTGAAGCTACAAACACTGATATCCATACAGACAATGATCACAATCCGTCAATTAATTTAGATGAAGGGGTTCTTGGCTACTTAGATGGAATCCCGACATGTTTCGCCTACAGAGGCTTCTTCAGGGGAGCCAATGATTGACAGAAGATAATTTTAAAAGAAAAAAAGAAGAAGATTCACTGTAAACAAAATACAACAGGGTTAGTGGATCCGGTCATAATAGAGAAAACAGCCCAGACTTGTGTAATGTGTTTTCCTTCAAAAAGTACAGTTTATTTGTGAGCAGGCAGGTACATTTCAAAAATACAAAGTGAACTAAATAACAAGGGGTACCAACACTAAACAACCTCCTGTAGATTAAAAAAGCAAAAGAAAATCTAAAAAATACAATAATGTTGTTGTTGTAAGTTTACACCCAAAAATAAAAAGTAAGTAAAAAGGAGAAATGAGCAGTGTCTTTAAAGGAGATTTTTAGGGAATCCCCCCCCCCCCCAAAAACATCCAAAAAATAAAAAAAACATTGTGTAGATGTGACTTAAACTAAAATTGTATTGCTGAAATGGTTAAAAAAGAGTAATGAAATCCGTTCGGGAGAAGTGTGTGTGACTATGAGCATCAAAAGAAGTTGGTTCTTGCAGCATTGTAAAGAACAAGAGAATGCGCTTGATGAATGATTTTTTAACATTGCAGCGTGACGAATGTGCTATATCGCTTACGAGCAGTAGTTTTACCTGAACGAGCGCTTCCGTGTCGGAATTTGAATGTGAGCATGCGTGGCACTTGGTCCGATGAAAATGCTCTACACATGATCGGATTAGGTCCGTCCGGCCCAGTTGGTCGGTAAATCTTTCCAACATGTTGGAAAATTGGGTCGGACGGAGATTCGGACAGAATCAGTCCGTTGCATACCACACACAGTTGGATTTTCTAACGACACGGTCCGATAAGACTCATTCCGACAGATTCTCCAACCGTGTGTACAAGGGCTAAGAAGTGTGCAATTCAAATAAAGTAAAGAAAAAAGTAAACAGAGTGATGTGCTAAAATACACATCACACTGTCCCCTCACTGCAGCTCATTACAACCAAAAACTGACAGCTGAAGCACTTAAAGGGGTTGTAAACTCTCAATGTTTTTTACCTTAATGCATTAAGGTGAAAAACCTACTGTCATGCAGCAGCCCCCCCCCCCCCCCCAGCTCCCCTTTTACTTACCTGAGTCCCGTAATTCCCGCAACGGGAATGAGCATGCCAGCTCCAGCTGGTGCTTTGTGTCCTGATTGGGTAGACTGATACCAGCGCAGCCATTGGCTGTGCCCATTGCCCGGCAGAAATCCTCGACCCACTAGCCAGGGCTGGGTCTGGATTGCTGTTCTTCATGACGTCAGAGGGGTGACCAGGCCCCTGCTCGGATGACTGACCCTGAAATGTAACTCCTGTGTGGAAGGGCAAGTGTTTTGCACATTGCTTGGGCTGTGCTCAGTTCAGGTCTATGACTTGACTTTAGTTGTTGCCCTCTGCTCCCAGGGGACTCCGTTCTTCTACCTCCCTGCTATGTTGACATATGGGACCATCTACAGAACTGCCCAACCCCGGTGATCTATCAAGTGACCTTGCCTGCTAGACTGCCCTGAGATGCTGGGGTTCACAGGTTTAGCTGTACTCCTTGACCTGCTGGTATTTGACCTAGCAAATTTACCCCATTAGGGTATACTCTTGGTGATGTGTGTTTTGGGAGATGCTTGCTTCCATGGGTGGGGGTATGTCCACTGCATGTGGGAGGTGGGTGTATGAGTGATGGGTGAGGCTGTATTTCATGTCTAGGGGGCTGGATCAGGCCATTACTGCTCACTGAGGCTATAAGGCAGTGGCATGGAGGAAGAGGATCTCTCAAGCTCTGAGATTATTGTCTTCTGAAAGGCTTATGGTTGCAGCTTGAGTAGAGCAGGACATCTGACGGTAGAGAGTTGCCTGACAGTTTCTTTCCGATACGTCTCCTTTCCCCTCCCTTACCTTCAGTTGGATTGTCAGCCCCTCCGTCCCCAGAGGATTGCCATTGTTTATTATTTTTCATACTTCAGATGGTAGATCTTAAAGTTATGAGGTTTTTTTTTGCCCAGGCTGTGTTCATTCCTTCTGCGGGTGCCAATTGTGGGAGCTTACACTCTTTCACTTTTTGCTCTTAGACATACTGTGCTCATGGCATCTTTTTCAATGCTATCATCGGAGAGAGGAAGGTATAATTGCAGGCAGTGCCCTTTTTGGACGCCTGGATGTGTACCTCCGGTTATCAGTGTTCATAATGTTTAGGCATATTAAGTGACCATTATTCACATTCTATGTTTATATATCTTCTTGATTTTTGCTGATTGAATATACCAGGGAGTGAGTCGAGATAGGGAGCCTCTGACCCCTGCTGTGTACAACTGCTTTCCCCACATAGGGGCACACCCTGCTGATAGTGTTATTGGGCATTGCTTCTGGCATAGTAGTTCTTGAACTGACAGGGCGGCCTTTTGATTGTCCTTTATATAGCCCTTTCTTATTTTATTTTCATTTCCTATTTCTTTCCCATCTTCCCTTTTCTTGTCTTTTTTTTTTTTCTTGTATTCCCCCCCCCTCCCCCACCACCACCACCAGCCGCTGCTGTGCATACAAGTAAAACAGAGCCTGTTTGTCTTGTGACTATCAATATGAAGAGGTTGAACACCCCTGAAAAATGCTACATGGTGCTTTCTAATCTGAAACACTCATATTTGTTTCCTTCAGGAGACAAATTTTCATGCTGATAAACTACCAAGACTCCATGATCGCTATTTTTCAATGGCATACCAAGGTTGCTCTCCTGATTCACCCTTGATCCAGGAGAGCCTTTTAGATCTCGTATGCTGCTCTCAAACACCTGAAGAAGAATTTTTACGCATTCCACCTGGTAGATGTATGACGGATGCTGCATCCAAACCACCGAGACTACACGTTTTACTTCCACCCCCATGACTTCTACACCAGGATTGATCTCTTCATGTTACCTCAGTCTCTATTTAAAAAAACACAAATAATATCTGCGCTTTGGCTAAATATAAGCTGGATAACAATATCCGCAGCAGCCAGCACTAAAAGTTTGATCATAGAACCACTAAAACAGATATATATAAAAGGTGCAGCGCCAATCAGAAAAAAGTTGCAATAAGAAACCCTGTAATTAACAGTCTTGTCATAAATCATCACCAACGATAGATGATAAGTTGGTGAAAAGTCCTAGCACCAGCAGTGTGAAAAGTTATTGAATGCACTCGTCACCACAAGTGTGTAGAGCCAATCCTGCTTACCAGAAAATGTTGACTCTCAGATTATAAAGAATCAGGGAACGTGAATAATCAGGAGATGAATGATCATCTAGACATCCATAAAAACATCACCCCAGCTCTTGCCAGTTATGGCAGGTAAGGGGATGTATATGTATACAGCAGCTGTTTTTCCCTTAAAAAATGTAAGGGCACCACAATAGTGTAATATTGTTTAAAAAAACACTGCTTTATTAAAAGGTAAAATGATACACTCACATTTCTGTAGATAAACAACAGGCATAACTTTTATGAATAATCTGTAGGTCAAGGCATGCTTACGTCGTCTGGTACCGCCTTACATGTTTCCTAATCATATTACGTCTTCATGGGCGTCCGAATGTAAACACATTTAATACGCTAGTCTCAATGGAAGTGACCCGCCGGAAACTATCAGTCTGTTCTCATGCGGTTCACAAAGCTTTTGACATTTGCCATGAACCATAACTACTTCAAGTTTAGCGGCACCTTCTACCAGCAGAGTAGGGTAGTAGCCATGGGTGCAACATTTTTTGCCCAGTATCGCAATTTTTTTCATGGCAAAGTGGGAGGAGGATGTCATCTATAGTAATCGGATATAGTAATCAGAAATCTGAGCTCCTCCTATGGCGGAGGTATATTAACTATATCCTCCTCCTGTGGGAGGGTAATATGCAGTCCCTCAATGACTATATTGACCATTTGAATGATAATTCTTTGGGTATTGTCCTACAACAGGAAGCCAGTCATGAAAGTATTAATTTTCTAGATCTCAGCGTGGAGGTCAGGGAGGCTTTGGTTACCACCACTTACTTTAAGCAGACAGACCGTAATAGCTTTATTTGCCAGGGCAGTTGTCATAACCTATCATGGCTTAGATCTGTCCCTAAGAGTCAGTTCCTTAGAGTGTGTCAGAATTACACTGTCCCTAATGATTATCATCAACAGGCCTCCATGTTGCGAACTAGATTCATTGATAGAGGCTACAGACCTAATGAGTTGAATAATGTTATCTCTGAGATTGCTACTCTGGATAGGACACTCCTACTAGAGGACAAACCCAGAATTGAGAAAGATTGTATTACAACTTATTCTAACCAATACCGAGATATTAAACGAATAATTGCCCATCATTGGAAGGGTCTCAAAAATGGTAATCTGTTGGTCCCTAGGCTGGGTGATAGGCCTCAGGTTGTGTACCGAGGTTTACAACCTGTATGGCTATATGTAGCCCCTAATGTTGTGGATAATCCTAAAAAAAAAAAATTCAGGATTTCAATGGCTTTTTTCCATGTAGAAAATGAGCTCTTTGCTGCATTAATTCTTTAACAGATAGAAGGGTATCGAACTTTCACTCTGCAGTAACATCCAGAACATACGATCTTAGATCACTTATTACCTGCTCTTCAAAAAATATTGTTTACCTTTTGCAGTGCCCATGCGGCCTACAATATGTGGGCTGGACAATTAGGGCCATCCAAATTAGAGTTAATGAGCATCTAGGTAATATACAGCATGGTTTTCCCAGACACGGTGTGTCTAAGCATTGTGCACTTTTTCATGCGAAGGACCCAGGACATTGATTTTGGGTATTGACAGATTTTATCCACATTGGAGGAGTAGTAATGTCCAGCGGGAAATCTCTAGAATAGAAAGCCACTGGATTTATGACCTTAAGAGTTCACCTTATATATATATATATATATATATATATATATATATATATATATATATATATATATATATCCTATTTATCCTCTTTTCTCTTTCTGAAATTTAATGTTAGGAATTTCTATGAATCTAAATGCATCTGTGTAGGATGTTTAAATATTGTATATATCATGTCCACTAGATGGCGTGTTCACTTTGCATGCCCTTTTTAAACTTTTCATTAGTGGATTTCTATGTGACTGCTGATTCGGTCCAAAGGGCAGTTGAATACAATCTTTGCAATGATTTATTTTTGTAAAGGAGAGAACTTATTTTTTTATAGTAACTTATTACCTATGTGATTTGAGAGTCGCGGGATCGGCTTATAACTCTTTCTGGTCCATGGAACGCATAGTGAACCACATGAGAGCGGACTGATAGTTTCTGGGAGGTCACTTCCAGTCAAACTAGCATATTAGACATGCTTGCATTTGGCCGCCACCCCTCTGAAGACGTAATATGATTACGAAACATGTAAGGCGGTACCGGACGACGTAAGCACGCCTCGACCTACGGATTATTCATAAGAGTTATGCCTGTTGTTTATCTACAGAAATGTGAGTGTGTTATTTTACCTTTTAATAAAGCAGTCGAGGATATAGTTGGGGACCAAATTTCAAAAAAATTTTACAAATAATGGTACCAACATCCCTTTGAAATTAAGAAATAGCAAGAAAGAAGATATGGGATTTTAAAGGTACACATTGAATACAATGAAATCAAATTTTAATATAAAAAATGAATATAAATAATTTAAACCACTTAACAACCGCCCTATAGCTACAGGGCGGTTGTTTAACTCCTCCCAGAATTCCGTTCTCGCGCGCCCCCTGAGAGCATCCGTGACCGCCGGGTCCACAGGGACTGGCGCATCACGGATCAAATGACGGAGTGATCACTTGTAAACAAACCGGTGTCATGTTATGATGCCGGTTCCTCCCTCCCCCTCTCTGTACCGATCGGTACAGCGGAGGGGGAAGAGATCGGTGTCAGCAGCGCTGTGGGCTGCATCTGCAGTGCCCACATCGCTGCTCACCGAAAATTAACCCCATCATACCCTGCCATTACTCTGCAATACTCTGCTGCAATACTCTGCAATACTCTGCTGCAATACTCTGCAATACTCTCCTGCAATACTCTGCAATACTCTGCTGCAATACTCTGCAATACTCTGCTGCAATACTCTGCAATACCCTGCAACAACACTCTGCAATACCCTGCAACAACACTCTGCAATGCTCTGCAACACCCGCCAGTACCCTGCAATACTCTGCAAAGCTCTGCAACACCCTGCAACACTCTGCAATGCTCTGCAACAACCGCCAATACCCTGCAACACTCTGCAATGCTCTGCAACACCCGCCAATACCCTGCATCACTCTGCAATGCTCTGAAACACCCGCCAATACCCTGCAACACTCTGCAATGCTCTGCAACACCCGCCAATACCCTGCAATACCCTGCAACTCCCTGCAATACACTGCAACACCCTGCAATACCCTGCAATACCCTGCAACACCCTGCAACACTGCAATACCCTGCAACACTCTGCAATGCTCTGCAACACCCGCAAATACCCTGCAACACTCTGCAATACCCTGCAACACTCTGCAATGCTCTGCAACACCTGCCAATACCCTGCAACACTCTGCAACACCCGCCAATACCCTGCAACACTCTGCAATGCTCTGCAACACCCGCCAATACCCTGCAATGCTCTGCAACGCAATACTCTGCAACGCCATTCTCTGAGATATCCAGTCATACTCTGAGATACCCAGCCATACTCGGAGATACCCAGCCATACCCAGCCATAGTCGGTGATACCCTGCAATACCCAGCCATAGACATCCCCCCCTCCCGCCGCCCTCCGGTGCTTCTACCGACTCGCCAATACGATCAAAGCCAGAATCTTTTATTTTTTTTATTATTTTTTTTTCAGGCTTCCCAGCTTAGAGGTGAGATGTGGGGTCTGACCCCATATCTCACTGTAAAAAGGACCTGTCATGCCATATTCCTATTACAAGGGATGTTTACATTCCTTGTAATAGGAATAAAAGTGATCAAAACAATTATTTTTGGGGAAAAAAATGTCAAACTAAAATAAATAAAGTAAAATGAACAATAATTATTTTTTTTTTTTTAAAGCGCCCCTGTCCCCATGTGCTCGCATGCAGAAGTGAACGCATACGTAAGTCCCGCCCACATATGAAAACGGTGTTCAAACCACACATGTGAGGTATCGCTGCGAACATTAGAGCGAGAGCAATAATTCTAGCCCTAGACCTCCTCTGTAACTCAAAACATATAACCAGTAAAAAAAAATTAAATCATCGCCTATGGGGATTTTTAAGTAGCGACGTTTGGCGCCATTCCACGAGCGTGTGCAATTTTGAAGAGTGACATGTTAGGTATCTATTTACTCAGCGTAACTTCATCTTTCACATTATGCAAAAATTGGGCTAACTTTACTGTGTTTTTTTTTTTTAAGCACAAAACAGTTTTTTTTCCAAAAAAAAAGCATTCGAAAAATTGCTGCGCAAATACCGTGCGAGATAAAAAATTGCAACGATCACCATTGTATTCTCCAGGGTGTTTGCTAAAAAAACATATATAATGTTTTGGGATTCTATGTAATTTTCTAGCAAATAAATGATGATTTTTACATGTAGGAGAGAAATGTCAGAATTGTCCTGGGTGCTCCAGAACGCCTGATGGTGCTCCCTGCATGTTGGGCCTCTGTATGTGTCCACACTGTGTAAAAGTCTCACACATGTGGTATCGCCGTCCTCGGGAGTAATCAGAATGTGTTTTGGGGTGTAATTTGTGGTATGCATATGCTGTGTGTGAGAAATAAACTGATAATATGACAATTTTGTGAAAAAAAAAATCTTGATTTTGCAAAGAACTGTGGGAAAAAATGACACCTTAAAAAAACTCATCATGCCTCTTACTAAATACCTTGGAATGTCTTCTTTCCAAAAAGGGGTCATTTGGGGGGTATTTGTACTTTTCTGGCATGTTAGGGTCTCAAGAATTCAAATAGGTCGTCAGTACTTCAGGTGTGATCAATTTTCAGATATTGGCACCATAGCTTGTGGACTCTATAACTTTCACAAAGACCAAATAATATCCACCAATTTGTACTTATTTTTACCAAAGAACTGCAGTAGTATAAATGTTGGCCAAAATTTATGAAGAAAAAATTACTAAATGCTAAATTTTATAACAGAAACAAAGAAAAATTCATTTTTTTTACAGAATTTTCTGTATTTTTTCTTTTATAGCACAAAAAATAAAAAACCCAGCAGTGATTAAATACCCAGCCATAGACATCCCCCCCTCCCGCCGCCCTCCGGTGCTTCTACCGACTCGCCAATACGATCAAAGCCAGAATCTTTTATTTTTTTTATTATTTTTTTTTCAGGCTTCCCAGCTTAGAGGTGAGATGCGGGGTCTGACCCCATATCTCACTGTAAAAAGGACCTGTCATGCCATATTCCTATTACAATGGATGTTTACATTCCTTGTAATAGGAATAAAAGTGATCAAAAAAATTATTTTTGGGGAAAAAAATGTCAAACTAAAATAAATAAAGTAAAATGAACAATACATTTTTTTTTTTTTAAAGCGCCCCTGTCCCCATGTGCTCGCATGCAGAAGCGAACGCATACGTAAGTCCCGCCCACATATGAAAACGGTGTTCAAACCACACATGTGAGGTATCGCTGCGAACGTTAGAGCGAGAGCAACAATTCTAGCCCTAGACCTCCTCTGTAACTCAAAACATATAACCAGTAAAAAAAAATTAAATCATCGCCTATGGGGATTTTTAAGTAGCGACGTTTGGCGCCATTCCACGAGCGTGTGTAATTTTGAAGAGTGACATGTTAGGTATCTATTTACTCAGCGTAACTTCATCTTTCACATTATGCAAAAATTGGGCTAACTTTATTGTGTTTTTTTTTTAAGCACAAAACAGTTTTTTTTCCAAAAAAAAGCCTTCGAAAAATTGCTGCGCAAATACCGTGCGAGATAAAAAATTGCAACGATCACCATTGTATTCTCCAGGGTGTTTGCTAAAAAAACATATATAATGTTTTGGGATTCTATGTAATTTTCTAGCAAATAAATGATGATTTTTACATGTAGGAGAGAAATGTCAGAATTGTCCTGGGTGCTCCAGAACGCCTGATGGCACTCCCTGCATGTTGGGCCTCTGTATGTGGCCACACTGTGTAAAAGTCTCACACATGTGGTATCGCCGTCCTCGGGAGTAATAGCAGAATGTGTTTTGGGGTGTAATTTGTGGTATGCATATGCTGTGTGTGAGAAATAAACTGATAATATGACAATTTTAAAGTAAAAAAAATCTTGATTTTGCAAAGAACTGTGGGAAAAAATGAAACCTTAAAAAAACTCATCATGCCTCTTACTAAATACCTTGGAATGTCTTCTTTCCAAAAAGGGGTCATTTGGGGGGTATTTGTACTTTTCTGGCATGTTAGGGTCTCAAGAATTCAAATAGGTCGTCAGTACTTCAGGTGTGATCAATTTTTAGATATTGGCACCATAGCTTGTGGACTCTATAACTTTCACAAAGACCAAATAATATCCACCAATTTGTACTTATTTTTACCAAAGAACTGCAGTAGTATAAATTTTGGCCAAAATTTATGAAGAAAAAATTACTAAATGCTAAATTTTATAACAGAAACAAAGAAAAATGCATTTTTTTACAGAATTTTCTGTATTTTTTCTTTTATAGCACAAAAAATAAAAAACCCAACAGTGATTAAATACCACCAAAAGAAAGCTCTATTTGTGTGAAAAAAAAGGACAAAAATTTCATATAGGTCCAGTGTTGCATGACTGAGTAATTGTCATTCAAAATGTGAGAGCACCGCAAGCTGAAAATTGGTCTGGTTATTAAGGTTGTTTAAGTGCCCAGTGGTCAAGTGGTTATTAAGAAACACAGATAAAAACAGCGAATACAAGTACATCCAAAGTCATAGGTACATACACCTAATGCCTATTACAGACAGTGATGATCCTGTATTGAATGAATGAGTGACTTGTATAGCGCTACCTATGCGAACTGAATCGCCTCAGGGCGCTTTCTGGCCACCAGAATCCATCTGCGGCTTTTTTTTCCATGGTCCTTTACCCCGTAAGGTCCTGACACGCTTACAAACACATACAACATACCGGAACCTGGAAATGATGTCATCATCGGGAAGTGCATTGGTGCCGCACAGACATACTGTGCGGACAGCTCCCAGACCGTCCAATGATTGGACGTCTGGGAGCAGGTAGCATTAAGGTCCTGGCGGTGAGGACTAATCACGGATTGCCGCGACTACAGTGGACCCCTGAAGCGGACACATGGCGGGAGACACCCATCTAATAATAGATGGGAAACTAGTACCCCCACCGTGCATCCTTGGGTGTCCATACGGGGGCCCATAGCCGGAAAAAGACCGTACCCGGTGCACAAAAATATATATATATAAAAAAAACATATATATATATATATATATATATATATATATATATATATATATATATATGTATATATATATATATATATATATATATATATATATATATATATATATATATATATAACATTTACATTATCAAATTTAAACATATTCTGGAATCTCATTGTTACCACTGCGGCCACATCATTACAGTACTTCAATCTATCTGGACTATATCTGAATACTGGCACCTAGATACAAAAAGCAACAAAATCAATATAATAATTATGAAAAAAGTTTCCTCTCTGTTCCGTGAACAGCATGATGGGGTCAGCAACACAATCAACCCAGATAGGTGTGCCACTATTATGTTCAGATGGGAGTGCCATGGGGAGGCTGAATGACCCAACCGGAAAATCGGGGGCGCGAGACGTCCACATGCCCGATGCACAGCAGAGAATGCTTAAAGTGGTTGTAAACCCTTACAACACACTTTGACCTACAGGTAAGCCTAGATTAAGGCTTACCTGTAGGTCCAAGAAATATCTCCTAAACCTATACGGTTTAGGAGATATTTGCCCGAAGACAGGCACCGCTGTCTACGGCGCATGCGCCGTAGACATCGGCGCGCAGGCGCACTGAGCGCGGCATCGTCAGCGACGAAAATGCCGCGCGTGTCGGCTCCCGTGCGCATGCGCGGGAGTGACGTCATCGCGGCTTCGCCGAAGGACAGCGGCGGAGCTGCGAGACCCCAACGAGAAGATGGATGCGCCGGACTACAGGGGACAGCGGTGACTTCGCTGGCTCCTGTGTCAGGTAAGTGACACATAATGTACTACTATGCAATGCATAGTAGTCCATTATGCTTTGCCTTTGCAGGGAATGAAAGAGGAAGTAAACCCATCAGGGTTTACTTCCTCTTTAACATAATAGTAAGTGACATCTTTAAAGCGAAACAAATCAACATGAGAATCAGTGAAAAAAAAAAAAAAAGAAGAAGGCCCGAATAATACTAAGGGCCGGTTCACACAGCGGGCGATGCGAGGCGACACGACTCGCCTCGCCGCAGTGTGACAAGTCGCCCCCGTTCTGTACAATGGAACCGTTCTGAGAGGAGCGACTCGAGTCGCTCCGACTCAGAAAAAAGGTTCCTGTACTACTTCTGGGCGACCTCGGGGCGACTTGCATTGACTTCTATACAGAAGTCATCTGCAAGTTGCCGCTGAGGTCGCGGCAGGTCGCGGCGAGGCAAGTCGGTGTCGCCTCGCCTCGCCTGCAGTGTGAACCGGCCCTAAAGAAATGGTTTATAGCTTATCCCTTCATTAAGTCCTGGGTACCGAGTCGCTTTCAGTAGGTATATCCAGTGAGTCTCAAGCTGTAAAAGGTTTTTGTCTATGTCACCACCACGTTCATGTTGGGGTAAATGTTAAAGACTGAAAAAGCCAATAGATTTGAGATTGAAACTATGATAAAGTCCCACATGTCGGCTAATAGGTGTCTCCATCTTACTTTTGGAAATAAGAGATACATGATCTCTAATTTTGCAAAATAGAGGACGTTTAGTTTTACCTACGTAAAACGCTCCACAACATTTCATTAAATATACTGAGCCTATTGATTGACAGTTTGTTCTATATTTTGGTGTCCACATGTTTTTGTTCAGGAGTAGAATACTTTTACTCTCTATAATGTAGGGACAAAAGTTACACTTACCACACGGGTATGTGCCAGGTAATCTCTGTTTTGCGGTGACTGATACATTGTGATGACTCGTCACAAGTGTATCTCTAATTGAGCGAGATCACCTAAACCTAATTTCTGGGTAAGGTTTGATACATTTCAAAATCCTCTCATCAGCTGACAAAAGATGCCAGATGTTTTTGTAAATGTTCGTTACTTTTGTATGTTGTCGATTATATTTTGTAATAATCCTTGTTGATGTTGATGATTTATCTCGCCTTGGTTTATACAGCAAAATTGCTCTGTCTTGGTTCTTTGCTCTGTTAAATGCTTTTTTGAGACAGGTTCTACTATATCCTCTAACCAGCAAACGGTCCCGTAGTAGATTGGCTTCTTTCTGAAAGTCTACATCCTCAGTGCAATTATGTTTTAATCTTAAAAATTGACTATAAGGAATGCTTCTAATAAACTTTTGTGGATGTGAACTATTGGCATGTAATAGACTGTTACCTGCTGAGGGCTTTCTGTAAAGAGTGGAACTGAGCATTCCCCTTTCATTAATGAAAATTTCTACATCAAAAAAGGTTATCCTTGTCTGATCAAAGGTATAGGTAAATTTTAAATTGTAGATATTTACCTGTAGGCCATCCAAAAACTCAATCAAACTTTCTTTTGATCCTGCCGAAATCATAAAAATATTGTCTATATATCGATGCCATGATATAGTCTGGCTGATGTGTAGTGATCTAGTTTCGTCTGGAAAAGGGTCTTGTTCCCGTTTTAAAAAAAAGAAATTCTCCTTGGGTGGTGTGGGGTGTTTTTTGGCAAAAGGGGGGGTGATTAGAGTTGTGG
Organism: Lithobates pipiens; assembly: GCF_037356315.1. Taxonomy (NCBI): domain Eukaryota; kingdom Metazoa; phylum Chordata; class Amphibia; order Anura; family Ranidae; genus Lithobates; species Lithobates pipiens. The sequence goes on from NW_027507784.1 coordinate 252,590,201, forward strand.
GTTTTTTGGAACCTTTAGTTGCTCAATGCGGTCATGTTTGATGAATTTAAGTGAATTTGATATTCATTTATGATGTAAGTTATGCTAATTTGTATTTTTTCTTTATACACCTAAGGATGAACACACTACATACATTTTGTCTTGTTTTAAACTTAAATGATCTCGCCCACTTTCCTGATGAAGCCTTTCCAGCAAAACATGTAGAAGCTTGCTGGACTTATGATCATATATACGTGAATACAGGATCATCACTGTCTGTATTAGGCATTAGGCGTATGTACCTATGACTTTGGATGTACTTGTATTCGCTGTTTTTATCTGTGTTTCTTAATAAAATTATTTGTATTCATTTTTTAATAAAGAAGTGTTTTTATAAACAATATTACACTATTGTGGTGCCCTTATTTTTGGAGGAAAAAATGGCCACTGTATACATATAAATCCCCTTTACCTGGAGAAAGTGCTTTCTGCACTGGGATCACGTCTTCCATACCTGGCAAGAGCTGGAGTGATGCTGTTACGGATGTCTAGATGATCATTCATCTACTTATTATGCGCGTTCCCTGACTCTTTATAATCTGAGAGTCAACATTTTCTGGTAAGCAGGATTGCCTCTACAAACTGGTGTTGACGAGTGCATTCAATACTTTTTCATACTGCTGGTGCTAGGACTTTTTACCAACTTATCATTTATCACTGCTGGTGATTTATGGCAGGACTGATCATTACAGAGTTTTTATTGCAACTTTTTTCTGATTGGAGCTGCACCTTTTATATATATCTACCTCAGTCTCTATTGTTCAGGGTGACATCGGCCTCCATTGGCTCAATTACTTTTTTTTGGACCATGCCCCTGTCTTTGTTGGCATAGATCAACTCCCCCCAGGCCCAAACAGTGGCTGTGGAAGCTATGCGATTCAGATACCGGAGGTCACAGAAGAGATATCCGGCGAATTGAGAAATTTCTTTGCTTCCAACGTCAGATCGGAAAGTGCTCCAATGATGGTGTGGGAGGAGCACAAGAGCTATATCTGGGGTGTCTTCATTATGCTTGGGTCTCATATCAAGAAGGCTAGAGCCAACAAACTGTAGATCTTATGGAAAAAATGAGGGTACTGGAAGCCACCGTTAAGAAATCATTGGTGGACAAGGCCTTGGCGGATCTGACGGCTCTGAGGAACCAATTGCATTCGCTGGTGTTAGATAGAGCCAAGGCCATGATTGCTAAATGTAGACGTATGTTCTATGACAGGGGTGTCCAAACTTTTTTCAAAGAGGGCCAGATTTGATGAAGTGAAGATGCGTGAGGGCCGACCATTTTGCCTGACATTCTTTGAACCATTGAAAATTCGGTCTAAGTGTGTCCATCCGACACTTATACACTGCCCAACAAGAATTCTCTTGCCTCTGTCGCACTCGTTCCCAACACACAGATGAATGCTCTGCACTTTAGGGGGCACCGTTAATTCTTAATGGTACCCCACACATTGGAAAATGTATGTTTTGGTGCAGTGCAATAAAAAAATAAATAAAAAAAGGTCGGGAACTTCTTTCCCTGCATTTTTGTGAGTAGGGAAGTCCATTGAAATTAATGGGCTGCCCTACACACAGTACGCAGCCACACAGATGTTGCATTTACGGGCTTAAAACAGGTGGTGAGGAGGCAACATAATGCCTCTTTACCGCCATTCAAATGCCTCTGCAAAGAGATCTGTGCATGGATTTCTTTTCAGAGGAGCAGGAGTCCTGGCTAATATCACACACAAGCCCTACAAAAGCAGTTTTGATGGTATAAGAATGGGGGGAGGGGGGTCCGGATTAAAAGTAACATACACACAGACACAAGCACACAAATGCAGGCACACATACAGACAAATGCACGCCGCACACACATACAGACACATGCATACACATACATACAGACATATATGCACACACATACAGACATACATACAGACACATGTGCACACACACATACATACACACACACATACAGACATACATACAGACACATGCATACACATACACATACACATACTTACAGACACATACAGAAATACATACAGACACACATGCACACACATACAGACATACAGACACATGTGCACACACACATACATACAGACATATATACAGACAAACACATACACATACACACACACACAGACATACATACTGACACATGTGCACACACACATACATACAGACATAAATGCACACACATACAGACATACATACAGACACATGTGCACACACATACATACAGACATACATACAGACACATGTGCACACACACATACAGACATACATACAGACACATTTGCACACACACATACAGACACATGTGCACACACACACAGACACATGTGCACACACACACATACAGACACATGTGCGCACACACACACATACAGACACATGTGCGCACACACACACACACACATGCATACAGACACATGTGCACACACACATACAGACACATGTGCACACAGACACATGTGCACACACATACAGACACATGTGCGCACACACATACAGACACATGTGCGCACACACATACAGACACATGTGCACACATACATACATACAGAAACATGTGCACACACACACACATACAGACACATGTGCACACACACACATACAGACACATGTGCACATACATACACATGTGCGCACACGCACACACACACACATACAGACACATGTGCACACACGCATACAGACACATGTGCACACATACACATACAGACAGATGTGCGCATACACACATACAGACACATGTGCACACACACATACAGACACATGTGCACACACACATACTAGGGTTGCCACCTGTACGGGATTCACCCGGACAGTCCGGGTTCTGAATCATCTGCCCGGTTTTCAGACTGCCTGAAACCCGGACAGACCATTCTGGCAGGGGGGAGCTTCATTAGAATACATGCCACCGTGGAGACAGTCACAGCAGCAGCAGTATCATTACTTCTCAATAAATACACACACTGAGCTTTTATGTGTGTGTATTGAGAATCTGAAGATCCTTTCTGCCCCCCTCCAGGCTCCTGCAGGGTCTCAATTATCTCTGTTCCCCCCTCTGCAATCACTAGTGCCGTGGTCTGGAAGAAGGGGGAGGCGGAGCGGAGGAGATCACTGGAGCTGCTGTCAGGCTTTTGCTCATCAAGAGGTGAGCCGACTTTTTATTTTACTAAGCAAAGTTCCAGGAGGGTTTCTTTTATGAAGGTTTAAGAATCAGAAGAGATAGCAGTGAGTGTGGGGGGAGGGGGGGGGGGAAGAGTCTGCAGTCATCACAGTATCTCCCAAGCAGCTCACTTATCTATGTATACAAACTTCCCCATCCTCTGTCCGGATTATGTGATGTCATTTATGGCCATTCACTTAACCCTGTGTGTATGTGGTGAGTTTACACCCCTGATAGTCCAGACTCAGAGCCTGGATAACACAGGATATATGAATGGTCATACATGACCTCCCCATCATCTGTACATACAGAGTGCTGGGAGCAGCATCTTATAACACATTGTTTTCATTTAATAGTATTGTTGTGTATATTTTAGTACATGACCACAATAGCTTTTTAAAAAAACTATAGACATCCCTATCTGACCACTTCTCAGCCCCCAACTACCCCCCAGCTTATATTACCCCCAGACCACTTCATACAGACATCACTCCAAGCTGCTTACTAACCCCCAGCTGAGGGACATCATTCCATAGTCACCCCACAGACACTGCAAGAAATCCCTCCCCATACTGCCCCCATCATACCCTCTGCACCCCTCTCCTGTAAATACTGCCTCCATTATACCCTCCACGCTCCTCTCCTGTACATACTGCACCCATTATACCCTCTGCACCCCTCTCCTGTACATACTGCCCCCATCATACCCTCTGCACCCCTCTCCTGTACATACTGCCCCCATTATACCCTCCACACTCCTCTCCTGTACATACTGCACCCATCATACCCTCTGCACCCCTCTCCTGTACATAGTGCCCCCATTATACCCTCCACACTCCTCTCCTGTACATACTGCCCCCATCATACCCTCTGCACCCCTCTCCTGTACATACTGCCCCCATCATCCCCTCCACACTCCTCTCCTGTACATACTGCCCCATCATACCCTCCATACTCCTCGCCTGTACATACTGCCCCATAGTACCCTCCGCACTCATCTGCTGTACTTACTGCCCCCATCATACCCTCCACACTCCTCTCCTGTACATACTGCACCCATCATACCCTCCACACCCCTCTCCTGTACGTACTGCCCCCATCATACCCTCCACACTGCTCTCCTATACATACTGCCCCCATCATGCCCTCCACACTCCTCTCCTGTACATACTGCACCCATCATACCCTCTGCACCCCTCTTGTACATAATGCACCCATCATACCCTCCACACTCCTCTCCTGTACATACTGCCCCATCATATCCTCTGCACCCCTCTCCTGTACATACTGCCCCCATCACCCCCTTTACACTCCTCTCCATACCGCACCCATCATACCCTCCACACTCCTCTACTGTACATACTGCCCCCATCATACCCTCCACATTCCTCTCCTGTACATACTGCACACATCATAGCACTCCTCTCCTGTACATACTGCCCCCATCATACCCTCCACACTTCTCTCCTGTACATACTGTCCCCATCATACCCTCTGCACCCCTCTCCTGTACATACTGCACCCATCACCCCCTCCACACTCCTCTCCTGTACATACTGCCCCCATCATACCCTCCACACTCCTCTCCTGTACATACTGCACCCATCATACCCCCTGCACTCCTCTCCTGTACATACTGCACTCATCAAACCCTCCACACTCCTCTCCTGTACATACTGCCCCCATCATACCCTCCGCACTCCTCTCCTGTACATACTGCCCCCATCATACTCTCCACACTCCTCTCCTGTACATACTGCCCCATCATACCCTCCGCACTCCTCTCCTGTACATACTGGCCCCATCATATCCTCCACACTCCTCTCATGTACATACTGCCCCCATCATGCCCTCTGCACTCCTCTCCTGTACATACTGCACCCATCATAGCACTCCTCTCCTTTACATACTGCTCCCATCATCCCCTCCACACTCCTCTCCTGTACATACTGCCCCCATCATCCCCTCCACACTCCTCTCCTGTACATACTGCCCCATCATACCCTCCACACTCCTCTCCTGTACATACTGCCCCATCATACCCTCCATACTCATCTCCTGTACATACTGCCCCATCATACCCTCCACACTCCTCTCATGTACATACTGCCCCCATCATACCCTCCACACTCCTCTCCTATACATACAGCCCCCATCATGCCCTCCACACTCCTCTCCTGTACATACTGCACCCATCATACCCTCTGCACCCCTCTTGTACATAATGCACCCATCATACCCTCCACACTCCTCTCCTGTACATACTGCCCCATTATACCCTCTGCACCCCTCTCCTGTACATACTGCCCCCATCACCCTCTTTACACTCCTCTCCATACCATACCTATCATACCCTCCACACTCCTCTACTGTACATACTGCCCCCATCATACCCTCCACACTCCTCTCCTGTACATACTGCACCCATCATAGCACTCCTCTCCTGTACATACTGCCCCCATTATACCCTCCACACTCCTCTCCTGTACATACTGTCCCCATCATACCCTCTGCACCCCTCTCCTGTACATACTGCCCCCATCACCCCCTTCACACTCCTCTCCTGTACATACTGCACCCATCATACCCTCCACACTCCTCTACTGTACATACTGCCCCCATCATACCCTCCACACTCCTCTCTTGTACATACTGCCCCCATCATAGCACTCCTCTCCTGTACATACTTCCCCCATCATACCCTCCACACTCCTCTCCTGTACATACTGCCCCCATCATACTCTCCACACTCCTCTCCTGTACATACTGCACCCATCATACCCTCCACACTCCTCTACTGTACTTACTGCCCCATCATACCCTCCGCACTCCTCTCCTGTACATACTGCCCCCATCACCCCTTCACACTCCTCTCCTGTACATACTGCCCCCATCACCCCTTCACACTCCTCTCCTGTACATACTGCACCCATCATACCCTTCACACTCCTCTCCTGTACATACTGCCCCCATCACCCCTTCACACTCCTCTCCTGTACATACTGCCCCCATCCTACCCTTCACACTCCTCTCCTGTACATACTGCCTCCATTATACCCTCCACACTCCTCTCCTGTACATACTGCCCCCATCATACCCTCCACACTCCTCTACTGTAAATACTGCCCCCATCATACCCTCTGCACCCCTCTCCTGTACATACTGCCCCCATCACCCCTTCACACTCCTCTCCTGTACATACTGCCCCCATCATACCCTCTGCACCCCTCTCCTGTACATACTGCCCCCATCACCCCTTCACACTCCTCTCCTGTACATACTACACCCATCATACCCTCCACACTCCTCTCCTGTACATACTGCCCCCATCACCCCTTCACACTCCTCTCCTGTACATACTGCCCCCATCATACCCTCCACACTCCTCTCCTGTACATACTGCCCCCATCACCCCTTCACACTCCTCTCCTGTACATACTGCCCCCATCACCCCTTCACACTCCTCTCCTGTATATACTGCCCCATCCTACCCTTCACACTCCTCTCCTGTACATACTGCCACCATCATACCCTCCACACTCATCTCCTGTACATACTGCTCCCATCATACCCTCCACACTCCTCTCCTGTACATACTGCCCCCATCACCCCCCCCCCCCTCCCCAGAAATGTTATTTAATCACAAAACTATATGTATAGTTTAAACAACATAAAAAAATGCTGTTTATTACAATGTACAGTGGTAATGAATTTAATGTACTACAAAAAAAAATATTTGCCGTGTGCTGCTAAAGTGTTCGGGTTTGGCTTGAAGAAAAGGTGGCAACCCTAACACATACAGACACATGTGCACACACACATACAGACACATGTGCGCACACACACATACAGACACATGTGCACACACACAAACATACATACACATGTGCACATACACACACACACACACATACAGACACATGTGCACACACACATACATACATACACATGTGCACATACACACACATACAGACACATGTGCACACACACAGACACATGTGCACACACACACATGTGCACACACACAGACACATGTGCACACACACACATACAGACACATGTGCACACACACACATACAGACACATGTGCACACACACACATACAGACACATGTGCACATACACACACATATACAGACATACATGCACACAAATACAGACACATGCATACACATACATACATAAATACACACACATGAATAAAGGCCTTTTTAACACTAATCTAGCTTGTAGTACAGTACCTTTGCAGCTTCCTCATTCAGCCGGGTACTGCACTGTAGGGGGAAGCAGAGAGCACAGCACAATCCTCGGCACTTTACTTTCACTTTTGAAGCTCACGGAGCTTCTCACAGTGCCAGGGATCGGCTCATCTGACAGCCCTGATCCCGCAGCACAATAAATTGAGAAAGACCAGGCGGGCCGTTCAAAACCGGACCGCGGGCCGCAATTGGCCCGCGGGCCGGACTTTGGACATGCCTGTTCTATGAGCATAGTGACAAGTGTGGGAAGATTCTGGTGTGTGCTTTGAAAGCCCAGCAAGCCTGCACGTTCATCCCTGAGATTCTTAATGAGAACCACCCCAAGGCACATTCTACAGAAGATATTGATGAAATCTTTCAGAATTACTACACTTCGCTTTACAACCTTTCCCATCCTATATCTGAACTGGAGAACTCCTTCTGAGGATCTAGCTGCCCTAGCTGAACCTCTTTCAGCTACAGAGGAAGCTTCGGCAATGACACAAATGAAACTGGGCAAGGCCCTGGGCCCAGATGGATATTCACTCCTATACTATAAAACCTTTGGTGATCTCTTGACTCCGCATTTCCTTTCTGCCTATAATGGGACGGGGTATAATGCGACAACCCCACAGTGGATACTCTTAGGGCACATATCACTGTAATTCAAAAGGAGGGGAAGGACCCTTTACATTGTCAAAACTACCAGCCAATCTCACTTTTAAATGTGTATCTCAAAATATTCACGAAAATACTCTCAATCAGCTTGATTGCGTTGATACCGCAACTAGTTCATTTCAACCAAGTGGGGTTTGTCCTGACGAGGGAGGCCAGAGACAACACCACCAAGGTGCTAAATTTGATTTACGCGACGCTTGGGCTTGGGGAAGCGGATGATGCACTGGGTTCAGGCTATTTATTTTTGCATGTCCGCTCAGGTGAAAGTGAATGGACATCTCTCACAATCATTTGGGATATCGAATGAGATGCATCAGGGGTGCCCTCTGTCCCCCTTGATTTTCATCCTGACCTTGGAACCCGTTCTATGTACCATTAGAAATAACTTGGACATTACGGACCTGTCCTTAGATGCAACTCTTTCCCCGAAGATTGCAGTGTTTGCGGGCTATTTACTTTTTGACTAAACCATTGGTCTGTCCCAAACCTGCTCTTGGAACTCAAGACCTATGAAGTTTTATCCTCTGTCCGATTAAATTATCAGAAATCCGAGGAGCTAAACATATCGATGTCACGCTCGCTGTCTACGTTGCTTCGGGTGGATTTCCCCTTCAAATGGGCCACAGCATATATAAAGCACTTGGGAATACTTTTACCCAGAAGGGTGGAAGATGTGTTTTCAATTAATTTTCCTTCCATGCTGGCAATCAAAAAAGATCTTCAGTCCTGGCAGCAAAGATTATTTTCCTAGTTCGATAGGTGTAGCATCGTCAAAATGACTGTTATGCCATGTCTGCTGTACCACTTCCAGGCCCTTCCTGTGCAAATTCCGAGCTTCTTCCTTAGGGCAGTGAATTGAGCTTTTATTACTTTTCTGTGGGCCCTGAAACCCTGGCGTTTGGTACAATCTATTCTGTGACTGCCGAAGCTTAGGGGTGGCATGGCTCTGCCGGGTGCCAACCTTTACCACACGACATGCCATATGACGCGTCTCTTGGGTTGGTGTCACCACAGCTCGCATAAACGATGGGTAAAGAAGGAGTGGGCCCCAGCAGGTATCCCACTGGAGTTGGTGCCGTGGGGGATAATGGATATTCCTCGCCAAATTCCAGGACATCCCACGATAGCAGAGATGCAAAGGATGGGTCTTAAAGCATTCAGAGATTTCTCTGTCGCACCGTCACCATCGCCGCTCACCCCCATAGTCAGCAAACCAGCCTTCAACCCTGGACTTCCATATAGCTCACACTGGGAACGGGATTTGGGGATCCAACTTACAGAGAAACAAGTTGACACAAAACCTCGATCTGCACTAAATATCAGGAGGCAGGGTTTAAGGTGTTAAGGTATCAAACACAGATGAAGGTTCTGTCAGGGCTGGGCTCAGCCCTTCCTTCTCTGAGCTGGCCGCTCAGCTGTCAGCTAATTGCCAGCTCCTACCTCTCCACAGTAACTTGGCTGTTGATGATATCCTGCTCGTCAGTCCTGCCTACTTAAGCCGTCCAGCCCAGAAGTCAACATCACAGAGACACTCTCCTGCATTCCTGTTAAAATACTTGTTTGGCTGACATCCCTTCTGGCTCCAGATCCTGCTTCCTGTTTTACTATGCTCATCTCTGGCTCCCTGACGTTTGGCTTGTCTGACTATCCGTTCCGGTTCCTGAACTCTGGCTATGTTTTGACTACGTTTGTTCTATTTACTTTTATTATTAAACAAGTGTGATTTAACTGTACTTCTGTCTCGGTCTGATTTCAAGGTTTCTGACAGGTCCATAGAATGTTCCCCCAATGTTTGGATCTCTGTTGAAGATGTGGAAGGGAGGTTGGTTCTCTTCTTTGTATCTTCTGGTCCTATCTCCTTTTGCAGTCCTATTGGATGGAGGTTCATTGCATCGTTCAAAAATTCACCATCTGGGAGTTGCAGAGGGACCCTGCGTTCTTCCTCCTACACCACCACGAGATACTGAGCAAGCCTTACAGGAAATCTGTCCTGCCGCTCTTGCTCAAAGCTGCGAAAAGCTGCATCCTGTTGTTCTGGAAGCAGACACAGCCACCGTCAGTTGCCATCTGGTTGAAAAAAGTTGCAAAAATGAACGCGATGGAGGAACTTGGTGGCCACAGAAAAAGGCCTTAGTGAGAAATTTTCTAAAAAATGGTTTTATTGGCACAAGTTTGTCTACTCTGAGGAATATCCAAAATGGGTGACAGTAACAGACTAGGCTGTTGGCTCCCCAGGCTTGGAAGGAGTGTCTGGGTGGTAGTAAGCCGCCCCCCCCTTTTTTTTCTCTCTCTCTTTTTCTCCTTCTTTCCCCCTATCTTTGCTTGCTGAAAGGCCTGTGGGTCTTTTCTGTTTTTTGTTCTTACTAACAGGTATAAACCGAGTAAAATGCCATGCGGGATACAGAGACTTCCTAAATCCTGACACCCTAAGTTTACATCTCAGCTCAGTGTTCATGTTTGTATGAGCAGAGGTCTTTTCTATTTTTATGCTTTAGACCTACTATTGCTGAAAAGGTTCCTTGTTTGTCTCTTTAAAAAAAGTATAAAAAAAAAAAAAGATTCTGCACTACATTTTCTTTATCAATTTATCTTTTAAATGCTTTTTTTTCACAATTATTTTTACCATTTGCAGTTATATGCACTTAAAGTGGAAGTAAACCCTCCTATCATTTTCAGCCAGGGAATCTGCCATCTTGGCCTCTGTTTGATCTACAACTGCCATAATGTTGCACATGTGATCAGCTATGACACCAGCCATTGGATAGTTTGACAGTTTGGTTGAGAGCACAACCAATGGGAGTGTTACATTCTCGGCATGTGTCGGAAATGTAACTGTTTTTGAAACTATTAAATGGATGGATTTACTTCCACTTTAACTTATAATATGGTGTATGGGTATAGCACTACAATTTTTGCCATGTGAATGTAGCCTAGGGGTATTCCAGCAAAATCAGTTGAACGATGACATCATGGAATGCTCTGACAAATGATATTTCAAAATTTTATATGAACATTCCAATGTAAATCTAACTGTGTATGGTCTGCTTTATTAAAGCCCAACTCCAGGAAAATTTTGAATTATCCCTTGCAGTGGGGTTGTGCCCATACTGTTAGGGTAATTGCTTGTTTTGTCTAGAGAAGAGGGCAAATACTTGGAGCTTGCTTTGGTCTTGGTGACACAAGGATCCATGACTGCTACAGCATGATGGGGAAAGAGGCTGCAAAGACTGGTACAGCTGCAGTGAAGAGCGCAGAATTGAGTAAGCAAATCTTCTTTCTTTATTTCCTTAGACCTAACAAAGCAAATAACCCCTGAAGTGTAAGCACAGCCCCACTGCAAGGGATAGTTTTTTTGTTGACTGGTGCTGGTCTTTAACCACTTTCAGACCGGACCATTTTGCTGGCTTAAGACAGACCACTTTTTGCAATTCGGCACTGCGTCGCTTTAACTGACAATTGCGTGGTCGTGCGACGTGTTTTCCAAACCAGATTGTGTGATGTCCTTTTTTTCCCACAAATAGAGCTTTCTTTTGGTGGTATTTGATCACCCCTGCGGTTTTAATTTTTTGCGCTATAAACAAAAATAGTGCGACAATTTTGAAAAAAACACATTATTTTTTACTTTTTGTTATAATAAACATCCCCCAAAAATATATAAAAAACTGTGTTTCCCTCAGTTTAGGCCGATACATATTCTTCTACATATTTTTGGTAAAAAAAATCGCAATAAGCGATTATTGATTGGTTTGCGCAAAAGTTATAGCGTTTACAAAATAAGGGATAGTTTTATGGCATTTTATTAATAATTTTTTTTTTACTAGTAATGGCAGCGATCAGCGATTTTTATTGTGACTGCGACATTATGGCGGGCACATCGGACATTTTTGACAAATTTTTGGGACCATTGTCATTTATACAGCAATCAGTGCTATACAAAGGCACTAATTCCTGTGTAAATGACACTGGCAGTGAAGGGGTTAACCAGGGGGTGGCAATGTAGGGGTTAAGTGTTCCTAGGGGAGTGTTACTAACTGTGGGGGGCTGGGCTTTGTGTTAGTGAACACTGATCTTTGCTCCAATCACATGGTGCTGAGATCAGTGTCACTTGTTTCTAGGCAGAATGGGGAGATGCTGTTTACAACGGCATCTCCCCGTTCACCCTTCCCGTGAGACGATCGTGGGTATCCCCACGGCGTTCGAGTCCACGGGACCCACGACCGGACTCACGGGGGTCCCCACCGGTACGCGAGCGTGCCGCCGGCGGCGTACACAAGATGGCAGGGCGGCATATGGAAATGGACATACCTGTATGCCAATATGCCTGCCCGTGCCATTCTGCCGACGTACATCTGCGTGCGCCGGTCAGGAAGTGGTTAAAAAAGATCTTCATGCTGGTGCTGATCACATGCACCCTCCCAAGGAAAAAAAAACTCTCTAGGAATACACAGCAAACTAAGCATGTGCAGAGTGACTCCAAAAGGCTCTTGTCAGCAGATGGATTGGGAACAGTGGACGAAGGGGAGGATCAGAGAAGATCGGATCAAACAGCCTTTTTACACAACCTCTTAAATTTCACAGTGAGTATAACAAGCATGCTTTATTGCATATACAGACTGATTTTACTCATAGGTGTGCGCAGCCTTTTGCATTAGGGTGTGCACCACAAAAGCTCAAACACACATGCCCTTCTCTGCAGCCTCAGATGCACTGGACAGTGAATGAGTGGGAAGTGCTCTGTGCTGAGCGGCAGTGGTGTCAGGAGAGGGGGCTAGACCCCAAATGGGTCTCCGAAAAGCAATTTTCCCCTTGAAAATAGGGGGAAAATCATGGGTGCGTGTTATACACTAACATAGTACTGCCTCGGAGAGGAAGGAGCGGATGAGCACCGATAGATTAGAAAGAGCCGGGATCTCCTGTGTACTTATCTTGGCTAGCAATCACGCCCAGTCCCGGCTTCTGGACAGCTCCTACCATGTCCCGGGTTGCGAGCAGAGTGCCGAGCTGAGCCGAGTACACAGGAGGTCTGGCTCTGTCTACATCTGCACTGGCTACATTAACAGGCACTGGTGTGGCTGAAGATGGGCACTGATCAGGCTGCAATGATGGGCAATGGCAAGGATGGAGATGGGCACTGAGCAGGCTGCAATGATGGGCAATGGCAAGGCTGCAGGTGAGCACTGAGCAGACTACAATGATGGGCAATGGCAAAGCTGCAGATGGGAAAAGGCAGAAATGCAGATGGGCACTGATCAGGCTTCAATACTGGACAATGGTGAGGCTGCAGATGGGCACTGATCGGGTTATATTAATGGGCACTGACCCTTATTTTGCTTCAAAGTCTGTTATTTAAAATGCCTGCTCTTATTAACTGACACAAGACTCCTTTTAAATTAGAAAAATGTTCTGAAACCTTAAATTCCATATATGTTGCTTATTCAGTGACCAAACAGAATCATTGTCAGTAATAAGTGCAGTTAGGGGTTAGTAGCAATCAGGAACCTCCTGTTCTGGTGTTTCGATGATGACATGTATTTCCTGATTACAGCTGTGTACAAAGGCAGCAATAATAGCATTGCCTATGCAGAGACAAACCAATGGCATGTTGCACATACAAATGAGATGCTGTAGCTGTTCTATCAAATCATACCGTGTAAATAACAGGCTTCGGTAACATTAGACCCAACAGAGGGCCATAAGCACAGCACAAGGAAATGCCAAGGTTTGCATGCAACATTGTTGTCATGCTGAAATAATAATACTGGGGGATGGCTCTGTCTAATGAAGTGATTGCATCTTGCTGCGCCACACTGTTATTATACAAGCCCAGGCAATGTCTGCTCCTTGTGCTTTATTATAACTTGGTACAGATCAGGAGGCACCAGGGAATTCAATCTGTTATTTTTAAAGGTAAATTACAGATTTTTTATAGTTTTTTATACACTAGATGTCAATGTGATTGACTTGATGTAATTAAGTATTTTATTATTAAAGAGCTTCACTCTTCCTAACCTCCATAAAAGCAAAATTCCCCAACACTTGTCCCTGTCTTATAATAAAAAAAAATTCTATTGTCTTGTTTGAAGCAAAAAGTTGTCCCTTCACCCCTTTTCTCCAGCGCCGTCATCTTTACTTGAGATCCAGGATGGGTGCAGACATACTGTGATTCTCTACCAGGTTCTGTAGACCCATGGAGTGTGTGCATGCACCAGGTCCCCCACACACATGCAGACACACCACTGGTCTCTGCCAGTTCACTGGTGGAGACTCTACTGTGTATGTGCACATGTGCAGCATGGCTACATCACCTCCCGGGAGGCAATTTTTGAGATGTCACACGTGAGCTCACACATCAGTCTGTGCCTGGCAAAGACTCCCGGAGTGTCTTCGCATACGGGGGGGGGGGGGGGGGTGATGTAATCTTTGCGTGGGGAAGGATTTAGGGAGTACCCTTATTTTGAAATATATCTTTTTTTTACTTATTTGTAAGAGGTAGGGGGGAGGAGGCAGAAGGTAGGACCACAAAAAAAACAAAGTTTCAATACAGATGGGCTTTGTACAGAAAGTCCATAGCAAGAAACAAAACATCTGCTGGTCCAAGCAACTAAACAAACCCATGTCAGTTCTGGTCTAGCAGGGTGCACCCTAACGGGTTTCCCAAAGCAGGCAGCATATGTAACTTTTTAGTGTTTTGTCAGCAGTCAGACTTCTCATCCAGCAGCAGGCACTCACAGAAGAGAAGGAGAGTCCTGAGCACCAGTGAGCACAAGTATATAAAGGCCGGGGGAACGGCTGAGACTAAAAAACAGGCCTGGCTAACAGGTAAGATTTGGACCTAGCAATGAAGGCACATTCGCACCCAAAGATTTACAAAGACTCTGGGCTCAATGACCCAGACCAGAAGTATTTAAGATTCTGAGAAAACAAAAAGTTTGTTTTATCAACATCTGCCCTAAACTCTGAAGCGCCTCACCTTGTGTATGAGAAACCTTGGTAATACATATACATCAACCACAAGCCTACCACAAGCGTACCAGCTGGTGCCTCACAATATATGAATATTGTTTCCATTGAAAATGAGGCAGTTTGGAAGGAGTTCAGCTTTAAGGGCATACAGGCTAGTATCAGCATAACATAGGACAACACACTGGCCTGTAACCAAGGAACATCAGTCCTTATGGATGATGTACTGGTTTAGAATTAATTGGCAGGCATACTTAAAGTGGAGCTCTACCCAAAAGGGAGCGCTCCACTTATCTGCCTCCTCCCCCCCTTCGCCGCCACATTTGGCACCTTTTCGGGGGGAACGGGTACCTGGTTTTGACTGAGTTCGCTGTGGTCCCCCTCCTCTTTCCCCCCTGCAGCCGGCCCAATTAGAGAGCACTGCACACTTTGAGCATGCGCAGTAGTTCAATATATGGATATACAGTATATAAGTGTAAAACTTTTTTTTATGGCATGTACTTTATTTTTTATTTAATTTTACATATTTGTTTTTTGATTATTCCCAGGCCACCCTCCTTTTGTAAGGTTGTGTGGCATGTATATGATATGTTAAAAGAAAGAGAAAAAATATAAATGTCATAGATAGTTGTACCAAGTGATGCTATTTTAAACCCCCCCCCCCCCCTTTTTTTTCTGTACATCCCCAGCCTTCTGTTGAGATGGTCCTGGTTTGTGAGTTTCTGGTCGGTGTGCCCACCCGTCCCATCAGTCAGAGAGCTTTTTTCTTTTAATCTTTTATTTTGCGCCTCTTCGTGCTCTTTTTGGACCTTTGGGCTTCTTTATCACATCGATTTTGGGTCCACATGTTCTTTTGGGCATGTAAGTATATGAGCAGCATATCTTTGTCTTTGCCTGAATTTCATCTGTTACTATTTGATGGATATGGATACTGATTTTTTTGTGTGTTATTGTTGAAAATGTGTACTTTTCTTTTATATTTTAGACTGTTACTCATAGAACAATTGGCATATTGGATTATCCCTGAAGAAGGAGTTTCACTCCGTAACGCGTAGGAAATACCGTATGCCTATGATCAGTTGTTATGTTTACATTTTGAGTGCATATATCTCTGTATAACAATATGCACCCCAAGTTATGGGCACAGATATATATATATTCTTCAAATAAGTGTTTGTTTGTGTATTATGTGATTATTTTTAGACAAAGTTATAAATTAAATAAAAAACTTTTTATATTTTTCTACATAATTGTATGTCTCACAGTCTATGCCTGAAAAGTCCTGCCCCCAGGGGAAATCTTGTACCAGAATTTAATTTTGGATGTTGGCTGGTATATAGCAGACCATCTGATAACCTCCTTCTTTTTGATATTCCTGTGCAGTAGGGAAGCCGTGCCGCTTCACAGCTGGTTGTCATCAGTGGAGATGGTGGCCGAAGCACCCGAAAGCCGATTGAAAAATCGGCTCGGGTGAAGACACCGCTGGATTTCTGAACAGGTAATTGCCTAATATTAAAAGTCAGTAGCTACAGTATTTGTAGCTGCTGACTTTAATTTTTTTCTGCAGAAGCCCGGAGTTCCTCTTTAATATTAAATAAATAAAAACCAGCAATACTAGGTAGGTATCAGGTGATAACAGGCAACACCAGGTAGAGATCTGGTGATAGCTGGCAACACCGGGTAGTGATCTTGTGATAGCTGGCAACACCAGGTAAAGACTCGGTGATAGCCAGCAACATCAGGTCGGGATCCAGGTATAGCCAGGAATACTTGGTAGTGATCTGGTGATAACCAGCCACACCGGGTAGGGATCCGGTCATAGCCAGCAAGAACAGGTAGGGATACAGTGATAACCAGCAACACTGATTAGTGGTCCTGGAAAAGCCAGCAACACTGGGTAGAGATCAGGTGATATCCGGCAACACTGGGTAAGGATCCGGTGATAACCAGCAACACTGCCCAGTGATCTGGTGACAACCGGCAACACCAGATAGAGATCCAGTAATAACACAATCTAGTGATCCAAGATACCCAGCAACACCCTGTAGGTATCTGGTGACAACACTGGGTATTGATCCATTGATATCCAGCAACACCAGGAATAAAAGCAGTGCCAGTCGGCAGCACTTAGTAGGGATCTGGTGATAACTGGCAACAGCGGTACAGAACCAGTTCAACAAAAATAGTTAGTGATTGAGTTATAGATGGCAACAATTAAATATGTGGTGACAACACCAAGTAATGATCTGGTGCTAACCAGAAACACCAGATAGGCAATCGCTGATGATCAGCAACACTGGCACAGGACCATTACCTTTCATCAATACCAGGTAGGTAGCCATTGACAACATCAGCTAGTGATACGGTCATAACCAGCAACACCGGGTACAGAGGTGGTGCCAGTTGGTGACACTGGGTAGGGATCTGGTGATAAATGGCAACACCAGGTAGGGATCCAGTGGTAACTGACAAATTCCAGGCAGGGATTCATTGAAAGCCAGCAATGCTTGGTAGTGAGCCAGTGGTAGCCAGCAACACCGAGTAGGTATCCAGCAACAACACTGGGTAATGATTCAGTGCTAACCAGAAATACTGGGTAGGCAACACCATGTAGCGAACCAGTAGCATTTGTTAACACTGGGTAGGGATTCAGTGATAGCCAGAAACACCAAGTAAGTATTTGGTGACAGTAGTTGTGATCCAGAACCAGCAAAATATAGTGATTATATTATATAGTGATAACCGGCAACACCAGGTACAGAACTGGAGCCAGTTGGCAAGATTGGCTAGAGATCTATTTATAGCTGGCAAAACCGTGATGCGGGTATAGCTGGTACAACCATGATTTGGTTATAGGTGGCAACACTGGTTAGTGATCAGGTGCTTACCTGCCACACCAGGTAGGGATCTAGTGGTAACCAGCAACACCGGGTGAAGGATCCAGTGATATCCAACAACACCATGTAGGCATCTGGTGATAACCAGCAACACTTTATAAGCATCTGCAAATAGCCGTCAACACAGGTTAAGGCATTCTGTGACAACTGGCAACACTGGGTAGGGATCCAGTGACAACACTGGGTAATGATCAGATGATAAAAAACAACACTTGGTAGGAATCTGGTGATAGCCAACAAAGCCAGATAGCGATCTGGTGATAATTGGCAATGCTGGGTAGGGAACTGGTGATAGCCGGCAGCACTGGATAGTGATCCAGAGATAACCAGCAACACTGGGTAGGGATCTGGTGATAGCTAGCAAGACTGGGCTAACATACATGGAAAATCAGCAACAAAAGATAAGGATCTGGTGACAACACCAGGTGGCGATCTATTCCTAACCGGCAACACCATGTAGGCATCCGTTGATAATCGGCAACACTGGGACCAGAACCGTTGCTAATTGGCAACAACAAGTAGGGATCACCAACACCAAGTGATAATGGCCACACTGGGTAGGGATCTGGTCATAACAGGCATACTGAGTAGAGAATCTATGACAGTGGCAGGCAGTAATCCAGTGATGAATGGCAACATCAGGTAGGGATCTGGTGATAACCAGCAACACTGGGTAGGGATCTTGTTATAGATGGCAACACAGGGTAGGAATCCAATGACAACACTGGGTAATGATTCACTAATAACTGACAGCAACGGCATTCGGAGAAAGGTTGCAACACCACATAGTGATCCAGTGACAGCCATCAATACAGGGTAGGGATGTGGAGATAGCTAGCAGCACCGGGTAGTAATCTGGTGATACAAGGCAACACCAGGTAGTGATCCGGTGACAACATTCGGTAGTGATCTGGTACTAGCTGGTAAAACCAGGCAGGGATTTTTTGATAGCTGGCAACACCATTTAGGTATCTGTGACAACACCAGGTAGTGATCTGGTGACAGCTGTCAACACTGGGTAGTGATGTATGAAGAAACATGCACAGTAGTGCATTAGGGGACGCCCCCTTGGACTTTATATGGCAGTAAAATAGTGTCAAAGTCAAAACTCAATTAGCAAATATATATAAAAAAGGCACAAAGGTGCCAGCTTTATTATAGTAATCAAAAAAGAAGAAAAGTATATTGCATATTGCTCTCATTGGTCAGGCTAAGTATTAGATGCCTCTTCTGGGGTGTACACCTTTCTGGACATAGTGGCTGTAGGTACTCTGGTGGCAGGTACTCTGGTGGCAGGTGGTGCGGTGGCGGGTGGTGAGGTGGCGGGTACTCTGGTGGTACTCTGTTGGCAGGTACTCTGGTGGCAGGTGGTGAGGTGGCGGGTACTCTGGTTGTACTCTGTTGGCAGGTACTCTAGTGGCAGGTGGTGAGGTGGCGGGTACTCTGGTGGCGGGTACTCTAGTGGCAGGTGGTGAGGTGGCGGGTACTCTGGTGGTAGGTACTCTGGTGGTAGGTACTTTGGTAGTACTCTGGTGGTGGGTACTCTGGTGGCAGGTACTCCGGTGGCAGATGGTGAGGTGGCAGGTACTCTGGTGGCAGGTGGTGAGGTGGCAGGTACTCTGGTGGTGGGTACTCTGGTAGTACTCTGGCAGGTGGTGAGGTGGCGGGTACTCTGGTGGCAGGTACTCCGGTGGCAGGTACTCTGGTGGCAGGTACTCTGGTGGCAGGAACTCTGGGGGCAGGTACTCTGGTGACAGGTATTCCTGGTGACAGGTACTCTTTATTTAGGGGAGGCAATCTGGGCACAGTAAGACATATACTGGGGTACAGTAGTGGTAACTCACTGTTAGCTGATCTCCTCCTCACACTGGATCGGTGTGTGAAGAGGAGAACCCAGCAACAGGAGTTACACACCGTTTGTTTACATTTAGTGACAGGCTGTCATTGGGCACAGCCAGTCACTAAATAGCCAATTTCATTGGCTTTTTACACTGATCGGGGCTGGGCTGAAGCTAGGGAAAAAGCTTCAGCCAGCCTCAGCCCCGAGCACTACTCATCTCCTCCCCGGGAGAGCGCCGGCTTGTGACAGATCACAGCCGGTATAGATGCTCCTCCACTCAATACCCGCATCGGGGAATAGCTGTATCCCTAGGGACACACTGGATCCCCGATTGCTGCTCTTCGGGCCCCCAGGGGCTGCAGTAGCAGCAGAAAGCTGAGGACGTCATATGACGGCCACCAAGGATAGGAGATCCCATCTGTGGCCGTCATTTGGCTATGGCTGGGAATTGAAGTGGTTATATATATATATATATATATATATATATATATATATATATATATATATATATATATATACTCTGCATCCAGTGTAGCCTATATCTACAGTGCATTCTGTGGTGTTTCTATGTACACAGTATCTAATACAGTATGTACAGTTTCTACTACACTTCTGGTGGTGTACACAGTACACAATACAGTGCAGCAGTAGTACAGTTTCTAGTACAGTGTGGGTGGCATACACAGTATTTAATACAGTGTGTACAGTTTCTACTACACTTCTGGTGGTGTACACAGTATACAATACAGTGCAGCCGTTTTACAGTTGCTAATACAGTGGAGGCAGTGTACACAGTATCTAATACAGTGTAAAAAAAGAAAAGGGAAATGAATAAAGGGGACTGGAGGGTAACCAACCCCCGGGACTTTCTTAACGATACCAAATGTGTACAAACAATAAATAAAATCAATAAAGTTTTATTAAGTATACAAAAAGCATTTCTCAGATGAAAAAGACAATTTTGTCCATACATATACAATATAAAAATTATAAATATACAAAAGTTAGTACAGAAGCCTACAAAACTCCACAGATTACCACATTTGTATATGATTTGGCCTGCATTGTTTCTTTCCTACATGTTTCGCTCTTCTGAGCTTCCTCAGGACAATTGCAGCATACAGCAATAGATAGAAAACTGAAAATATACAAAACGTAAACATAAATAATTCTGTGCATACAAAAGACCCCAGGGGGACACACAAAAATGTCCGCCAAACAGCCTAATACAACCAGTTAAATAATTATGGTAATGGTTCCATTTCAGATCAAACATTCGACCCAGAAAAGAATGAATCAACTACCTCTGCAATAATAAAAAACAGGACATAATTCTTATAACTAATGGATAACAAATTAATTCATTTATGGAAACAGACACTCACTCCTGTGAGTGGCATCCCAAATCTATTAGATAGACAAATAGTAATATGATTCTCCATTATTGGAGATTGCAGGTTGGATTGCAAACAACAACAAAAAACAAAAACATCTTACCCCATATGGTTTGTGAATTTATGTGATTATATATCGTTATTGTAAATATTGATTGTTGCTTAAACGAAAAAAGTTTAAATTCTCCTCTTTTTCCACCCAATAAGTGGACTGTGATGAAAACAGCGTTAGGGATCCCCAATCTTTTCCATGAGTCTGCAGAGGCACGAGAAGAGATTAAATAGTATGTCTAGGCCATTTGAGTGTAACATTCATATGGCAATCAAAAATTAATATTAAGAACATACCTGGCAAAAACCCAGGAAATGGCTGAATTAGAACCAGTTAAACATGTCCCATACCAGCAAACTCTGTGTATTGTCAGATGAAAGTTAAACAGAATATGTTTTTAAACACAAGATATTTATCTGTGCAGATCTAAAAAACAAAAAATAGAAAATAGGGACCACATCCCAATCATTAGTATATGTTTGCCTTGGAGATATAGATAAAATAGTTCCAATTGGGCCCCGAGGAACATCCTCTGAGTCCCCCCAAAAATATCCCATTCCTACCTGTTTTGTGAGATAATGATATTATAATCGAGGTGGTTCAAGTGCTCATCCGTTGGGGAGCGGCCCCACATGTCTTCTCCCGTCGCTTGCCTGAACGACACTGACGGGACCAGCGTCTTAACTCGTGCCTCCAGCCCGGCGGCGTCTGACGTCACCGCCGGGCTGCGGGCACACCTGTAGCGAGGACCTCCTAGCTGCGCGTACATTTCGTACTGCGCATGCGCGGAGGATGTAGACCACGTCCTTACAGCGCATCGGCCATTTTGGAATATGGCCAAAGTCAGGGAGTTTGCCAATAGTTGTCTGTCCATATCCGCACTCAGACTGAGCATAACGCTTGTTAGAGGCAGGCGACCATGATAGAAATGGGCTTAATGCCCTGGTCTTCTTCTCGGGCAGAACAAATTCCAAATATACGGGGATGGGAATGGCCCAATACAATCGCCAATCCCCAAATATTCCCCGGTTTTAAATGATGGCAAAAAAAACAGTTATTTGCAACAAACGGGCAATAAAAAAACCTCGCATTTAGAAACGGGGCAGGTTGACCAAACCCATAACTGGTTTGAATGGGTTATAGGTCAAACCTGCCCCAGGGTGCCCATACAAACTCCTAAAATGGGAAACATGCAGAGGATCCCTCATAAAATACAGAGCGTTCATCACAATCCACTAAATATCCAATATAAACCGTAATATACTCATATTAGTGCAATATATTTTCTCATCCCAAGGGCAGAGAAAAAAAAAAAAAAGTCATGGATCCTAAGTTCTAAAGAAAAGGTTTGAAACTAATCGCATCATTAAGTCCGGGAGACTGAGTGGCTTCTAAATTGAATATCCACCGGGTCTCTCGTTGTAAGAGAGTGTGGTTATAATCACCCCCTCTTTCTCCCGGAGGAACATATTCCAATGGGAAGAAATGCATGAGGTTATCATTAAACTGATGGTACAAACCAAAATGTCGGCTAATTGGGGTTTCCATCTTTTTCCCACACACCAGGGACACATGGTCCCTGATGCGGTGGAAAAAGGGACGTTTGGTTTTCCCAACGTAAAAGGCGTTGCACTGACAGATCATAATGTACACTACCCCCACCGATTGACATGTCACAGCAAATTTAGGCTTAAATAAATGACCATTTGGCAGGCATATGGATCCCGACGCATGTAGGTATCTGCAAAAACCACATTTGTGGCAGGGGGCGCATCCTGTTCGTCTACGTCCCACCAACGAGGGAGGGGAGAAATGGCTTTGTACTAAGGAATCCTTCAGGGATCGTGATCTCCTGTAAGTAATGCGCGGATATTCCGGGAGATATTTAGCTAAAAGGGGATCCCCCTTCAGGAGATACCAATATCTCTGGAGGATTCCTTTTACTTGCAAGTGTTGTTCATTGAATGTGGTAATGAATCTAACATCCCCAAAGGTCTTTGATGGTCTGTGACCATGTATTAGGGAGGCCCTACTTTGTTTCCTACTTTGCGTATATGCCCTTTTTAAGCTCTTGTTGCTGTAGCCTCTTTGACGAAGGCGCAGTCTTAATTTCCTAGCCTCTAGGGCAAAATCTTCATGGTTACTACAGTTCCGTCTTAGACGGAGATACTGTCCATATGGGATGCTCGCTATCAGAGGGGACGGGTGTGAACTGGATGCATGTAAAAGCGAATTTGCCGCAGTGGTTTTTCGGTGGAGAGTGGACTGAATCCCTCCCCCTAGATCAGTGAAGATTTGCACATCAAGGAAAGTTATCCTGGAAAGACTTTTTTCCATGGTAAATTTTAAATTAAAGGAATTAGTCCCCAGCAAGTTCACAAAGGTATCTAGATCTTTCTCATTACCCGTCCAGGTAAAAAAGATGTCATCAATGAATCTTCGCCACATTGGAATTAAATCAAAAAATCGCTGCAGATTTTCTTGGCAAAAGATCTGGCGCTCCCAGCCTCCCAGGTACAGGTTGGCATATGAGGGGGCACATTTGGTCCCCATAGCCACCCCCTGCACCTGGAGGTAGTGGGAGCGCCCGAACATAAAAATATTGTTGGTAAGAATAAAATGTAGGAGATCCAAAATGAATTTCATGTAGTTGAGAGGGATGCGCCCATCCTCCACTATAAAGCTCTCGACTGTCCGAACCCCCAAGTCATGGGGGATCGAATTGTACAAGGCCTTTACATCCAAGGTCACTAACCAGGTCCCCTCTGATAGCGAGATCCCATCCAAGGCCCGCAATAAGTCAGAGGTATCACGTAAGTATGATGTCAAATCCTCAACATAGGGACGTAAGAAATCGTCAACTAAAGCACTTGCGTGCTCAGTCAGACAACCTCTTCCCGAGACAATGGGACGGCCCGGGGGTTTCAAAGGATGTTTATGCACCTTCGGAAGGGCATACATTGTTGGCGTTTTGGGATTGGAGACATGTAAATACTCCCAAGTCTTTTTCGTAATGGTTCCCTGTCTATAGCTTGATTCAATAAGTTTGCCAAATTGGGCATTATGTGACCAATATGGCTCGCTGGAATTTTTCGATACCATTGTTTATTTTGCAGGGGGTCTAGAACCATGTTTTCATATTGAATAACATCCATTATTACAAGGTTGCCCCCTTTGTCTGCTGGTTTAATCATAATATCTGTATTAGCTTTCAACATAGATAGGGCCTCCTTTTGTTGTTTCGTTAAATTAGATTGTTTGGATCCCACCCACTTGGTTTTGGTCATTTCTTTAGTAACCTGTTGCACAAATGCCCATATGTTGGAATTATTTTGCAAAGTGGGAAATTTTTGAGACCGTGATTTGTATTCTTTCACTATATATGAGGAATAAGGATTTTGAATGGCATCTGAGAGCCCCGGATCAAACTCCTGGTCTGCAGACAATGCAGATGCCTCTTCAAGATCAATAGAGTCAATTCCTCCCTCATCCCATAGTTCCATTAATTCTTCGATGGCCTTAATCTCGGAGAGGCTAAGGCCATCCAATGATGTATTGGCTTGTTGTGAATCCTGTTTAAAGTTTGATGATTTATCAAAAATCGCTTTGAACATAAGTTTACGAGCAAACAGATACGTGTCTTTCACCAATTCAAAGGTGTCAATAGGTTGTGTAGGACAAAAAGAAAGGCCCAGTCTCAATAGAGAGATTTGGGCTTCTGTGAGTGAACTCGAAAAGAGATTAATTATTTCAAAGGGATTTTGTTGTGTCTCGAGTGACTCGTGGTCTGGTCTAACAATTTGGGAACAGGTTGGCTGAAAATGGGGGCTGTGCGAAAACCTGACTCAGTGGGGCCCATGGCCCACCCCCCATCTATTTGGGGCGAAGCCATGGGCACCTGTGAGTCGGGCACTGAAATGTGATGTGAGGGTGGCAAAGTATTAGATTTTGTCGCAGAAGCTGCTTTAGCTGCTGAGGCTCTGGTGTGAGAGGGGGTGTTTGATGTGTGAGGAATTGATTTAATTTTTGAGATCCCTTCATTCTCATTAATGCGTTTCGTATGGCGTGTTTTCGTACCCGACATTGTGATCGCTGTGACCTGTGAAGATGAAAAAGAAGAGGAAGAAGCCAGAAGAGTTAGAAGACATATCTGAATCTGTTTGCTCTAGAGTATTAGTTCTCATTTTGCCTTGTTTAGCCATAAATTTAGTTTTATTGTTTCTATTAGGGGTCCAATTGTATGCCTGGTTGTTATCATAGGCTAATTTGTCTCGCATGTATTTCTTCTCTTTATTTTGTATCAATGTAGCCACATATTGTTCTAGATTGTATTTTAAATTCATTTCTCGATCTGAGAAAGATTCATGTGAGACTACCTTGGTATTTTCTTCATAAAGTTTTTGAATTTCATTGTCAGTAATGTTCAACTCACTTGTGTAATGAGAGCATAATATCTGCATCATTGTGGTAGAACACTGCTGAAGATTGGCTTCCCATTGGAGTTTAAAAGAAGATTCTATTTTATAAATAGTGGGAAAGATTTGTATTCTCAAGCCCCAGGGGGACATCTCATCTTCTATATATTTGAGGAAGTATTGTCTATTCCAATAAATGCGTGATTTTTTCTCCAACATTCGTTGGAGTCTTAAAAAGAACCGATCCATAGTTAATCCCCCTGTTGCCAGGCCTTGGGAGTGATGAAAAGTATCCATGAGCCCATCAAACTCACTGCCACAGAATTTAGCCATGACAAAAAAAATAAAAAAATAAAAACATCTACATCTATAGCATCAACAACTAGTATTAGTTCAATTTGCAAGAAACCTTGCTGAGGTTCACTTTGAACAGGAATTTGAGACCCAAACTAGCCTATTCTATAATTGTGGTGACTAGGCGAATAACACCCTTGTTAGATTATAGACAAAAGATATGTATAGAAAGGCTAGTGGTCATATGAGTACATGAGTAAAAAAGGTACCACATCCCAGTTGAGAAATTAAAAAAAAGAAAAGGGAAATGAATAAAGGGGACTGGAGGGTAACCAACCCCCGGGACTTTCTTAACGGTACCAAATGTGTACAAACAATAAATAAAATCAATAAAGTTTTATTAAGTATACAAAAAGCATTTCTCAGATGAAAAAGACAATTAGCGAGCATCCCATATGGACAGTATCTCCGTCTAAGACGGAACTGTAGTAACCATGAAGATTTTGCCCTAGAGGCTAGGAAATTAAGACTGCGCCTTCGTCAAAGAGGCTACAGCAACAAGAGCTTAAAAAGGGCATATACGCAAGCTAGGAAACAAAGTAGGGCCTCCCTAATACATGGTCACAGACCATCAAAGACCTTTGGGGATGTTAGATTCATTACCACATTCAATGAACAACACTTGCAAGTAAAAGGAATCCTCCAGAGATATTGGTATCTCCTGAAGGGGGATCCCCTTTTAGCTAAATATCTCCCGGAATATCCGCACATTACTTACAGGAGATCACGATCCCTGAAGGATTCCTTAGTACAAAGCCATTTCTCCCCTCCCTCGTTGGTGGGACGTAGACGAACAGGATGCGCCCCCTGCCACAAATGTGGTTTTTGCAGATACCTACATGCGCCGGGATCCATACGCCTGCCAAATGGTTATTTATTTAAGCCTAAATTTGCTGTGACATGTCAATCGGTGGGGGTAGTGTACATTATGATCTGTCAGTGCAACGCCTTTTACGTTGGGAAAACCAAACGTCCCTTTTTCCACCGCATCAGGGACCATGTGTCCCTGGTGCGTGGGAAAAAGATGGAAACCCCAATTAGCCGACATTTTGGTTTGTACCATCAGTTTAATGATAACCTCATGCATTTCTTCCCATTGGAATATGTTCCTCCGGGAGAAAGAGGGGGTGATTATAACCACACTCTCTTACAACGAGAGACCCGGTGGATATTCAATTTAGAAGCCACTCGGTCTCCCGGACTTAATGATGCGATTCGTTTCAAACCTTTTCTTTAGAACTTAGGATCCATGACCTTTATTTTTTTTTTATTTTTTTTTTTTCTGCCCTTGGGATGAGAAAATATATTGCACTAATATGAGTATATTACGGTTTATATTGAATATTTAGTGGATTGTGATGAACGCTCCGTATTTTATGAGGGATCCTCTGCATGTTTCCCATTTTAGGAGTCTGTACAGGCACTGCCCGAGAAGAAGACCAGGGCATTAAGCCCATTTCTATCATGTGTGAAATAAAAAGGTTATGGCGCTAAACCCTATCAGTGATGAGATGAGTTAACTTATCATCAAAACCTAGTGTTTATTTTTTATATAAAAAGAAAAAGAAAAAACTGTTGGTGATACCGTGCAGAAATATCCTAAAGCAATTTTATCCAAAGAAAATTGTGTGTGATTGATGTGGAGTCAACATTCATGTTCCATTATAATTGAAACCAAATTGGGTGTTAAATTATCCTATACGTATCAACCTACTAAAAACATGTAAACATTCATTTAAATGTGTAAAATGGTGGAAATAATGTTAGTATTCAACAATGTGCTAGTTTAAAACAGATTGTGCAAACATGTGCAAAAAATGTGCAAAAAAGCAACTAAAGGTCAGAACAACCAAGGATCAGAAATAATTCAGCCAAA
This sequence comes from Lithobates pipiens, assembly GCF_037356315.1. NCBI lineage: Eukaryota > Metazoa > Chordata > Amphibia > Anura > Ranidae > Lithobates > Lithobates pipiens. The sequence goes on from NW_027507784.1 coordinate 252,618,103, forward strand.
AAATCGCATGAAGACGCAAAATGTGCAAAATAGACAATAACTAAGGATCAAAACAACCAGGGGTCTGAAATATTTTCAACCAATAATCGCATGAAGACGCATCTGTGTCCAATGTAAGTCCAAAATTAATATTTGGCTTAGTAATACTGCCTCTTCAGATTATTGTTGTAATTGGTACAAAAAGTCAATAGGGAATATTTGATTCACTCGTGCAAATAGTGCGGGTTTTCAATTAGAGAACTTCATCCCCGGTGCGCCACTCAGTGCTATAGTATGTGAATGCTCTCACCAGAGTTAATGCCCCTGTGGGGCTGGATGGACCTTCACAATGTAAGCCACTGTGTCGCTCTCTGGCTGCTGCTGGTGCACTGGGTGAAGCTTCGTTATTCCGTCCGTATGGTATCCAACGTTAATTATATAAGGAAAGACATATCCATAGTGTAATACGTTCTTAACCAAATCGTTCGTTTATTAAAATTAAGATCTACTCACATTTTACATTAAAAGCATATGCGTATAGAAAAACTCCGCCGTTCGTCTCAAACGAGTGCACACAACGTGGCCACGCCCATTTCTATCATGGTCGCCTGCCTCTAACAAGCGTTATGCTCAGTCTGAGTGCGGATATGGACAGACAACTATTGGTAAACTCCCTGACTTTGGCCATATTCCAAAATGGCCGATGCGCTGTAAGGACGTGGTCTACGTCCTCCGCGCATGCGCAGTACGAAATGTACGCGCAGCTAGGAGGTCCTCGCTACAGGTGTGCCCGCAGCCCGGCGGTGACGTCAGACGCCGCCGGGCTGGAGGCAGGAGTTAAGACGCCGGTCCCGTCAGTGTCGATCAGGCAAGCGACGGGAGAAGACATGTGGGGCCGCTCCCCAACGGATGAGCACTTGAACCACCTCGATTATAATATCATTATCTCACAAAACAGGTAGGAATGGGATATTTTTGGGGGGACTCAGAGGATGTTCCTCGGGGCCCAATTGGAACTATTTTATCTATATCTCCAAGGCAAACATATACTAATGATTGGGATGTGGTCCTTATTTTCTATTTTTTGTTTTTTAGATCTGCACAGATAAATATCTTGTGTTTAAAAACATATTCTGTTTAACTTTCATCTGACAATACACGGAGTTTGCTGGTATGGGACATGTTTAACTGGTTCTAATTCAGCCATTTCCTGGGTTTTTGCCAGGTATGTTCTTAATATTAATTTTTGATTGCCATATGAATGTTACACTCAAATGGCCTAGACATACTATTTAATCTCTTCTCGTGCCTCTGCAGACTCATGGAAAAGATTGGGGATCCCTAAGGCCGCGTACACACGCGCGGACTGTTTGCCCAACCTTGTTCGTCAAACAGTTTCGGCAAACAGTCCGCTCAAAATTTGCATGAGCGGACTTGCCCACACACGAGCGGACTGTTTGACGAACAAGGTTGGGCAAACAGTTGGCTCAACTTTTGAAATGAACGGACTCGCCCACGTAAGGAGGAGGCAAATCCGCCCATTTCGAGCGCGTGTACAGGTAGGCGGGGCCCGCGAAGGAGACGTCGCGGGCTCCGCCGCCTGGAATGGGCTTAAAGGGGAACCCCAACGCCGAAAAAAATCGGCGTGGGGGTTCCCCCAAGGTCCACACCAGACCCTTGTCCGAGCACGCTACCCGGCCGGCCAGGAAAGGGGGGCGAGCGAGCGCGCCCCCCCTCCTGAGCCGTACCAGGCCGCGTGCCCTCAACATGGGGGGGTGCCTTGGGGAAGGGGGGGCCGCGCGGCCCCCCCACCCCAAAGCACCTTGTCCCCATGTTGATGAGGACAAGGGCCTCTTCCCGACAACCCTGGCCGTTGGTTGTCGGGGTCTGCGGGCGGGGGGCTTATCGGAATCCGGGAGCCCCCTTTAAGAAGGGGGCCCCCGGATACCGGCCCCCCACCCTATGTGAATGAGTATGGGGTACAATGTACCCCTACCCATTCACCTGTGAAATAAAGTACAAAAAAAAACACAACACAGGGAAAAAATATTTTATTGCACAGCTCCGGGGGGTCTTCCGTCTTCGGGGGTCTTCTCGCCGGACTCCTCCGCTATCTGTGTGTAGCTCTTTTACTAGCGGAGGAGTCCGGCTTTCTTCCTCCCCGCCGCCGGCCTCTTCTCCCGACTTCGGGGGTCTTGTCCCCCTCTTCGGTTCTTCTGCCGGGCCACCGCGCCTTCTTGTAGCTCTTTTACAGGCGGTGGCCCGGTCTTCTGTCGCCGCTGTCGCCGCCGCCGCCGCCTTCCGTTCTTGTTCTTGTTCTTCTTCTTGTTCTTCTTCTTCTTCTCCTGGAGATGTTGACTCGACGATCTCTCCGGCCGGAATGCCAGGGACACGCTCCGCTGCCACTTATATAGTGACAATGGGGCGGTGTCACATGGTATATGTCACATGGGTTGGTCACATGGGTTGATGTCACATGGGGACTATGACATCGTAAGGGGGCGGGGTCACCATGTGACCAACCCATGTGACATATACCATGTGACACCGCCCCATTGTCACTATATAAGTGGCAGCGGAGCGTGTCCCTGGCATTCCGGCCGGAGAGATCGTCGAGTCAACATCTCCAGGAGAAGAAGAAGAAGAACAAGAAGAAGAACAAGAACAAGAACGGAAGGCGGCGGCGGCGGCGACAGCGGCGACAGAAGACCGGGCCACCGCCTGTAAAAGAGCTACAAGAAGGCGCGGTGGCCCGGCAGAAGAACCGAAGAGGGGGACAAGACCCCCGAAGTCGGGAGAAGAGGCCGGCGGCGGGGAGGAAGAAAGCCGGACTCCTCCGCTAGTAAAAGAGCTACACACAGATAGCGGAGGAGTCCGGCGAGAAGACCCCCGAAGACGGAAGACCCCCCGGAGCTGTGCAATAAAATATTTTTTCCCTGTGTTGTGTTTTTTTTTGTACTTTATTTCACAGGTGAATGGGTAGGGGTACATTGTACCCCATACTCATTCACATAGGGTGGGGGGCCGGTATCCGGGGGCCCCCTTCTTAAAGGGGGCTCCCGGATTCCGATAAGCCCCCCGCCCGCAGACCCCGACAACCAACGGCCAGGGTTGTCGGGAAGAGGCCCTTGTCCTCATCAACATGGGGACAAGGTGCTTTGGGGTGGGGGGGCCGCGCGGCCCCCCCTTCCCCAAGGCACCCCCCCATGTTGAGGGCACGCGGCCTGGTACGGCTCAGGAGGGGGGGCGCGCTCGCTCGCCCCCCTTTCCTGGCCGGCCGGGTAGCGTGCTCGGACAAGGGTCTGGTGTGGACTTTGGGGGAACCCCCACGCCGATCTTTTTCGGCGTTGGGGTTCCCCTTTAAGCCCATTCCAGGCGGCGGAGCCCGCGACGTCTCCTTCGCGGGCCCCGCCTACCTGTACACGCGCTCGAAATGGGCGGACTTTCCGAGCGGGAACAGTCCGCTCATTTCGAAAGTACAGCGGACAAGCCCACACACGGGCGGACTGTTCGCTCAAACACAGTTTCAGCGGACAGTTTTTCGGAATTTCCGAAAGACTTTGTCCGTCCAACTGTCCGCTGAAACTGTCCGCTGAAAGCCCACACACGAGCGGACTGTCCGCCCAAACACTGTTCAGCGGACAAGGTTGGGCGAACAGTCCGCCCGTGTGTACGCGGCCTAACGCTGTTTTCATCACATTCCACTTATTGGGTTGAAAAAGAGGAGAATTTAAACTTTTTTCATTTAAGCAACAATCAATATTTACAATAACGATATATAATCACATAAATTCACAAACCATATGGGGTAAGATGTTTTTGTTTTTTGTTGTTGTTTGCAATCCAACCTGCAATCTCCAATAATGGAGAATCATATTACTATTTGTCTATCTAATAGATTTGGGATGCCACTCACAGGAGTGAGTGTCTGTTTCCATAAATGAATTAATTTGTTATCCATTAGTTATAAGAATTATGTCCTGTTTTTTATTATTGCAGAGGTAGTTGATTCATTCTTTTCTGGGTCGAATGTTTGATCTGAAATGGAACCATTACCATAATTATTTAACTGGTTGTATTAGGCTGTTTGGCGGACATTTTTGTGTGTCCCCCTGGGGTCTTTTGTATGCACAGAATTATTTATGTTTACGTTTTGTATATTTTCAGTTTTCTATCTATTGCTGTATGCTGCAATTGTCCTGAGGAAGCTCAGAAGAGCGAAACATGTAGGAAAGAAACAATGCAGGCCAAATCATATACAAATGTGGTAATCTGTGGAGTTTTGTAGGCTTCTGTACTAACTTTTGTATATTTATATTTTTTATATTGTATATGTATGGACAAAATTGTCTTTTTCATCTGAGAAATGCTTTTTGTATACTTAATAAAACTTTATTGATTTTATTTATTGTTTGTACACATTTGGTACCGTTAAGAAAGTCCCGGGGGTTGGTTACCCTCCAGTCCCCTTTATTCATTTCCCTTTTCTTTTTTTAAATTTCTCAACTGGGATGTGGTACCTTTTTTACTCATGTACTCATATGACCACTAGCCTTTCTATACATATCTTTTGTCTATTATCTAATACAGTGTGTACAGTTTCTAATACACTTCAGGCGGTGTACACAGTATCTAATACAGTGTAGTGTGCTGTTACAAAACAAAAAATACATAATGTCTGGAAGGCCGCAAAGGAGAGGCAGATGCTCACAGGCCATTAAAAGAGGGCAAGCAGCCCCTGTGTCTACAGTCAACAGTGGTGGTCATGGACATGTTGCATCCTCTGCAGGTGGCCGTGGGGCATGATTGTCCTTTTTTTCTGCTGCTGGCCATGTTATTGACCCGGAACATGCAGAAGAGTTGGTGGAGTGGATAACAAAGCCATCCTCATCCTCTGCCATCCAGGCTAAGAGTAGTTTGCCTTCCAACGCAGCTGCCAAAGCGGCCTATTCTACCGGCTCATTGTCCACAGACATTCCTTCTGTAGCCCCACCATCATTATTTGATTACAGTGTCGGGTACATGCTGCTGGAAGATGCGCAGAGATTTCAAGGCTCCGATGATGGTTCCTAGGTTGAGGAAGGGAGTAACATGAGCCTAGAGAGAGGGGGTGCCCAAGAAGGACAAGAAACTGGCATGTTCCCCCAGTTGCAGCATACTGCCAAGTTTGCTCCAGGGACGAGGAGGGAGGGGATGACGAGATCACTGACTGTACTTGGGTGCCTGAGAGAAGAGAGGAGGAGGCTCCAACGGATCAGGATGTCCTCTAGGGGGCAGCTTAAGGGCAGCCACCCTATTGCATCACACCGCAGAGCTCCGCAGGTGCAGGGCACTGCTGACTCCCCGCTGACTTTTAAAAGTTCCTTGGTGTGGCCATTTTTTGACATGTGTTCAGCAGATCACACCACTGCTGTTTGAAACCTATGTCTGAAGTGGATCAAGCATGGCCAGAACAGCAGCCAGTTGGGCACCACATTCTTAACCAAAAATATGACACCTGCCATGCACTTAGTTGGCAACAGCACTTGAAAGACCCACATCCAAGAAAAGGGCGGGCTTCTCCTTGCTCCTCATCTGGGATCTCCAACCCTACTATACCTCCAGTCCACTCAAAAACCTGCACTGAGAGGAATGAAGGTATAGCAATAGGTGTCCCAAGTACTTGCAGCTAATCTGGTAGCGATGCTCCACCATTTGATTTTAGCAGGCAAATTTCCCTACCCCAGTTGCTGAACCGTAAAAAGAAATTCAGTCCCCACCATCTACATGCTCAGCGTCTAAATGCTAGCTTGGCCAAATTGCTAGCACTGCAACTGCTGCCTTTTCAGCTGGTAGACTCTGCCCCGTTTCATGAATTTGTGGAAGGTGACACCAGTGACACCATTTATTTTAACGGAAGGCCATTCCGGCTCTCTACCAACATGTGGAAGGCAATGTTTTTGGCCTCGTTGGACAGGGTGGTCAGCAATAAGGTTCATATTTCTGCTGACTTATGGTCCAGCAGGCATGAGCAGGGATGTTACCTTTCCTTCCCGTGTCAATGGATAACTCTGCTGGCAGCTGGGAAGGATGCAGGACAGGGTTCAGTGTTGTTGGAGCTTGTTCCGCCATCACGCCTCAAAAATGCTAGCGATGATTCTGCCACAGCTCTCTTCTCCACCCCCTCATCTTCTTCTTCCTCTATGGCCTCTTCTGCAGATTTGCCCTCTGAACAAACTGTGCTCCGTAAGCGTTCAAGAGGCTACGCAAGCAGTCAGACTAAAAGATGCCATGCACTGCTTGAGTTTGTCTGCTTAGGGGACAGGAGCCACACTGGGGCAGAGATTCTGTCAGCTCTGCAGGAGCAGGCTCAGAGGTGGTTGATGCCATGCCAGCTTCAGCCAGGAATGGTTGTATGCAACAATGGCACCAAGCTTTCCTCCACCCTCCAACAGGGACACTTGAGTCATGTTCCATGTTTGGTACACGTCCTGAATTTGGTGGTGCAGCAGTTCCTGAGCAGGTACCCAGGCTTACTGGATCTCCTGAGGCAGGCCAGAAAGGTCTGTGGTCAATTCCACTGGTCATACAATCCCAGTGCTTGGTTGGCTGACATTCAAAGGGAATGCAACCTGCCCACCAACCGTCTCATTTGTGACATGCCCACCAGGTGGAACTCAACATTGGCAATGCTGAAGTGGCTGCATACACAGCAGAGGGCCATCAATGAGCACCTGTGCGAGTATGGTACCAGGACAGGGTCAGGGGAGCTTGGCTTCTTTTTGCCACTCCAGTGGCTACTGATCAAGGATGCATGTACTGTCCTGTCACCATTTGAGGAGGCCACAAGGATGGTGAGCAGTGACGATGCATGCATCGGTGACACTGTCTCTCTAGTCTTCCTGTTGGAGCACACACTTCGTGGAATCATGGACAGGGCACTTGAGGCATAACAGCAGGAGGAATAGGAGGACTTCCTTACCTCTCAAGCCCCCTTTATACAGATAGCATTCCTGCGGTCCTGCCAAACACACAGGAAAAAGGGGAAGAGGAGGAGGAGGATTGTGTCAGTATGGATGTAGAGGATAACGCTCCGCAGCAGTCTTCAAGGGATGATTTTCAGTCTCCAGAAACCCAAGGAGTTGTAAGTGGCTGGGAGGAGGTAGTTCCTTAAACGTCATTCTCATTGACCCAGAGGACTCGGAATGAAATGCCTCTTCAAACTTACGCTGCATGGCCTCCCTGATTCTGCAAAGCCTGCAAAAGGACCCTGGGATTCATAGTATCAAAGAAAGGGATCATTACTGGCTGGCAACCCTTCCTGATCCACGTTACAAGGGTAAGGTTGCAGAACTCATCCTGCCTTCGCAGCGGGAGCAGAGGATGAAACATCTTCAGGAGGCCTTGAAGAAAGGTTTGTGCAACGCATTTCCAGACCCTGGAAGGTTACAATTTCCTGGTGCTGGATAACGTGTTGCTGAGGCTTCGTTCAGTCAGAAGAAGAGCGGCGGAGAAGGTGGCCGGCTGACCGATGCCTTTAAACAATTTTTCAGTCCTCAGTGCCAAGGTCTGATCGTTTCAAGCTCCCCAGCATCTGCATTACATGGTGCAGGAATATCTAGGGGCAAGAGCAGACTTGGAGACCTTTCCAACAGAGCATCCACTGGGTTACTGGGTCTTGAGGATGGACCACTGGCCAGAACTTGCTCAATATGCAATTGAGCTACTGGCCTGTCCTGCATCCAGTGTGCTTTCTGAACACACATTCAGTGCTGCTGGAGGGTTTGTAACGGATCAAAGAGTGCATCTGTCCACAGGCTCCGTTTATAGGCTCAAATACATAAAAAATGTATCAGTTTTGGATCAGCAGCTATCAAGCACCTGATGCTGATGTAACTGATTGAATTTGCTATGGATGTTGGATCCCTTGAAGACTGTCTATGCTGACTATCCTATTCCTCCTCAATCTTGATGATGCTAGCTTCCAACAACATTTTTAGTTCAGGGCACTACCACCACCACCCAAGGCTCAATTTTTCTACCAGGGGCATGTAATTAAAATTTTTTGATTTTTTTTATATAATATTTCAATGCAGGGCCCATTACTGCACCCAACAAGAGTAACTGTGAAGGGTTACAGTGTTGTGGCACCACCACCACCACCCAAGGCTCAATTGTTCTGCCCGTTTTCTGTTTGATGCGAATTATATATACCCCCGATGAAGAGAATTTATCTAAGATCTCGAAACACGTTGGGTTGCTGACTTCTGTCCACTGTAGGGTATTGTAATACAGTTGGACTTAGAAAACATACAGTGTAACAGGATAAATTATGTATACATGTCATTTTTTGTTTGTAAATACATGAAATGTGTACTGTATTTAGTATCACTAATTTTTTATTATTATTAAAAAATTGTTATTTTTGATCTATTTTTGTACATTCTTTACAGCCATCTGCCCGTGATAAAGTCCTTTCCTTAGAGGAGTAAATGTGTTTTTCATATTATTTTGTCTATTAGGATGGGGTTCAGGTGGGCCGTGTTAGACTTGTGATTTATAGCACCTTGTTCAACCTGTTTAACAGGGGGCATGTAATTATAATTTTTGATATAGCATTTTAATGCAGGGCCCATTCCTGCACTCAACAAGAATAATAGTGAGGGCTTACAGTGTTGTGGCACCATCACCAAAGGCCCAATTTTTCTGCCCGTTTAACAGGGGCACGTAATTACAATTCTTGACATAATATTTCAATGCAGGGCCATTCCTGCTCCCAACAAGATTAACAGTGTTCTGCTACCACCAATACCTAAGGCCCAATTTTCTGCAGAGTATATAGAGCAGGCCGTATAGTATATATACTGCTGTTAAGCGTATAGTGCTTGGGGTCCTGGGGACCCACACGCCATTTTTTTTTAAATTTGGGTGCAGGGTTCCCCTTAATATCCATATCAGACCTGAAGGGCCTGGTATGGATTTTGGGAGTGACATCCATGCCATTTTTTTGTGGTATTTTTGGTATTTTTATCTATATTGCCAGGATCCGACAATACATTACAGCCGTGAGCAGTTTTAAATGACATTTTGTCCTTAAGAAATTTCATTTTGCTGTGGCCCTGTTATACACATAGGAAAGAAGCACTACTTTACAGGCATACTAAGGACAATTCCCAGGCACAATATTTAACCACTTGCTTACTGGGCACTTAAACCCCCCTCAGTCCCAGACCAATTTTCAGCTTTCAGTGCTCTCACATTTTGAATGACAATTACTCAGTCATGCAACACTGTAACCAAATGATTTTTTTGTCCTTTTCTTCATACCAATAGAGCTTTCTTTTGGTGGTATTTGATCACCTCTCGGTTTTTTATTTTCTGCGCTATAAATGAAAAAAGACCGAAAATTTAGAAAAAAAATGAATTTTTCTTCGTTTCTGTGACAAAATTTAGCAAATTAGCAATTTTTCTTCATAAATTTTGGCCACAATTTATACTACTACACATCTTTGGTAAAAATAACCCAAATTTTTGCATATTATATGATCTGTGTGAAATTTAGAGAGTCTACAAGCTATGGTGCAAATCATAAAGATTTGCAAAAAAAGATCACATCTGATGTACTAAGGCCTATCTCCATTCTTGAGACCCTAACAAGCCAGGAAAGTACAAATGCCCCCCAAATGACCCCTTTTTGGAAAGTAGACATTCCAATGTATTTAGTAAGAGGCATGGTGAGTTATTTTAAGTTGTCATTTTTTCCCACAATTCTTTGCAAAATTACGATTTTTTTTTTTCACAAAATTTTCATTGTAATAGCTTATTTCTCCCACACGGAATGTGCATACCACAAATAACACCCCAAAATACATACTCCTACTCCTCCTGAGTATAACGATACCACATGTGTGAGACTTTTACACAGCCTGACCACATACAGAGGCCTAATTTTGAAGTAGCACCTTCAGGCATTCTAGGAGCATAAATTACACATTTCATTTCTCAACCACCTATTACAGTTTTGAAGGCCCTGCAACACCAGGGCAATGGAAACGTCCAGAAAATGACCCCATTTTGGAAAGCTAACATCCCAACGTATAATCTATGAGGCATAATGAGTCTTTTCAATGGTTCATTTTTTTCCAGAAGTTTTCGGAAAATGTGGAAAAAAATGAAAACGCATTTTTTTTTACACAAAGTTGTCCGTTTATAAGATATTTCCAACACATAGCATTTACATAGCAAAAATAGCACCCCAAAATACATTCTCCTACTCCTCCTGAGTATAACGATACCACATGTGTGAGACTTTTACACAGCCTGACCACATACAGAGGCCTAATTTTGAAGTAGCACCTTCAGGCATTCTAGGAGCATAAATTACACATTTCATTTCTCAACCACCTATTACAGTTTTGAAGGCCCTGGAACACCAGGGCAATGGAAACGTCCAGAAAATTACCCCATTTTGGAAAGCTAACACCCCAACGTATAATCTATGAGGCATAATGAGTCTTTTCAATGGTTCATTTTTTTCCAGAAGTTTTCGGAAAATGTGGAAAAAAATGAAAACGCATTTTTTTTTACACAATGTTGTCCGTTTATAAGATATTTCCAACACATAGCATTTACATAGCAAAAATAGCACCCCAAAATACATTCTCCTACTCCTCCTGAGTATAACGATACCACATGTGTGAGACTTTTACACAGCCTGACCACATACAGAGGCCTAATTTTGAAGTAGCACCTTCAGGCATTCTAGGAGCATAAATTACACATTTCATTTCTCAACCACCTATTACAGTTTTGAAGGCCCTGGAACACCAGGGCAATGGAAACGTCCAGAAAATGACCCCATTTTGGAAAGCTAACACCCCAACGTATAATCTATGAGGCATAATGAGTCTTTTCAATGGTTCATTTTTTTCCAGAAGTTTTTGGAAAATGTGGAAAAAAATGAAAACGCATTTTTTTTTACACAAAGTTGTCCGTTTATAAGATATTTCCAACGCATAGCATTTACATAGCAAAAATAACACCCCAAAATACATTCTACTACTCCTCCTGAGTATGGCAATACCACATGTGTGAGACGTTTACACAGCCTGGCCACATGCAGAGGCGCAACATGCAAGAAACACCGTCGGCGTTCCAGGGACACATAGCCTGCACATACCAAGAATTACACCCCCAAATACATTATGCTGAGCAAAGGGTAAAGAAAAGATTACCTGTGGTTTTAGAAGCGCAGTTGTCCACAGGAGGATATCACTGGTCCAGGCAGCAGGCAGGGACTTGGTCAGCAACAGTGAACACAGTTTTTCAGGCAGCAGGCAGGGATACTGTCCATATTACAGTCCAGGGTCAGTGCAGAGAAGTCAGCAGTGCCAAAAATATTGGTCCTGGTAGTAGGCAGGTCCTTGTGGTGTGGTCAGTGCGGCATGATGGCAGTAAGTCCTACAGGCAGCAGACAGAAGTAGAGCCTCGTTTAGGACAGAATGGGGATAGGGGTAGAGCCTTCTCCCTCCCAAATCTCTTTGAAGCCTCCGAGTCTCCAGACCCTAATCTAGGAATAAGAAAACAAAGAAAATTGTTTTCTTCTTCCAGAAAAACTATACTGGAGCCCCTCACATATGTGAGACCCCGTGTTGAATCCCACTAGTCCAGTTGCAGAATACAAGATCAGTCCAAGAGGCAGGCAAATATCGTGGTCAAACAGTCCAAGGTCAGTTCCAGATCAGGCAGAGATATGTACAGAATCGTTAGACAGAAGCATGGTCGAATAACAGTCCAGGGTCAGTTCCAGATCAGGCAGAGGTATGTACAGAATCGTTAGGCAGAAGCATGGTCGAATAACAGTCCAGGGTCAGTTCCAGATCAGGCAGCGGTATGTACAGAATCGGCAGGCATAAGAGTGGTCAAATAACAAGCCAGGGTCAGTTACAGAGCAGGCAGTGGCATAAGGGGTGTGAAGGTGTATGAAGGCAGGAACTGAGGATTATGTTTACCATACTTCACTAAAAAGTTATTGAAGTATGGTAATGCCGAAAACAGTCGCCTATGCAGAGGCCTGGTTGGGAAGGACATTGTGCACAATAATAAGATGTGTCTCTTCTGACTCCTGCTCTGGTACACACCTTACATCTTTTTTGACGTCTTTGGCCTGTTGGTTTGGGGGGGATTTTATCGGGAAAGTGTCGCTCAGAGAGTCGACTAACAACGTCTGATCTGATATTTTCTGGTGGGCCGTTTGGGAAAATAAGGGCAGTGAAAACCTCCTCCTGGTAGCCAAAGAAACGTTTGGGGTTTTGGGTGGAGTTGCGGTAAATGACATAGGAATTGTAAATGGCCAATTGAAAAAAATAAATTGCTACTTTTTTGTACCAATGGTATGTCCGTCTTGTGACAAGATATGGTTCCATCATTTGGTCGTTGAAGTCGACTCCTCCCATGAACAAATTGTATTCAGAAATGCATTTGGGTTTCTTTACGGGGCCATTCCTTCTGGGGATTGTTGTGGATAGAAGATAACATATACACATCCCTTCTGTCCCTCCACCTCACTGCCAGAACCTCCTTGTTTCTCAGACTTGCGGTTTCTCCTTTTCGCAGCTTCTTGTTCACAAGACTTTGAGGAAAGCCCTTCCGGTTCCTTTTTATGGTGCCACATGCTGGCGTCTTCTTCCGGTGAAGGTTGTGGAACAGGGGCAGAGATGTGTAGAAGTTATCTACATACAGGTGGTAGCCTTTATCCAATAGGGGGTATATGAGGTCCCAAACAATTTTTCCGCTGGATCCCAAGTAGTCCGGACAATTAGGGGGCTGCAGCTGAGTGTCCTTCCCTTCGTACACCATGAATGAATATGTGTACCCTGTGGCTCGGTCGCATAATTTGTAGACCTTCACCCCATAGCGGGCCCTTTTGCTGGGCATAAATTGCTTTATTCTAAGCCTGCCGCTAATTTTTTTTTTTTTTCCATAAAGAATTTTATTATGTTTCCAAAGTAACAGTAAGCAAATACAAGATTACAGAAAAACATTAAACTGTACAGTGTCTCTTGATCCATCAACACAACCTTACATATAGACGTCAGTAAGCAGCAGTTGTAGTAGTTAAGAAAAGCACGTTGCAGACACTAAGTTGCCAGAGAGGAAATCATAGCGTGTAGATACACGCCTGCAGTCAAGCTTGCTCAAAGTGGCCTTGTGCCTCATGGTCACCATTAACTGTTGCGTCTCTAATGGCCATGGCGCACTAGATTGCTAATAATTCCTATAAGATAGCGAGAACTGAGGGGGGGGGGGGGATGGGAAGAGAAAAAAAAAGGGAGGGGGGGGGGGAACCAGCTAGGACTTAGAGGGGAAAGATATTGAGATAGAAGAGAGGGGAGAGAGCTCGGATAAGCCTTCGAACGGATTGGGGGTGGGTCAATCACCAGCTACCCTCTCTGTCCCGGTGAAGCCAACAGAAAGGGAAGGCACCACTATACTCCAGGGCTGCAGCTATGTTCAGATAGACAGTGCTGCAAGCACTGCCCACATGGGTGATGCCAGTTGGGAAAATTTCCACTTTCAGGGTATCATTGTCTCCTAAGTTTGCATCAACGCAAGGTATCTATGGGAAAGTTTAAAAGTCCGCCACGCTCCCCAGGTTGCGGAAAAGCGATCAATCCTGTCCTGCGCTATATGAATCAGCTCCTCCATCGCTTCTATACGATTAATGCGGAGAAACCAGCTTTTAATCGAGGGAGGGGACACAGATCTCCAAAGTACCAGAATACAAAGCCTAGCAGCATTGGTCATATGCATCGCCAAAGATTTACAATATTTCTTCTGAGGGATGTTCGATAGGTGTAATAAATATTGTGCAGGGGTGAACTCCAAAGCCAAGGGTGAAACCTCCGAAATTACCTTATGGACCTCCCTCCAATAGGGCTGAATCAGAGGGCAACCCCACCAAATGTGAAGAAGGGTACCTGACCCTTGTCCGCATCTCCAGCATTGATCAGGAACCGTCGGAAAGATCTTATGGAGCAAGTCTGGAGTTTTGTACCACCTCATCTTCAATTTATAACCATTTTCCTGCTTGTGTACATTTAGGGACCCCTTATGAATATATAGATGTATACGGTCCCACTCTTTATCCGTAATCTCCTGGTCCAGCACAGACCCCCAGAAGACCCGATCTGGGCTCCTGCCATGGTGCTGAGTCTTAAACATAGAAGCATACAAATCCGAGATCACGTGGTTCTGGGGAGTCGTGCTGGAGCACAGAGCTTCAAATACAGTAGGCTCTGTCAAGTATCCCGGTCTCCTCCCTGGGTCATCTAAGAAGTGTTTCAACTGTATATAGGGCCAATACGGGAACGTCTTAGTGTTAGATAGCTTGGCCAAGTCTTGATGACTCAAGAATCTGCCCCTCCTAAAGAATTGTTTCGCCACCATTTCTGCAGACGGCCATTCATGAGCCAAGAAAGTGGCAGACAAGCCCGGGGGGAAGTCAGGGTTTCCCCTAATAGGAGTAATCGGACTCTCTGTGTGGGAAAGCGCCATTGCCTTGCAAGCCCTGGTGAATTCTTGCAGAGTCGCCCCGACAAGAGGGTGTGCAGAGAGCTGATGCCCCGTGGGTCGCTTAGTACTCCAAGGAAGCGCTTGCAGGTCTTGGCCGACAATGAGCTTTTCAAGTTCTGTCCAGTCCTTGCAGCGTGAATGGGCCTTCCAGTCGACTACCCTGGCCATGTGTACTGCCCAGTAATAACGTTTAAGGTCGGGCAGGCCAATCCCTCCCTTAGCTTTGGGTAGAACCAGGGTTGCCCACCCGATGCGAGGTGATTTGGAGCCCCAGAGGAAGGATCTACAAATTCTTTTGAAGGTTGTGAAAAAGGCCGGTGGAAGACGTATGGGGATTGTTTGCATTTTATAGAGAAGTCGTGGAAGCACAGTCATTTTGAGAGCAGCAGCTCGCCCAAACCACGACAGAGTTGGGACATCCCACCTCTGCAGTTCCTGTTGTATAGTTTTAAGTTCGGGGAGAAAGTTCCTTTCGTAAAGGGAACTCAGCTTGCCAGGCAATTGTATGCCCAGGTATGTGATAGCATCTGAGTTCCATTTAAAAGGAAAGTTGGCTTGGCATTGCTGGACGAGACCATGTGGCAGGGAAACGTTCAGCGCAAACGATTTAGAGTAATTGAGTTTTAGATTGGCTATGCGTTTGAATTGCTCCAGGAGTGGCATTCGATTTGGCAGAGACGTTAATGGGGATGTGAGGAAAAGCAGGATATCATCCACAAAAGCCGCGACTTTGTATTCCTTATGACGTACCCCTATGCCCTTGATGTCCGGGTGGAGCCTAATGCAGCGCAAAAGAGGTTCCAGGGTGAGGACGTACAGAAGAGGAGAAAGAGGGCACCCTTGTCTAGTGCCATTTCGGATGGGGAAGGCGTCCGACAGGTGGCCATTAACCTTGACCCTGGCCCTGGGGTTAGAATATAAAGCTCCAATAAAGGTACACATGGTGCTGCCCAGGCCCAGGGCCCGTAGCACTGCTTGCAGGTAGTCCCAGGCCACCCTGTCGAACGCCTTCTCCGCATCCATGGCTAGAAAGAAACCCTCCTGTTGGGTGGAAGTCAGCCAATGATGGAGATTTAAGGCCTTAATCGTGTTGTCTCTCGCTTCCCTCCCCCGTACGAAGCCCACTTGATCCTTCCCCACCCAGGCAGGAATGTAAAACGCCAGACGGTTTGCAATGATCTTCGCAAACAGCTTCAAATCCACGTTTAAAAGCGAAATTGGGCGATAATTCTTAACGTCTGTGGGGTCCCTGCCATCTTTGGGTAGCACCGTGATATACGCTTCTAGAAGCGTATCCGGGGGTTGGGGGGCTTTAGCTAGTGAGTTAAAGGCTTTAAGAAATCGTGGCACCAGTAGAGCTTTATAGATTTTGTAGTATGGTACCGTGAAGCCGTCTGGACCCGGGCTTTTACCCGGCTTCATTGACTTCAAGGCAGTCTCCCATTCCTCGGAGGACATGGGAGCTTCCAGGCCAACGCGATCGTCAACAGACAACGCTTTGGGGCTATATTTGTCCAGAAATTCCCCAATCAACTGCGAGCGAGCCCTATCCTCCGCGGGGTCACGAACGCCTTCTTCTAAATTATATAACTTACTATAGTAATGAAGAAATTGCTGCGCAATATCATCGTTTTTTGAGAAGGAGCGTCCTGCACTGTCTGACAGATGATGCACCGTGGTGGCAAGGGTACGCTTCTGTAAACAGCGTGCCAGCAGCTTCCCAGGTTTGTTACCCTGTTCGTAGAACAACTTTTGCGATAGCATATGGCGTTTACGCGCCCGCCGAAACAATTCCTCCACCAATTGGGCCCGTACATCTGCCAATTGCTGCGCCACTTGAGTGGCCTTAGTACGTTTGTGCTGCAATTTTAATTTAGTAATCTCCTGGGTAAGGCTCTTTATCAGTTCCTGATGTTCCCTCTTCTTCCTAGCTGCGATCGCCAGAAGGTGTCCCCGAATCACGCACTTATGTGCCTCCCATTGCACCATAGGAGACACATCTGGCGTATCATTCGTGGCAAAGTAGTCCCGTATGGCCTGTTCAATGCGGGTTGAATCCGCGGGGTCTGACAAGGTGGACGCATCTAGCCTGCACATTCTGGTCAGTCTCTCCCTCTGTGGGAATTGCAAAGTCAGCGTGATGGGGTGATGATCGGAGAGTGTCATAGCTTCTATGGATGCGTTAGCTAGATGGTACAAATCTGTCTGCCGTATGAAAAGGTAATCCAGCCTCGAATAGCGATTGTGTGGGTGTGAAAAGAAGGTGTAGTCCTTCTCACTAGGGTGGAGCGTACGCCAGGTGTCGTGGAGCGCGAGAGATGCAAGTTGGAGCTTGACTTGCCGTAGTGCCGAGTAAGGAAGTGAAGACGTCCCCGACGAGGTATGTAGTAAGGGATCTAGCGCTAGGTTGAAATCCCCCCCTAAAATAAGGAGGCCAGTTTGGAAAGTAGTGAGTTTCAATAGAATGTTTTTCAAAAATGGGATTCTATTAGTATTGGGACAATACACATTTGCCAGAGTTACAGGTTTGTCCTTCCAGGTCCCTTTCAAAAAAAGGTACCTGCCCTCCGGGTCAACTAGTTGATCAGTCAGAGTAAACGGGAGAGATTTGGCTATTAAGATGGAAACACCCTTAGCTTTGGAGTCAGGGGAGGTTGCATGGAATACCGTCGGAAAATGCTTGTCCGACAGGCGGGGAATTGAACCAGTTTTGAAATGTGTTTCTTGAAAAAAAAGGATTTGCGCCCTATGTCTATGGGCCTCTGCCAGGACACTGCTCCGTTTTTCCGGTACATTGAGTCCTTTAGTATTCAGGGAGAGAACTTTAAGCGACAGAGGAGCTGAGATATGCTTTACGGACGACATGGTCGGAGGCAGAGAAGAGGTGTGAGCAGAATACAATTGTCAAAACACTAATTCAGTATACGCCTTAGTCCAAGCCCCGCAACAGCGAGACGGAGAGGGTGAGTCTGGAGAAAAGGGAAAGAGGAGGAACGAAAAAGAAAGAGAGGGCGAGGAGGAGAGGGAGGGAAAAGAAAAGAAAGCGGATAGAGAGGGAAAAAAAAAAAAAAGGGGGGGGGGAGGGAGGGGGGGAACCGCTATCTAATAATCCCCAGTGGTGGTCCCAGCCGTTACCGGGGTCACCACTGAACACACTGTGTGTACCCTAAGGGTATCCCAGGGGATAAAACAACCAGAGGTGAGTATAGGCCTGCTACCCCACCTAATCGCCCTGTAGTAGCAAAAAAGAAAGCAGAATAACTAATTCCGGATACGTTCAAGAGGGGAACCTGCCTTCTTGATGTGAGAACGAAGCCGAACAATAGAGAGAGTCACACAGCTATCCCCACCCAGGTGACTCCCTGTCTGGCTCATATAATATGGGAATAACCCCCCTTCTGGAGGGTTAGGTCTGTTGGAAAACTGTCAACCCCATATAGCCCCTCGACCAGGCTCCAAAAGGACCGTGGTCCGGCCCGTATCCCTACTACAAAGCGAGAGAGAGTACTTCCGGCAGCAAAAATAATATAATATTCTACATCTAAAACCAACCTGTAACTTGTACCCAAAATTAGGCAAACAGTAGGCCTCACGATAGAGGGACCAATTTATAGGGTCCCCAACCCGGTGTCCTTGGCCAATAAAGAGCAGCGAAGCAGAATCTTCCGCGCCACCAGCCCCAGTAGAGACTGCGAAGTCTCCAGTCCAGTTGCCAGTCACTGAAAGGGCAGGTCAGAGAAGCGAGACACCTCATTCTGCAACAATGCTTCCGTATGACCAAGAACAGCTAAGTGAGTACCGAGATTGCACGGGCAGAAGCTCAAGCAGCCTTACCCAAGAAATTTCAGTCCCCAACATTAAACATGTGAAAATGACCAACAAACAGTACATTTATAAACCAAATAGTAACCAGCCCCTATCGGGGAACATCAACATGTTGAAAAAGAGCACCAGATCAAATAGCGAACCATTGCAACTATCCCAATCAGCAGGCGTGTAAGGGCGATGGTAGTCACTGAGGGTGAAGTCAGTTCATGTGCCTTGCAGAGAGTAGCGATCAAAAGCATCAGTCCCAACAGCAGAAGCCAAGGGCAAGACTGTAGGGAGAAAGAAATAGGGCATACGTCTCTTTGTAGGCAGGTTAGCCCATGGATTCAACTGGGGGAGCAGGGCCAGGACCCCCTATCAGCCAGGGAGGTCACACACTGACATGTAGGATGAGTATTCAATACCAACAGTGTTCAGTCCATGCGTGGGTAAATTTGGACCCCAACCAAAAGTCAGGGGCTCTGCCTGACCATGTTATGCAAAAAGTCCCTCAGTTGCCCCGGTAAACAGAATGTAATGTGGCAGTTCTCAACCCCAAGCTTGGGGAAAAATACTTACAGTCTGCTTCTGCTGCGGCCGCAGTCTATGAAAGTTATGCTACTTTGCCAGATCGCTGTCGGGATAGGCCGCATGAGAGGATACAATCCAGAGGGCCCTCTGGAATGGCTAGGTATAGGTGCAAGTTCACTGATCAGGATAACAAACAAAGGGGTGGTAAGGAACTACTCACCCACCCAAGTAGCTAATCACTGGTCGGTTCTGCGACGAACAGATGAGGGGGAATCCCGTGGGCTGTCTTCCGTTTCCATGTCACCTCGACTCCTAGGAGGAGAGGTAGTAGAATTCCTCCTTCTCCTTGGCCGGTGTCTATGTGATCGTGGCGTAGAGTCAGGCTGGGTGGGAATCCAGGGATCCGGTTGCAAGAAGGCACTGTACCAGTCAGGTACCTCCACAAATGGAATGTCCAGGGTATCGCAGAAAGGTCTCAAGTCAGCCGGGACTCTCAAGTGTGCCGTACGATTTCCAGCTGAGGCCTGCAGGCAAAATGGAAACTTCCATCTGTAGGGAATACGGCGGTCTCGCAGAACTTGTAGCAGTGGTCTAAGGTCGCGTCTGTGCTGTAGCGTGATGGCAGATAGGTCTTGGAATAGTTGAATGCGCGCACCTTCGTACTCCAGGCGGTCATGATTGCGTGCGAGCCTCAGAATTTCTTCTTTTTGAGTGAAGCTTACCAGGCAGCACACCGCATCCCTGGGAGGATCTGTATCCCTGCCCCTGGGCCTCAGAGCTCTGTGGCCTGCCGCTAAATTTAATAAGGGACTCATCCACACATATGTGTTGGTCCGGGGTAAACAATTTGGGGAATATTTCTGAAAAATAATTTAGTATTGGTCGAATTTTGTAAAGCCGGTCATAATTTGGATCATTTCGTGGAAGGCACTGGGAATTGTCGCTGAAATGTAAGAACCTCAGGATGATCTGATACCTGCTTCTGGGCATTACTGCGGAGAAGAGCGGTGAGTGGTGGAGGGGGTGGGTTGACCAGTAGGTACGTAATTGATTTTTTTTGTTGAGTCCCATATTAAATGTGAGGCCTAAAAAAACCTTGAACTCCTCCACCGTTAGGTCTCTCCATTCGTAGGGACGGGCATAATAAGAGGTCGGATTTTGCAAAATAAATTGTTGTGCATACAGGTTGCACTGGGCCACAATTGATGACAACATATCCTCCGTAAAAATTAAATTAAAAAAATCTATTGGGGTAAAGTTCTCTGTGTCTACCTGGACTCCTGGCTGGGCGGTGAAAGGGGGAACATTGGCCTCTCCTGAATTAGGAGGAAGCCACAAGGGGTTCTGAAGGGCATAGGGAAGGCCGGCATGGCTCCTAACCCTTTGGGGCTGAGATGACACCCCACTGGTACTTGGCCTTTCTTGCCGGGGCACTGCGGTGCT
The DNA here is from genome assembly GCF_037356315.1 of Lithobates pipiens. Lineage (NCBI taxonomy): Eukaryota > Metazoa > Chordata > Amphibia > Anura > Ranidae > Lithobates > Lithobates pipiens. The sequence goes on from NW_027507784.1 coordinate 252,638,416, forward strand.
GGTGGACGGCACTGCGGTGCTGGTGGACGGCACTTCGGTGCTGGTGGACGGCACTGCCTCACTAGAACGCCTTCGTTTGATGGGCCGGATATCTTCCTCCTCGGATTCAGTCAGTGTTTCACTGCTGAGGACTGGCTCATAATTTACGTCGGCTTCAGAATCCGAATCTGAAAAGGAATCTGAAGAGGAGGGCTCCCCGTTGCTCTCGTCGGCCGTGGAAATAATTTGGTACGCCTCCTCAGCGGAAAAGACACGTTTAGCCATGGTAGCACTGATGGGCACTGATGAGGTGGCACAGATGTGCACTGATTATACAGATGGGCGCTTTTGAGGTGGCACAGATGGGCGCTTTTGAGGTGGCACAGATGGGCGCTTTTGAGGTGGCACAGATGGGTGCTTTTGAGGTGGCACAAATGGGCACTGATGGGTCGGCACAGATGTGCACTGATTTATTGCACAGATGTGCAGATTTATTGCACGGATGTGCACTGATGAGGCGGCAGATGGGCACTGCTGAGGCGGCAGATGGGCACTGCTGAGTCGGCACAGATGGGCACTGCTGAGTCGGCAAAGATGGGCACTGCTGAGTCGGCAGATGGGCACTGATGGGTCGGCACAGATGTGCACTGATTTATTGCACAGATGTGCAGATTTATTGCAGATGTGCACTGATGAGGCAGCAGATGGGCACTGCTGAGGCAGCACAGATGGGCACTGCTGAGGCGGCACAGATGGGCACTGCTGAAGCGGCACAGATGGGCACTGCTGATGCGGCACAGATGGGCACTGCTGAGGTGGCACAGATGGGCACCGATTGGTACAGATGGGCACCGATTGGCACTGGCGGGCACTGGCGGTGCACAGATGGGCACTGGCGGGCACTGGCGGTGCACAGATGGGGCACTGGCGGTGCACAGGTGGCCACAGGTGGGCACAGGTGGGGTAGAGATGGGCACTGGTGGGGTAGATCTGGTCACTGGCGGGGTAGATCTGGGCACTGGCAGGGTAGATATGGGCACTGGCAGGGTAGATCTGGGCACAGATGGCAGAAACAACTTTTTTTTATTCACTTACAGTATCTCTCTCCTCACACGCTATCGCCGTGTGAGGAGACAGATTCAGCAATGGGTGATGATCTCATTTGTTTACATTTGAGATCATCACCCATTGGAGGCGGCGATCACGCTGTAAACAGCCGCTGTGATTGGCCGTTTACAGTGATCTGTGATTGGCTGTGTCCAGGGGGCACGGCCAACACAGATTTTCCCCGATGCGCGCTCCCGGGAGCGTGCGGGGAGCTCTTAAAGGGGGCGACGTCAATAGACGTAGTCCCGGAAATTGAGATCCGCGCTGTAGCCGTCATTTGACTATAGCGCGGATCTCAAGTGGTTAAAGGAATATTTCATTTTTATTGTTTCACTTTAAACATTATTAAAATCACTGCTCCCGAAAAAACTGCGTTTTTTTTAAACAGTTTTTTGCATTGATACATGTCCCCTGGGGCAGGACCTGGGTCCCCAAACACTTTTTATGGTAATAACTTGCATATAAGCCTTTAAAATTAGCACTTTTGATTTTTCACGTTCGTGTCCCATAGACTTTAATGTTGTTTGCATGTTCAAACTAATTTTTTGCCTGTTCACATGTTCTGCTGCGAACGGGGGGTTGTTCAGCTCATCCCTACTCACCAGACACCCGGCCATCTAGTGACAGATGGGAGAATTGACCTCCTAACAATTGGCCAAGGCAACTATCACTTGGCAAATAAATGTAATAGCAACCCTGCCACATACAGACACACACACAGGACCACCCTCAAAAATCGCTGTGTCCTCTATGGTCTCAATACTACACCTTAAAAAATAGTGCTTAGAGGTTTGTGCTGTATATATTGCCTTGGGTCTAGTGGGAGTATATTCCCACACTAGACCCCCAATATATTCCTGTATACTGTATACAAAACAAACCTCTAAACACTATTTTTTAGGGTATAAAGGTCCCCGTAGTGTAGAGACCATAGGGGACACCGCAATTTTTGAGGGTGGCCTTGTGTGTGTCTGTATGTATGTATGTGCATATACAATATGTAATAGTTGCCTTGGCCAATTGTTAGGAGGTTCTGGAATTGCTGCATTTCTCTCTTCTGTCACTAGGTGGCTGGGTGTCTAGTGACATTAGGTAAGACAAGGGCATTGCAAGGACAGATTAAGAATGAATAGGGTATCTCAGCCAATGGGCAGGGATTTTCTTGGGTCCCTTGAACCTATTTATTTGGACGGAGTCAGGTGATCAGGGTTCTGTGCCACCTGGATGGCTGTCTGGGTGGATGTGTGACGTATTGCCCCCGGGCTTCTAGGCCAGAAACTTAAGGATTATCCCAGGGACATCTGGCTGCTAGGCTATCTGAGAGCCTATCCAGAAGTAGTGCAGGGTTGGGACTGAGGGCTTGTAGTCCAACCAGAAGTAACAGTTTCACCGGCCAGGGAACCAGTCATGGTCGGAGGTAGAGGGGAAGCTGTCACCACAAAGGGACTATCCACCTTGCTACCAGAGACCATTGTGAGTAAGCTGAGGCCAGTACCAGAGCAGACATCGCCAGCCGGGGGCACTGAAGAAGTGGGAAAGCATCAGCAAGTGCCAAGTCAGGGACCCAGCAGGACAGTAGAGGTGACACTTGTGAAGTGCCAAGCCAGGGACCTAACGTGTCAGCATGGGTAAAGCTTGAGGAGTATCTGTGAGTGCCAAGCCAAGGACCCAGCAGTAAAGCGGGGGGGGGGGGGGGGGGCTGACGCTTGAGGAAGATATCAAGTGCTACAGTGAAAGAGCTCAGGGGATCCAGTGGTTAGTGGATATTTCTTTGATCGATGATGCCCGTAAAAATAATGGCCGCAAGCCGGCCATTCAACTGCGCATGCGATCCGAAGCCGGCCTGGCTCGGGAAAATTAGTACACGCTCGGCCGGCGGCGCAATTACGTCACTGCGCATGCACCGCCTGGCCAAGCGAGTATGAGTTTTCCCGAGCCCAGCCGACTTCGGATCGGCATATGCGCAGTTGAATGGCCTCCTTGTGGCCATTATTTTTACGGGCACCACCGATCAAAAGAATTATCTACTAGCCACTGGATCCCCTGAGCTCTTTCACTGTAGCACTTGATATCTTCCTCAAGCGTCAGCCACCCAGCTTTATTGCTGGGTCCCTGGCTTCGCACTCACAGATACTCCTCAAGCTTCACGCATGCTGACACGTTAGGTCCCTGGCTTGGCACTTCACAAGCATCACATCTACTGTCCCGCCATGTTTGAATAAATTGAGAGAGACCACGGTTTCGGCGGCCAGAGACTCCTATCCTGCAGTGCACTCATCAACGAAGGAGCCCAGCAGGGGTGACACTGACGCCTGACGGTGAGGAGGAGAGTGAAACTGGGGGGATATCGTTGCAAAAAAGGGACAGAGAGAGGAGGACATTACTGGAAGTCGGGAGGCTGAAGCCATGCAGGGGACAGAGACTGATGTGCTCTGTGACTGTCCACTATCATATTACTTTTCCAGTCCACATAATCAGTCTGCTGTGTCCTCCTCCTGTGCCCCTTTCATCTCTCCACAGGTCAGGGCAGCACTGTACTGCCCTGACCTGTGGAGAGATGAAAGGGGCACAGGAGGAGGATATAGCACACTGATGATGTGGAGAAGTAATATGATGGTGGGCAGAGGAGGAGGCTACTGTGAGGGGGTGAGGAGGACACCATCATGTCCGCAGCCTCTGTGCACCTCCTGCAGTATGTCCGCAGCCTCTGTCCACCTCCTGTAGTATATCCGCAGCCTCTGTCCACCTCCTGCAGCATGTCCACAGCCTCTGTCCACCTCCTGCAGTATGTCCGCAGTCTCTGTCCACCTCCTATAGTATGTTCGCAGCCTCTGTCCACCTCCTGCAGTATGTCCACAGCCTCTGTCCACCTCCTATAGTATGTCCGATGCCTCTGTTCACCTCCTGCAGTATGTCCACAGCCTCTGTCCACCTCCTGCAGCATGTCCGCAGCCTCTGTCCACCTTCTGCAGTATGTCTGCAGCCTCTGTCCACCTCCTGCAGTATGCCCGCAACCTCTGCCCACCTCCTGCAGTATGTCCGCAACCTCTGTCCACCTCCTGTAGTATGTCCGCAACCTTTGTCCACCTCCTGCAGCATGTCCGCAGCCTCTGTCCACCTCCTGCAGTATGTCCGCAGCCTCTGTCCACCTCCTGCAGTATGCCCTTAACTTCTGCCCACCTCCTGCAGTATGTCCGCAACCTCTGTCCACCTCCTGTAGTATGTCTGCAGCCTCTGTCCACCTCCTGTAGTATGTCTGAAACCTCTGTCCACCTCCTACAGTATGTCCGCAACCTCTGTCCACCTCCTGCAGTCCACATAATCAGTCTACTGTGTCCTCCTCCTGTGCCCCTTTCACCTCTCCACAGGTCAGGGCAGCACTGTACTGTGATGATGTGGAGAAGTAATATGATGGTGGGCAGAGGAGGAGGCTACTGTGAGGGGGTGTGGAAGACACTATCATGTCCACAGCCTCTGTCCACCTCCTGCAGTATGTCTGCAACCTCTGTCCACCTCCTGCAGTATGTCCACAGCCTCTGTCCACCTCCTGTAGTATGTCCGCAGTCTCTGCCCACCTCCTGGAGTATGTCCGCAACCTCTGTCCACCTCCTGTAGTATGTCTGCAACCTCTGTCCACTTTCTGCAGTATGCCCGCAACCTCTGTACACCTCCTGTAGTATGTTCGCAACCTCTGTCCACCTCCTGCAGTATGTCCGCAACCTCTGTCCACCTCATGCAGTATGTAATGTAATATACCAAATCAAATCGTTATTCAACCCAAAAAAATAATGCCCATGCAATAACTCAAAGGCCAATAATAAATAACACATTATCTCCTCCTATTCCGCAACATGTCTGGTTGACGAATGGCCACTCAGAAAAAAACTGAAAAGCATGAAATGAAAAGCACTAAATGATAAACATGAAAAGAAAAGCGTGAATCAACACTCACCAAATTTCTACTAATACGAAATTAGCAGAAGGAGCCCAAAGGGTGGCGCTAAAGAGCTGAAAAATCACGTAGTACATCTAGTACGTCACTACGTTCAGAATTGTTGGCCAACATTTGTGTGACTGTGTGTATGCAAGACAAGTTTGAGCCAACACCCTTCGGACAAAATTCCACAGTTTTGCTGGCCAATCCGATCGTGTTTATGAGGCATTAGCCTTTTTCTGACATTTGTGGCTTACAAAGTGAAATCTGTATTTTTTGCTGGAAAATTACTTAGAACCCCAAACATTATATATATATATATATATATATATATATATATATACATATATATACGTCCACATCGTCCCACCACCCCTTTCGTTGTCATACTATTTTAACTATAAGGGGTTTCATAGAATCGTGTTGATGGCGGTGGTGTCAGCGACAGACTGAGTTGTACGGACGTCTCCAGAGCGGTGGCTTGGGATTGCCACCTGCAGAAGAGAACGTCGAAGACTTCCGTTTGTTTTTATTGCTGATGAAGCATTTGGTCTAGGCAATCAAATGATGAGGCCATTCCCCCAGAGGACCCTCTTCCGGGAGAAGAGGGTTTTTAATTACGAGCTGGCCAGATCCCAAAGCGTTGTGGAGAATACCTTTGAGATAATGGCCAGCCGGTTCTGCCTATTTCTAACGTCAATCAACCTGGCGGAGTACAAACTGAACCACATTGTATTATGCTGCTGCATCCTGCCCAACTTTTTAAAAAGAAATGCTCCAAATTATATAGCCTCATTTGAGCCTAAGGCTGGACTTCGGGAACCAACACTGACGGCCTTGGAAGCTGTCCGTCCTGGCTTGTGCCCCCCAAAGCACCCGTGAAGTGCATCAAAAATATGTGGAATATTTTACGGGTAGGGGGGCCATTGCTATGCCAGTTAATTTGTAAATTTTTTTAATAAAAAAAATTGATCTGATAAAATCTTGATTTGGATTTACTGCTTAGGTTTATTTTATCTGTCTCCTAGGTTCTCCTAGTGCACTTGTAGTGCCAAGTGGTTTTCACATTATTTAAATAACACCCATTGTCACTGTAAACACCAATTTAATACAAAAAGTGTTATTGAGCACTGAAAGAAGAAGCCACACATTGTTGAGTAGAAAGTCTTTTACTCCCTGCCCATTCACATGTGCATTTTATAAAACATTTTGCGGTAAAAAAAAGCACTTTTTTTTTCAAAGTTTTACCTTGAAATGTTTTAACAAATACAGAAACAGGCATGTTTCCAGACATAACATACACAACTATGGAACTTACTCTAATGTCTGATTCATCCACTGGGGGCTCAGTCATCTCCACTATCCCCTCAGCCCATTGATGAGGTCTCAGCCACATCACCTGATACCTCCTCTTGTTCCTATTTAAACAGCTGCCGCCAATGACACATTGTTCGTGCTAGGAACCTGTTACCAGGCCTAGTGCACCAGCCGCACGTTGCTGCTTACTACTCCAAGTTTCAGCCGGACAGAGCCCCACTTCATCCTCTTCGTTTGGGCTGGATAGAGCCCCACTTCCTCCTCTTTGTTTGGGCCGGACAGAGCCCCATTTCATCCTCTTCGTTTGGGCCGGACAGAGCCCCACTTCATCCTCTTCGTTTGGGCCAGATAGAGCCCCACTTCCTCCTCCTCGTTTGGGCCAGACAGAGCCCCACTTCATCCTTTTCGTTTGGGCCGGACAGAGCCCCCACTTACTCCTCTTCATTTTGGGCCAATGAACGCTTCACCGCCATCTCTCCAGACCCATGGAGTGTCCCCATCAGCATAACGCAACTCACTGCAAGTATACCTGAACTGCATAAACTTTGTACTTCTGAACTGCTAATGCCTTGCTCACCCTCCTGATACCTAAATTATGGCTGTATATAAACTCTCTAAATAATCCCCAACTAATCCTTCAATATACCTTCATTCCTTTATCTGTAATTTGCCATAAGGTGTAACCACTTAACTACATAGTATGTATATAAATCCGAAGCTGTGATCCTCCACAAAAACACTAATAGCTCACTGCCTGATACATTATTAAGGCAATATCAGACATTTTATAGTGTAAAAAAAGTCTTGATTTTGCCTTCATCAGATGGGGTGAAGTCACCCCTATAAAAGCCAAATTTAGAAGATGCACACAAATTGTGAGTCAAAATGGGGATTTCCTTTCTGATCCCATACCTAATGTCAACATGTGCTTTCTTCCATCATGGGGGATCAATGGACGTGTTTTGGGGGTGGGACCACTTCCTCTAACCTACTAGAGTTGGGAGGAAGGGGTTGCACCCACAAAACGCATACATTAAGATCCCCTGATGGCAGATAGCACATGCTGACACACTGTATGCATCTTCCCAATTTGGCTTTTAAATGGTATTAAAACTTTAGATAAAATGTTTTGCAAAAAAAAAAAAACAGGAATCTTTTTAGGATTTATATTCTCCCTAGTACATCTATCATGTTCTAGTCTTTGTTCAATCTCCTTGTTTTTTTCTTTGATAAGGTCCAAATCCCGACTACAAGACATGATTTCCTGGATAAGCCACTGTGCACTGTCACTGGTGAAATGACTGGATTTTGGTACCACAACCTGAACATCACCTAAAAAAAAGTTCACACCATGTATTAAAAATAAACAAACATCTATTACCTGAATCTGTGGTGTCTGACACTGACCTGTTGTGGTGCCAAATTCCCACTTTTCTTCCACCTCTCCTTCCTCCACATCCTGAGGTACCACAATACTCTGCTCCCCTTCTTGAGGAGGTGGGGGGTTCATGTTGTCCTCCGACGGAACGAGACTTTTCTTCTCTATGAGAATGAAACAAAAGGTATACTTAGCACACAGATATTTGTGGCCAGAAATATGAATGTGAAACATTGCTTGGAAGTGGTGTACAATTGTCTGTTTGGACAGAGTTCCAAGTTGAAGACATGATTAATTGCCTTTTTAACCAAGCTGGAAACTTACCTTTTTTGGACAAATTTCACACATGGAGACACCCCAAGTATCCACTGGAGCACCTGTGTGGGTCACCCTAAAAAATGTGCTCTGGTGTCCCACACTAGTGCTCCTGAGTCCAGATGTGTAAACAGCTGCTGAGTGTCCTCTCCTTACATTACACAGAATCAAGTGCAATTCATTCTAGTTTCAAACACATCTAGACAACAATGTTCTAAACTTCTTTTAATACAAATTAGCATGACCAAATGTAGTTAACCCTGTATCAGCTACAAACATCGTATTTAGTTGGCAAACGAACAATGTTTCCTACTGTGCGAACATGAAAGTAGCCATTTCAAACTGTACAACAGTAAAAGAAAAACACATGGAGCAGCATGCAAGTTAATAATCATAATAATATTATTATTAAACAGGATTTATATAGCGCCGGCAGTTTACGCAGCACTTTACAACATTAAGGCAGACATTACAATACAATACAATTCAAGACAGGGGGAATCAGAGGGCCCTGCTCGTAACAGCTTACAATCTAGGGGGGAGGGTCAAGTTATACAAAAGGGTAATAGCTGTGGGGGATGAGTTCATGGAGAAAATAGTGCAGTTGTTAGATGGAGGCAGGATAGGCTTCTCTGAAGAGGAAGGTTTTCAGGGATCTCCTAAAAGTGGATACATTTGGAGACATTCTGACAGATTGGGGTAGTGAATTCCAGAGGATGGGCGAGGCTCGGGAGAAGTCCTGGAAGCAGATATGGGAGGAGGTGATGAGGGAGCTAGAGAGCAGGAGGTCTTTTGAGACTAGGCTAGTGATGTAGCTGGGGGCAGAATTGTGGATGGATTTGTAAGTAAGTGTTAGTATTTTGAATTTAATTTGTTGGGCAAGTGGCAGCCAATGGAGGGATTGGCAGAGAGAGGTAGCAGACACTGTGCGGTTTATAAGGTGGATGAGTCTGGCAGCAGCATTCATGATGGACTGAAGGGGGGATAGTCTATTTAAAGGTAAGCCAATGAGGAGGGAATTGCAGTTGCCAAGGTGAGAAATAACCAGGGAGTGAATCAGGAGCTTTGTGGTTTCATTGGTTAGAAAGGGATGTCATTTAGAAATGTTTTGGAGGTTGAGGCGGCAAGCTTTGGAAAGTGATTGGATGTGGGGCCGAAAGGAGAGTTCAGAGTCCAGGATAACACCTAGCACCCTGACATGTGAGGATGGGTGGATGGTTGTGCCATTGCTCTTGACAGAGAAGTCTGGGGAAGAGGCTCGTGGGGGAGGAAATATTATAAGTTCAGTTTTGGACAAGTTGCGTTTGAGGAAGTGTTGTGACATCCATACAGATATGTCTGTTAGTAAGTTAGTGATGTGTGAGGAGACTGATTGAGTGAGTTGAGGGGTAGATAGATAGATTTGTGTGTCGTCAGCATAGAAACTATATTGAAAGCAGTGAGTGGCTATCAGCTGACCCAGGGAAGAGGTGTAGATTGAAAATAAAAGAGGTCCAAGAACAGAACCACAGAACCACATTGAAGGTGCGTGGGATAGGTAGGATGGCAGCCACTGAAGAGCACAGTCACAGAGACCAAGGGAGTAAAGTTTTTTGAGGAGGAAGGGGCGGTCAACCGTGTCAAAGGCAGCTGAAAGGTCCAGAAGTAGGAGTACAGAATAGTGTCCATTGGTTTTTGCAGTTAGTAGGTAATTTGTGAGTTTTAAAAGAGCAGTTTCTGTGGAGTGTTGAGGGCGATCAAGAAGGCTATTCTTAATTAGGTGGTCACTCAGTTGGTTGTAAACCAGGCGTTCAAGGAGTTTAGAGGAAAAGGGGAGCAAGGAGATAGGGCATAGATTGTTAAGATTGGTAGGGTCCAGGGACGGCTTTTTAAGTATGGGGGGTGACCAGTGCATGTTTTAGAGCATAGGGGAAAATGCCAGAGGTGAGGGAGAGATTGAAGATGTGAGTTAGAGAGTATAGGATAGAGTCAGATGGTGACCGTAGTGTTTGAGAGGGAATGGGATCCAGGGGGCAGGTGGTTAGGTTGGCATTAGAAAGGAGTTTAGCAACTTCGTCTGTAGTAGCAGTTTTGAACAAGGGTTAAGGGTACCTGTTGTAATGGGGTCTTAACTGGGGGAGATACCTGTAAAGTGGAGATTTCATCACGGATTGTATCAATCTTGTTTTTGAAGTGATTAGCAATCTCCTGGGTAGTGAGTGAGTCAGTATGTGGAGGTGGTGGAGGACTAAGTAGAGAGTTGAAGGTAGAGAAAAGTTTATGGGGACTGGACGAGAAGGTATTAATAAGAGTTGTAAAATAGGTCGGCTTGGCAGTGTGGAGGAAAGAGTAGTATTTTTGGAGGGCAGATTTGTATTGGTTGAAGTCTTTGAGAGACTTGGTCTTGTGCCACAGCCGCTTAAGAGCGCGACTAAGTTTTTTGAGAATTCTAGTGTCATCTGTTTGCCAGGGTTGTAGGGATCGAGGCCTGATTCTGCGTGTGGTGAGGGGAGCGAGCTTGTCCAGGGTGGAGGACAGGGATTTATTGTAGATGGAAGTGGCTTGGTTGGGGCAGGACAGGGGAGAGGTTTTGTCATAGAAGTGGTCAGCAGCAGAATAGAGGAGAGAAGAGTTGAAGTTGCGAAAGTTTCTACGGGTGATGTTTAGGCGATTGGAGGGAAAGGTGTTGGAAGACAGGGAGAGAGAGAAACGAATAAGGTGATGGTCAGAGAGAGGAAAAGGATTATTTGAGAAGTTGCATGGAGTGCAAAGGTAGGAGAATACAAGGTCAAGGGTGTTGCCATCAGAGTGAGTGGAAGCCTGTACCAAGTGCTAGGGATGAGCCGAACACCCCCCGGTTTGGTTCGCACCAGAACTTTCGAACGGACCGAAAATTCGTGCGAACTTTAGAATAAAAAGTGTTAATTTTAATGGCTAATATGCAAGATATTGTCCTAAAAAGGGTTTGGAGACCTGGCTCCTGCCCCAGGGGACATGGGTCAATGCCTAAAATGTTTTTAAAAACGGACGTTTTTCAGGAGCACTGATTTTAATGACGATTAAAGTGAAAAAAAGTGAAATATTCCTTTAAATATCGTGCCTGGGGGGTGTCTATAATATGCCTGTGAAGTGGCACGTGTTTCCCGTGTTTAGAACAGTCCCTGCACAAAATTTAATGGAAAAAAGTCATTTAAAACTGCTTGCGGTTTTAATGTAATATCTGGTCCCGGCAATATGGATGAAAATAATTGAGAAAAATGGCATAGGTAGCCTCCCCTGCCCATTACCAGCCCCTTTGGGTCTTGTACGGATATTAAAGCGGGAGTCCGCTGTTTTTTTTTTTTTTAAAGCCAGCAGCTACAAATACTGCAGCTGCTGACTTTTAAAATAATGACACTTACCCGCCCAGCGCGCCCACGATGTCGGCACAGGGTGGACCTCCGCTTTAAGGGGAACCCCGTACCCATATTAAAAAAAGGAAAGGCGTGGGGCCCCCAGGCCCTATATATTTAGAACAGGAGTATACAGGCTGTGCAAACAAGATAGGGTCTGTGTAGGTTTGTTGTGTTAAGTAGAATCTGTTTGTAATTTTGAACTGGTACATTTGTAAAGTGTAGCTTCAGTCAAAAAATCTATTTTTAAGTTATTTGGAATACATAGGGAAGGGTTATCACCCCTGTATAATTTTTTTTGCCGTCCGTCTTTTTTCATCTCACTTCCTGTTGTCTCCTTCCGTTTGCAAGTAGGAGACGTTTGTAAGTTGGATGTTTGAAAGTAGGGGCCTGCCCTATATGCTCTGGAGAAATGGCGGAACAAGGTTTTGGTGTTGCCACAACACTGTAAGCCCTCAAACTGACTCTTGCTGGGCGCTGGATCACCCTGCTGTGAACGATTATGTCAAGAATTGTAATTACATGCCATCATTGAACAGTGGTAGAAAAATTGGGCCTTTGGTAGTTGTGGTGGTGGTGCTGGTGCCACGACACTATAAGTCCTCACAGTTACTCTCGGTGGGCACAGGAAAGGGCCCTGCTGTGAAATATTGAGGGCAGGGATGGATGTGAGTGTGCAATGTACAGGGATAGGGACAATTGTAGACACTCACTCAGGTTGAACTGGATGGACTGGTGTCTTTATTCAACCTTACTAACTATGAAGAATTGTAATTACATGCCCCTGTTAAACAGGGGCTGAAAAATTGGGCCTTAGGCACTGCTTGCTGGTGCCACAAAACTGCAACCTCTCCCAGATACTCTAGTTGGAGTGCAGGAATGAGCCCTGCTGCAAAGCATTGCATCAAAAATTGTATTACATGCCCCTGTTAAACGGGGGCTGCAAAAATTGGGCTGGTAGCATCACCCAGAACCAAAAATGTTCTTCCAAGATATCAGCGGAGGAGGAAGAGAATAGACAGTCAACATAACAGGACAGTCACTCAGCATCAGCATAGGCAGTCTTTAAGGGATGTGATATTTCAAAAAAAATTATTCGGTTACATCAGCTTCAGGTGCTTGGTAGCTGGTGATGATCCAAGACTGATTAATCTTTATGAAGGTCAGTCGATCAACCGAGTCAGTGGACAGGCGCACCCTGTGATAGGTTACAAAGCCACCAGCAGCACTGAAGGTGCATTCTGAAAGAACGTTGGATGCAGGAAAGGCCAGTAGCTCAATTGCATACTGTGCAAGCTCTGGCCAGTGATCCATCCTCAAGACCCAGTAAGCCAGAGGATTTTCGGTGGGAAAGGTGTCCAAGTCTGACCTTGCCCCTAGGTATTCCTGCACCATGTAAATCAGACGCTGGCGATGGTTGCTGGAACCGATCATACCTTGGGGCTGCGAAGTAAAAAATTGTCTGAATGCATCGGTCAAGCGGCCACCTTCTCCACCGCTCCTTCTGACCGAAGCCTCAGCAACAGCAACAGGACCAGGAGTTTGTAACCTCCCAGTCTCTGAGAACGCGTTGCACAGACCTTTCTGCAAGGCCCCCCACTGTCTGGATAAAGGGGGCCTTGAGAGGCAAGGAAGTCCTCCTCTTCCTGCCTCTGTTCTGCCTCAAGTGCCCTGTCCATTATTCCATGCAGCGTATGCTCCAACAGGTGGACAAGAGGTACAGTGTCACTGATGCATGCACTGTCACTGCTCACCATCCTTGTGGCCTCCTCAAACGGTGACAGGACAGTGCATGCATCCCTGATCATGCCCCACTGGCGTGGTGAGAAAAAACCGAGCTCCCCTGACCCTGTCCTGGTGCCGTAGTCGCACAGGTACTCATTGATGGCCCTCTGCTGCGTGTCCAGTTGCTGCAGCATGGCCAACGTTGAGTTCCACCTGGTGGGCATGTCAAATATAAGGCGGTTCTTGGGCAGGTTCAACTCCTTTTGGAGCTCAGCCAGCCGAGCACTAGCATTAAATGATCGGCGGAAATGCACACAGACTTTCCTGGCCTGCTTCAGGACTTCCTGTAAGCCCCGGGGTACCTGCCCAAGAACTGCTGCACCACCAGGTTAAGGACGTGAGCCACACAGGGCACATGGGTCAGTTGTCCCTGTCGGAGGGCAGAGAGGAGGTTGGCGCCATTGTCGCAAACCACCAATCCTGGCTTAAGCTGGCATGGCGTCAACCACCTCTAGGCTTGCCCCTGCAGAGCTGACAAAATATCTGCCCCAATGTGGCTCCTGTCCCCCAAACAAACCAGCGCAAGCACGGCATGGAATCGTTTTGCCTGCGTACTTGTGTAGCCCCTGGAACGCCTACAGAGCACCGCTGGTTCCGAGGACAGAGCACTGGAAGAGGCCATGGAGGAAGAAGAAGAGGAGGGGGTGGAGGAGAGAGGTGTGTCACAACCAGTAGTAGCATTTTGGAGGCGTGGTGGAGGAACAACCTCCAACACTACTGCACCTTGTCCTGCATCCTTCCCAGCTGCCAGAAGAGTGACCCAATGGGCCGTGAAAGACAGGTAACGTCCTTGTCCATGCCTGCTGGACCATGAGTCAGCAGTAATATGCACCTTACCGCTGACCGCCCTGTCCAGCGAGGCAAGGACATTGCCTTCCACATGCCGGTAGAGAGCCAGAATCGCTGTGAGAAAAAGTGGCATTTGGGGACCTGCCACTGAGGAACCACACATTGCACAAACTCACGGAAGGGGGCCGAGTCTACCAACTGAAAAGGCAGCAGTTGAAGTGCTAGCAATTTAGCCAAGCTAGCATTCAACCGCTGGGCATGTGGATGGCTGGGAGTGAACTTCTTTCTACGGTCCAGCAGCTGGGGCAGGGAAATTTGCCTGCTACAATAGGACATGGGTGTAGTGCTAGCAGATTGCCCGCAAGCACTTGGCTGTGACACACCTAATTCTACACCTTCATTCCTCTCAGTGCAGGTTTCAGAGAGGACTGAAGGTCTAGTGGGGTTGGAGATCCCAGCTGATGAAAAGCAAGGAGAGGTCCGCTTTGTTCTTTGGGGTGGGTCTTTGAGGTAAGCTTGTCAACGAGCTTCATGGCAGGTCAACATATGTCTGGTCAAGCATGTGGTGCCCAAGCGGCTGATGTTTTGGCCACGCGAGATACGCTTGAGACATATGTTGCAAATAGCAGCGGTGCGATCTGATGCACTCATCTCAAAAAAGGCCCACACCAAAGAACTTTTAAAATAACGCGCAGAGGCAGTGGCCTGCACAGGCGGAGCTCTGCAGTGTGATTCAGTCGGTGTGCTGCCCCTAAGCTGGCCCCCGGAGGGCATCCTGCCTCGTTGGAGATGTGCCTCCTCCTCCTCTCTCCTACCAGGCACCCACGTGGAGTCAGTGCCCTCATCATCCCCTACCTCTTCATCACTGGAGCAAACCTGGCAGTATGCTGCAGCTTGTGGAACATGACTGCTAGATTGCTGTCCTTCTTGAGCATCCCCTCTCTCTGCTCTCACGCTAATGCCTTCCTCTAGCTGAGTATCATCATCAGAGCCTACAAAACACTGGGCATCCTCCGGGAGCATGTACCCAACACTGTGCTCAAACAGTTTGGGGGACTCCTCAGGAGGACATGGTGGGTCTAGGGAAGGAGTCACTGATGATGACATTGAGACGAGGGAAGAGGATGCGTTGGCAGCTGCTTTGCTAGTACTCTGAGCCTGAGTGAGAGAGGATGATGAGGATGAAGAGGGCTTGGTCATCCACTCTACCAAGTCTTCGGCATGATGCGGCTCAAAACGTCCAGCTGCCGAAAATAAGGACAAGCGTGTCCCATGGCCATGTGCTGATGACGATGACCCATGTCCATGACCAGCACTGTTGTCTCTAGACACAAAGCCTGCTTGCCCTCTTTTATTGGCTCGTGCCTGTCTGCCTCTCCTTGTTGGCCTTCCAGACATGGTAATGGCCTGCAGGGAGATGGGAAAACCAACAATTGGGTAGTGTATATTGTGCTGGAGGCACACATTACCCACTAACTCCTGCAAATGCCTGTATGATAGAACACCAGCAATAAAGGATAGATACAGGTGTATAATGGGCTGGAGGCACACAACACCAACTAACTCCTGCAGATGCCTTTATTATAGAACACCAGCAATAAAGGGTAGATACAGATGTATATTGTACTGTGCTGGAGGCAGACAACACCCACTAACTCCTGCAGATGCCTTTTTTATAGAACACCAGCAATAAAGGGTAGATACAGGTGTATATTGTGCTGTGCTGGAGGCACACAACACCCACTAACTCCTGCAGATGCCTTTATTATAGAACACCAGCAATAAAGGGTAGATACCGGTGTATAAAGTGCTGTGCTGGAGGCACACAACACCAACTAACTCCTGCAGATGGCTCAATTACAGAACAGAAATATAGGTAGCTACAGGTGTATACTGTGCTGGAGGCACACAACACCAACTAACTCCTGCAGATGGCTCAATTACAGAACAGCAATATAGGTAGCTACAGGTGTATACTGCGTTGGAGGCACACAACACCCACTAACTCCTGCAGATGGCAGATGGCTCAATTAGAGAAGAGCAATATAGGTAGATACAGGTGTATACTACGCTGAAGGTACACAGACAACATCCACTAACTATCAGGGCTGGCTTAGCTCTTCCTCCTCTGGGCTGGCCGCTCAGCTGTCTAATTGCCAGCTCTCTTCTCTTCCCACAGTTACCAGCTGTTCCCGATGATGCTCGTCTGACCTGCCTATATAAAGCCTTCCAGCTCACTTTTTCCTTTGCCTTCGCATTGGTCACATCACTAGGAACCATCTCCTGCTGTTTGTTTCAAGACTGGCTTGCTGACATCCCTCCTGGCTTCTATCCTGCTTGCAGTTGCTCTCCTTGGATCCCTGATGTCTGGACTGGCTGATTACCCGATCTAGTTTATGAACTTTGGACTGGCTGACTACCCGATCTGGCTTCTGGACTCTGGTTATGTTTGACTACGCTTTTTTCTATTTACCTTTTTATTTTTATTAATAAACAAGTGTGATTTGATTGTACTTCTGTCTCTGTCTGTTTCATGGTTCCTGACACTAACTCCTGCAGATGGCAAGTGGCTCAATTAGAGAAGAGCAATAAAGGGTAGATACAGGTGTATTCTGCGCTGAAGGCATACAGACAACACCCACTAACTCCTGCAGATGGCAGATGGCTCAATTTGAGAAGAGCAATATAGGTAGCTACAGGTGTATACTGCGCTGGAGGCACACAACACCAACTAACTCTTGCAGATGGCAGATGGCTCAATTAGAGTAGAGCAATATAGGTAGATACAGGTGTATACTACGCTGAAGGCACACAGACAACACCCACCAACTCCTGCAGATGGCAGATGGCTCAATTAGAGAATAGCAATAAAGGGTAGATACAGGTGTATTCTGTGCTGAAGGCACACAGACAACACCCACTAACTCCTGAAGATGGCAGATGGCTCAATTAGAGAACAGCAATAAAGGGTAGATACAGGTGTATACTACGCTGAAGGCACACAGACAACACCCACTAACTCCTGCAGATGGCAGATGGCTCAATTAGAGAACAGCAATAAAGGGTACATACAGGTGTATTCTGTGCTGAAGGCACACAGACAACACCTATTAAGAATTTGTGGGGCATCCTCAAACGGAAGGTGGAGGAGCGCAAAGTCTCTAACATCCACCAGCTCTGTGATGTCATCATGGAGGAATGGAAGAGGACTTCAGTGGCAACCTGTGAAGCTCTAGTGACCTCCATGCCCAAGAGGGTTAAGCCAGTGTTTAAAAATAATGGTGGCCACACAAAATATTGACATTTGAGCCCAATTTGGACATTTTCACTTAGGGGTGTACTCACTTTTTTTTGCCAGCAGTTTAGACATTAATGGCTGTGTGTTGAGTCAAATATTGTGTTTATAAGGCTTTGTGTTAAGTGTGACACTGTTATTGCAGGATCACTTCCTTTGTCTTTACCCACTGAACAAAGGAGAAGGAAATGAATCATTCTGCAAATTTTCTTTTAAATTGCAAACCTTCGAGCTTAGCTTATTCAAAACAATCACCAAATGAGTGCTATAGTCAGGATAAACAATAATAGTAAAATTACAAATTTTCATGAAATTATTTCTAAAGCTGTTAGCTCTCAGGCCCATATGCACCCTGATGTAGTGCAGTGGTGTACTGCATTACAACATTTATGAGACTGGTACTATTTTATTTATAGCAATTCCAAACCCAAAACCAAAAATATAATATATTGCAGCATTGATTTTATTTCTTTATTTTGACCTAGTGATCTATCCAGTAACACACTTCCTGACTTAGGGTGGTTACACTGACTCCTCTGCCGTGTCTAAGGAGGAGCAAGAAAGACACCCTTGGACAGCATCTATGTTAACCTGTGGAAAAGGTAGTATTCGATGAACTAGTAAATTCAGATAGACTTTACATAAGCACTAACAGATTAAAGCCTGTTAAAGCTAAACATTTTAAAGCAGAGTTCCTCCCAAAAGTGGAACTTCCGCTTTTCTGATTCTTCCCTCCCTTCGGAGCCACGTTTGGCACCTTTCAGAGGGAGGGGGGAACCTGTTTTTGACAGGTACCCTTCCCCACTTCTGGGAGACTGCACCACGGCGCTGTCCCTTGGAAGTTCAGCCCCCTTCTTATTCCTCCATGCCAAGCCAGTTAGAAACCAAGCACGCTTCGCACATGTGCAGTAGGGAACCTTACGATTAATGGCGGCGGCAGCACCTGACAGGCGATCCAAAAGTCGGCTGGATGCCGACGTTGCGGTTTCCCTGAACAGGTAACTGTCCATATATTAAAAGTCAGCAACCACAGTATTTGTAGCTGTTTAATTTTATATTTATTTTTTTTCCCAGGCGGAAGTCCTCTTTAACCACTTTCAGACCGGACCATTTTGCTGGTCAATGACCAGAGGTCTTTTTACAATTTGGCACTGCGCTGCTTTAACTGGTAATTGCGCGGTCATGCAATGTTGTACCCAAACAAAATTTGCGTCCTTTTTTTCCCACAAATAGAGCTTTCTTTTAAAGGTATTTGACTGACTCTGCGATTTTTATTTTTTGCGATATAAACGTAAAAAGACCGCAAATTTTGAAAAAAAATGATATTTTCTACTTTTCGTTATTAGAAAAATCCAATAAACTCAATTTTAGTCATACATTTAGGCCAAAATGTATTCAGCCACATGTCTTTGGTAAAAAAAAAGTCAATAACTGTATATTTATTGGTTTGCGCAAAAGTTGTCACATCTACAAACTAAGGTACGTTTTCTGGAATTTACGCAGCTTTTAGTTTATGACTGCCTATCTCATTTCTTGAGGTGCTAAAATGGCAGGGCAGTACAAAACCCCCCCAAATGACCCCATTTTGGAAAGTAGACACCCTAAGGAAATTGATAAGAGGCATGTTGAGCCCATTGAATATTTTATTTTTTTGCCTCAAGCGATTGAATAATGACAAAAAAATATATATTTTTTTTTTTACACAAAGTTGTCACTAAATGATATATTGCTCACACATGCCATGGTTATATGTGTAATTGTACCCCAAAATACATTCTGCTGCTTCTCCTGAGTACGGGGATACCACATGTGGTCGACTTTTTGAAAGCCTAGCCGCGTACGGGGCCCCAAAACCCAAGCACCGCCTTCAGGATTTCTAAGGGCGTACATTTGTAATTTCACTCCTCACTACCTATCACAGTTTTGAAGGCCATAAAATGCCAAGATGGCACAAAACACCCACAAATGACCCCATTTTAGAAAGTAGACACCCCAAGCTATTTGCTGAGAGGCATGTTGAGTCCATGGAATATTTTATATTTTGCCACAAGTTGCGGGAAAATTACAAACTTTAATTTTTTATTTTATTTTTTTCACAAAGTTGTCACTAAATGATATATTGCTCAAACATGCTATGGGCATATGTGAAATGACACCCCAAAATAAATTCTGCTGCTTCTCCTGAGTACGGGGATACCACATGTGTGAGTTTTTTGGGAGCCTAGCTGCGTACGGGGCCCCGAAAGCCAAGAACCGCCTTCAGGCTTTCTAAGGGCGTAAATTTTTGAGTTCACTCCTCACTACCTGTTACAGTTTTGAAGGCCATAAAATGCCAAGATGGCACAAAACCCCCACAAATGACCCCATTTTAGAAAGTAGACACCCCAAGCTATTTGCTGAGAGGCATGTTGAGTCCATGGAATATTTTATATTTTGCCGCAAGTTGCGGGAAAATTACAAACTTTTTTTTTTTTTTTTTTTTTTTCACAAAGTTGTCACTAAATGATATATTGCTCACGCATGCCATGGGCATATGTGAAATGACACCCCAAAATAAATTCTGCTGCTTCTCCTGAGTACGGGGATACCACATGTGGTCGACTTTTTGGAAGCCTAGCCGCGTACTGGGCCCCAAAACCCAAGCACCGCCTTCAGGATTTCTAAGGGCGTACATTTGTAATTTCACTCCTCACTACCTATCACAGTTTTGAAGGCCATAAAATGCCAAGATGGCACAAAACACCCACAAATGACCCCATTTTAGAAAGTAGACACCCCAAGCTATTTGCTGAGAGGCATGTTGAGTCCATGGAATATTTTATATTTTGCCACAAGTTGCGGGAAAATTACAAACTTTTATTTTTTATTTTATTTTTTTCACAAAGTTGTCACTAAATGATATATTGCTCACACATGCTATGGGCATATGTGAAATGACACCCCAAAATAAATTCTGCTGCTTCTCCTGAGTACGGGGATACCACATGTGTGAGATTTTTTGGGAGCCTAGCTGCGTACGGGGCCCCGAAAGCCAAGAACCGCCTTCAGGCTTTCTAAGGGCGTAAATTTTTGACTTCACTCCTCACTACCTATTACAGTTTTGAAGGCCATAAAATGCCAAGATGGCACAAACCCCCCCCCCCCCCAAATTACCCCATTTTGGAAAGTAGACACCCCTAAATTTAGGGGTACACTAGTGAGACTCACAGGTAAAAAAGCACCTAGGCTGTCAGCGACTGTATCAAAACGCTACAAAAAAAACTGTTAGCGATCGCAGGGATCAAGCCTGACTCTGCAAACGCTGCAGTTATGTGTGTTGTGTTTTGTAAGTGACAGTGATCGATCGATACTGCACTTGGGTGGGCTGGTCTCGGCTTGGCGGAGGGGCTAAACGCAGGTGCTAGCAGGTATCTGGGCTGATCCCGCTAACAATGCATTTTGGGAAACCTAAACTGCTGGCGACGCTAATATAGATCTGATCAGATACTATATTACTAAGGGAGGTGTATGCTTTGCGCGTGGGTGTTAGCGGTACTGGCACTAACCTGACGCTGCCTGGGGCGACGCAGACCTTATCTGACCCTCAAACTTATATCACCCGCCGGGTGATCAGGGGGTTAAACCTTTATTAGGTAATAATGGCGGGTGCCCTGAAACTATAAAAAAATAACTAACCAACCAGCGTCACCTGTAACAGTTATATGGTGATCACTGGTGAAAGGGTTAACTAGGGGGCAATCAGGGGGCTTTATGCGGTAGTATATGGGGGTCCCTGGCGCTATAAAAAGCTGCGGCGAACCTAAATACCTACCTGCCTAACTAGCGTCACCTGTGACACTAATACAGCGATCAGAAAAACGATCGCTTATTAGGCTGGGTTCACACTGGAGCGATGCGGGAACGCCACGAATCCGCGGCGGGTTCCCGCATCACACTGCCCTATGCGAACTGCTGGGAGTGTCAGTGAAATGTTAATGACACCCCCAGATCAGTTCGCATATCGCAGTGCGATCTGCAAACTCGGACAGGAATCGGATCGCATGGTGTGAACACCCATGCGATCCGATTCTGCTGCGGACCAAAAAAAGGGTCCCGTGCGAGTGTGCGGCAGGTGCGACGCGAATTCAGCCATACTATCTGTATGGCTGAACTCGAATCGCACAGAGATCGGATGTGATTTGCACTGCAGTGCGGTGCGAATCACATCCGTTCTCATAAACCGCTGCAATGTGAACCCAGCCTTAGTGACACTGGTGACGGGGGGTGATCACGGGGTTAAACCATTATTGGGGGGGTTAGGGGGGTACCTTAGAACTAAAGGGGGCTAACCCTAACTGCCCTAACAGTTATTACAGTCACAAATGACACCAATGCAAAAAAAAAAAAAAAACTCGGACAGGAATCGGATCGCATTGGTGTGAACACCCATGCGATCCGATTCTGCTGCGGACCAAAAAAAGGGTCCCGTGCGAGTCTGCGGCGGGTGCGACGCGAATTCAGCCATACTATCTGTATGGCTGAACTCGAATCGCACAGAGATCGGATGTGATTTGCACTGCAGTGCGGTGCGAATCCCATCCGTTCTCATAAACCGCTGCAATGTGAACCCAGCCTTAGTGACACTGGCGACGGGGGTGATCACGGGGTTAAACCTTTATTGGGGGGGTTAGGGGGTACCTTAGAACTAAAGGGGGCTAACCCTAACTGCCCTAACAGTTATTACAGTCATAAATGACACCAATGCAAAAAAAAAAAATGCAATTGGTGTCACTGTGACTGGGGGTGCAGGGGTGATTGGGGGGGTGATCGGGGGGGTGAAGGGGGGGTGAGAGTATGCCTGGCATGTTCTACTGTACGTGTGGTGTGTTGGTGCAACTCACCGATCCTCTCTCCTCGGTGCCGGAACGAAAAATACCGACACGGAGGAGAGATTACATCACTTCCTCTGCCTGTGTTTACATTACAGGAGAGGAAGTGATGTCACGCTTCACTTCCATTCGTCAGGAGCGATCGCGAGGGGGTGGCCATGAACGAATGGCCGCCCCCTCATCCCGGATCGCTGCTGAACGGATACCGAACGCCGCTGGCACCGGGGGGGCCCCCACCCGCGGGCAGGCAGGGACGTACATGTACGCCCATATGCCTGCCCGTGCCATTCTGTCGACGTATATCGTCGTGCGGCGGTCGGCAAGTGGTTAAGCAGTTAACGTTTTTTTTTCTTTTGACGATAAAGTTTTTACATAAATGAATAAAAGTAGATCATTGTAAAGACTCCTGTCAGTGGTAAATGGTTTGCCTACATTTGCTTGACAGCTTGGCCTCTAACTGCTTTTTTTGCTGGACAACTTGACCTGTTAAAGGAAGTTGAAAAATAATAGGTTTACTAGCCAGATCAACAGGAGAGCAGTGATAAACAAAGTTCATCATGTTAATGCTATTCCTGAAGACGTAATCACAAAACGTACGTCGAGGCGGTACTTGGTCATGTTACTCCATGTCATTTCCGGTCCCTCTGGTTGTTTCCGGTTGGGTTGGTGGAGCTCACGCCAACCACGGAGGTGGAAGCAAGGCGCCACTCAGCCATCCAGCAGACACAAGCCAGCAGCTCCAGTGCACGGTAAAGGCACATTTACATGTAAGCAGCCATTCAGATTTTGCACTTTTATATTACTTTTTAATGAATAGGATTACACTATGGGTTTCCATCATTTCTTTTACATATTCCATGCATAAACTCTGAGGAGGAAGGATTCCATATATCTCCAGGTTACATCAATGCTAGCAGGCATTATCCTGCCAAAGCGTCTTTTGACTTTCTTTTTAATTAAAGAAGTCAAATCCTTCTGGTAAGCAGACTATTTACCTAGATCACGTTGGGTGTCGTTATAATGTCTGGTGAAGGAATATTCACTACTTCTTTGGAAGACTATCTACACAGAAGAATTTGTTATAGATCAATATGAACTTTTATTTGGGACTATTTACTTAAAAAAGAATCACGTTTGGCTATAATGCTATCAGATTATTATGAGCAATTATTAATTTCACATGTATGAACTTTAATCAGTTTATTTTGTATTGTAATATTTAGTTTAATCATTTATGGTATTGTTATATACACTTATATATTACCACTTATTACCACAAAATGCCCTCTGCACATTGCACAATTAATGCTATTAACAAACTGCATCATAAATGTTATTTTTAATTTTTCCAAAAGTTCCACTTTAACCACTTTCAGACCGGACCAATTTGCTGGTCAAAGACCAGACCACTTTTTGCGATTCGGCACTGCGTCGCTTTAACTGACAATTGCGCGGTCATGCGACAAGGCTCCCAAACAAAATTGACGTCCTTTTTTTCCCACAAATAGAGCTTTCTTTTGGTGGTATTTGATCACCCCTGCGGTTTTTATTTTTTGCGCTATAAACAAAAATAGAGCGACAATTTTGAAAAAAAGCATTATTTTTTACTTTTTGTTATAATAAATATCCCCCAAAAATATATAAAAAAACATTTTTTTCCCCCAGTTTAGGCCGATACGTATTCTTCTACATATTTTTGGTAAAAAAAAAAACGCAATTAGCGATTATTGATTGGTTTGCGCAAAAGTTATAGCGTTTACAAAATAGGGATAGTTTTATAGCATTTTTATTAATAATTTTTTATTATTTTTTTTTTTACTAGTAATGGCGGCGATCTGCGATTTTTATTGTGACTGCGACATTGTGGGGGACCCATCGGACATTTTTGACACATTTTTGGGACCATTGTCATTTATACAGTAATCACTGCTATATAAATGCAGTGATTCCTGTGTAAATGACACTGGCAGTGAAAGGGTTAACCAGTGGGTGGCAGTGTAGGGGTTAAGTGTTCCTAGGGGTGTGTTACTAACTGTGGGGGGGTTGGGCTTTCATTTAGTGTACACTGATCTCTGCTCCAATCACATGGAGCAGAGATCAGCGTCACTAGTTGCTAGGCAGAATGGAAAAATGTTGTTTACACAGCATTTCCTCCATTCGGCCGCTCCGTGAGACGATCGCGTGGCTGCCCGCGGCGATCGAGTCCGCGGGTCCCGCGACCGGACTCACGGGGGTCCCGACCAGCGCGGGAGCGCGCCGCCGGTGGCGCGCTCCCGATGGCAGGGCGGCATCGAATATTGGACGTACCTGTACGCCAATATGCCTGCCCGTGCCATTCTGTCGACGTACATCGTCGTGCGCTGGTCGGGAAGTGGTTAATGATACAGCTCTAAATATAAATCAGCTTTCTTTTTTTGGGATTTTTCATGTATTATTACCTAGTGATTAGGGATGTCCCAATACCAATACTAGTATCGGTATCAGTACCGATACCGAGCATTTGCCCAAGTACTTGTACTCAGGCAAATGCTCCGATACTATACCGGATACCTGGGCAGTCAGGGTGATTAGTGCGGTGGGAGAGTTACAAGCACCGATCACCCTGTAAAGATTTCAAAGTCTGACAGCCGGCCCATTTCTCCGCTCCTCTCCCCCACTCCTCTCTCCACCTATATGTGTTAGGGAAATCAGGGAGTATATAAACAGAAGATGTACATCTCTAGCTTCACCCCCTACTGAACAAGTCAATGGTTTGACGATGCGCGTCTAGGGAACGGAGCCTGCATATTGACGTTACATCGTAGCCATCTTGAGACCTATTGTCTCTGAAATGTGTTTTCAGCTTGCACGGCTTACAGTGCCATCTTGGTGAGTTTTATACCTTACTTTTTTTTATATATAATTAAACTTTTTATACAGAGAGCACTAGATTCTGCCTTCCTTCTTTTGCAAATCAATCATATCAGTTGAAATGGTTGGGGTTTTTTTCCATGGGAATAAGCGATTTGAGGGAGGAAAGTGATTACCAGCACCACACCAGCCCTCTCTATTTTCCCCAGAGGGGAACACTGCTGATTTTATTCAGATGTGAGGTGAGCAGCCTGTGAGACTGGTTGAGTAAAGGACGAGCACTTTGGATTTTTACACCATTGATGTATTGATTTTTTTAATTTAATTCAATCAGTCACAGATACTATATACGAACTTTCAGCAATATATGTTTATTAACCACTTCCCACCTGGCCGTTATTCTGCTATAGGCTAGGTGGGAAATGGTTAATGGTTCAGTTATCCTGACTGGGCGTCATATGACGTCCAGCAGGATAACTGCCGGTGCACGCCAGTCGGGGGCGGGCATCGCGGCAATCAGTGGTCTACACTGATTTCAGTAAAGAGCCTCATGCCGCGTGATCAGCCGTGTCCAATCACGGCTGATCACGATGTAAACAGGAAGAACCGTTGCTCGGCTTTTCCTCACTCGCATCTGACAGACACGAGTAGAGGAGAGCCGATCGGCGGCTCTCGACAGGGGGTCTGTGCTGATTGTTTATCAGCGCAGCCCCCCCCCCCCCCATGGATGCATGCCCAGGACCACCAGGGATGCCACCAGACCACTAGGGATGCTGCCAGACCACCAGGGATGCCCAAAAAGGTATGCCACCCTAGACCACCAGGGAGATGGCAATCAGTGCCCGGGCAGATGTGTTTTTTTATTTTTCTGACATGTTGGTGTTATATCTTTCACTTAGATGTTATAAGTTGCACTGAGTAAATACTGCTGAATTTATAAAACAAAAACTGTGTCTGTCTTCCAACGTCTCCTGCTGAGCTGTTGTGTTCAGACAGATGATCTAACCCCTCACCGCTCTATCCAGAAAATAAAAATAAAGTTTACCTTTACATACGTTTTTATTAGGAACTACTGTAGATATGTCACTTGTCTGGCTGTAGACTATACAGAATTACAAATCTGTACACACACACACACACACACACACACACATTAAATTCATGTTTAATAAAATAAAGAGTATATACCATGTGCCCATAATGTTCTCTTTATTTAATCTGTGACATAATTTAAAGTACTTTTTGTACACATTTAACAAAATGATAAAAATCCATTCATAATATATACAGTATATATTTAAAATAAAAGTTTTTTTTTATATATTCCACTATGTACACTTTAATAACAGCAATATTTTATCTTTAGTCTTATTGATTCATAATAATCAAAGTGTCTGAATGCAGAATTTCCTGCTCTGACCATAAATACAAATTAACTTTTTTATTTTCAAATTTGCGATAAATGAAAACATTTACATTTGAAAAAAGAACTGAGTATTATGCGCAACTCAGCAAGATTCTCTTCCAGACACTTAGATAAACAAGACCCATTCTATTATTTCAAAGTAAAAAAATTGGCAAACCTAAAACAAGTACAGATATTTCTCAAAAGGTACCCCTGATTTACCTAGAATAATAAGTAAAGAACAATATTAACAAAAATAAAATCCTTTACACAATATTGGCTGAATAAAG
The DNA here is from genome assembly GCF_037356315.1 of Lithobates pipiens. Classification (NCBI taxonomy): domain Eukaryota; kingdom Metazoa; phylum Chordata; class Amphibia; order Anura; family Ranidae; genus Lithobates; species Lithobates pipiens. Next base: position 252,665,099 of record NW_027507784.1, read on the forward strand.
TGAATACAGCTGAACTGAGCTAAGAGAAATATACTCTCTCCGTAATTCTATAGCATTTAAAGTGGTTGTATATCCTTATTTTCTGTACGGTTTAGGAGATATTCACTTTGCATGCAGACGTTGCCGGTCCGTTGCGGGAAGAAGACTCCTGTGCCTTTTCCTTCACAGGATTTTTTTTTTCTTTTTTTTACATGTGCGTGTATACAACTGCTTTAATATTAGAACAAATGTAATGATTTATAATAAAATAGTGTAATCTAGAATAGCTGCATCTTACTGTCTAACAAGATAAAGATAAAGAAAACACTATACGATTACATCTATTTGATCGTTTATAAAAATATTTGGTATATAAGAGTTAAAAATATTTAAATATATAAAATGAAATCTGACAAGAAAATAGAATTGCTGCTAAATAAAACATAAAATATATAGTATGTTAGTAATTGTTTTATTTAATAAAATGAGGTATTTCAAATGAAAATACTATAACAAGGTAGCTGAAATTTAAATGGTCTGACTTGATCTTTTTTGCCAGGAACAATTTTAATGGAAACCACAAGCAAATCCAGCAAAAGTAAAATAAGTGTGGTGGACAAATGATGTACTTAGTCCCTGATACTGCTGTTCAAACTGAGCAGCAGGCCTTTCTGTAATATATGTTGGAAATCAATAATTACAAAGAATGACAGGATCAGATCATCATGTAGAAGTAGTTCTCTTACCCTTAGGTGCAGTGGCATTAGGGGAGCCCCTCTATCCATGGCCGCCACCCCCTATTTATGCGTCCAACCTCTTCCAGGATGCTGGGCACATGAATTACAGTGGCGGGGCTGTTTTTTTGAAGCACCTAATTAGAGCCAGAGGCTCTAATAGGCTTCAAAATAGGGGTGGCTCTGGGTGCAGAGCATTGCGCTATAAGCCCACCCAGGTGTTACAACAGCGAATTAATATTTGCTATTGAAACACTAACCCTCATTCTGGCCAATAAGAAGCGGGTCTGAGACCTGTTTTCCGATTGGCCGAAAAAGAAGCCACCACGATGCCCATGGAGAGCAAGGGAAGGGTAAGCCGCCGCCACCAAGCTGGGGAAGCCGGCGGTGAAGCCCTGGAGGAACGCTGCCCACCATAGATAGGGTAAGTGCTCCAGATCCGATCGACCGGGGGGAGCTATTGTTTGCCACCCCCCCCCCCCCCAAAAAAAAAAATTACCACCAGCCGCCATTGCTTAGATGGTCCATAGGGACTCAGATATATTTGAAGCTAAACTCCAGCTGTACTGTCAGTCTTGCCCAGTTGTACAAGCTCCTCTCCTCTACTGAATTAGCTTACTCTGATTTCATTGTACACTGTAAGCTTCTCACAGTGTTCAATAAAAGCTGCAGCAAGTCAAATAGAACTTGCATCATTTTGTGGCTGGAGGATGTCCAGCATCATCTAGCCATTCCTTTGATGCCTTGTTGTCCCTGGCCCACCCCTTTCATCCACTGGATTTAAGTTACTTCAATAATGGAGTCTCAGCACATGTGGGCAATACCAAGGTGGTCTGTATGCAAATGCAGTTTTCCTTGTAACACTCACTCCTCCAGACTGATACCCGCCCATCAAGGTATTTTGACATTCAAATAAGTCCTCCCAGGAGCCAGCCCATTGCCTGCTCAGGACAGAGAGCTATTAAAGGGAGTACCGTGGCAGGGTCTGGTAATGTTTTCAGGAATCTATGTACAGCGGGGGTGATGCTAGGGTTCTAAAAGACATGGGAAACCCCTGGGCACTCCAAGGTAAAAAATGATGCAGCGCACTACATGTACCACAGCAAACAGTGGGTGTGGCCTGAATGCACTGACATTAAACCTGAGCCTAATCACTATATGCACAACATACATATGCCACAGCCCTTATACCCATAAAAAAATGTTTAATTATTGCGCCACAAGTGAAAGTCCCAAAGACACATATAAACCGCAGCACAAAAAAAATGGTAAAAGTTATGTACCACACAGCAAAGGATAGAGAGCATGGTCAGGGGTATGTAATGTACAACATACATTACATAATCTTGACTATGTAAGCTGTGTCTTATAGTGCACACTCCTGACCGCTACCACTGCATACTGTGCTATACATTATATAATTGCGATGCCTCTCTTTTCAATAGACTGTATTTTACTGACCACTGCACTTTTTTAGCTGTGTTGTACATTACACTCTCCTGACTGCTTAAGTCTGTATACTATGATGTACTTTGCACACTCCTGACTACTGCACTCCCACCATGCAGAGTGGTCAGGAGTATGTAACAGCCCAGCATACAGAGCAGTGCGTTACATAGTATGCATTGTGTAGCTCATCATTCATTGTGTAGCATTCAGAAGTACTGTCCAGCAGTCATTTATATGTAACATGCGACAGTAAAAGGTATGTGACATATACCACAACATACAGATTATAGTGGTTCTGAATATGTAATGTACATGAACCAATGAGCACTCTTCTTTCCCAAGCAAAAATCCCCTCTTCCTCAGTAACCCCCCAAAAGCATTTATTGCTTACCTCTTTCATTGCTTATCTTTGCACCCAACTGGTCAGAACTCACCTCTACAACCCTTTTCTACAGTTCACCTCTGCACCGCTCCTACCCATCCACAGCTCATCTCTGCACAGTCCTGTCCACAGTTCATCTCTGCACAGTCCTGTCCACAGCTCACCTCTGCACAGTCCCACCCACAGCTCACCTCTGCACAGCCCCGCCCACAGCTCATCTCTGCACACTCCTGTCCACAGCTTACCTCTGCACAGTCCCACCCACAGCTCACCTCTGCACAGCCCCGCCCACAGCTCATCTCTGCACACTCCTGTCCACAGCTCATCTCTGCACACTCCTGTCCACAGCTCATCTCTGCACACTCCTGTCCACAGCTCATCTCTGCATAGTCCTGTCCACAGCTCACCTCTGCACAGCCCCACCCACAGCTCATCTCTGAACACTCCTGTCCACAGTTCATCTCTGCACACTCCTGTCCACAGCTCACTTCTGCACAGTCCCGCCCACAGCTCACCTCTGCACACTCCCATCTAAATCTCATCTCTGCACACTCCTATCCACAGGTCACCTCTGCACAGTCCCGTCTACAGCTCACCTCTGCACAGTCCCACCCACAGCTCACCTCTGCACAGTCCCGTCTACAGCTCATCTCTGCACACTCCTGTCCACAGCTCATCTCTGCACACTCCTGTCCACAGCTCACTTCTGCACAGTCCCGTCTACAGCTCATCTCTGCACACTCCTGTCCACAGGTCACCTCTGCACACTCCCGTCTACATCTCATCTCTGCACAGTCTCATCCACAGGTCATCTCTGCACACTCCCGTCTACAGCTCATCTCTGCACACTCCTGTCCACAGCTCACTTCTGCACAGTCCCGTCTACAGCTCATCTCTGCACACTCCTGTCCACAGGTCACCTCTGCACACTCCCGTCTACATATCATCTCTGCACAGTCTCATCCACAGGTCATCTCTGCACAGTCTCATCCACAGGTCACCTCTGCGCACTCCCGTCTACAGCTCATTTCTGCACACTCCCGTCTACAGCTCATTTCTGCACACTCCCGTCTACAGCTCATTTCTGCACAGTCCCGTCTACAGCTCATCTCTGCACACTCCTGTCCACAGGTCACATCTGCACACTCCCGTTTACAGCTCATCTCTGCACACTCCAATCCACAGTTCACATTTGTTCCCTCCACCTGCAGCTCAAATCTGTACACCTACTCTTAAGCTCAGCTACACACATGTCTACCTCTGCACACTTCCCATTCACAGCTCAGCACTGCACAACACCCATTTACAGCTCACCTCTGCGTTGCCCCATAACTTATCTTTGCCCCCTTTCTACATTTTACCTAAGCACCTCCCATCATCTGCAGCTCAAATCTGTACACCTACTCCAAAGCTCAGCTACACACACGCCTCGTCTACCTCTGCTTACTCCAATCCACAGCTCTCACCTCTGCAGCCCCCATCCCTCACCTCTGCACCCAGCCCCCACCTTATAACTCTCACCTGTGTACAAACACCTTCCAAAAGTCCTTACAGCAGTTGACACTAGCACCACTTTATTACATGGGTGCAGGCTTTTTTCTTTCTAGTTCGACCTCCTGCTTTGCCTGCGCAGCTCCAACTGTCAAACATGTGGCAGAGATTTTGGAACACTTCCCTTGGCTCTCTGCTACAGATCTGACAGGTTGCATTTGGGAACAAAAGCCTGCAGCAGCTGAAGCGGCACACAAATCATCAAAAATGGGCCCATGGCACACACCAACAGATGCCCTGGGTGCAATGTGCTAACAATGCCCCTGATTTCGCTCGGATGAAATGGCTGTGGTAATTCCTAATGCAGTAAAACTGATCAAATCACCTGTGCAAAATAATGCAGGGCCTGAGAACATGACCAGTTGGGGCTCCTTCAGGACTCGAGTTGAGAAACACTGGCCTATAGAATATCCCATAATGATAGCTGAATATACAATAAGGTATGTAATGAAATAAAAAGGTTTAACTTTAAAGCTGAATTAGTATGTTAATGAGGAGGGATGGAGAAACCATGGAGGACAAAATATAGGGTACTATAACTCAAATGTATTCCTACTAAACAACATGCCCATGTTCTCCATCAGGTTTTAGATTCATAGTCTTTATCGGTAATACAATTTTTTTTTTTTGTCCAATGTACATTAATATCATTTTTAACCTTTCAATTTCTTTACACTACCACTAGTTTTATTACTAATACTAGTTTTAGGATATAACTCAAAATTATTTCGATGTTATCTTAATGCTTCTGTACACCAGAGTATGTTGTAACCATAAATGATTAGCTGTTGCTCTATCTTCCTTTCCTTCTTAGATCCAATGTTTTCCCTTCCCAATATGAACATGCTGTGTAATCTGTAAATTTTTATAGTAAACTTAATAAAAACATATTTGAACTAAAATGGTTCCTGGAATTATACTGGTGTGTATTGACGAGGTCTTGCTATCCTACTATAAAATAACTTCTATGTACTATGCATCCTTAATAAATTAAGGGGGAATATTCTGAACTGAATTCAATAAATAAATACAAAGCAATTGAAATGCTGTACATGCGTGTTTCTCTATAGCTTTCTGTGTCACCTGTTCGCTCCCTGATTCATTGTCCAGTAAGAAGGCATCCAATTAGGAAACCTGCAAAGATTTGTGTCTTGAGTTCTGCCTTAACAAAGCAAACACCACGCAATCTGTGCAGTGCTCCTGGCCTAGCAAATGCTGAATATTATATTATTTTAATTGCAAATAATAATGAATAGCCTATTGTAGTAAAATGATGTCATTAAAATGTGTGTGGAACCACTAGTGCTATAGAAATGGCTGTTGGACAGCTTACAACATTACTATTTATATTGTTTATCGTGTTTGTGTTTTAATTTCTCTCACTGGCGCATCTACATTCTGGAGCCATCAACTTGTAGGAGTTGATCAAGCAACAGAATGCTGGGATCCCAAAGTCCTTTAAATCAAGACTTTGAACAAGTGTAGACACCTTTGTATATGTTATGCCGCATACACACGATCAGACTTTCCGGCAGACTTGGTCTGGCGGACCAGAATCTGTCGGACAATTTGCTCGTGTGTGGGCTCCAGTGGACTTTTTTTCCCCAAATGTCTGACGGACCTAGAAATAAAACATGTTTCATATCTATCCGACGGACTAAAAATTGAGAAAACTGTTCGTCTGTGTGCTAGTCCGATGGACCAAATATGACAGGGCAGCTATTGGCTATTGAAATTCCTTGTTTAGTCCTGTTTACGTCATCATGTTCAAAATGAACGGACTTAGTCCGGTCGTGTATGGCCAAGTCCGTTTCGTGCCGAAAGTCCGTCGGGAAGACTGTTGGACCTAGTCCGACGAAAAGTCAGTTCGTGTGTACGTGGCATAACAGACACACTACTCTGATCTAATTACCCATTTACACCAATTCTTACTTGCCAGATTTGCATGTAGTCGCCCTTTAAATTTCCACTAAGAATGAATTAAAATATGTTACTGTTTTTTTAGACAAAATAAAATTGTCTGTTCAACTGGAATGTTCCCTTTTTATTGAAAAAAATAAAAAATGAAAACCCCTTTAGCCTACCACTTTCTTCCCAATCTTTTTTTTTTGGAGATTGAAGAAAGCTGACTACTGGAAGCACTGCGGTCGTTGGAGCAGATCTCAGTCATCATGATAGCAGGGGTCAAGGTAACCATAGTTTACTGTTCCACTTTTTCAGTTGAGTGGTACGGTATATGCATTTTATTATTTATGATCAGAAATTTGTTAAAGCTAATTATTTAATGCTTTGTAGATTTGGTTGAATCTTTTTTACATTCCAGAGGTTTAGTCATGCAAATTCCTATAAAAAATATCTAAACTAACTAGAATAAGAAAAGGAATAAAATATACTGCAACTGGAACAAGATTGCTAGAACACATAGCATTCAATCATATTAATGAAAAATAGTCATAAAAAACCTTTTCAGTGACACAACCAATTCAAGTATTGTCTGCAATTATAGGATGGTTTAAAAGAATCCAATCTGAAACAAAGTGTTAATCTACAAACATTTGTTTGATCATCAACTTTTTATTATTAAAATTATTATTATTATACTGGATTTATATAAGGCCAACAGTTTATGCAGCACTTTACAATATTGTCTATACTGACCTATTGACAGGGCAGAACCATGTCACTCCAGCAAAAGCTGGAATCTCTGAGCATGATGCTAACCTGGTGCCAATCTGCTATAGTAAGTCCGTAGCAGATTGGTGGGGGTACGGTTGGTAAGAACCCATCATTACAGCACATGTATATCTTGTTTTTTTTTTTATGGAGGGACAAATAACGTTTCTAGATCAATCTAGCAACATTAACTGCTTCAGCCCTGGAAGATTTTACCCCCATCCTGACCAGAGCACTTTTTGCGATTCGGCGCTGCATCGCTTTAACTGACAATTGCGCGGTCGCGTGACGTTGCACACAAACAAAAATTTTTCCCATGAATAGAGCTTTCTTTTGGTGGTATTTGATCACCTCTGCGCTTTTTATTTTTTTGCACTATTAACAAAAAAAAGCATCATTTTTGAAAAAAACACAATATTTTTTACTTTTTGCTATAATAAATATCCTCGAAAAATTTATATATTAGGCCGATATGTATTCTCCTACATATTTTTGATTAAAAAAAAATAATTTGCAATAAGCGTATATTGATCGGTTTGCGCAAAAGTTATAGCGTCTACAAAATAGGGGATAGTTTTATGGCATTTTTATTATTCATTTTTTTTACTAGTAATGGTGATGAGCTGCGATTTTTATCGGGACTGCAACATTATGGCAGACACGTTGGACAATTTTGACACATTTTTGGGACCACTGCCATTTTTACAGCGATCTGTGCTATAAAAATGCATTGATTACTGTAAAAATGTCACTGGCAGTGAAGGAGTTAACCACTAGGGGGCGATCAAGGGGTTAATGTGTTCCCTAGTGTGTGTTCTAACTTTGTATGAACAGACGATCTGTCACTTCTCCCCTCAGAGAACCGGAAACTGTGTTTACACACACAGGTACAGGTTCTCCGTGTGCCCCAATCAATCGTAGGAGCCTGGCGGTCGCGCACTTGCATCGGCTCCGTGGGCAAGCAGGGGGCATGTGCGCGTGCCCCTAGTGGCCACAGGGAGAATCGACGTTACATAATGTTGTTTTGCCCAAGCGTGCCATTCTGCCGCAGTATAACTGTGGCAGCTGGTCGGCAAGTGGTTAAAGTGACACTAAACCCTGATTTAAAAAGAAAAAAAAAAACTTTATTCAAGTATGTGTTCTTAACTACAAAAAGTACATTCAATTGCTCTCAGCCCCCTCCAAATTTCCATTTTTTTTTTCCTGCTGTAATCCGACTTCTTGTTCAAGGTTGGCTATGTTTGTCCTCTATGGTCCCAATGTATGTAGAAACCTGGCCACATTCACTTGCTCACACTCAAAATAGACAAGGGACTACGGACTATGGAATTCGCATTGTTCACAAAATAGTGCACATGACCATAACTAATGTGCACTGTTCATTCCAAACAGACGAAAGATGGAAAGGAGGAAAAAGAGAAGTTTGTGAGCTCATGGAGGATGATACAAGGTGGAAGAAAAACACAGGGGTTGATTTACTAAAACTGGAGAGTACAAAATCTGTGCAGCTGTGCATGGTAGCCGATAAACCCTGGAAGCTGATTGGTTTCTATGAAAAGCTGCACCAGCTTTTGCACTCTCTAATTTCAGTAAATCTCCCCCACAGTAAGAACAATTTAATAAAAAATAGAGCCATTAAGTGGTGAATGCAACAAGGACAGTAGTGGTGTAAATTAACATGAAGAGAGTTAACTAGAGTTCAGTTCAAGTGTACACAGCGTATGATCATCTTTGAGTTAGAGGTCTGCCTTAAGGTAGAGTTATCTCTGAAAGCAACCTCCACCCTGTATCAGGGCATTGGTGAGCATGGTACAAGTAAAGGTCCCCGATGTGTAAGGCAGCGCCCCTATCCTGGGTGCCTAGCAAGGCCTGGAAAGAAACCACCCTGGGGTATGCCTCCTATGTGACCCACACTTGGCCCCCATGGGAAGGGGAACATGGAGGAGGTAACACCCACCTACCCTACATGTGTATGGGTTGTTTTTGGAGAATAAGGTTATTGTTTACCTTACCTTACCTTTACCTATTACTTTATAGTAATAGTGCAGAAATACCGTGTAATCAAGTAAAATCCCACCTAATAAAATGGTAATGTAAAACAGTTGTTCAGCATCCCATGTGTTACACTAAAGTTTTTTCAAGGTAAACTAAAATCTAAACTACATATTGCAAGGAAGCCTTTGTGAAACTGGTATCAACATTCCATTGTTATTTAAAATTGCTAAAGTTTGACCCCAAGACATAAGGTGCTCAATATATCTTATTGGCATATTAGTATATAGAGAATGATGAAAAACCTGTCCCCCTAACATTGTAGATATTTCTTCTCACCTCCTGTTACATACTTGGGACAGGAAGGGCAAGAAAATCTCCATAATGGGACAAACATAGCAAAAAATAAACTGACTTCCTCTATCTAAAACAATACATAAGTTTGAAATATTCACCATGGAAAATAAATACAGTACATGACTCACTTTTCTCTCTACCTTCCAGGAAGTGTACTTCCATCTTTCCCTTTGTCAACTGACAGACACAGCTTTGAATACATGTTCATGCCTTGTCTGTCACTAAAAGGTTCGGTTACATTACAAAGGACCTAATTGATGGCTCCTCAGAGTAAGTAAATAGATTCAATGTAACCTCTACAGCCATCATCCAAACTGTCAAATGGGACAACAAGTAGAAGCAATCAGTAAGCTACTAATATTATGGGTTTTATGAACCTGTACTTTGCCCATTCAGGGCAGGGTAAGAGGTTCATTGGTTAGAAGATATGGTAGGGAGCCTTTAATTATTTAGCATGACCGCTCTGCCATCCTATTGGCCCTTAGCATGCCACCTAGGGTTTTGGTGTAGCTTGCAATGTAGTTTCCAATCATAGAATGGGTCAGAGAATACACAGGACTAAGAACCCAACCCAACATGACTGCACGTAGATCTGCTGACCAGCCACTCAAGCACAGAGCATTGTATTGTGTGAGGTAGAGGATAGATTAACATATGCCTCCCCAAACCAGAGATAAGAGGATGGCAGAGGAATGTGTTGAAGATAAGTAAAGACTGTTCAGCATGTTAGCCATGCAGCAAGTCTGTGTGAGCAAAGTACAAGTCAGAAATTTCACAAAATTTTCCTTAATCTGAGTTCTCAGCCAACAAGAATCAAGAGAGCATCTAACAGGATCAGTAGGAGTTTCCGTCTTGAAACCTGTATGTCCGCAATGCCTAAATTAAGCACTAATCAGGTTGTTTCCTTTTATATGCATCTATGGTTTGATTCTTTTTTATGTCCTTTAAAAATATGTAAGTAACTGGACAAACTAGTTATTCTGAATAGTAGAAATCCTAACGCACATAAGACCTTTATGTAACAGATGTGTCTAAAACAAGAATTTCTTGTGCTTATAATTGTCAGCAGCTTTGATGTTCTAAACTGCATACACACATGAAAAGAAGAACCTGCCTTGCTGCTATGTATAACTTTAAGTATCCTCTTTCTTTTTGACTATAGTCCCAGTAAAGCTACTAATAGGTAAAAATTTGGATAAAGTGAATGAAGTGAAAAACAGGTTGCTCTTCCAAAAGACAAACAGCTTGCGCACAATGTTATTCTTCAAGAAATCTTAAAGCCCAACTCTAGGCCCCATCATTTTCATGCCTTTGTATTTCCTCATGCCCCTTACTATAGGCTTCAATAACAGATACCATTGGCAGTGTGTGTCTCTGCACCCACTCTGATGATACTGCAGATGACTGGCCAGAAATACAGTGGCGGCTTTTAATAAGTTTGCAGCCAGAAAAGCTTTATGTACTGTATATGTAAAAGATATTAAGGGCTATAAGGGATATGAAAGGATGATGCACAGAGGTTGGCTTTAAAGCTGGATTCCAGGAATGGATATTTTTATGTTGTTACAATGGTCAAGCTTGAACCGATACAAGTATGTAGATGTCATGCCTGGTCACCTGTACTAGATTGCTAGAAGTCTCTTCCACTAAAGTGATCACTGCAAGTTTCCAGATCCCATAATGAGCGGATGTCCTGCTGTTTAGTGAACACAGGTGGTTGCTTGCTCATTTAATTAAATGCAAAGTGTTCTCTAATTAGATGGGGTGGAGAGGCAGGTCAATGACATCACATTCTCTACCTCATCTCCCCCAGCTTCCGCGAGGTTCGGCCAGATATGGGACGTGAAAATGTACATTGGACCAAAGTAACTATACAGAATTATCCATAATAGGAATTCAGATTTAAAATGTTAGTAAAGGCTAGCACTATCTATTACTAAAAGCAATCCCTCCGCACTCTCCTCCTACCTATCCTGCATATCCTAAAATGATCTTTGTACTTACCTTTTTTTTAAACTGGTCAGGTCACGTGATCCACTCCTGTAGGGAGAGCTCAGCAATGACTGAAATTTTCAGAGCCATGAAGAACCCATGGGCTTCCATGGCCCATCTATTGTCAACACACCCTCCTCTCTCCTCCAGCAGCTGCTCACTGACACAGGGGAGCCAGGGCTGCTAGATCACTAGATTAAAAATAGGTAAGTACACAGATCTTTTTTTATACAGGGTATGCAAGGTAGATAGGAAGAGGGGGGAGGAAACATTTTTTTAAGAATAGTACGAGTTAGCCTTATTTTGCACTTTAACTATAACTCTATATTACCCCATCATGCCCTTATGCTGTCAACATAATATCTTAATCATATAGACTGCATTACATGCGTCCAACACTTTGTAATTATTTTCACACATACTGTATGTGCTGATATACATGTTGTAATGATGTACAGATTTGATAAACTGTACTCAGTACAGCATTGAATTTTTTATGCATTCCCCAGTGAGTACAGCAATATGCATCCTTCCTGGGAAAGTCTTCAAAATGGCAAATGGCCAGACAGGAAGTGATTGAAAATCTGAAAATGAGACAGGCAGAAAGAAAACTGATAGAGGTTCTACACTTATCCTACTATCCCAATAGGTTTTGTAACCTTTCCCCAGTCCCCATCCAAAACTCATCTGGACATACACTATGCAGTCAACAGATGTAGTTTTTAACCGTAACAATACGACATTTTGTCCAGTTATTTGTTGTTCTCTTTTAGATATATAATTATAAAAAGGAGTCAGACACATGGTGAGTTAAAGTTACTAGTTACTAATAGAATGATATAAGTAATAATAGTTTAAGTAGGCCTGCTTCACGTGGATGTAGTCAAGCGTATACCCATTGTGATTGCTGTATTCCATGTGCAGGCAGTCCCATTCATGTCAATTGGGACACAGTTACTGCTCCCAATTTGACAACCATGCGGGTGTAGGTACATGCAGGTTTATGTCCCCAAAAACAGACAGTATGAGTACAAGGACATGCACCCACATGCATCCGCACCCACACAGATGCCAATTTAGGAGCAATGGCTCTATCCATGCAGCCGCTGCATCCCAATTGACATGAGTGGGACTGCCTGCATGTGGATGCATGGAACACTTGTGCATCCTGAGCAGGCAAACATGGCCCTCGCATGGGTGTACAGCCCGTGTAAATGAGGCCTAATTTGAACCCATGCATTGTCCATGCAGGTTCACTTTAAAGGCTCATTCATACATGCAGAAAGAACAGTACACTATGAAAAATTTGCATACATTTTTTTTTAGAATGTCAAAAATGTGTGCATCTCCGCTTTCCGCAGTGACAGGTATTTGGGTACACCGATAACCATGCAACTTGAATTTGTTCACTAAAGACTGCCATACAGGGCTAAATTTCCAACATATTCGAGTCATGGTTGCCCCTGTCGGCACCACCAGGCTCGACAAAAGGGTTTGGGTGGAAAATTGCCATCTGAATAGCACCTGCAACTGATCGAAGTGGCTGTCAGAATACAACAGATGGCAGGGGAAGTTCATCTGTTTATCTCATATGGAGCAGTCTGCAAGATTTCTTTGGTTCAGCCCACAGTGTGAACGAAAAAAAAATCTATGAGTATATAGCCAGCTTTAGAGTCAGTGGAAGACATGCTGTATCTGTCCACATCCTGCCACTGAAATGTTGAAGTGGAGAAGAAGTGGCCAAGCAGGCCTCACAATGTGGATCAGATTTAGAAAGGGTGCTAGGGATGATGTTTGACCTAATAATGATAACTTTACTAAAAGTACAGTACTTGTGAAAGAAACATGAATAGTATGAATACAAAAAAAGGGCATTTTAAAAATGTTTTGCGTTCTTAACATTTGGACTGGAAGCAGCTCTAAAAAAAAGCCACTTGTATGAACAAAACGTTACAGTCAAATCGTGCCTCACTGCGCATCAATGTTCTATAACTGTACTACAAATACAATAAATATTACAAAATGTGCAAAATGCAATTCTATAAAAAAAACATTATTTGACTGCAATATAGTAGAACCACTTTACCATGGGATTCTGGCATTTTGGAATTTGGTAAAAATAAAATAAACATTTTCCTGCAGTGCACAGCCTTTAAATACCAAAAATAAAATTTACCCTGATTTCATCCAATTTCCTTGTTTTGGAATACCACTCAGAGATGTGAATGTTTGCACCTCATAGACTCTCTAATAAAGCTTTTTGGAGAGGAACTCATCCGTAGAATCCGGGGCATTTGGACCCATGAATTAAGAAGCTGAAAACACACTTGGTCCAACAGATCTAACCCATATCCCTCCAGGAGGTTTACTGGCATTGCTTCTTTGAACATTTTTGGCAGGGCAATAAAATTTGGAAGATTGCTGTTACCCAAGAAAAAATGCATCAGCGATTGCTTTTGTAAACATTCTTTCAAGAACATGAAGTAGTCTGCCATCCTCTCCATCAATAACAAATCATCCCACTTTTCAAATGGAGTTTTCAGTAACAGGTAAAAGAGCGCTGTTTTCAAATTATAGGAAGAGAAAATAGATCTCCACTGAGATGCAAATGAAGGTTGGAAGGTCTTGGCATTGAGGTCCCTCAAGCTCTTCATGATCTGTAGGCACTTCAGGTGACATGAATTAGAAGGGGCCTGATCTTTAAACCAGTTCAATAACTTTTGCTCGTGTTTGGAAAAGTTAATTCCCCAATAGGAATTTAGATTTACATTCTCCAGGCAGATATTACTGCCCCAAGGTTGAGCTGTTAGGAACACTGAATCTCCCAAGTGAAAAGCTGGTATTAGTCTCACAGACATGGAGATATGACAGCAGACATAATCTGACCTTGGGAGAATTTTGAGGATGAGTTTATCATCAAATACTGAAAGAGTAATGTAACTCCGCTCTTCAAACTGGTACCTGATCACGTTGAGGCATCTTTGTATCTTCCAGTGGAACCATTTCTGGACAGATGTAGAAGACAGAGCATGATGAAAGCCTTCCTCTGTGCAGAAGCCATCACTGAACTGCTTGTATGTTTTTGCCCACTCTGACTTTTTGGCAGCTGTCACTCCACAGATCATGGAACCCTGAAGACAGGGAATCAGCTCTTTACACATATCTGAAAAAAATGGTTCCAGTTTGAGACTTTGTGGAATCTTAAGTGGGACCAGGATGTCAAAGAAGTCCGGACTGTTAATTTTATGCTGTTCATAAGCACTGCCAATCTGAACAAAGTCCCCCCTAAGGACGACACCTGTGTCATGCTGCTTGGCTTTTCCCACCCTAATGAGTTCACCCACAATCTGGCTCACATGGGCTTTGCTGTGACCAAGAACATGTGGTGAGAGCCTGATGTGTTGTTCATAAAACGACTCCAGAAGATTTTTCCTGACTTGCTGCTGATGCTTTTGCTGGAAAGTTATGTCCCCACGTTGGCATTTCGGGGAGGAGCTGCAGCATCTGAAGACAATGAAACATAACACGAGTACCAATCCTAACTTGATGAGAACTTGCAAGCTGCTGAATGATTCCTCCTGGCAGCTCCCATCCTTCTCCTCATTGCTGCTCCTCCTCAAAGTCAGAAACATGCACCAGATGCCTGTAAATAGGACAACGACTAGCAACCAGAAAACTTTCAGATTAAGTGAATACACTGGCATCCTGTTCCATAGGAAACTCACTCATCCCATGCTGGGCAGGGTGGGTGCTGCTGCCCTTCTTCCAGAAGCCTGGCAGCATGCAAAGTCTGGATCTTTGGGAAATCTTCAGTCTTTTCCCGGCTTGTGCTGCTCTGACCGTTATTCAGAAAGAAACTTCCTCTTCCGAGGAGGGAATAGTAATAGGAGGCTGCGTCATATTTTCTGTGAGCTCAGAGGAAATGCCAGTGTGTGGTACCACAGGGGCTAGCTGGGGCAGTGACAGTGCTGTTAGGTATCCCCATAGACCTCCTAGCAATGCCACGCTGTACACACTGCTGACAACTTTGCTGGCTCCAGGACAAAATGCTTAACTCCTTCTAATGTCAGACTCCTGTACAGTACTACATTCTCACTTCCTGCACTCTGCTAGACTAACTCATCTGTTATGGGTTGCTTAATAGTGTGCAGCCAGCTCACAGCTTAACTCTTTCTATACCATTCAGAGCATGGCCAGATTGTGCACATGAAGAAAGAAAACAACACACTAAGCATTGCCAGCTAAAATCAAGAAAGTTTGTCTGGAATTCTTTAAAGCCTGTTGATTGTTGTTGTTTTATCTTTACTCCTACTAAACGGGAGAGAAATAAAACTTGTATGCTTTTCTAAAGTGGAACTCCACTTTATCAGTGCTAGGTAAAATTACAGCCAAAAGTGTAACTTGATTTTTTTTTTATTTTTTTTTTTTTTTACTTTTGAATACCATGCAGAACGTTAAGCTGTATATATATATGGCTGCACAGCAGAAGATTTCTGCCAGGGATTCTAAACTCTGCCTGCACATGTTGTCATGATGTCCCGGCACAGCAGCATGGTGACATGCGGTACCATCCAGTGCGCTGCTGAAATATGCAGACATGCTGCAATTGCCAAAGTGCACCACACTGCAAATCACACCAACAACTGTTGCATGCCCTAGCAGTGAAGTGTATTAATCCAGAGCAGAAATATGCAGGTCACCGCACATCATGTGAATGAGCCCTTGGATAAAACAAATTTATGAGGATTACCTAGAGGCAATATATACTGTAGATCAGGGCACAGCAACCTGACGGGCAGATCACAAACATATTACTGCTTTGTTGTTCCTTCCCCTCAGACTTCTCCACTCTCATCTTCACAGCAGAACAAAGAACAGGAGGCAGCACAGTACTGGATGGAGGGTAGAAGGGAAAAAAAGAGGTAATCCCCAATGCCACACATTCATACAGTCTGGATGGAGGGTGGGAGCTGCCTCGGTTAACCTTTCAAGTTAACCAGCAGGTGATTGGTTGCTAGGATGCTAGCAATCAATCACCATCTTGTTATTATAAAAGGTTAACACTGACAGCTGCTGCCACCTTCTGTCCAGTACTGTGATGTCTCCTACTCTCCGTTCTATTGTACACTTGATGTAAGGTAGGACTCGGAGAGTGCTACTTACACACTGCTGTCTGTTTATGTCTGGGGATGATGTGAAGGGGCAAAGGACCAGGGGAGGGCTGCAAGCCTTAGGCCTGGGGGGAAAGTCCAGTCAAGTAGCCCATTGAACCATCGAATCAGCTCACCATCCATGCCCACATGGTTTTTCAATGCAGCCTCATAAGTGCCTATCAATGCAGCATCATCAGTACCCATCAATGGAGCCTCATCAGTGCCCATCAGTGCCACCTTATCAGAGCCCATCAATGCCGCCTCATCAGTGCCCATCAATGACACCCCATCAGTGACCATCAATGCTGTCTCATCAGTGACCATCAATGCTGCCTCATCAGTGCCCATCAATGCAGCCTGATCAGTGCCCATCAATGCAGCCTCACCAGTGTCCTTAAATGCAGCCTTACCAGTGTCCAAAAATGCACCTGCACCAGTGCCCATCAATGCAGCCTGATCAGTGCCCATCAATGCAGCCTCACCAGAGCCCTTAAATGCAGCCTCATCAGTGTCCAAAAATGCACCTGCACCAGTGTCCATAAATGTAGCCTCACTAGTGCCCATCCAATGCAGCCTGGTCACTAGGGCAGGGTAAACATGGTGTATGGGGGGATGGGATGTGGGGGTCAGCTGGGGGTGTCAGGATCTCTCACCTGGCAGCTCACCTTGCACACCTCAGCCAGCGCAAGTTAGGGCGGCCTGGGGGCAATTACCACTCTGCCTTTGGCCCAGCCAGCTCCTGCATAGGAAATTGCTGGCGGAGGGGCAAAGTACACTACTGAGGGGAGCAGAGGAAACTGCTATGGTGGCCAGAGGACACTGATTTGGGACGGGGCACAGGACACTATTGTGGGCAGGGGTAGGACAATGCTATGGGGAGGCAGAGGACACTACAGTGGGGAGGGGGGGGGGGGTGATGTGAAAGGGCAGAGGACCCAGATATGGTGGGGGTCAGAGAAGCAGTGGACACTACAGGGAGGCAGAGGAAACTACAGTGGGGGTTTATGTAAAGGGGGGCAGAGGACACTGCTATAGGGAGGGGGTAGAGGACACTACTGTGGAGGGGTGGGTGATATGAAGGGGGCAGAAGACACTATTGTGACATACTATGTGTTCTTTCTGACATCTTTTCATTGGTTCTTGATAGTTTTTTTGTTTTGTTTTTTAAGGCGCTGCCCCCCGGGGATCCTCCAGGTTGTCCCAGGTTGATCACAACCTCTGAAAGGTTGCATACCCCTTCTGTAGATCATTGCTTCCCAATTTGTGATGGGGGAGAGTGAGGAAGGTTTACAGAAAATTTTTTATTTCACTTCCACTTGCTGACCAGGCCTTTTTCTAACACTTTTTGTTTTGTATTTTTTCCTAATAAATTACTTAGAACCCCCAAACATTATATATATTTTTTTAACAAAGATACCATAGAGAATAAAATGGTGGTTCATGCAATTTTGTTTTATGTTACATGGTTTTTGCGCAGCAGTTTTTCAAACTTAGATTTTTAGGAAACAAATACACTTTAATGAATAACAAAAAAAAAAAATATATATATATATATATATATATATATATATATATATATATATATATACCCCAATATTTTTTTGGTAAAATATGAATGCCATGTTTTTGGGATGTCAAAGTGTGTTGCCATCCCATTCATTTTAAATTGGCTGCCTAACAGCGCAAGTTAACACTTGCATTATGCATTAACGCAACACACCTCAGCAGAAAAGTGTGAAGTTAAACAGCAACATCTCCAGAAGAGAACAGAAGACGGCGACAGAAGACCAGGCCACCACTTGTAAAAGAGCTAGAAGAAGGCACGGTGGCCCGGCAAGAAGAACCGAAGAGGGGGACAAGACCCCCGAAGTCAGAAGAAGAGGGCGGCGGTGAAGAAGAAAGCCGGGCTCCTCCGCTAGTAAAAGAGCTAGCAGAAGATAGCGGAGGAGTCTGGCGAGAAGACGGACAGAAGACCCCCGGAGCTGTGCAATAAACTATTTTAACCCTTGTGTGTTGTGTTTTTTTTGTACATTTTTTTTCACAGGTGAATGGGTAGGGGTACATTGTACCCCATACTCCTTCACATAGGGTGGGGGGCCAGGACCTGGGGGCCCCCTTATTAAAGGGGGCTCCTGGATTCCGATAAGCCCCCCGCCCGCAGACCCTGACAACCAACGGCCAGGGTTGTCGGGAAGAGGCCCTTGTCCTCATCAACATGGGGGGCACGCGGCCTGGTACGGCTCAGGAGGGGGGGTGCTCGCTCGTCCCCACCCCCTTTCCTGGCCGGCCGGGTAGCGTGCTCGGATAAGGGTCTGATATGGATCCATACCAGACCTAAGGGCCTGGTATTCTCTCAGAGGGGGAACCCACGCCAATTTTTTTTTATAGATTTGGCGTGGAGTTCCCTCTTGAGAGCTGATAATTCTGTCAGAGTCGCCTCCATATAGACGGAGATCCAACTTGGAGGCGACCTCCATTGAAATCAATGGGTACCAGTCACCTACAAGTCAGATTGAAGTAGTACAGGAACCTTTTCTGAAGTCGGAGCGACTTCAGTAGTGTGCATTAAGATGGCTCTCATTCACTTACATTGATTTTTACATGTTGTCCAACCTGAGGCGACTAGGGGCGACCTGAAGTCAGATCTGAGTCGCCCCTGTGTGAACCGGCTCTAACGATTGTCCTAGACAAGGGATGGTTATGTGAAGCGCCAGGGGTTCTCGGACATTAGTACCCAGAGATGTGAAGAAATGAATAATCAAAGTGCTTTCTGCTGGTACAGTGCCTTGAAAAAGTATTTATACCCCTTTAAATTTTCCACATTTTGTCATGTTAAACCCAAAAAGTAAATGTATTTTATTGAGATTGTATATGATACACCAACACAAAGTGGCACATAATTGTGAAGAGGAAGGAAAATGATATATAGTTTTCAATTTTTTTTTACAAATAAATACTTTCTTATGCTGAATGTTCTAATCAATTTAGGGCCCGAGACTAAATCAACACTTTCCATTTTCCTCACTTTCTCAATCTCTTCATGAAGAACCTCCTTCCGGTACCCCTTTTGTAAAAATCCTTCAGAAGGAACCTGAGACTGTAACATTTAGTCTGCTTCTCAGGAACAATTCCTTCTCAAGCGAACAAACTGTCCCCTAGGAATGTTGAACAACCATGTTAGATGGTGGCAACTATCTAAGGGAATGTAGCCATTTCCACCAGTTGGCTTAAAATAGCTCTGTGTCCTAAAATGATCTCCCTCCTTAAATATTTCCAGGTCCAAGAACCCCATACACTCCGTATTCTTTGTTCCATGTAAGGATTATGTTTTTGTTGTTGAAATTAAATGTATCCATAAATGCTTGGTAGCTGACCAAATCACCCTCCCACACCATGAATAAATCATCAATGTACCTCCTGTAACAAATTAGTTACAGGAGGTACACCCTGAGCAGCACGAGGCTGGCTAGCAGGAACAACCCAGGAGGGAGTGGGAGAAGACCTCACTGCCACCCTGACCTGTGCAGCAGTGAGCGCAGAATCCCCAGCACATCCCAGAGCCTACACACCTTCTCCAACATTCGCTCCCAGTGTGCCTTATATAAAAAGGGCAACACTAGGGGCAAACCAAGTGCCCATTGCAACTCCTTTCACCTGAATAAAAAATTTACGATCATACCAAAAATAATTTCTATTAAGACAAAAGTCCAGACATCAAAGTAAATACTTCTTATGTTTTATTGACAGGTCAGACCTCTCAAGGGCCAATTCCACAGACGATAGAGCATCCTGATGGACTATGATAGTGTAAAAAGAGCTGACACCAGCTATAATCAATACACTACCTAAGCTCTGGATAATATGTTTGGTATCCCTTAAAGTGGAATTCCACCCCCAAAAAAATAAATAAAAAATTAATGGGCTTAAAAAAAAAAAAAATAAACATTTGGAGATTTTTTTTTTACTTTACTCACCTCTAAATGTCTGTTGCTAGGGTTTCCCTCATAGCCTGCCTCCTTCAGCTACTGGGCTCCTGACATCACTTCCCTTGGTGCAGGAACTGAGATCACCTCTCCCCCCTCCTTCTAGGCCAGTGTTTCTCAACCTAGGTTTCGTGGAACCCTAGGGTTCCTCCAGAGGTTGCTAGGGGTTCCTTCAGCATTGGGCAATTTCTGACTCTCAGATAAGTTCCCACTGACACCTTTGATCTTTTTAACTATATATAAGGAGGTAATTCTTCCCACAAGTGTAAGGACCTCACACTAATGTATCATGAGTTGTAGATTTCTAATTTTTAGCAGGGGTTCCCTGAGACAGGAGAACTATTGAGAAAAGCTGCTCTAGGCAATCATCTGGGACACGAAACAGGTCCCAGATGATTGCGTGGCCAGTCATGGCGCGCGGCTCGCGCATGCGCAGTGGGTGCCTGGCTGTGAAGCCGCAACTGGGTGCCCACAGTTAAAATGTCAGCACCGCCTAGTGGAGGGGGAGACAAATGAGGCTTCGATCCCCCGCATCGCTGGACCATGGGACAGGTAGGTATCCAATTATAAAAAGTCAGCAGCTGCAGTATTTGTAGCTGCTGACTTTTATTTTTTTTTATAATTGGAAACTCCGCTTTAAGTAAACCCTAGTATCAGATACCAGCGGTTTGAGAAAATAATCAATATACTGCCCTAAGTGTGCAGACACTGATTCAATGCTGTTCACAATCGGTCTCCCCAGGGGATGAACAGCATGCTTGTGGACTTTTGGTAAAAAATAAATAATCAGTGTTTGGCAAGCAATGGGATTCAAGTAAAGGGCCTTTTTTTTAGTAAGAATACCCTTTTCATTTCCCCTTTTTATCAGAAGGTGTAACTTTTCTGTAAATTCAAACATCAAATCAATAATTGATGCGTTCCTCTGTCACTTAACAGCCGTCTCATGTTCTCCCTATAGTATGTTTTATTCATAATAACCAAACCACCCCCCTGGTCTGCAGGGCGGCATAAACCTGAATGACATAACTTATTTAAACCACAAAGAAGGAAGAATGGGTTAGAACACCTCCTTTATTAAATACTATAGTAAGAAAAGGAGGTAATTTTGTCCACAACATTTAAAGATAATGTACTTATTGGGTAACTACTCCAACATGAAAACAAATGTAACACCCTGGAGTTTAGGCAGGATTGCTCCTCCCAAATTTACTTGCCAGGAGCAGTTATCCTGGTTGATTGATAGAAATCTATTGATTTCTCCCTAAGTTTGGCCTTGTTGCACTTTTCTCTTCTACCACTAGGTGGCTGTGTACTAGATACTAGGGATCTCAGCCAATGGGAAGGTGTCAAGAAGGTCAGCCCAGCCATCTGTCCGCTACTGAAGGTTCGGGCTGCAAAGCCCCTGTTATGAATGTCGGTCGGCGCACGCGGGTGCGCGTTAACGCAGGTGGGCGCACGCGGGTGCGCGCCAACGCAGGTGGGCGCACGCGGGTGCGCGCTAACGTAGGTGGGCGCACGCGGGTGCGCAGATGTCCTGGTGGGCGCACGCGGGTGCGCAGATGTCCTGATGGGCGCACGCGGGTGCGCAGATGTCCTGATGGGTGCACGCGGGTGCGCGTTAGTGCTATTGGGCGCACGCGGGTGCGCGCTGGTGTTGCTGAGCGCTCGCGGATCCGCGGGAGCGCGCGCTGTGACGGCCCTTGGCGCCAAAGGGGTTACTTAAGGGGACCTGTTGCCTTGCCTCCTTGCTGTCCGGTCTACAGCGTTCCTGTCGTGACCCCTCTGCTCCTGCTTACTACTTGCTCGTTCCTGTGACCCGGCTTATCCTGACGACCCCTTGTTTGCTGCCTGCCTCCGACCCCGGCTTGTCTGACGATTCTTCTGCCTGCTGATTCGGTACCTACCTGCCTGCCTGTTCCTGACCCGGCTTGTTCACCACTTTATCCAGTCTGCTGTGCCAGTCTTCCGGTATCCTGCCTTACCTGCTTACGGGTCTGTCGTGAGGAGCCGTACTACAGAACACCTTCCCCGCTGCTCCAGCGTGTGCGTCTTCTGCCGATCTCATCGCCTGCTGGTCGCTGTTCCTGCTGCATCTGCTCCTCTCCTGCACCCGGAGCTTTACACCTGTGTCCTGCTTGGCACTTGTGCCCCTTCCGCGCTCTAGAACCTCTGTATCCTCTACCAGGAGTTCCTGAGCCGGAGGAATACGAGTAGCCGCTCCCAGCATCCGTGGGCTCAACCACCAGGTACGTGACAGAAGGGGTTTTCTTGAATCCCTTGGCCTGCTGGGAGAGCCTATATATTCAGGTGAGGTCAGGTGATCTGTGTTCTGTTTCACCTGGACGGCTGTCTGGGTGGACGTGTTTTGTACTGCCCAGGCTGGAGACTGGGCCTCTCCTAGGCACATATGGCTGCTAGGCTGTCTGAGGGCCTATCCAGAAGCAAGAGAGCAGCGCAGGGTTGGGATTGCGGCTTGCAGTCCAACTAGAAGTGACGGTTCTGTCAGCCGGAGTACCTGTTGTGGCCGTAGGTAGAGGGGAAGCTGTCATTACCAGGGACCACACTAAGTAACTGAAGCAAGTACCGGTGAAGTTTCTGGAAACTTCAGTGGGAATCCAGCCAGGGACCCAGCCAGTGGAGGTGACGCTTGCACAGCAGATTTGTATGTCAAGCCAGGGACCGAGCAGGCCAGCGTGGATGTAGCTTGAGAGTAGGGATGAGCCGAACACCCCCCGGTTCGGTTCGCACCAGAACTTGCGAACGACCCCCGCGTTCGGTACGAACGTTAGAACCCCATTGAAGTCTATGGGACTCGAACGTTCGAATTGGAAAGTGCTAATTTTAACGGCTAATATGCAAGATACTGTCCTAAAAAGGGTTTGGCGACCTGCCTCCTGCCTCAGGGGACATGGGTCACTGCAAAAAAAAGTTTTAAAAACTACCGTTTTGGCGGGAGCACTGATTTTAATGACGATTAAAGTGAAAAAAAAAAAGTGAAATATTCCTTTAAATATGGTGCCTGAGGGGTGTCTGTAGTATGCCTGTGAAGTGCCACGTGTTTCCCGTGTTTAGAACAGTCCCTGCACAAAATGACATTAAACGGAAATAACACCATTTAAAACTGCTTGCGGTTTTAATGTTATATCTGGTTCCTGCAATATGGTTGAAAATCATTCAGAAAAATGGCATGGGTAGCCCTCCCTGCCCATTACCAGCCCCTTTGGGTTTCGTACGCATATTAAGGGGAACCCCGTACCCATATTAAAAAAAAGGAAATGCGTGTGGCCCCCAGGCCCTATATACTCAGAACAGCAGTATACAGGCGGTGCAAACAAGACAGGGACTGTGAAGGTTTGTTGTGTTAAGTTGAATCTGTTTGTAATTTTCAACTGGTACATTTTTAAAGTGTAGCTCCAGTCAAAAAAACTATTTTTAAGCTTTTTGGAAAACATAGGGAAGGGTTATCACCCCTGTATAATTTGTTTTGTCGTCCATCTTTTTTCATCTCACTTGCTGTTGTCTCCTTCCGTTTGCAAGTAGGAGATGTTTGTAAATTGGATGTTTGAAAGTAGGGGCCTGCCCTATATGCTCTGCAGAAATGGCGGAACAAGGTGTTGGTTTTGCAACAACATTGTAAGCCCTCAAAGTGACTCTTGGTGGGCGCTGGAGCGCCCTGCTGTGAACGATTATATCAAGAATTGTAATTACATGCCATTGTTGAACAGTGGTAGAAAAATTGACCTTTGGTGGTTGTGGTGCTGGTGCCACAACACTATAAGTCCTCACCGTTACTCTGGGTGGGCACAGGAAGGGGCCCTCCTGTGAAATATTATATCAAGAATTGTAATTACATGTCCCTGTTAAACAGGGGCAGAAAAATTGGGCCTTAGGCACTGGTGCCATCACACTGCAACCTCTGCCATATACTCTAGTTTTATTGCAGGAATTAGCCCTGCTGCAAAGCATTGCATCAAAAATTTTACTTAAACGCTCCTGTTAAACAGGGGCAGAAAAATTGGGCCTTAGGCACTGGTGCCATCACACTGCAACCTCTGCCATACACTCTAGTTTTATTGCAGGAATTAGCCCTGCTGCAAAGCATTGCATCAAAAATTGTACTTAAACGCCCCTGTTAAACAGGGGCAGAAAAATTGGGCCTTAGGCACTGGTGCCATCACACTGCAACCTCTGCCATATACTCTAGTTTTATTGCAGGAATTAGCCCTGCTGCAAAGCATTGCATCAAAAATTGTACTTAAACGCCCCTGTTAAACAGGGGCAGAAAAATTGGGCCTTAGGCACTGGTGCCATCACACTGCAACCTCTGCCATACACTCTAGTTTTATTGCAGGAATTAGCCCTGCTGCAAAGCATTGCATCAAAAATTGTACTTAAACGCCCCTGTTAAACAGGGGCAGAAAAATTGGGCCTTAGGCACTGGTGCCATCACACTGCAACCTCTGCCATATACTCTAGTTTTATTGCAGGAATTAGCCCTGCTGCAAAGCATTGCATCAAAAATTGTACTTAAACGCCCCTGTTAAACAGGGGCAGAAAAATTGGGCCTTAGGCACTGGTGCCATCACACTGCAACCTCTGCCATACACTCTAGTTTTATTGCAGGAATTAGCCCTGCTGCAAAGCATTGCATCAAAAATTGTACTTAAACGCCCCTGTTAAACAGGGGCAGAAAAATTGGGCCTTAGGCACTGGTGCCATCACACTGCAACCTCTGCCATATACTCTAGTTTTATTGCAGGAATTAGCCCTGCTGCAAAGCATTGCATCAAAAATTGTACTTAAACGCCCCTGTTAAACAGGGGCAGAAAAATTGGGCTGCTGGCATCACCCAGAACCAAAAATGTTCTTCCAACATATCAGCGGAGGAGGAAAAGGATAGACAATCAACATAACAGGACAGTCACTCAGCATCAGCATAGGCAGTCTTGAAGGGATGTGGTATTTAAAAAAAAATTATTCGGTTACATCAGCTTCAGGTGCTTGGTAGCTGTGGGTGATCCAAGACTGATTCATCTTGATGAAGGTCAGTCGATCAACTGATTCGGTGGACAGGCGCACCCTGTGATCGGTAACGAAGCCACCAGCAGCACTGAAGGTGCATTCCGAAAGAACGCTGGATGCAGGACAGGCCAGTAGCTCAATTGCATACTGTGCAAGCTCTGGCCAGTGATCCATCCTCAAGACCCAGTAAGCCAGAGGATTTTCAGTGGGAAAGGTGTCCAAGTCTGACCTTGCCCCTAGGTATTCCTGCACCATGTAAATTAGACGCTGGCGATGGGTGCTGGAACCAATCATACCTTGGGGCTGCGGACTAAAAAATTGTCTGAAAGCATCAGTCAGACGGCCACCTTCTCCACCGCTCCTTCTGACTGATGCCTCAGCAACACGTTGTCCAGGACCAGGAGTTTGTGACCTCCCAGTCTCTGGGAACGCGTTGCACAGAGCTTTCTGCAAGGCCTCCCGGAGATGTCTCATCCTCTGCTCCCTCTGCGATGGCAAGATAAGGTCGGCAACCTTACCCTTATACCGTGGATCAAGGAGAGTGGCCAGCCAGTAATGGTCCTTCTCCTTGATCCGAAGAATACGAGGATCCTTCCGCAGGCTTTGCAGGATCAGGGAGGCCATGCAGCGTAGGTTAGCTGAGGCATTCGGTCCGGAGTCCTCTGGGTCACTAAGGACAACATGATCCGCAGCTACCTCCTCCCAGCCACGTACAAGTCCACGTGTTTCTTGGGACTGTAAATCATCCCTATAAGACTGCTGCTGCTGATGCTGAGTGCCAGCCTCCACCTCCATGCTGACACAATCATCCTCCTCCTCCTCTTCCTCCTCCTCACCCTCTTCCTGTGTGATGGGTGGCACAGCAGGAACACTGTCTGGATAAAGGGGGCCTTGAGAGGCAAGGAAGTCCTCCTCTTCCTGCCTCTGTTCTGCCTCAAGTGCCCTGTCCATTATTCCACGCAGCGTATGCTCCAAGAGGTGGACAAGAGGTACAGTGTCACTGATGCATGCACTGTCACTGCTCACCATCCTTGTGGCCTCCTCAAACGGTGACAGGACAGTGCATGCATCCCTGATCATGCCCCACTGGCGTGGTGAGAAAAAACCAAGCTCCCCTGACCCTGTCCTGGTGCCGTAGTCGCACAGGTACTCATTGATGGCCGTCTGCTGCGTGTGCAGCCGCTGCAGCATGGCCAATGTTGAGTTCCATCTGGTGGGCATGTCACATATAAGGCGGTTCTTGGGCAGGTTCAACTCCTTTTGGAGCTCAGCCAGCCGAGCACAGGCATTAAATGATCGGCGGAAATGCACACAGACTCTCCTGGCCTGTTTCAGGACATCCTGTAAGCCGGGGTACCTGCCCAAGAACCGCTGCACCACCAGGTTAAGGACGTGAGCTACACAGGGCACATGGGTCAGTTGTCCCTGTCGGAGGGCGGAGAGGAGGTTGGTGCCATTGTCGCAAACCACCATTCCTGGCTTAAGCTGGCGTGGCGTCAACCACCTCTCGGCCTGCCCCTGCAGAGCTGACAAAACATCCGCCCCAGTGTGGCTCCTGTCCCCCAAACAAACCAGCGCAAGCATGGCATGGCATCGTTTTGCCTGCGTACTTGCGTAGCCCCTGCAACGCCTACGGAGCACCGCTGGTTCTGAGGACAGAGCACTGGAAGAGGCCATGGAGGAAGAAGAAGAGGAGGGGGTGGAGGAGAGAGGTGTGTCACAACCAATAGTAGCATTTTGGAGGCGTGGTGGCGGAACAACCTCCAACACTACTGCACCTTGTCCTGCATCCTTCCCAGCAGCCAGAAGGGTGACCCAATGGGCCGTGAAAGACAGGTAACGTCCCTGTCCATGCCTGCTGGACCATGAGTCAGCGGTAATATGCACCTTACCGCTGACCGCCCTGTCCAGCGAGGCAAGGACATTGCCTTCCACATGCCGGTAGAGAGCCGGAATCGCCTTCCGTGAGAAAAAGTGGCGTTTGGGGACCTGCCACTGAGGAACCGCACATTGTACAAACTCAGGGAAGGGGGCCGAGTCTACCAACTGAAAAGGCAGCAGTTGAAGTGCTAGCAATTTAGCCAAGCTAGCATTCAACCGCTGGGCATGTGGATGGCTGGGAGTAAACTTCTTCCGCCGGTCCAGCAGCTGGGGCAGGGACATTTGCCTGCTATAATCGGATGTGGATGTACCACTAGCAGAGTTCCCGGAAGCACTTGGCTGTGACACACCTAATTCTACACCTTCATTCCTCTCAGAGCAGGTTTCAGAGAGGACTGAAGGTCTAGTGGGGTTAGAGATGCCAGCTGATGAGGAGCAAGGAGAGGTCCGCTTTGTTCTTTGGTGTGGGTCTTTCAGGTACGCTTGCTAACGAGCTGCATGGCAGGTCAACATATGTCTGGTCAAGCATGTGGTGCCCAAGCGGCTGATGTTTTGGCCACGTGAGATACGCTTGAGACATATGTTGCAAATAGCAGCGGTGCGATCTGATGCACTCGTCTCAAAAAAGGCCCCCACCAAAGAACTTTTAGAATAACGCGGAAGAGGAAGCGCTCTGCGCAGGCGGAGCTCTGCGGTGTGATTCCGTCGGTGTGCTGCCCCTAAGCTGGCCCCCGGAGGGCATCCTGCCTCGTTGGACATGTGCCTCCTCCTCCTCCTCCTCCTCCTCCCTCCTTCCAGGCACCCACGTGGAGTCAGTGCCCTCAAACCTGGCAGTATGCTGCAGCTTGTGGAACATGACTGCCAGATTGCTGTGCTTCTTGAGCATCCTCTCTCTCTGCGCTCACGCTACTGCCTTCCTCTAGCTGAGTGTCATCATCAGAGCCCACCAAACACTGGGCATCCTCCTGGAGCATGTACCCAACACTGTGCTCAAAGAGTTCAGGAGACTCCTCAGGAGGACGTGGTGGGTCTAGGGAAGGAGTCACTGATGATGACATTGAGAGGAGGGACGACGATGTGTTGGCAGCTGCTTTTCTACTACCCTGAGACTGGGTAAGAGAGGATGAGGAGGATGAAGAGGGCTTGGTCATCCACTCTACCAAGTCGTTGGCTTGTTGCGGTTCAACATGTCCAGCTGCAGAAAAGAAGGACAAGCATGTCCCATGGCCACGTGCTGATGACAATGCACCGCGTCCACGACCAGCACTGTTGTCTCTAGACACAGAGCCTGCTTGCCCTCTTTTATCGGCTCGCGCCTGTCTGCCTCTCCTTGCTGGCCTTCCAGACATGGTAATGGCCTGAAGGGAGTTGGGTAAAACAGTGGTTGGGTAGTTTATATTGTGCTGGAGGCACACAACACCCACTAACTCCTGCAGATGCCTTTTTTATAGAACAGCAGAGTTAAAGGGGTATATACAGATGTATACTGTGCTGTGCTGGAGGCACACACAACTTCCAATAACTCCCGCAGATGACAATCGGGCCCAAATAGAGAACAGCTATGTAGGTGGATAATAGCGGTATGTACTGGGTACAGAGCACGCACACAGCACGCATTATCTCCTGAGTGACACTACTGACTGCAAGCTCTATTGTTAAAGATGGACCACTAGCTATATAGGTGAGGTGAATATCACGGTGTATACTGCGGTCAGGGCACGCAGACAATAACCAGAAAACAGCAGAGTTAAAGGGGTATATACAGATGTATACTGTGCTGTGCTGGAGGCACACACAACTTCCAATAACTCCCGCAGATGACAATCGGGCCCAAATAGAGAACAGCTATGTAGGTGGATAATAGCGGTATGTACTGGGTACAGAGCACGCACACAGCACGCACTATCTCCTGAGTGACACTACTGACTGCAAGCTCTATTGTTAAAGATGGACCACTAGCTATATAGGTGAGGTGAATATCACGGTGTATACTGCGGTCAGGGCACGCAGACAATAACCAGAAAACAGCAGAGTTAAAGGGGTATATACAGATGTATACTGTGCTGTGCTGGAGGCACACACAACTTCCAATAACTCCCGCAGATGACAATCGGGCCCAAATAGAGAACAGCTATGTAGGTGGATAATAGCGGTATGTACTGGGTACAGAGCACGCACACAGCACGCACTATCTCCTGAGTGACACTACTGACTGCAAGCTCTATTGTTAAAGATGGACCACTAGCTATATAGGTGAGGTGAATATCACGGTGTATACTGCGGTCAGGGCACGCAGACAATAACCAGAAAACAGCAGAGTTAAAGGGGTATATACAGATGTATACTGTGCTGTGCTGGAGGCACACACAACTTCCAATAACTCCCGCAGATGACAATCGGGCCCAAATAGAGAACAGCTATGTAGGTGGATAATAGCGGTATGTACTGGGTACAGAGCACGCACACAGCACGCACTATCTCCTGAGTGACACTACTGACTGCAAGCTCTATTGTTAAAGATGGACCACTAGCTATATAGGTGAAGTGAATATCACGGTGTATACTGCGGTCAGGGCACGCAGACAATAACCAGAAAACAGCAGAGTTAAAGGGGTATATACAGATGTATACTGTGCTGTGCTGGAAGCACAGCACAACTTCCAATAACTCCAGCAGATGACAATCGGGCTCAAATAGAGAACAGCTATGTAGGTGTATATAGTGGTATGTACTGGGTACAGAGCACGCAGACAGCACGCACTAACACTACTGACTGCAAGCTCTATTATTAAAGCTAGATCACTAGCTATATAGGTGAGGTGAATATAGTGGTGTATACTGCGGTCAGGGCACAGACAGTAACCACTACACAAGAGCAAAATAGTAAATCAGCCAAAAACGATTGGTGTGTAACTGTGTTGAAGGTACACAGAACACCCACTGCTTCAGATGCTAACAAACACTACACGAGGCCGCCTGAAAGGCGGCTTTATATAGTGTGGGGCGTGCACTACACAGGCTGAGCTATGATTGGCCACAGGCAGGATGCCTGTGTCCAACCATTGCTCTCCTCGCTGCTGGCGCTGCGATTGGCCAAGCATGCGGGGTCACAGTGCATGCTTGGCCAATCGTGAGACAGCAATGCATTGCGCCATCGCAGTGCATTGTGGGCCACACGAATTTTGCCGCGAACGGCCCAAACGTTCGGAATTCGGCGAACGCACGAACGACCGATGTTCGAGTCGAACATGCGTTCGACTCGAACACGAAGCTCATCCCTACTTGAGAGGTATCTAGAGTTCCAAGCTAGGGACCCAGCAAAGACGCTTGGCGTTTGTGGAAGATACCACCGTGAAGATTGAAGGAGCTCAAGGGATTCAGTGACAGCGAATTAGTGGGTCTAGTGAGAGAACGGGAGATCATTGGGCTGAAGAACTACAAGGAGTGATTGTAGTGAAAGTGAAGGTACTGTTGAGCCTTGTGTTTGTAAGACTGTTGCCATAGGAGACAGCATTCCTACACAAGCAGATGTGGCTTCTTGCTGGATGCCTTCCCCTGTATGGCTGTCCTCCTATTATAAGTCTCTGTGCCTGCCAATTAATGTTGCAACTACCTAAGGGTGTCCTGGCCATAACCTTCTCTCCCCCAAAAACATTGTTAAGATAAATAAACTTTCTTTTCCATTCAAGAAGTGTCTGGCGCCCAATAACTTTAACTACCCAGCACCCACCATGCCTCACAATCCACCACATACAGAAGGATGTCAACTATCTCTGGTCCTGGAGGTTCTCAGTAGACCAAAGGAGACCAAGGACTTTGCTGCAAAAATATAGCAAATAAAAAATAATATAAAATATACTATTGCTATACATGCCATAATGCCATTTAATGTCAGTAAAAATTACATTTCCTTTTCAATCTACAGCCTCTTCAATTTTCTGTAAAACTTAATATGCCAACCAATGATGTACAAAACGCCTCAGAAATGTTAGTTCCTGGTTATGTGATTGGCTCATTGATTTTCCCAGAAGTCTGCACTGAGATAAAATTCAAGTTTTGAGCATCCTCTGCAATAGGAATTTCAGTTTGTTGAGATACTCCCCAAGGGTTAAATAATTTTAAAGAAATGAAGACCCTGCAGCTTTGGGATTGTAATCAGAATTTATTAACAATACAGTTTAAATAAATTATTCCATTAGTTAAATAATAAAAACACCTCACACCTCAGTCAATACCTGTGGATTAAATTGGCTGTGGCCCTTTATTTATAGGTGTAAACATTAAACCAATGTTATATCAACTTCAATAAATTCGTAAATAATCAATACACATAGCATATATTAAACATCTTATTATATAATCATAACTATATATATATATATATATATATATATATATATATATATATATATATATATATATATATATATATTAATATATCAGCCATTTAAGCTCAAGCTATAATTGTAACATCAACAATAATATCCCCTTCCCAAAAGGAAGAGATAAACCTCGACAGGGAAGGAGGGTGGGATGTGCTCCTTTCAGATCCTCGTTGTCTTCTGCCCACTAATGACACATCCTCTATTCCTTTTATAGGTAGGGACTTGTTCCAGAGGACCGTTTTTTGGGACAACTGTCAACTCATCAACCAATCCCTGGTAAGTATTGAATTAAATTTTTTTATTATTGACTTAACTTACTTTTATTAATTAAATGATAGGTCTGCCACAATTCCCACAAGTGGTGGGGGCAGGGACATTTCATTCCCTGCCCTTCACCTTTATTCTCACTAGAATATTGAGAATAGAGCAGGTTATTATAAAAGTGGAGTTACACTTTGCAATATACTCCCTGATCAACCTAGGGTCATTTTTTTAGAAAGCACCAACACTATGGTATCATGTAGTACATACATTTAATGGGGGAGGAATAATCTAAAAAAAATCATATCAATGGGTTCAGGGGGTGTAAATTATCAATAAATAATATGAAAAAGATGATCAAAAGGATCTTACCTGGTACATTGGATAGAGCTATGGTCCTGCAACTCCATCTTGATGGTGACATCATCAGGACATCTTTTCCTGGTCCTAGCAGCCAGTCTCCTGATAATACTGCACTGCGCATGAGCAATGTGTTCTACAGAGTCCCAAAGACTCCAGGTATGTGTGACGTGGCTAGTTTAGGAGGCTTAGGCAGTTAAGAGCGGCGTCATTCTTGTCTAGGCAAGAAAGGTGAAAGTACATATTTAGAAATATATTATTTATATATATATATATATATATATATATATATATATATATATATATATATATATATATATATATATATATATATATATCATACCTCCCAACTGTCCCTGATTTTGAGGGACTGTGCCTGATTTGGAGCAATGTCCCTCTGTCCCTCATTCATCCTCATTTGTCCCTCATTTTGGTCTGATCTATATAGATGAAAAAATACACTTATCTTTCAAAAAGTGTTTCCCAGTGCTAAACCTTTTATCCAATTTCCAAAAAAAAGCCAATATAAAGGAGTAGTAGTGGTAAAAAAAAAAAAAAAAAAAAAAGCACTTGTGGATTTAATTAACATTTCTTTGGGGTTAGTTCTCCTTTAACCACTTGCCGACCAGCGCACGACGATGTACGTCGACAGAATGGCACGGGCAGGAAAATGGGCGTACATGTACGTCCCTTTAAATTTGCCGGTCTGCCATCGGGAGCGCGCCGCCGGCGGCACGCTCCCGCGCTGGTCGGGACCCCCGTGAGTCCGGTAAACAACATTTCTCCATTCTGCCTAGCAACTACTGACGCTGATCTCTGCTCCATGTGATTGGAGCAGAAATCAGTGTTCACTAAATGAAAGCCCAACCCCCCCACAGTTAGTAACACGCCCCTAGGAACACTTAACCCCTACACTGCCACCCACTGGTTAACCCCTTCACTGCCAGTGTCATTTACACAGGAATCACTGCATTTATATAGGAGTGATTACTGTATAAATGACAATGGTCCCAAAAATGTGTCAAAAATGTCCGATGGGTCCCCCACAATGTCGCAGTCACAATAAAACTCGCTGATCGCCGCC
Organism: Lithobates pipiens; assembly: GCF_037356315.1. Classification (NCBI taxonomy): domain Eukaryota; kingdom Metazoa; phylum Chordata; class Amphibia; order Anura; family Ranidae; genus Lithobates; species Lithobates pipiens. The sequence continues at coordinate 252,698,337 of NW_027507784.1, forward strand.
ATTACTAGTAAAAAAAAAAATAATAAAAAATTATTAATAAAAATGCTATAAAACTATCCCTATTTTGTAAACGCTATAACTTTTGCGCAAACCAATCAATAATCGCTTATTGCGATTTTTTTTACCCAAAATATGTAGAAAAATACGTATCGGCCTAAACTGAGGGAAAAAAATGTTTTTTTATATATTTTTGGGGGATATTTATTATAACAAAAAGTAAAAAATAATGCGTTTTTTTCAAAATTGTCGCTCTATTTTTGTTTATAGCGCAAAAAATAAAAAACCGCAGGGGCGATCAAATACCACCAAAAGAAAGCTCTATTTGTGGAAAAAAAGGACGTCAATTTTGTTTGGGAGCCACGTCGCACGACCGCGCAATTGTCAGTTAAAGCGACGCAGTGCCGAATCGCAAAAAGTGGTCTGGTCTTTGACCAGCAAATTGGTCCGGTCTGAAAGTGGTTAACGGGGTGTGGCAGGGGGCGTGCCCTATGCCTACATATATTTGCTAGTAGGTGTCACTCATTCCCATCTCATACTGTTAGGAGGTATATATATATATAGATAGATAGATAGATAGATAGATAGATAGATAGATAGATAGATAGATAGATAGAGTTTTTATATTTATATAAAAAAAAAATATATATATATATATATATATATATATATATATATATATATATATATAAATATAATAAATCCAAAAACAAAATATATATAGAGAGAGAGATTTTAGATTTATATTAAAAAAAAAAAAATATATATATATATATATATATTTTTTATATATATAAATATAAAAACGATATATATATATATATATATATATATATATATATATATATATATATATATAGAATAGACCTCTCTAGGTATATTTTCACATAGAGTTTCTATGATAGTATACGAAAGGGGTGTATATACCTTTAAGGGCTTGAGAGAGTTAACAGAATGTGTTTCCACTGGATCCTCCCCCTGGGGATGAACGATGATATGTTTGTGTGTATTAAGTCTTTGAACTGATGTCAGGCTATGTGTGCTGATGCTTAGAAGCCAGTATCCAGCATGAATTAGACTGCTACTGCGTACTACATACAATAACACGGACGGATACTCGGTAGGTGTGTTGGGTGTTTTGATTAATAAAGTTTTTACAGATATTGACACAAGGAGAAAAGCGTTGTGCGTTTTGTCTCTGTACATCATCCCCGGACTGGAGGAGGGCGGGTCACGTGGGGAAAGAAGCCGGAAGTGAGATTCCACGAGGAGTGTCAGTGTGCTGTGTAGGGACTGGGAGGATGGGACAGTACAGGGCGCGGTACACACATACTGCTGTGTGCAGGGAATGGACAGAGGGCATCTCCTGTACAGTTGCAGTAATACATTTCACAGTAATATTAAAGCTTATGTTCATTTTTTATTTTTTATTTTTTTATTAATCAGCATAATGAGCAGTACTTACATTGAATGAGAAGTGTTCTTTGTGCTAATGTCTGCTCTTTAAGCCCGACGATTAGTTAAAACTAGGGCTGTGGAAATTAAAGGTTAATTCCTCGATTAATCGATTAATTTTTTTGATCGGTACTCACCTCTCCGCCGGCTTCCGGGTCTTCAGGGAGTTACGGCGGAGATCCGGTGATGTCACAGACATCGATATCACTGGACTCCTCCCTCCTTCCCCAAGTGCCTCCGTCTGCTAACGAAGGGAAGGAGGGAGGAGTCCAGTGACGTCTAAGTTCTGGTTGAACGTAACGTGTACGGGGGAGGAGCTACGCATTACGTCACCCACTGCTGCCCTACGGAACTAACACGATTGTCGGCTTTACATGCTGTGCTTTTATCATCTTTATGTGACTAGTTTGTGTTTTGAACACAAAAATTAAATCTTATATGTAAGCAGTGAGCACTTAGATCTTTTCTTTCTACCCATGACCTGGCGTCCCTACCTATAAAAGGAATAGAGGATGTGTCATTAGTGGGCAGAAGACAACGAGGATCTGAAAGGAGCACATCCCACCCTCCTTCCCTGTCGAGGTTTATCTCTTCCTTTTGGGAAGGGGATATTATTGTTGATGTTACAATTATAGCTTGAGCTTAAACGTCACCGGACTCCTCCCTCCTTCCCTTCGTTAGCAGACGGAGGCACTTGGGGAAGGAGGGAGGAGTCCAGTGATATCGATGTCTGTAACTCCCTGAAGACCCGGAAGCCGGCGGAGAGTTTTATTTCTAGGTCCGCCTGAATTTTTTAAAGAAAAAGGATCGGACTATCCCACACACGATTGGATTATGTCAGACCTATTCTGCCAGAATGTCCGGCCATGTATATGCAGCATAAGGCCTCATGTAAACAAACGTTTAGGAGCAGTTGGGCGTTTTTTTCAGCTGCCCCTGAACTATCCTCTATGTTACCTTAGACCCCTTTCACTCTGGGGCGGTGGGTGTGCCCCAGTGTGAAAAACCACTGCAAAGTGCTGCTGCAGCAGCGCTATGCTGGCGGTATAGCTGCACTGCCCCATTGATTTCAATGGGCAGGAGCGGTGAAGTTTCACCGCTCCAAAGATGCTGCTAGCAGGACTTTTTTTACCATCCTGCCAGCGCATGGCTCCTCAGGGCTTTCACATTGGAGAGACAGCAACGGCTCTTTCAGGGTGCTTTGCAGGCGCTATTTTTAGCGTTCTAGAGCCTACAAAATGCCCCAGTGTGAAATGGGTCTTATCAGTACATGTACACAGGGTCATTTACAGTCGTTTCTAGGCAGTTGAGTTTAGGAGCATTTTTTGGAAAGCAAAAAAATGCTTTCAGGATGGATGTTCAGAGGCATTTGAAACGCCAAATCCCTGTAACAGCTTGTAAACGTGGTAACTCGCATTTTGCCATGTTTCGTTTACAGGGGTTTTTAATGGAGATACATTTTTGACTATTTGAAAAAAAAAAACGCTCCTAAAAGCAAATACGGCTAAACTGACATTTTTAAAGGTCCTTTACGATCTGACAAGTTAAATCATTCCGGGGAGGTTTTAAAACATCCCGTGTACATGAAGTCTAATTGTGGCTGCCCTCAGCATTCCTGTGCAGATAAAGTTCTTATGGATGAAGTCTATAACTGGAGAAGCCAGAGTGGAGGTATCCTCTTCTCCTGCAGCAGCTCTGTGCAACTCAAAGCCTGGCCATCCTCTCCTTTGGCAGCTGCAGCAGCTATGTGAAGTAGCTGGAGATTTCTGTACATGCTGTGTCTTGTCTGTGTCACTCATATTTTTTCTTATTTGCTGAATATGTTCAGGTGTTTTAAATAGCCTTGCAGGATTTAAATGTCATTTTTGTATGTTTGCTGTAATCTTCTGTTCTGTTTGTATGGTCTTATAGCTGCACCACCTTTAATGTAATGCATTTTTAGGGTGTGCCCCCCAAGTCTTTGTTTGTCTATTGTATGGGGCCTGATCAGATCCCTTGGGCTGGAGCACCCCCCCCCCCCCCTGCCATTTCCCCTAATTAGTGTCCACCTGTGTTATAGGAGGAGTGATTTTAGTTCTCTCATAAGACCCCTTGCACACTGCCGCGCCCATAGCGTCGGTGGTAAAACACTGTCGTTGGATTTGCAGCGCATTTCGGCCGCTAGCGGGGCGCTTTTACCCCCTGCTAGCATCCGAAAAAGGGTTAAAACCGCTCACAATACGCTGCAATAGTGGCTTTTGTAGGCGGTAATGCAGCGCTGCCCCATTGATTTCAATGGGGAGCAGCGGTGGAGGAGCAGTAAACACACCGCTCCAAAGAAGCTGCTGGTAGGACTTTCCCTCGGGCTTTCACACTGGAATGAATGGACCAGCAGTTTGAGGGCGTATTGCAGGCGCTATTTCTCCGCTATTTCTCCCATGGTTGAGAAGCAGGATCTTTTATTCTATGAATAGTGTAGGACCCACTGATAATGGGGTACTTTGATGCATTAGTGGGCGTAAGCACCATATGGCCATATGGTGTGTCCAAATCCAAATATTTGTGCTTATTTGCTGAATATGTTCAGGTGTTTTCAATAGCCTTGCAGGATTTAAATGTCATTTTTGTATGTGTGTGCTGTAATCTTTTGTTCTGTGTGTATGGTCTTATAGCTGTACCATCTTTAACCAGTTCCCTACCGGCGCACGACGATGTATGTCGGCAGAATGGCAAGGGCAGGCAAACTGGCATACAGGTACGTCCAGTTGAATCTGCCGGCGGCGCACGTGCATGCCGGTCGGGACCCCTGTGGGTCTGGTTGTGGGTCCCGCGGACTCGATCGCCACGGGGATACCCACAATCGTCTCACGGGGAAGGAGAACAGGGAGATGCCGTTGTAAACAGTTCTGCCTAGCAACAAGTGACACTGATCTCTGCTTCCTGTGATTGGAGCAGAGATCAGTGTTCACTAACACACAGCCACGCCCCCCACAGTTAGTAACACGCCCCTAGGACACACTTACCTCCTACACTGCCACCCCCTGGTTAACTCCTTCACTGCCAGTGTCATTTACACAGAAATCAGTGCATTTGTATAGCATTGATTGCTGTATAAATGACAATGGTGCCAAAAATGTGTCAAAAATGTCCGATGAGTCCGCCATAATGTCGCAGTTACGATAAAAATCTCTGATCGCCGCCATTACTAGTAAAAAAAAAATATTAATAAAAATGCCATAAAACTATCCCCTATTTTGTAGACGCTATAACTTTTGCGCAAACCAATCAATATCATTTGCTTATTGCAATATATATATATTTTTTTTACCAAAAATATGTAGAAGAATACGTATCGGCCTAAATTGAGGAAGAAACATTTTTTTAATATATTTTTGGAGGATATTTATTATAGCAAAAAGTAAAAAATAATGTTTTTTTTTTTTTTAAATTGTCGCTATTTTTTTGTTTATAGCGCAAAAAATATAAACCGCAGAGGTGATCAAATACCACCAAAAGAAAGCTCTATTTGTGGGGAAAAAAAGGACATCAGTTTTGTCTGGGAGCTACGTCGCACGATCGCGCAATTGTCAGTTTAAACAACATAGTGCCGAATCGCAAAAAGTGCTCTGGTCAGAAAGGGGGTAAATCTTTTTAGGGCTGAAGTGGTTAAAAAAAAAAATCTGTGCGGGTACACAACCGCTTTAAATGTTTATGCCCAGCTTTACTTTGTCTCATGGTAAACACCTAAACATACCAGGACTATTTTAAAGAAACATTAGTTATATTGTGCATATCCTAATCCTAATGATTATGCATTGTGATCTTCTTGTTTTAGTAAAGCAGTTTTTGCAGTCAATAGCATACAGTGTGTATAAATGATTTATGCCCGCAGGTAAGAGTAACTGCTCCAAAAGATGAACCTTGTATAAGTAAGATAAGACATTCGTTTTTAGCAAAGGTAATCTGTTTTAAACACTGACATTGCATTTTTATTGTGAAAATAATAAACCTTTACTTCACATCAAACAAATAGAGTTGAGCAACCAGCCAAACAGGTTTTGTGAGTACTCTTTAAAACACTAAGGCCGGGTTCACACTGGAACCGGCTGCGGATCGCACAGGAACACTGTGCGTCCCTGTTCCCCATTTCAGGGACCAATCAGGGTCGAATCTATGCCTGAATTTGGCCCTGAAACAGAGCCAAAGACTCACAGTGTTTCTGTGCAGTGCGCTCCGCAGCCGCAACAGAGATTTGTAAACTGGCTCCATAGGGAGCCAGTCACATTCTCCTGCTATGCGAATTGGATGCTGGGAAACCCAGCCTGAAAGTCATTATTCATCACACGGAAGAATAAATTCCTTTACCAGGGATTCATGTAGGCTGTACAGGAAAGGCAAAGAATTATGGATACTTTCCAGTATAGTTCCAGGTCCTCCAGAGCTTGGCTTGCTCTTTAAAAACAAGCATCGTAAACAGTCATGCACACTTGAGCATTTTTCTCTTGTTTCCCCATACCTGAACCCTTAGTACGCCTGACTACCCAGACACCCATTGTTTTGAATTGTCTCTGTTCACACTTGTATGCTCAGTCACCCAAAAGAGTACATGAGCACATTCAGGCCTTTTGGATGAGATCGATTTTAGGAACTCCTGTAAACATGCCACATGTGCTCTTTTGCGTGTTCTTTTACACCTGAAGAATTCTTCTCCTATTGAACTGCTCACCTTCACTTGTCCAGCCCAGGAAACAAACTCTTCAAGCTATATACAGGCATACCCCACTTTTAAGTACACAATGGGGTTTATTTACTAAAGCTGGAAAGTGCAAAATCAGGCTCACTTCTGCATAGAAACCAATGAGCTTCTAACCCCAGCTTGTTCAATTGAGTTTTGGTAATAAAACCTGGAAGCTGGTTTCTACGCAGAAGTGAGCCTGATTTTACACTTTACAGCTTTAGTAAATAAACCCCATTTGGTACTTAAAAGTAGGGTATGCCTGTACACATGCAAAAATGGCTGTAAAACACTAAAACATCTCTAGGAATACAGTCTGCTCAGGTGTGAATGAAGGTCAAAGTATAATTGAAGACAAAACCTTTTTTGTTTTGGATAGAGTGGAGAGGGATTAGTACACCTGTCAGGTTTTTCTTGCTGTCTGTGTCCCTCTCTATTTGTTCCATTTATCATTATCACTGAAAGAGAATCCCAAGATTAGAATTGTCACCAGAACAGAAATAGCATACAATAGCTCCCAAGTGTCCTGATTTCAAGGGACTGTCCCTGATTTGAAACAAAGTGCCTCTTTACTCCTCATTTGTCCCACATTTTGGTCTGATCTATATAGCTGTATATAAAATGCAATATTTATCTTTCAAAAAGTGTTTCCCAGTGCCACACCATTCACCCAGTTTCTAAATGTCTGTATTGGTAAATATAAAAAAACAGTATAAAGGAATAGTAGTAGTGGTAAAAAAAACAAAAAAACACTTGAGGGTTTCACAAGTTTTTTTTCCCTGCATAATTCTCCTTTAACCACTTCAGCCACGGAAGATTTTACCCCCCTCCTGACCAGAGTACTTTTTACAATTTGGTACTGCGTCGCTTTAACTCACAATTGTGTGGTCGTTCGATGCTGTACCCAAACGAATTTTGCATCCTTTTTTTCCCCACAAATAGGGCTTTATTTTGGTGATATTTGATCACCTTTGCGGTTTTTATTTTTTTTTCAAAAAAAGAGCAATAATTAAAAAAAATATATATATATTTTTTACTCTTTAGTATAATAAATATCCCTCGATTTAAAAACAAAACAAAAAAAAAAAACAAATCTCTTCATCAGTTTAGGTCAATATATATTCTTCTACATATTTGTGGTAAAAAAAAAAATGCAATAAGCGTATATTGATTGGTTTGCGCAAAAGTTATAGCGTCTGCAAACTATGGGAAAGATTTATGGCATTTTTGTTATTTATTTTTTTATACTAATAATGGCGGTGGTCTGCGATTTTCAGCAGTACTGCAACATTGGGACAGACAGATCGGAGACTTTTGACACTTTTTTGAGACCAATGACATTTATACAGCGATCAGTGCTATAAAAATGCACTGATTACTTTGTAAATGTCACTGGCAGGGAAGGGGTTAACACTAGGGGCGATCAAGGGGTTAACTGTGTGTTCCCTCAGTTGGTTCTAATTGTATGGGGATAGGATTGACTAGGACAGGAGACATATTGTTTTTCCTACTTAGCAGGAACAAACAATATGGTTCCTCTCCTCTGACAGCACAGGGATTTGTGTGTTTACACATACAAATCCCTGTGCTGGCAGTCATGCACGTGATTGCGCGTGGCCGGCAGCGATCATGTCCACCGGCCACACGCATTGGGTCCCCAGACGTGTAGTGGGCACGTGCCTCTGGCAGTTCACGCGAGCCCTCTGGTGGCTGAAAAAGGGTAGGATGTACCCTTAAGGGATTTCACCCAGGAAAGCCATTCTGCAACAGTATATCTGCATGACAAGGTTGGGAACCAGTTAGGGAGGCTTGACAGGGGGTGTGTCTTATGCCTACATACTTTTGCTAATAGGTCCCTCATTCCTATTGCAAAAAGTTGGCAGGTATGGAAATAAAAAGGACATCATCCAGTGGGAGCACTAGTTCTGGTGGCAACCAGGGATTCCCACATTTTGGAGGGATTTTCTTCTACTTCCTATTTTGGCTATGGGACAGGGAATGAAGGGAAATCTCCCCAGTGGGACACAGATGGCAGAAAGAAAAAAAAACAGTTGTTAGAGGTTTTAACCTTCCCTTGAAAAAAAAGGTTTGCCTTTAGTTCTATTTTAACCCATGGCTGAAGAGATCATATTTTATGTATACAGTTCATGAGTTTTTGAACTGTTTTGTCAAATACCAGAGTTTCAGCTGTTGTTGGATCCATTCAGGTGAATGAGGCCTATGCATAAATCAGTAGTGCTGTAGCCTACATTCAATTCAGGATTTTAGGGGGTTATTTACGAAAGGCAAATCCACTTTGCACTACAAGTGCAAACTACATTTGAAATGTAACTGAAAGTGCACTTGGAAGTGCAGTAGCTGTAGATCCAAGGGGGACATGCAAGGAAAATAAAAAACAGCATGTTTGCTTATACATTATTGGATGATAAAATCAGCAGAGCTTCCCCACATTTCAGATCTACCCCTCAGATTTACAGCGACTGCACTTTCAAGTGCACTTTGCACTTGTAGTGCAATGTGGAGTTCCCTTTCGTAAATAACCCCCTTTAGGCTCGGTTCACACAGGACGCGGCACGACTTGCAGCGCCGCGACCTGCCGCGACCTCAGCGGCGACTTGCAAAACGACTTCTGTATAGGTTGGGATTCAAATCAACGACCCTAGTGCTACTAGGCGTAAGTGCTAACCACTTAGCCACTGTGGTGTTTACATAAGTACATCTTTCATACACAGTCAAACTTAGCACAGGAATACCTTAAAATAGACTGTACCCCCATACTCCCTCCCCCATATTAGTACAGATACTCCTCGTTTAACGACCTACCCATTTAACGACCATGCGGACTTACGACCAGCTCTCCTCACCAGAACGACGTCCAAAAATCATTGTACAGTACAGTACAGAATTTTCATTTCTGTTCTGTTCTGAAAATTAAACAACATTATTGAGTTGGAGTTTTGTGTTTTAGACCCTTTTTCACATTACAGTACAGGTCAGTAGTTAAGAATGCTTAAAATATTGATTACTTTTGGCTCCTCACTTAACGACCTGGTCGTTGGAAGGAACCTGGTCGTTAAGTGAGGAGTACCCGTAACAATCTTCCCATAATATTATGTTACCTCGTGTGGCAGGGGAAGCCCGTGCTACTGTTTAATATGGCTGCCTGGGCCAGGTTTTCCAGGAAACAAGCAGGATGGTGCAGGTGTGTGCTGGGTTTATGTTGCAGACAGAGTTAAAGGTCAGTGCCCCAACCTCCCCAGGGGGTCAGTGTGAAGGGAGCAGGGAGAGGTGCACGTCTGCACCAAACTGTCCAGGACAGACAATGGCCAGAGTCTGTGAAAAATGCAGCAGGGTTTCACATCAGCAGTGCTAGGCAGACCCAGAGTCGTAACTCAAATGATGTTCTGTAGTATTCCATTGCTGTCACTTATTTATGTTTGAAGCTTACTGAACAGCCTGTCATTAAAAATGATGACAAGGTAGAGAGGCTGATAGTAGAGTTTACACGCAGCAGAGCACCGAATAAAGCCAGAAATGACATCACTTCTACTCAAATATCACAGTCTGTTTATGTTTCTTATGCACCAAGGGCTTGTTCACACATGCTTTAGTCTCTGAAGAGTGACCTGCATTTGGGATCACTCTTGACATTGAGCATTTGACAGGTGGCGAGGAGACATTGTATAGTCTTCTTATCGCCTACTTTAACCCCTTGAAACCTGCACCAGAGCGCTGCAACCACATGTATTTACAGCTGCCTGAATGTCTGAACAGTACCTGCATTTGATAGGATGCAGTCACTGTTCTGGCTCAAACTTTTTTTGGTCTGATGGTGTTTGCAGGGTCACCCATGGCTCAAATTCCATCTGATTCAGCAGAGAATTCGATTGAAATTCAAGCTGTGCATTGTTAAGTTTAAAGCTGGACTGTAGGTATTATTTTTATTGCATAATTACATTGGTCCAGCTTGCATATCTAACATCTGAGTCACTGCTGTCGAAGCTGCAAATCACTGTATAAGTTGCCTACAGTAATAGCAGGTGTAGCACTAACCCCCCGAAGGAGCTGCTGGTTTGATTTGGGCTTACCGTTACCTCACCTGCTTGCTTCTCCGTCTTGAGGATCCCTTGGTAAATGGCCCAAAGAATGTTGAAACTGGCACCAAATCCTCTTTTGGGTTATTTATTTAGAAAAAACAAAGTCTGTTAATGGAGGGTAGAGGGTTAGGGGTGAGTTCAGGCACTTAAATTGCAAGGTGAAAGTATTAAGAGAATCCAGAGAATAAAACTGTTCCACAACTGGATTCAACAACCCCCGGAAAGACCCCTCTCACTAGGCCTAGCAGCCGGTGGGATGCTCGGTAAAGTCTCTTCCACAGACTTGTGAGATACACTTGAGCGTTACTGAGAGACGTGGATAAATTTAAAGAACTGACATACGGTACCAGTTTCTCTCAGCCGATCCCGTTATGAGTGTTTATCCAGGTTGCATCCTTCAACTAAGTCTCCAGGCTCCTTCAGAGAAACCAGCCCTGCGCACGGTCTTCTCCTGAAAGAGTCCTCCCCTGGGGTTCTTCAGTTGCTGGGCCTCTCCCTTCTGAAGAGGTGGCACCAGACCATCCCTGGATCAGTAGGCCCCCGAAATTCGCTCGGGCCTATCGCTTCAGTTGCGTCGCCTCGGGCCAGCCAGTCCCGAAACACAGGATGCATAGCTCCGCACCCCAGGCCAGGAGGGCCATGGGGCTGGGTCAGGAGGACCACCAGAACCAAACAAACAGAAAGTAATCCCCCACCAACATGGTGTCGGTACCTTACATATCACCCCCAGAATGCACAGCAAGAAAACTCTCCCACTGGGCTGGTTCCGAGAGATAAGTGGCATTCAATGCATATAGCTAGACTGCGTTTCTACTCTTGCCGGCGGGGACAGCGACACCTGCGGTCAAGAAGGACCCAGTGCAACCCAGTTGGACTGGTACTGAAACCAGAAATTTAGAGAAATAATCCCGAAGCCCAACAGTGGCTTCAGGCAACTTAACTTTACAAAAACAATAGCGCCTGCTCGTCAGGAGCCAGCGCTACACAGGTATCTTCTGGGTTTTGTGTGAACCACAGGGGACGACATGTTTGCCTTCATTCACAGAACACCTTGTATTTTTTTCAATGAATACAAGGCATTCTTTAATTGGACAAGGCAGGGATCGCAACATAACCACCCCACCTTATCTAATCAGAATGTTTTGTATTCCATAAAAAATACAAGGCAATGGCCTGTTAATGGTGGCAGTGCTGAGCAAACAACCCTCTGTGGCTACTTTGCAAAAGGAATGCTCTTCGGCACTGGACCAGGAAGATCGCTGCTATTACTGTAATAGCGGCAACTACTACAGTGATTTTTAACTTCCACAACAATCGCTCAGGTATGAGATATGCATAATTACATTGGTCCAAGCTGGACCAATGTAACTCCAATGAAAACCATACCCAGTATTCAGGTTTAAACAGGCAGGCTGTATTCCCTGTAATCTGTCACTTTTGGCTGGGGTGCATCATTAATGCTGGAAACACCATAAGTTTTGTTTTTCTAAGTGTATGTTAAATCTTTTCTTGAAGGGAAATGGGGAGTGACTGTCGGTAACAGTTCTTGTGGGAGAACATTCCACAAATTCACAAATACATTCCCTTTGCTGTGTTAAACAGTGAGGAAAAAAGAAATCAACTTCTCCATTAAAGATAACAAAGAAAAACTTCAGTGTATTTAAAAAGCAGGATAATGTTTTAAAACCAGATACTTCTGAAATCACTAAAATGAAACTTCACCTGTGAAGCGATTTTTTCATAGTTATATTTGTCCAACTTGGACTAACGTAAGTACACTATTTCTTTATCGTACATCATGGGACACAGAGCAACCATAATAATGACTATATGGGTTATACGCCACCTACTGGTGGGTGGACACTGGCTGATACTCAAATAGGAAGTCCTCCCCTATATAATCCCTCCTACACAGGAAGGACCTCAGTTTTTTGCCAGTGTCTTTAAGGAGAAATGGTCACTGATGTGATACATGTGCTCTTGGAGCATATTTGGAGGTCTGTATGGATCTATTTAGAATTGTTATCATCATTTGGAAAAGTTTTTAGCCAAAATGGATGGTACCCGAGCCTCATTGGAAGGAGAGAAGATTCCTCGAGGTTTTGCCTGTAATGCAGCCTTATAGCGCTAAACCCTGCATATTGGAACCTGTGCAGTGTTTGTTCTGACCAAGGTGCTTTCCTGCAGGGTGCTGTACAGGTCCAGGGGAGTGGACCCCACATTAAGGGGGACCCAGTCCCTGAAGGTCTTATGACAAAGCTCGCTGTGCTGGGTGAAGATTGGACTCCTGTTATATTCAGAAACCTGCAGCAGGAATGGTAAGTCTGCATTTGTTTGCAGTTTCTCTTTATAAACATCTGACTGTCTGGTGTTCTCTAAGTAGGCCTATGGGCAGTGTGCTGTTTAAACACGCTCTGTGTACTGTGCCATTTTTCCTTCAGCCTCTAGATGGCGCAGGGGCTATTTCTATATAGGCAGGAAGTGGAGGGGCAGCCATATTGGCCATGTGCTTGGCAGATTCAGCTGGCCTCTTCAGACATAACAGCAGCCCATGGATACTACCCTAGCAGTGCACTTTAAAGTGTTATGTCTACAGAATATTGTGCATTTGGCACAAAAATAGTATGGGGCATTTGGTCTGCAGGAACTTCCTTTTAGGCTGATCTGAAGCAGAAAAAGGCTGCATAACATGAATATGTGTTAAACTGTAAAAACTAGTATGGGACCAAATGCAGTTTTGGCAGGTGCAGCATAGTATACATGCTTGAAAGCTTGTTGTCTAAACGCTTGTTTGAATAAAAACATTTTGTATATGCCATATTCATGTGGCATGAGCATATGTTTGGAAGAACATGGGCATCGGTGCACTTGAAGAAATTGTGTCCCCAGAATTGCATGCATTGGGTCTGCAGGAGCTTAGTTTTGGGCTCCTTTTAATACTTGTGCGACTTAAAAGTCACACGATTTTGCCACAACTTTTTAATGCTATTTTTCAGCAATGGGAAGCAGTGTCTGTGTAATCTTGAGGTCTATTGACCTCAAGTCATTTCAAGATCAGACCGGGGTAATGTGGGGGCTGCTTTGAAGTCGCTGCTACTTGAAGACGCACAGATGTGAAGGGTACTCTTTGGATATCATGGGGTATGACTTGTTATGCCGCGTACACACGTTTCAGACTATCCGGCGGACTTAGTCTGGCGGACAAACCGCCGGACTGTCCGAACGAGCTACCTGCCCACACACGGTACTTTTGTGGTGGACTAGGTCCGGCGGACTTAGTCCGCTGTACTTTTGAAATGAACGGACTCGCCCCCACACACACACGGAGGAAAGTCCGTTCATTTTGAACGCGGCTCCAGGTAGCCGGGACTAGCGAAGGAAGCGTCGCTGGCCCCGTCACCTGGTATGGAGTTAAAGGGGAAGCCCTATGCCGAAAAAACAGCATGGGGGTCCCCCCTAGGTCCATATCAGACCCTTATCCGAGCACGCTACCCAGCCGGTCAGGAAAGGGAGTGGGGGCGAGCGCCCCCCCCCTCCTGAGCCGTACCAGGCCGTGTGCCCTCAACATGGGGGGGTGCCAATGTAGATGAGGACAAGGGCCTCTTCCCGACAACCCTGGCCGTTGGTTGTTGGGGTCTGCGGCTGGGGGGCTTATCGGAATCCGGGAGCCCCTTTAATAAGGGGGCCCCCGGATCCCGGCCCCCCACCCTATGTGAATGAGTATGGGGTACAATGTACCCCTACCCATTCACCTGTGAAAAAAAAATGTCCAAAAAACACAACACACAAGGTTTAAAAATAATTTATTGCACAGCTCCGGGGGTCTTCTGTCTTTGGGGGTCTTCTCGCCGGACTCCTCTGCTATCTTCTGCTAGCTCTTTTGCTAGCGGAGGAGCCCGGCTTTCTTCTTCGTCGCCGCCAGGGTGTCTTCTTCCGACTTCGGGGTCTTGCCCCCCTCTTCGGTTCTTCTTGCCGGGCCTCCACGCCTTCTTCTAGCTCTTTTATAAGCGGTGGCCCGGTCTTCTGTCACCGCTCTCGTCGCTGTCTTCGCCGCCTTCTATTCTCTTCTTGAGCTGTTGACTCGTCACTGTCTCTGGCCACGATGACAGGGACACAGCGTGCGGTGACTTATATAAGGACATCGCCGGGTGATGTCCCCGCCCATTATGATGTCACAGTCCCAGCATCCTCTGGGACTGTGACATCATAATGGGCGGGGACATCATCCGGCGATGTCCCTATATAAGTCGCTGCACGCCGCGTGCCTGTCATTGTGGCCAGAGACAGGGACGAGGCAACAGCGCAAGAAGAGAAGAACAGAAGGCGGCGACAGAAGACCGGGCCACTGCTTGTAAAAGAGCTAGAAGAAGGCGCGGAAGCCCGGCAAGAAGAACCGAAGAGGGGGACAAGACCCCCGAAGAGGGGGACAAGACCCCCGAAGTTGGAAGAAGACCCCCGGGCGGTGATGAAGAAGAAAGCCGGGCTCCCCCGCTAGTACAAGAGCTAGCAAAAGAGCAGAAGATAGCGGAGGAATCCGGCGAGAAGACCCCCGAAGACGGAAGACCCCCGGAGCTGTGCAATAAACTATTTTAACCCTTGTGTGTTGTGTTTTTTTTTTTTCACAGGTGAATGGGTAGGGGTACATTGTACCCCATACTCATTCACATAGGGTGGGGGGCTGGGATCCGGGGGCCCCCTTATTAAAGGGGGCTCCCGGATTCCGATTAGCCCCCCGCCCGCAAACCCTGACAACCAACGGCCAGGGTTGTCGGGAAGAGGCCCTTGTCCTCATCAACATGGGGACAAGGTGCTTTGGGGTGGGGGGCTGCGCGGCCCCCCCTTCCCCAAAGCACCCCCCATGTTGAGGGCACGCGGCCTGGTACGGCTGGGGGGGGGGCGACAGTGGTGGTGTGTCAAGGGATATAAAGGTTTGCAAGGGGGGTGGGAGATATTGATGATGGGGTGAGTGCAGTTGTGGCAGAGGTGGGTCCAGGGAGGGTTGCAGAAGTGGGCAAATGGGGATAAAGTTGTGTGAAAAGACATGATGATTTCACGGGTGTGCAGCTGGAGTGCAATTGTAGCAAAGGAGTGTAAGGGGGTACAGTGGTGGCAGAGGTGTGCAGGGGGGTCAAGTTGTGGCAGAGGTATGCAAAGGGGCACAATGGTGGCAGAGATGTCTGAAGGGGTACAGTTGTGACAGAGGTGTGTGATGGGTACATTTGTCTTAGCGGTATATAGAGAGTGCTAAGGAGTCAGAGGTGTGCATGGAAAGTTCATTATTGACAGAGATGTGCGAAAGGGTATAGTGGTTGCAGAGGTGTGCTTGAGGGTTAAAGTGGTGCCAGAGGTGTTGGACAGGGGTACTGTGATGACAAAGGTGTGCTTAGGGTGCAGTGATGGAAGAGGTGTTTGGGTATGCTGGTGATGTAGTGGTGGAAACAGAGTGCAGACGTGAACAGTGGTGAAAGAAGGGTGCTGGTGCTGGTGCTGCACTTTGTATGCAGTCTGATTGTGCAGAGTGCAGCACAGCATGCAGGGTGCAGCAGTCAGAATTATGTATTGTAACATATAAATGACATATGTATGACCGCTATACTCTGTACACTGTGCTGTACGGTGCATACCTCTTGCTGTTATATGTTACATACTGTACCTACATCAAATGCATTGTATGTTACATACTCCTGACTACAGTATTTTGAACACGGGCATATACATAACATTTTCCTGACCACTGCACTCTATATTGGGCCAGTTCAGACCCCTGCCGTCTAGATGCTAAATTGTAACTTCATACTCCAGACTAAAGTGTATGTCAAGATGGATGGGCAGTCTGTCTAAACAGAGTAAGAAAGGATTAAGCTAACCATGTACGGTTTGAATTAATATAAATGCCCCAACCCAATTTAAAGTACACTCTCTGCTTACGATGCCTTGAAGGGCTCACATCAAAAAGGTGTCCCTAGAAACTTTTATGAAACATTGGCAACGTTGCAATAACGAGGCTTATTATATTCCGCTTATTGACACACACCAACAACGGGGATCATTATATTCCAATAACACCAATAATGGGAATCATTAGATTTCACTGACACCAAAGTTGGGGCTTTTTTTTTTCACACTTACACCAATGGCGGGGCTTATTTTATCACAGTGACATCAGACATTGGGCTTCTTTAACTACCATTGATATTTTCTCTTCAGGTTTAGCCCCAAGCATATGGGGAAAGCCATGTGATTTGAAGTCACACCCACTTTATTGGCCATGCCCCATAGTGCCTGATGGCCAGTGGGCCACATTTTCTTCTAAATTCTGTAAGGTGTCCTTTCCAATTTTTTTAAATGTTGGAAGCTATGTTCATACACAAGAAGTGTGTTACTGCCAGGACCATAATGTGAAAATAAAGAAAAGAGGCTGAAAAAATAAAATTAAAGTTTTTGTTAAGTCTAAAATCTCATTCAATGCCAGCCCCTCTATTAGATTACTTCTGCAGGAGGGACCAAGATCTCCCTCTGATGTCAGCCGGGGAGATCACGTGACCTCCTGCAGAAGCAATGTATCAGAGCTGTAAAGCAGACGCGAGTCATGTGACCGGCCTGAAGACACTTCTAAAGAGTTATTTATAATTCTCATTTTTACAAAGGACTTACATAGTATGCTATGCTAGCCTCTAATAGTAGGTCTGACAGTGACAATTTTTTTTTTTAATAATAGCACGGGGGGGGCAGACACAGAGATCAAGCTGGGGAGCTGACAGGAGGGGTGAAGGGGAGAAAGCAGAGCTGAGAGCAGGGCAGTGTATGATCGAGGTATGCACTCTGACGACGGTGGTCAGGGCTGAGTAGCCCTGGTTATTGTGGTCAGTATAGAGAGGGCATACAGGAAATGGCAGGTTCAGGGAGTTTTTTTTTTACAGTTTAGAGGGGAGCAGATTACACTGCACAAGCACTGTGTTGTGTAATCTGCTCTAAGTGACCAGAATCTGATTTTTTTTTGGGGGGGGGGGGTTGAGTTTAGATATTCTTTTAAATTGGCTACAAGTGTTACTATCCAATTGTAATATTCACTTTAGATTACCATTAACTATGCAGTGTGAGGGTCTGTGTGAATGAATATAAATATAATGGGTTGCTTTAGCTGGCGATAAATGGCATTAACAAGACGTATATATTTTTATTTTATGAAGCTAGCTCTTAAAATGGTTTGATCTTGTGTAGCATCAGCTTATAAGTGTCTATAAGCCAAACTTCCTAAACCATAATGTCTTAGCAATCAATATTAACCACTCCAGCCCCGGAAGGATTTGCCCCCTTTCTGACCAGGCTATTTTTTGTGATACCACACTGCGTCGCTTTAACTGACAATTGCGCGGTCTTGCGACATTGTACCCAAACAAAATTTATGTCCTCTTTTTCCCCCACAAATTTCTTTTGGTGGCATTTGATCACCTCTGCAGCTTTTATTTTTTGCGCTATAAACAAAAAAAGAGCATCAATTTTGGAAAAAAAAACTTTTTTTGTACTATTTGCTATAATAAATATCCCAAATAAAAAAAAAAAAAAAAATTTCTTCATCAGTTTAGGTCGATATGTATTCTTCTACATATTTTTGATAAAACAAAATTGCAATAAGCATATATTGATTTGTTTTCCCAAAGCTATAGTGTCTACAAAATATTGGATAGATTTATGGCATTTTAATTATTATTATTTTTTTACTAGTAATGGCGGTGATCTACAATTTTTATCAGGACATCAACATTGAGACGGACACATAAGGCACTTTTTTTGGGACCACTGACATTTATACAGTGATTACTGTATAAATGTCACTGGCAGGGTAGGGGTTAACACTAGGGGTTAACTGTGTTCCCTATGTGTGTTTCTAACTGTGGGGGGAATGTGGCTGACTAAAGGAGGAGAGAGATTGGTGTTCTTACTTAGTAGGAACACACAATCTGTCTCCTCTCCCCTGACAGAACCAGGATCTGTGTGTGTTTACAACCTCAACCCCCCCCCCCCCCTCCCCCCCAGAGCTGGTCATCATAAAAAACAATTGTTACTTTAACCAGCTCAATACTGAGCACTTAACCGGTTCCCGATCAGCGCACACCGATGTACATCGGCAGAATGGCACGGGCGGGCTGGTCGGGACCCCTGTGAGTCCGGTCGCAGGTCCCGCGGACTCGATCGCCGGGGGCATAATACCCGCGATCGTCTCACGGGACGGCTGAATGGAGAAATGTCGTTGTAAATAGCATTTCTCCATTCTGCCTAGCAACTAGTGACACTGATCCCTGCTCCATGTGATTGGAGCAGAGATCAGTGTTCACTAAATGAAAGCCCAACCCCCACAGTTAGTAACACACCCCTAGGAGCACTTAACCCCTACACTGCCACCCACTGGTTAACCCCTTCACTGCCAGTGTAATTTACACAGGAATCACTGCATTTATATAGCAGTGATTGCTGTATAACTGACAATTGTCCCAAAAATGTGTCAAAAATGTCCGACGTGTCCGCCATAATGTCGCAGTCACAATAAAAATCGCTGATTGCCACCATTACTAGTAAAAAAAATAATAATAAAAAATTATTAATAAAAATGCCATAAAACTATCCCTATTTTGTAAACGCTATAACTTTTGCGCAAACAAATCAATAATCACTTATTGCGATTTTTTTTTACCAAAAATATGTAGAAGAATACGTATCGGCCTAAACTGAGGGAAAAAAAATGTTTTTTTATATATTTTTGGGGGATATTTATTATAACAAAAAGTAAAAAATAATGCGTTTTTTACAAAATTGTCGCTCTATTTTTATTTATAGCACAAAAAATAAAAACCGCAGGGGTGATCAAATACCACCAAAAGAAAGCTCTATTTGTGGGAAAAAAAGGACGTCAATTTTGTTTGGGAGCCACGTCACACGACCGCGCAATTGTCAGTTAAAGCGACGCAGTGCCGAATCGCAAAAAGTGGTCTGGTCTTTGACCAGCAAAATGGTCCGGTCTGTAAGTGGTTAAACACCTTCCTGCCCAGACCAATTTTGAGCTTTCAGCGCTGTCGCAATTTGAATGACAATTGCGCGGTCATGCTACACTGTACCCAAATTACCCAAATTCAATTTTTATCTTTTTTTCCCACAAATAGAGCTTTCTTTTGGTGGTATTTGATCACCTCTACGGTTTTTATTTTTTGCTAAACAAATTAAAAAAAAAACATGTTTTTTTTGTTTCAGTTTCAAAACTTTGTAAATAAGTAAGTTTTCTCCTTCACTGATGGGGCACTGATGAGGTGGCACCAATGAAGTGGCACTGATGAGGTGGCATTGATGGGCACTGATAGGCGGCACTGATGGGCACTGACAGGTGGCACTGATGGGCGACACGGATGGACACTGATAGGTGGCACAAATTGGCAATGATAGCTGGCACGGATTGGCATGGATAGGCGTTATGAATGGGCATGGATAGGCGGTACAGATGGGCATGGATAGGCGGCACAGATGGGTACTGATAGGCAGCATGGATGGGCACTGATAGGTGGCACGGATGGGCGCTGATAGGCGGCATGGATGGGCACTGATAGGTGGCACGGATGGGCACTGATAGGCGACATTGTAATGTATTGTTTTGTACTGATGGGTGCCCATTGTGGGCACAGATTGGCATCCATTGTGGGCACTGACTGGCATCCCTGGTGGTCTAGGGTGGCATACCTGGTGCTGGCATCCCTGGTGGTCTGGTGGCATCCCTGGTGGTCCAGAGTGGGCATCCTCAGGGGGTCTGTGCTAATAATCGATCAGCACAGACCCCCTTGCCAGAGGAGCAGCCGATCGGCTCTTCCTATTTACACTGTGATCAGCCGTGATTGGACACGGCTGATCATGTGGTAAAGAGTCTCCGTCTGAGATTCTTTACCGAGATCGTAGTTGTGGGAAGTCAGACTAACACACCGCAACAACGGTCGCCTTGATGCGCGCCCCGGGGGGCACGCAGCAGCTCAAAATCCTGAAGACGTCATATGACGTCCAGTCAGGATTTTGAAACCACTTTGCAGCTGTCATTCGCCTATAGGGCGGGCGGCAAGTGGTTAAATGTGTTGTAGGGCACCTATCTGTCTATGGGAAGACATATACATACACATATGGGCACATATGTGTCTATGGGAAGCATGATGAAAATGAAACCACGTGATTGAGTGTGGGAAGCTTTATTTGCTGCCTTCAGAGTGTCCTCTGGGCGCAGAGCGATGCGCCCCGAATGCTCCCACTGTTGTGTGGTAGTTTATGATTAGCGGTGTTTCTTGAGTCGACTCATCATCCCGGTCCCACGATGCAACGCAAGGCCTAAGCCTCTGTCGGCTGGTATGTTTCTATTTTCATTTTGTGACAATTTTATTGTATACTTTGTCATTTTTTGTATATCACGCAGCACAGTGCCCTGTATAACAGACCATGTGTCCATACACACAGCAGTTATTCTGACTCCAACTGTTGAAATAATGACTTAACCCTTGCTAAGACCTTTTATGCTTGGCCTGTATAAGCAGATATAATCACTGCGTACAATCTTTATCAGATAGCTTGAACTCACCAAACACGTCTTTTCCATCAGCGTAGGTTTTATTGCAAGCAGGAGGTATAGCAGTCAACAAAATGTGGCAGATGATTGAAAGATGATATTTGAAGAGCAAAACATGGTAATGTGTTCCCGGATGCGAGCAGATGGCATTAGGCCTATACAGAAGTGCCTATCTCTTCTTCACAAGACAGAGAAGCAGGAACAGGAAATACATCATAATGTGGGCGGGGACACAGATAATAAACAGAAAAGGATGGTCCTATAAGCAAATTAACCACAAGATGGCAATATAATAACCAAGTATATAAAGATTATCAAGACTATACATAGTATTACATTTTATCAACTAGTGTAACAGCATAAAAGTAGTACAGTAAAGCTGCCTTGCATCAAGCCCCTCCTCCGGGAGGAGACAGGCTGCTGCCCCCTTCTTTCCTCTCCCAAGCTGTGAGTGTACCAGAGCTGGAGATGTATGAAACTTCAACCCAATGGGAACTGGAAACAGGCATTAGCGCATCAACGTCACCCTGAGAGCTCTGGGTTCTGTCAGATGCCACTAAGCACTGATCCCTGACTCTAGCAAGTGTTTCTCCTGACCTGATCACACTTGTGCTGTGTTGTGGGTTGCTGTGTTCACACCCATGTGATCTGATTCCTGCACCTTTTGACAGTTCACACTGTGATATGCGAACCAATCTGGGGTGTCATTAACTTTCTATTGACACCCGTATCGGTTCGCATAGGGCAGTGTGAACTGCCTGTGAGTCCAATGCGATGCGGGAATCAGCACTGGAATCACACTGGTTCCTGCATCACACTAGTGTGAACCGGGACTAAATGTTTTTCTGCCCGGTGTGATCCCCAGGCAGTGTCTCTTCCTTTGCTGTCCAATCTGGACATGTGTAAGTGTAATCTCTCATCTGCCTGCTGCTGTCATTGCAAACAGTAGTGGCCAGTCACACTGCCCCTGACTTCAAGTCCCTGTGTGTTGCTGCTTGATGGGCACATCAGCCAGCAGGTGTACAGATCTGGGAACTCGGCACAGGGATGGTGGGAACCCCTCATAATGGGCACATCAGCCAGCAGGTGTACAGACCTGGGAACGCGGCACTGGGATAGTGGAAACCCCTTTTAATGGGCACAGGAGCCAGCAGGTGTACAGACCTGGGAACTCGGCACAGGGATGGTGGAAACCCCTTTTAATGGGCACAGGAGCCAGCAGGTGTACAGGCCGGGAACTCGGAACAGGGATGGTGGGAACCCCTCATAATGAGCACATCAGCCAGCAGGTGTACAGACCTGGGAACTCGGCACAGGGATGGTGGAAACCCCCTTTAATGGGCACAGGAGCCAGCAGGTGTACAGACCTGGGAACTCGGCACAGGGATGGTGGGAACCCCTTTTAATGGGCACAGCAGCCAGCAGGTGTACAGACCTGGGAACTCGCACAGGGATGGTGGAAACCCCCTTTAATGGGCACAGGAGCCAGCAGGTGTACAGAGCTGGGAACTCGGCACATGGATGGTGGGAACCCCTTTTAATGGGCACAGCAGCCAGCAGGTGTACAGACCTGGGAACTCGGCACAGGAATGGTGGGAACCCCCTTTAATGGGCACAGGAGCCACCTGGTGTACAGACCTGGGAACTCGGCACAGGGATGGTGGGAACCCCTTTTAATGGGCACAGCAGCCAGCAGGTGTACAGACCTGGGAACTCGGCACAGGGATGGTGGGAACCCCCTTTAATGGGCACAGGAGCCAGCCGGTGTACAGACCTGGGAACTCGGCACAGGGATGGTGGGAACCTCTTTTAATGGGCACATCAGCCAGCAGGTGTACAGACCTGGGAACTCGGCACAGGGATGGTGGGAACCCCTCATAATGGGCACATCAGCCAGCAGGTGTACAGACCTGGGAACTCGGCACAGGGATGGTGGAAACCCCCTTTAATGGGCACAGCAGCCAGCAGGTGTACAGACCTAGGAACTCGGCACAGGGATGGTGGGAACCCCCTTTAATGGGCACAGGAGCCAGCCGGTGTACAGACCTGGGAACTCGGCACAGGAATGGTGGGAACCCCTTTTAATGGGCACAGCAGCCAACAGGTGTACAGACCCGAGAACTCAGCACAGGGATGGTGGAAACCCCTCATAATGGGCACAGCAGTTGTACAGACCCGGGAACTCAGCACAGGGATGGTGGGAACCTCTTATAATGGGCACAGAAGATCTGACAGGAATAAACTGGCAGGTGATTTATCTCTCCAGCATCCACCAAACACTGTAATATCAGTTCTAGGTGGACTGACCCGTTAAGCTGAGCTGCAGCATTTTCTGAATGTACTGATTCTTTGTTGCAGCGTCAGAATATTATATTAGTTTACACTCAGCAGTACGGGTACAGATCCTCATTTTTTTTCCTTGTGCACAGCTATCTTCGTCGCCAACATTCCATCATAATCCTGTCAGTCCCCCCCATCCCCCCGTCCCTCCCACGGCCTATTTTTAGAACTTGTGCGCAAATTTGTTTAATATTGTGCGCCCCCCCCCCCAAAAAAAAAAATTGAGCACCAGCCGCCACTGATTTAGAGAACAAATGATGAAAAGGCTTGATTAAATGCAATTGGGGTTATTTACTAATGGCAAATCCACTTTGCACTACAAGTGCAAAGTGCACTTGAAATTACACTGAAAGTGCACTTGGAAGTTCAGTCACTGTAGATCTGAGGGGGACATGCAAGGAAAATAAAAAACAGTATTGTAGCTTGCACATGATTGGATGATAAAATCAGCAGAGCTTCCCCTCATTTCAGATCTTTCCCTCGGATTTACAGCGACTGCACTTGTAGTGCAAAGTGGATTTGCCTTTAGTAAATAGCCCCCAGTGTGTTCACAATATTAAGAATGATTTCCCAAGCACACATACGGGTGTCATACACAAATAAATCATTATCAATTTAAATAAACAGCTACTGAATTAAAGTGAACCTATCAAGAAAATTCAGACACCACATGAATAGAACACATCAACATTATAGATTCACTAAACACTACCACTTTTTTCATGAACCCCTTTCATGTCAGGTTACAGACAAGGTTGGTGTTAGGGGTAAAGAAGGGTGCGAGACCATGTGCCTGTGTAGACATCATCGGTGTGCATTTTTTTTCTTTTAGAATATACTTAACTAGGGGTAAAGGTAAGTTTAGAACAGGGATATGCAATTAGCAGACCTCCAGCTGTTGCAGAACTATAAGGCCGCGTACACACGCGGGGACTGTTCGCCCAACTTTATCCGTCAAACAGTTTCGGCAAACAGTCCGCTCAAAATT
Organism: Lithobates pipiens; assembly: GCF_037356315.1. Lineage (NCBI taxonomy): Eukaryota > Metazoa > Chordata > Amphibia > Anura > Ranidae > Lithobates > Lithobates pipiens. The sequence continues at coordinate 252,722,519 of NW_027507784.1, forward strand.
AGCATGGACGGACATGGCCACACACGACGGACGAACAGTTTGCTGAAACCGTGCGCGATGACGTGAACGGCACGTACGACGGGACGAAAAATACGACGTCCTATACACTGCATTATAACTTTCGGCGTGTAAATCCTTTCTGAGCATGCGCGAAACTTAGTTTGACGAACAAGCCTACACACGAGCGGACTGTTCGCTGAAACAAGGTTTCAGCGGACAGTTTTTCGGAAATTCCGAAAAACCTTGTTCGTCAAACTGTCCGCTGAAACTGTCCGCTGAAAGCCCACACACGAGCGGACTGTCCGCCCAAACACTGTTCAGCGGACAAAGTTGGGCGAACAGTCCGCCCGTGTGTACGCGGCCTAAGTCCCATGAGGCATAGCGAGACTCTGACAGCCACAACCATGACACCCAGAGGCAGAGAGATGATGGGACTTGTAGTTTTGCAACAGCTGGAGGTCCGCTAATTGCATATCCCTGGTTTAGAATCATATTTTAAGGGTTACATGGAGTGTAATTGTAATTGATTACAAGTGATTGTAAACCCATTTTATTTTCCTATTAAATAACAAATATGTTATACTTACCTGCTCCATGCATTGGTTTTGCACAGTGCAGCCCCGATCCTCCTTTTCTGGAGTCCCACGGCTGATGTCCTGGCTCCCCCCCTGCTGAATTCCCCCATATCAAGCGACTTGCTATGGGGGCACATATGCAGGCTCGATCCATTTAACACACAGAGTGTGGCTCAGCCCCGCCCCCTGCCCTGCTCATTGGCTGTGCTTGACAGAAGAAGTAGTCAATGGCTCCCACTGCTGCCTCTCTGCTGTTAGTATCCAGCTATATTTTGTGTATTTAGGAATGCATCCAATGCTTTTTTAAAACAATTTACTGAGCTGACCAGAACTAGTTCTTGAAGGAGTCTTATTCCACATTTTCACAGCTGTTACTGTAAAATAAGTCTTTACATATGCAGAGGTCCCTTTTCCTCTAGACATAAAGAATGCCCCCTTGTCCTCTGTAATAACTCTGCACCAAGTTCACTATATGGATAACTTATGTATTTATACATGTTGATCATATCCCCCCTTAATCTCCTCGTCAAGAGAAAATACATTCAGTTCCTCTAATCTTTCCCCATAGCTGAGCTCCTCCATACTCTTATCAGTTTGGTTGCCCTTCTCTGCACTTTCTCCAGTTCCCTGATATCCTTTTTGAGAACAGGTGCCCAAAACTGAACTGCACATTCCAGTTGAGGTCTTACTAATGATTTGTACAGGGGTAAAATGATATCTCTCTCTCTGCAGTCCATATCTCTTTTAATACAAGAACATATTTTGCTAGCTGTAGGACTGTAGGAAGTGCAGCTTGGCATTGGTACTAATATTAGGCCTACGAAGAGAATGAAGAGCGTTTACAAGACCTACAAGAACACCCAGATCCTTCTCCAACATTGTCTCCCTTAGCTGTTTTCCTGCTAGAATGTATGTTGTGTGAGGAATAATGTTAGGGTTATGTGGAGGGTGAGTGTGAAGGGCAGTGTAAGGGTTACATGGAGGGTTGGTGTGAGGGTTAATGCAATATGGAGGATTCGTTTTAGAGTCCATTCACACAGGAGCAACTTTGGATCCGACTTGAAGTCGTCCCAAGTTGCCTCAAGTCGCGCAACATTTAAAAATCAATGTAAGTGAATGAGAGCCGTCTTATGTACACTACTGAAGTCGCTCCGACTTCAGAAAAGGTTCCTGTACTACTTCAATCCGACTTCTAGGCAACTTGTACCCATTGATTTCAATAGAAGTTGCCTCCAAGTCTGATCCCCTGTCTTAACTGAAGCAACTTTCCAGGAAGTAAAAATAGTTTTCTAGGCAAACCCCTCCCTCCCACAGAGCTGATTATTATGTTATTGGCCACTGGTAAAGTCTCCTCTCCTGGAAGCAACTTCAAGTTGCCTTGTAAGTTGCCTCAAGTCGTGCTGTGATTCATACTCAAGTCGTGTCCAAGTTGCCTCCCAAAGTCTCGCTCAAAGTCGTGTTGCCCCTGTGTGAACGGACCCTTAGAGTCCATTCACACAGGGGCAACTCCTGATCCGACTTCAGGTCGCCCCTAGTCGCCTCAGGTCGGACAACATTTAAAAAGCAATGTAAGTGAATGAGAGCCGTCTTAATGCACACTACTGAAGTCGCTCCAACTTCAGAAAAGGTTCCTGTACTACTTCTATCTGACTTGTAGGCGACCGGTACCCATTGATTTCAATGGAGATCGCCTCCAAGTCGGATCTCCGTCTATACGGAGGCGACTCTGACAGAATTATCAGCTCTCAAGAGGGAACTCCACGCCAAATTTCTGAAAAAAATTTGGCGTGGGTTCCCCCTCCGAGAGCATACCAGGCCCTTAGGTCTGGTATGGATTCCAAGGGGAACCCCCTACGCCGAAAAAACGTCATGGGGGTCCCCCCCAGATCCACACCAGACCCTTATCCGAGCACGCTACCCGGCCGGCCAGGAAAGGGGGTGGGGACGAGCGGGCGCCCCCCCCTCCTGAGCCGTACCAGGCCGCGTGCCCTCAACATGGGGGGTGCCTTGGGGGAGGGGGGGCGTGCGCCCCCCCACCCCAAAGCACCTTGTCCCCATGTCGATGAGGACAAGGGCCTCTTCCCGACAACCCTGGCCGTTGGTTGTCGGGGTCTGCGGGCGGGGGGCTTATCGGAATCCGCGAGCCCCCTTTAATAAGGGGGCCCCCGGATCCCGGCCCCCCACCCTATGTGAATGAGTATGGGGTACAATGTACCCCTACCCATTCACCTGTGAAATAAAGTACAAAAAAAAACACAACACAGGGTTAAAATATTTTATTGCACAGCTCCGGGGGTCTTCCGTCTTCGGGGGTCTTCTCACCGGACTCCTCCGCTATCTTCTTGTAGCTCTTTTGCTAGCGGAGGAGTCCGGCTTTCTTCCTCGCCGCCTGCCTCTTCTTCCGACTTCGGGGGTCTTGTCCCCCTCTTCGGTTCTTCTGCCGGGCCACCGCGCCTTCTTATAGCTCTTTTAGAGGCGGTGGCCCGGTCTTCTGTCGCCGCCGCCGCCACCTTCCGTTCTTCTTCTTCTTCTTCTCCAGGAGATGTTGACACAACGCTCTCTCCGGCCACAATGCCAGGGACGCGCTCCGCTGCCACTTATATAGGGACAATGGGGCGGTGTCACATGGGTTGATCACATGGGTTGATGTCACATGGTGACCCCCGCCCCCTTACCATGTGACATCAACCCATGTGACCAACCCATGTGACATCAACCCATGTGACACCGCCCCATTGTCCCTATATAAGTGGCAGCGCAGCGCGTCCCTGGCATTGCGGCCGGAGAGCTCGTCGAGTCAACATCTCCAGGAGAAGAAGAAGGAGAAGAACGGAAGGCGACGGCGGCGACAGAAGACCGGGCCACCGCCTCTAAAAGAGCTATAAGAAGGCGCGGTGGCCCGGCAGAAGAACCGAAGAGGGGGACAAGACCCCCGAAGTCGGGAGAAGAGGCCGGCGGCGAGGAAGAAAGCCGGACTCCTCCGCTAGCAAAAGAGCTACAAGAAGATAGCAGAGGAGTCCGGCGAGAAGACCCCCGAAGGTACGGCTCAGGAGGGGGGGGGGCGCCCGCTCGTCCCCACCCCCTTTCCTGGCCGGCCGGGTAGCGTGCTCGGATAAGGGTCTGGTGTGGATCTGGGGGGGACCCCCACGCCGTTTTTTCGGCGTAGGGGGTTCCCCTTGGAATCCATACCAGACCTAAGGGCCTGGTATGCTCTCGGAGGGGGAACCCACGCCAAATTTGTTTCAGAAATTTGGCGTGGAGTTCCCCCTTGAGCTCATTCTCTGCTTGGCCACGGCAAAAGTCGCCTGGCCTGGGGCGACTTGTAAGTCGTCCCAAGTCAGGTTGAAGTCATCACAAGTCATGTTGAAGTCGTCCCAAGTCGCGCTGTGATCTTAACTCAAGTCGTGTACAAGTTGCCTCACTCAAGTCGCCTACAAGTCGTGTTGCCCCTGTGTGAACGGACCCTTAGGGTTATAGAAAAAATATTTTAGGGTTAGAAGATAGAGAGCTGGTGTGAGGGAGGTCTGACTCCTAGGACTGGGCATTGCTCGCTGCATGGAAGTTCTATGCCAAAAACGACCAGCCCTGACCTCATGATGCTGTAAGTTAATGTTTCAAAACCAACAGACATAAGATAACTGCATAGCAAAATTTTAACATTTTACCCGTATACAGTGGGCATTATGATTGACTTAAAAAATCCTCTACAAAACTTCAGACTGAGTATCACTTGCTGCTAGAAAGTTTCTTCAATTTATTTTCATGGTGGATTTAGTTGTTTTCAAGGAAGAACGATGAAAGTAAATGTGAAAAAAGGCTGTTCTCCTAGAAGTGATAAATGAAGTCACTATAACCATTATTTACATTGAGTTTGTTTCCACTAAACGCATTCATCTCATTCATCATCTCTAACCAGCACAGCAGATGTTTTCCTACCTGGCCCTACAGCAATAACTTATTGTTTACCAGCTCACAGTGGAAAAAATCTCCTGTCTGCATAATCATCTTAATGTACTACACCACTAGATTATACATGAGGAGACTGAACAATTCATAATTATCAGAACAGACAATCAGACCTAAAAAAACCTATAATGAATATTTCTAATGGGCAATTGTCACTTTTTTTTAACCTCATTTACACAGGGAGCAATTACATCTGTGCAGTCCCATTGTTTTCTATTGGACTTGGCAGCTGCACAGCCAGGGGTCCCAATGTGACATCAAAGCAGGAGTGGGTGCAGTAGACAACAATAGGACTGCCCGCATGGGGATGCACACAACACCAGTGCATGCTTGTGCCAGTGAACACAACCCTGAATGGGGCACAGATGTAATAGCCCCATGTGAACAAGGCATTAAAAGAGAACTTCATGCATAAATGCATATATTGGGCCAAAGACCACATTTTCAGGGCTCATTTACACTTGTGTCCTCTGAGGAGCAGTCTGTGAAGGATAACTCTTCAGAGGGCATTTGACAGGTGATGAGAAAGCGTAATGCCAAATCTACTCTTATAATTTGCATAAAATCTACATTTAATAATCTGCATTCAATTATTACTGGTTTCAGTAATAACCTTAACCTTAAAATGTGAAGGGCAGATGCTGACCGGCATGGAGCAGACTCACACTCCTGTAGCAGGTGATGCAAAGGGTGGCACACTGCTAGTATCATCCACAAGAAATTTTATTGGAAACTCCTCAGACAGAACTTGGTCCTTCCATTGTGTTCTTCCTGAGCAGCCTCCTATAAAGTTTCTCGTGGATGATACCAGCAGTGTGCAACCCTCTTTTTCAACTGGCATAGAATTGTATTATTCTCTAAGCAGATGTCTAGAACACCCACCCCCCCTTACATCAGATGTCAAGAGTCCCCTACACAGAAGCTGGCGGCAGAGTTGGTAAGCAGAAAGTGCAGGATCTGGAGGAGCACCAGAGGAGGGCTGGAGTCAGCTCCTGGAATCTGCTGAATGCTGAGACCAGGGGAGGCAGAGACTTGGGGGTGCTGCCGCTACTCACAGAAGAGCAGGATCTGTAGGAGTTCTGTCCTCCCCTCTGCTCCCAACTACTGAGATCGGGAGGGCAGAAATTAGTTTCTCTGCAGCTGCATGAAGAAGTGCAGGATCTGGCAGAGGTGTTCTGTTCTACTCAGTGCTGCTACCTGCTGAGACAAGGTAGAGGTAAGACGCTGGAGGTGCCGCTGGAGGCGATGCAGAGCAGAGGGATTGCTCTGATGCTCCGACAATGGCGACCATCTTCCCGTTGGGATCTCCCCTTAATCCTCCCCGCCCCCCGGTACCAGCCAATATGATCGCTTCTCCTCTCGGCCAATCTCGCTCCTCCTGCTTCCTGATTGGCCGGGAGGAGAATCAGTGTGACAATAGCGAATATACATTCGCTAATGTCACACAACTGGTTAGGCTCAAGGCGCAGTGCTCTTCTCCCCGAGCCCACCCTTTTTTGAAGCCAATGAAGACTCTAATCACATGCTTAAAAACCCATTGGAATCAATGCGCCCAACATGTAGATTAGGGGGCCGGGCACATGAATAGGGGGCAGTGTAAAACATATACCGTAATGGTAGATCTTCTGTAAAGTGTCAAAAAACATTAAAATGCAAACTAGCACATGTGAAAGTCCATGCAGTTATAAACATTAAAAGCATAAATTACGGGTTGACCTGGATGGACTGGTGTCTTTAATCGGCCTTACCAACTATATAACTATGTAGCATGTATGTACATACAAAGGGTTCCTAACAAAAAAAAAATGTCTGAAATGTAATTTTTATTGCTTTTGATCATTTTGCAGTTGACATATGAATTTATAAAATGATGACTGCTTTGTATCAGTTTGTTACGTAATAGTTTTATCTTGGCTCACCATGTGATCCAATTTAAGGCCACTACACACTTTTTCATCTTGTTTTCACATATATTGTTCCTACATTTATTTGTGCTTTATGCACTTTTTTTCATGCAAAACTTAAATAAGCAAAATAAAATGTGTAGTGAACTCATAATGCTTTACATGCAAAGCCAGAGACCTGTCAGCACTCTGCCTGTTCAGAACGACCTGATATACAGGTGTAGACTGGGTAGTGAAAATGGTTGCAGGTGACAAATTTGGGATCTAATTTCTATCCTTGTGTTTGCTGCAGGTTCCTCTATCTATATCAACACAAGCAAGGTGGTTGCAGGAGTCCCCCACCAGAACAATGTACTCAGACAGTGAGGAGCATACACAGCCACTGATCGAATTAAAATTTTCCAGCAGATCCATTCAACAGAAGCCAATCAGCTTCTGTTAAACAGTGAGAAATATATGTAGCGATACCAACGAAGGAGCTGCTTAAATTGATTCCGTACATTACTCTGCCTCTCAACCCCAGGAATGGGCTCAGCCCCTCTGGCATACCTGGCAATGTGATTAATGGAATACAACAGTAATGACTCACTGACACTGATTAAATATTAATGTTTCTTTCGATTTACTTAGGCAGTAAGAACTCAAAATGGTATTGGTCAGCCAGATCCCGGACAAACAACCAGGATTTGGTTGAAGTGATTTTAATAATGCTAAAACAATTATGCAAATGACAACATTTAATACAGTCAGTAACAGATAATCCGTAAATACCTTCTTCGAACTATTGAGTACTTGTTAATAATATTAAAGGGGAACCCTAGGCCAAACTATTAACCGTTAACTGTAATTAGAGGTCTGACTTAAAGGGAGTGGTATAAGGGCCCTTATAGCAGCAATGACTGTAATGTCCCCGTTGCAGATCTGATTGTCTTCACCGGCATTGAGGAGCTCATTAACTTTTATCCAATAAGGTATAGTACCAAGCCATAGGTTTCTTGAAATGTGGAGAGCTAAAGGTGTCTCTGCACAGTTTTCCAGTAAAACCGTGAGAAAGGATTTGTAAAGGTGGGCTACTGCCCTCTCACCAACATCCAGGCCACCAGAGTGGTGCTGGATGGATGTCAAACAGAGCTATGCCCCTCTCATCTGGGTTGGAATGTGGTATTCTGCGTGGTAGGCCGCAATCCCCGTCACAGCAGCGAGATGGCCTCCACATGAGGGGATCCAGGAAGCAAAGAGTTCTCTTCTGCTGCTACAGTTCTCTTCTGCTGCTTCCTGATGATTGGCTCTCCGCCTCTGCGAATAGGGAGGCTGGGGAAAGAGCAGAGTGGGCGGATGCCTGTGTGAGTGTCACTCTGCACACAGGGAAACAAGAGGGTGAGAGAAGAAAGCCCGCCCAGGGGCTGACAGAGAGTGTCAGTCTCTGCCTGGCGGCCACTGGCGCAGATTACAGGCGGTGCGGGAACCGCGGGTGGCAGAACAGAGCTACATATACATAAATCACATTTTGGCCAGCCCCTTTGGAATTGTATGAATTTTGATCCAGCTTTAGTGAAATACCCCAAGGGTAAAGGGATGCGGCTTTCTATATATCATATTTTGGTCTTGCTTGATTTATTACAGCAGACAGACTCACACAGACTAATGCAACAGCAAGTCTATCCAAGTTTTCTAAAAAATCCTTTAAGATTATAGATTGGTTCTAGAGATCAAAAAAAAATTTTTTAATCAACAAATGTGGAGTTTCACTTGCAACATTCAACTATTTCAGGGATTAGCTGTCCTTAAGAAGGAAATCTCCAAGGTGTACATTCTATGCATTAAAGTGAAAAACCTTCTGTGGTGATGCAGCTCACCCCGAGCCCCCTGTTTTACTTACCTGACCCCGATCTTTCTCCGGCCGGGAATTGGCACACCAGCACTAGCTGGTGTCTCATGTTCTGATTGGATAGATTGATAGCAGTTCAGCCATTGGCTCCCGCTGCTGTCAAACAAATCCAATGATGCGGCCCGGGGCCGAGTCCTGCATTCTGTGTGAATGGACACAGATGCGGGACTCGGGAGCATGCCTGCACGGGTGTCTACCAAGGAGATCACTTCTCCAACGTGGACAATCGATGCGGGGAGGAGCCACCAGCGCCACTGAGGGACCCCAAAACAGGAGGACCATGGCCACTCTATGCAAAACAAAATGCACAGTGGAGGTAAATATGACACTTTTGTTTTTTTAAAACGATGGTTTACAACCCTTTTAATGTAATCTTTCAAAATGGAATTTTACTGAACTCTGGAAAGTCTTGCAAGGATTTGCCGATAAAATGATCTCATCCAAGAAATATGGCAACATATGCATACAGATAAAGTGTATCCAGAACATCTTTGCATTCCAAAAATATGATCTACATTATCTTTTGCATTCCTGCGTACTCAGATGTTGTTTTCTGATGCCAATTCCAGCTCTTTATAGGTTCCAGTGCAAAGTGTTTAACAGCAATCTGGGACAAGTATTACAGCAGAACCACTGCCACTGCAGCCTGAAAGCCAATCTATGAGATAGAATTAGTAGATCGTCCCTTTCTTTGCCACATAGGCATTTATTAATTGATTCGTAATAGAGCTGCAATATGTGGCCAATCAGATTCTTGCTCAATAAAAAAAAATGTATATGAATCATATATATGCCAGTCCACAGAGGAGGGCCATATTTAGAAATGTAGGGATTCTTATGGGTTGCAGCTCTAGCTGAATAGGACAATCTATTTCACTTAATACATAGGTCGCTATAATATACAGGTAAATTAGGTATTAAAAGCCTATACTACCTTTTTACTGCTTGGTTTTTACACGTTTTCTCACTTAAAATATAACCTTGCACACACAAAAATACCCTCTATCTCATTAACATTGAGTAAGACAGATGGAGTATTACATCAAAAAGTGTTCATCATGCATGACATGCTTTTTTTTTTTTACCAAATAACTTCTTATATCTAGAACCTTTTAAAACATGTAACATAAACCCAAACACTATTCTTTTAATATTGCAGCTCATCAATTGAAGGTAGCTGCATTCATTTCCTTTTTTAGGCTTTCTTTTATTTACACCTAGTGATCCAGCCTGTAAGATTGTCATTATTTTTCAGCAGAACAAGCTCTCCTGCAATTATAACAGTTAACGTGTTGAAACAAACCATTTAACACTGACTGGGATGCTTATAATGGTCCACTTTTATTTATCCATGTAAAATCTTTACCCCAAAAGTAAAAAAAAAAACATGCTGTGACTGCTTGAGTAGTTGCAGTGTGAGTTGGAGCTTGGCTACAATGTGTTAGTGTTTTTAAATCTGCTAGTACATCTAATACTTCCCTCCCCCCAGATCAAAGTGGTTCTAAAGGCAGAAGGTTTTTTAACGTAATGCATGAGAGCCGCTGCTTTCCTTATTGGCTCACACAAAGCTCAATCACAGAAGGGGGCAGGGCTGAGCCATGCTCAGCCCATGAATGGACAATGTCTATTCACAGGAGTGTGACTTGGAAAGGAGTCTGATCGCGTGCCCCCAGCACCAATTGGGGTGCTGGGGGTATTTTTGACCCAAAAAGAAGGGGATTGGAGTCACTCTGTGCAAACCCATTGCACAGAGCAGGTAAGAATAACCTGTTTTTCTTTTTTTTTATTCCAACCTTTATGCTGCATACACACGACCAGACTTTCTGGCAGACTAGGTCCCATGGTCTTCCCGACTGACTTTCTGCGGAGTTTCCGACAGACTTTCCAAATGAACGGACTTGCCCACACAGGAACAGACTAAGTCTGTTTGAAAATCCATTTGTTTTAAACGTGATGACGTAAGACGGGACTAAAAGAGGAAGTTCAATAGCTTCCCTTGCGTCGTATTTGGTCTGTCGGAACAGCATACAGATGAACGGTTTTCCCGATAAGAATTGAGTCTGTCGGAACAGATTTGAAACATGTTCTATTTATAGGTCCGTCTGATTTTTTAAACGAAAAATTATCGGATTAGCCCACACACAATCGGATAGTCAGACGGACTGATTCTGTCGAACCTAGTCTGCTGGAAAGTCTCGTCATGTGTACACGGCATTAGAATCACTTTAACAATGCTGCTGTCCAAAGGGGCCCCTGTGCTCATTTATCCAGAGAGGGGGCATGCTACTGGCCAGATCATAAGGGGAAAACAGAGGGAAAAAAACATAAAAGAAAACCGCAATACATTATATTTTTAGTTTTGGGTTTAATACCGCTTTAATTTGTTAGTCAAGTCCATCTAAATCTTCTGGTGAATCTAACACTACCCTCACCCCAGAATGACAGTGCTGCTGTCCAAAGGTTTCTTAGTTGCTCCTTCATCTAGAAGTGTGTTTGTTACTGGCTGGATCACCAGGTAAAAATAAAAGAAAAAAAATACTAAGGGCTCTTTTACACAGGACAGATCCGTGATGATCCGCCCCGTGGACATCCGCTAGCAGGAAGATGACAGGTCCGACTCTGCGCCACTCTCCCCTTTGGGGGATCGGATTAGGATGGACCGCAGAGTCCGTCGTCACCCGATCCGATCCGCAGACGGATGGAAAAGTAGGTTTTTCCTCCGTCACACTTTTTCGGATCAGAGCTGGTCGGATGGACATGTCACCGCTGACATCCGACGCTCCATAGAGGTCTATGGAGCGTCCATTCAGGTCTGCCTAAAAAACTGACAGGCGGGCCTGAACGGACCATCCTTGTGAAAGAGGCCTAAAAAAAAAGCAAAAAGCAATTGCAGCCCCCATATTTAAGGATTGATACACTGCAATATATTATATCTTTGTGTTTGGGTTTAATACCCTTTAACTTTTATAAGTAAGTTTAAGTTTGAATCAAGTTAAATGTTGTTTTTTGCAGATAGCTAACTTTTTGCAGAAACATGTACATGTTTGGTATAACCTGTAAACCACATAATAAATAGAGCTTATTGTGTAGTTAAAACACTATCTTCAAGCATCCTTCAGCCAACTGAAGCTTAATGAAAAAGTTCAGTTTCATTGATATAGGTACTATCATAAATAATGTGTGATAAAATTTAATAAAGTTCTGATTAACCGCCATTTCTTAACATGGCCATCAACTGGCTTAGATCTCCTTTGGGCTCCTGACCTCTCTTCTGGTTTTCAAGGTTCAGCCTGAGGAACATTTGCAATAAGGTCACTTCTTGGCCAGTGACAGGATCATGAAGAGCTGGGCATGTGGGATTGCAATGAGGCCAATGACAATTGTCTATTAAATGAAAGGGACATCCGCGGATGACAGTCTTTTGACCTCTTCGTTCCTGTAGACTTTTCTCCCAACATTGTAGAGCTCGAGCCAAGGTCACTCCTTTTACTTGAAAATCCAGCCAGTTGCTGTTAATAAAAAAAATATTATTAAAGAAAAAAATTGTGCTATGTGTAAATAAATGATAATTCCAAGTGAATAAAACAAGTGAAAAAACAGCAGCGCTCACACATATATCATCATAACACACATCATAACAGAAAATCAAAGTGTTACTCCATGATCAATATATATAGTGTACACAAAAGTTCATCTATTGAAATGTAGTGAGAAAATGGAAAAATAAATCCAAAATTCCAACTAAGAGTCCATATAGTGAACTTAAAAGAAGTGTCAATCCAGTTTCAAGCGGTGCAGACACCCAGTGCTCCCCACGGGATAAGTATGGTAAATATATATGCTTACCAAATACTAAGCCCTTGTACACACGGTCGGACATTCCGACAACCAAATCCGTTGGATTTTGTCTGACGGATTTTGTCTGTTGCATACACACAGTCGGACAAAGTTGTCAGAAAATCCGATCGTACTTAACGCGAGGACGTTATTTTGTCAGGACGGGACTACGTTCAGGCTAGTAGCCAATAGCTTTGGTCTAGGAATTTGATCTGAGCATGCGTGGCACTTTGTCCGATTGGAATTCTCTACACATGATTGGACAAAGTCCGATCGGATCATGTTGTCGGAAAATTTTATAGCCCAGCTGGAAAACTTGGTCCGTCGGATACTCCGAAGGAAAAAGTCCGATGGCGCCCACACACTGCCGGATTATCCTACAACACGGTCCTATTGGACATTGTCCATCGGAATGTCCGACCGTGTGTACAAGGGCTAAGACCTCCCAAGTTCTATAAGCACTTCAGTGAGCATTCACCCCTCACTACAGGTATAACTACTTTAGCTGTCCAGTCAACTTTATTGGATTCCAGAGAGATATCCCTCACAGTGATTACCGTTCAAAGGAACTCCAGAGTCCAACCATTCCACAAATCACGTGGAAGAGGAAGATAGACTCATTGCGCAACATTCGTTTAAAAGGCACACACAAGTTTATTAAACGTTCTACTTACTACAGATCAAATAAAATAGGCTTACAGTATCTCACAAAAGTGAGTACACCCCTCACATTTTTGTTAATATACTATTATATCTTTTAATATGACAACACTGAATAAATTACACTTTGCTACAATGTAAAGTAGTGAGTAGTGTCAATATTTTGTGTGGCCACCATTATTTTCCAGCACTGCCTTAACCCTCTTGGGCAAGGAGTTCACCAGAGCTTCACAGGTTGCCACATGATGACATCACGAAGCTGGTGGATGTTAGAGACCTGTCCTGTTAAACCTCTGTATGGTCTTGGCGACTGTGCTTCCGCTTAGTTTCAGGGTATTGGCAATCTTCTTATAGTCTAGGCCATCTTTATGTAGAGCAACAATTCTTTTTTCAGATCCTCAGAGAGTTCTTTGCCATGAGGTGCCATGTTGAACTTTCAGTGACCAGTATGAGAGAGCGAGAACGATGACACCAAATTTAACACACCTGCTCCCCATTCACACCTGAGACCTTGTAACACTAACGAGTTACATGACACCGTAGAGGGAAAATGGCTAATTGGGCCCAATTTGAACATTTTCACTTAGGGGTGTATTCACTTTTGTTGCCAGCGGTTTAGACATTAATGGCTGTGTGTTTGAGTTATTTTGAGTGGACAGCACATTGACAAGCTGTATACTCACTACTTTACATTGTAGCAAAGTGTAATTTCTTCAGTGTTGTCACATGAAAAGATCTAATAAAATATTTACAAAAATGTAAGGGGTGTACTCACTTTTGTGAGATACTGTATATGGAAACATTTGTTCCTCTGGCACCCTCCACGGGTGTACCGACGTCACTGCTGCTCTGTGCCTAGCCTGACATACGTTTCGTCCAATGGGACTTTTTCTGTGAGGCAGTAAGGCCCCTTTCACACGGGCGGCTGTTCTGCCGCTGTCAAAAGCATGTTTTGTTATTCTGAAATTCAGAGAATCCTGGCACAGCGTTCACTTGCAGTTGTACATTGCAATTAGCTGCGTTTGGAAAATTCTTGCCATTTCTGATGTGCTTCCTATTGTTTTTCTTTCCTTGTTGTCGCTGCTATCTGCAGGAGAAATAACGGAAAATTGTATACTCACCTTTCCCTAATTTTCCTTTCCTGACGCATCCCATGGCAGCACACACATTGGTTTGTGACTCCACCTCCACAACCTGATAGGACTGATTAGCTATAAGATTTGAAGAGGAGTCCACCATTGCATTCTCAGTAACTTATCAACTTAGAGCGGCGGGCTTCTGTGTGCTGCCATGAAATGCATCAGGAAAGGAAAATTACGGAAAGGTGAGTATACAATTTTCCGTTTTCCTGACGCATCATGGCAGCACACACATTGGGAAATAACTCGCTACATGGTTGGGTGCTTTTTAGAAGGTTTTATTTACTCAGGTACAAGGTATGGATGAATTCGTTTGGATGATTGATCTCCCAAACTCAACCGTAGTTAATTGAGCCGGGTCTATTCTGTAGTGCGACATGAATGTGGTTTTTGAAGTCCAAGTTGCTGCCTTGCATATAGTCTCTGGAGATACTCTACAGTACGCTGCCCATGACGCCCCTACCACCCTCGTTGAGTGCGCTTTCAGACTCTCTGGTATTGGAAGACGTTGGACTAGATACGCTTTCTTGATAGCTTTAATCAGCCAGGAAGCTATCGTTCTTGAGGAGGCCGCCTTGTCATGTGGGATGACCAGAAGGTTCTCCATCTTTTTGAATGTACTGGTAATTTCCAGGTAGGTGGAGATGATTAACGTCCAGAGGATGAGGATTCCCGTCTGTATTGAGAAAGACAGGTAGATTAATCTCCAGAATGAAGTGGAAGTTAGACGCTACCTTGGGTACAAACTGGTCCGAGGGTCTGAGGACGACTCTGTCTGGGTAAAAGACTAGATGTGGTTCTTTAATTAGTAGAGCTTGCAGTTCGGAAACTCTCTTGGCTGACGTGATTGCAATTAGAAATGATAGCTTGAGCGTCAAGTCCCATAAGGATATTGATTCTAGAGGAGAAAAAGGTTCCTTTGCCAAAGCTTCCAAAACAATTGACAGATCCCAGGTTGGAAAAACTGGCTTCCTGGGAGACCTTATTTTCAGGCACGCTCCCTGGAAATGCATGATGAGGGGGTTCAAAGCCTATTTGACTCCTGTCATTGCGGATAGGGCAGAGACGTGGACTTTTAGGGTGCTTGAACCTAACCCCTTCTCTAGACCTACTTGTAGAAACTCTAGCACCTGAGAGACTGAAGGAAAGATGGGATCCCAAGACTGCTGTTGAGCTAGCGTGGAGAATTTTTCCCAAATTTTATTATATATGTTGTTTGTTGATTTTTTCCTTGCTTGCTGCAGTGTAGATACTACCCTTAGTGAACATCCCTGATCTAAGAACCTTTCCCTTTCAATTTCCAAGCCGTCAGATGTAACCGCTCTGGTGACAGGTGTAGAAATTGTCCTTGCGAGAGTAAGGTCGGAGACAGTGGGAGTGGAAGTGGCCCCTCTAGTTGCAGGATGGTCGCAAACCATGGCCTCCTGGGCCAGAAAGGCAATACCGCCACCACTGTGGATGTCGAACTCCTCAGCCTGGCCAGAAATCTGGCTATCAGGGGTACCGGAGGGAATATGTACCCTAGGCGAAAACTCCAAGGATGGTGAAGACAGTCGATCCCTGTCGCTGTTGGATAGGCGGTAAATTTAGGAAGCGGGTACATTTGCTGTTCGCTGGTGTTGCCGCTAAGTCTATGTCTGGTGTTCCCCACCTGTGTGTGAGAAAAGCAAAGGCCTGGTGACTGAGAGACCATTTGTTGTTCGAATAAATACTTGACTCAGATCGTCCGCGAGCTGGTTGTGTATCGCTGGGACGTATACTGCCTTTAAATCCGTCAAATGGACCTGTGCCCATTCGATTATGGGTCGAACCTCTTGCATTAGAATTTTGCTTCTGGTGCCCCCTTGCCTTTGGACATAATTTACAGCCACTGTATTGTCCATGCGCAAAAGGACACTTTTCCCTGAGAGAAGGGAACCGAAGGTTAGGAGTACTTGCCATGCGGCCCTGAGCTCCAGAACGTTTGAGACTACTCCTTGTGGGCAGAAGGACCAACGGCCCTGTGCTCCCTTGTCTTGATGGTGTGCTCCCCACCTGAGATGACTGGCGTCTGACGTTACTGGTAGTGGAGGTACAATAGGACGACGGCGTGTTAAGTTGCTGATTTGAGTCCATCATCGTACAAATTTTTTTACTGACCTGGTGATCAATATTTGCTGTGTCATTGAGGACCCGTTCCACTGTGTTAGGAGCGAATTCTGGAGAACCCTCGAATTCCACTGGGACCACTGATTTATTAGGAAGATTGAGGACATTGAGCCCAGGATGCTTAAGCACGTTCTTGCGGGCAGGTGGTCTTCCGACATGAGCCTTTTTATTTTGCGGACGAGTGGTTGTAGCTTCTCTTGGGGGAAATCGACTCTGTTGGTACTGGTGTCTAATTCGGCTCCTAAGAAGACCATTATCTGAACTGGGGCCAGGCTGCTCTTTCTCCAATTTATTATCCACCGAACTGCTGGAGCGTGGAAATTAGTACTGATCAATGTTGTAAGAGTGTTTCCTGACTATCGGCTAGAAGAAGAATATTGTCGAGATATGCAGGACTCTCAGCCCTTTCTCTCTCAGGAGTGCTATAACTGGAAGTAAAACTTTTGTAAAGGTCCTGTGTGCCGTTGATATCCCAAACAGGAGGCTTTTGAATTGAAAGTGTTGTTGACCTATCGCAAAGCGTAGGTACTTTTGAAAGGCTTGATGCACGGGTATGTGTAAATAAGCGTCGGATAAATCGATCGAGAGCATCCAATCTTTTTCTGCTGTTGTTAGTAATATTGATTGGAGACTCTCCATCTTGAAGGATTCGACTAGAATCATTTGGTTGAGGTTTTTTAAATCTAACACCATCCTCAGGTTTCCTGTCTTCTTTGTAACTAAGAAAAGAGGAAAGTAAAAACCCTCTCCTCTCTGCTCCCATGGGACCTCTACGATTGCCTGCTTCTGAAGTAACTCCATGATGTATTTGACTAGAAGCTTCCGTTTCAGACGCGAGGATGGTAGTCTGGTGGGTTTGTAGTGTTTTTTTGGTGGTTTGTGTTTGAACCTCCATCTGTGACCCTCTTGAATGGTGGATATTGTCCAGGGGTTTTTTATTCGGTCTATCCATACTTGGGCAAATAGCCTCAGCCTCGCTCCTACTATTGCGGGCTGGGCATGCGTGACATCAAAAAGATTTCTGTTGGTCTCCTGGGATGGCTGCCTTTGATTTTTGAACTCTCACGAAGGAAGGCTGTGTGTTTCGCCAATTTAGTTTGAATTCCTTCCCGGGTCTATAATATCTTGCGTCCCGATACCTCTCCGGCAAATGACATCTGAAGGGTGGATTTTTTTGTTGTTTAGATCTTCTGTCCGATGGTATTAGACCCGATTTTCCCCCCGTGACTTTTGATATTGTGGAATCTAACTTTTAACCGAAAAGATTAGTACCATCATAAGGAATCTTGCACCAATTGGATTTATAAGTTGCGTCAGTGACCCAAGGCTTCAGCCAGAGCGCTCTCCTGGAGGTTACTGAAGCCAGCATCACTCTCGCTGAAGACCTTATAATGTCCACCGCTGCTTCTGCCACGAAATCTCCCGCTAGGCTGAGTTCTTGCAGAGCTGAGCTAATTTTTTCTTGGTCTGCTGCTTCCAGCATTAACTTTTCCACACTGGATGTCCAGCAGATAATGGCTCTACCGACCGCTGCTAGAGTGACTGCTGGCCTGCAAGCCCCACCTTCTGCCGAATAGGCTTTTTTAAGACTGAGATCGATCTTACGGTCCATCACGTCTTTAAATGTCACGGCGTCTTCTATTGGTAAGGTTACGTGTCGCTCAAGTCGCATCAGTGAGGAGTCCACCACAGGAGCAGAGATAAGAGGGTTCACTGTTGGCTTTTTTAGAGGGTAGAGTTTGGCTAATCTATTATTTAGTCCGGATTTCTTTTCTGGCTTTTGCCACTCGTCTTTTATAAGCTCTTCGGGCTCTTTGATAAAAGGAAAAACTTCAGGGTCTTTTTTTAGGTTAGGAAAATACTTCCGTAATTTAGGTGGGGCGTCCTTCTCCTCCTCCCAACCGATCACCTCCTTAACTGATTTTCCAAAGGGGTCTATCAATGCAAAATCAAATACGGTAGGGGTCAGGGGTTCGTCTTCCTCTGGGGAGTCGTCTGGATCTTGAGGGGTGTATGAACTTGAGGCTGAATTAGATGATTTAATTGGTTCATATGCCACCACCTCCAAAATTGACTCTTTAACTGATTCTCATATTCCTTGTCGCGAGTCGCTTCCTCCAAACAGATTTGGCACACAAGTTTATTCGGTAGCGCTTGCGCTCCGCAAACCCAGCAGGTATTAACCGCAGGTCGGGTATGGTGCTCCTCTCGACGCTGGCGACAGGATAATGACTCTCTGCGGTGACGGGAAGATCTTGACCGACTATGCTGAGAATGGGAGTGTCTCGAGGGGGAACGTTCCTTTCGTTTAGAATGGGATGACCCCGATGACCTGCCAGAGCTACCAAAATGAGAGGTATTAATGGCAGTGCTCTCTTTTCTCCTCTTCATTACTTACCAATCCATACGCCCCTTACCTTGTAGTTCTTGGATGGTCTACAGTGGCAGTGGTCTCCATAGGGAGGAATAGAGTATACCTATGATCAGAGGTTTTCAGCATGAGAGCCAATGCAGAGTATGAGCAGCAGGTGCTGGCATAGAATAAGTAGAGAAAACTGACTTACCAGAGGCTAGGGCGGACATGTCTTGCAAGGCAGCAGGCTGTGTGATCAAACCAGGATGGAGAGTGGTGTAGAAATCACAAGCAGCAGCAAAAGTGTGGAAAAAGCGTTTTTTAAATAAACCGCCGTCGCTGAGGGGATGACGTCATTGTCGCGCATGCGCTTTGGCTGCCCGCGCCACCCTGCGCCATCTTGGATACTGGCAAATGGAGAGAACAGGGCCAGAGTCGCATCCTGAGCGCCGAGCGTCCTAATGCGGACGCCATGATGGAGAGGGCAGCCCGCCATAGGACTACAGGTCTCAGCATGCTCGGAGGGAGCAAAAGCAAGAAAAAGAAACGAAAAAAGAGAGAAACAGAAAGTGAAAAGAAGAGGTATGCTAACAATCTAGATAAAGGAGGAATCAGTGAATTAGGCAAAGAGGGGTGAAAAGCGAAAGTAAATAGGATGGTGACCGCTGAATACTATTAAAAAAAAACCTTTCTAAAGCTTGTGTCAGATGTAAGTTTTTTCTTTGCCCCTGAGACCATCAGACTGGGGCCCCCTGCGTTATAGCTCATTTAGAGACTGTACTGCCAGGGCTTCCAGGTAGGAGAGGCTGAACCTAGCTGGGGTGATGCGGTAAGGGGTTCCATCTTGCTAACCGATCGAATTAATGATAACCCATTCAGGTGAGGAAAAAAAGGAGAATGCAACTGTGGACTCCTCTTCAAATCTTATAGCTAACCAGTCCTATCAGGTTGTGGAGGCGGAGTCACAACCCAATGTGTGTGCTGCCATGATGCGTCAGGAAAGTACACTGCGATTACCTGCAATTATATGCAGATAGCTGCAGTAAATCGTTCCTGCATGCAGTCAACATTTCAAAAGATGGACTTTTGTGCACACTACATATATTGATCATGGAGTAACAGCGCAACACTTTTATTTATTTATTTTCTTTTAAATTATATTGTTTATTACACCTAAATTAAATAAAATCAAGGCTTTTATAAACAGTGTGCCTACATTTAAAATTAAATTTTCAGTTGTGATTGGATGCTGACAGGTGGCATTAGTCATTGGCTTCTTGCAGTGTTTGAACAAAAAAAAGAAAAAAATTAAATCGGATTATTCACTAGCAGCTTCTTATAATAAAAAAAATACTTCAGATGTTATAATCACACATTCTTCAGTGATGTCAGTGATGTCCCCTGCAGATCCAATGACCTAGTGATGTTCCTCCATTCTTCTTTAGGCTTAAAGGACACCCGGTGTCATTCAAACCACTTCCTGTGAGCCCAGGGTGTCAATGCTGTAGCCACTGACCTACTGGGGTTGTACCTGGATAACATTCCATGCTCCCTGCTGGTGAATCTGATCAACTTCTAGCTTTAGTTTGTTAAATTAAGCTTTAGCAATAAAACCTGGAAGCTGTACCAGATTTTGTACTATACAGTTTTAGTAAATAACCCCACTGTGTTGATAAAGCCATCTCCACCCAAGTTATGCTAAGCATCCTTTTGTTGAGCACAAACAGACTTGTGGATTGCTACACAAAATGATTGTGATGTGCACTGTGCTCTGCGCTGACCCTCTTCCCTATTCAGAACCAGTCATTCTGAAAATGTCCACTTGTCTTTAATAAACAGAACAAAGGCAACAATTATAGGTAATAAGTTATAACACCAGTGATTGTTGATCCAGGGAAAATCTGATTTCCTTCAGGGGATCAGGAAGGAATTTTGTTTTCTACGTTGGATGCTTTGTAGGGGTTTTCTTTTTCACTGGAAAGGGGTCAGAAACTCAGATTGTTGTTAAACTTCATTGCCCTGGTGTCACAGCTGAAAATAAAGCAAGCTGAGATCTCCCCACGGGAGTCAAAGCAGTAAATACTGTGATAAAAACAATGATTCTAAAGGAAAGAATAAAAAAACAAACATGTTATACTTACCTGCTCCGTGCAATGGTTTTGCACAGAGCAGTCCCGATCCTCTTCTTTTTGTGTCCCTTTTCAGTGGTCCTGACTCCTCCCCCCTGCCGAGTACCCCCCAATAGCAAGCCTCTTTCTACAGGGGCACACAAGCAGGCTCACTTCCAAGGCATGCTCTGTGTGTCCATTCATACACACAGCACAGTTTGGCCCTGTCCCCTCTTTATTGGTTCACTGGTTGTGATTGACAGCAGCTAGAGCCAATGGCCTCATGCTACTGAGTGAGCCTATGTGGAAAGAGAGATCCAGGAAAGCCGCTGCCCTTGTGCACATCACTGGATCGAAATGGGGCCCAGATAAGTATAAGGGGGGGGGGGGGCTGCACCCAGAAGGTTTTTTACCCTAATGCATAGAATGCATTAAGATAAAAAAAAAACTCGAGCCTTTAGAACCACTTTAAGCTGGCCATACACAGAGCAAATTTAGAGGGTTCCTGTTGGCATCCTTCCAACAAACATCCTTTAATTGTAAAACAGAAGGATGCAAGCGCCATTTAGGTACTTTGACATCTGGTACCAGCTGTCAGAATAAGATACCAACAAAGGGGGGGGGGGGGGGGTTCATTTATCCACAATTTACATTGAAAAATATGTGGGCTGAAGAAAAAAATATATAATAATTTGCCTATGTATGGACAGCTTTAGCCAAGGTTTTAGCCCTTCCCCACTTTATTCAAAGCAAAAAAGCTTTGGCTGGCTTTGGGCTTTAGATAACAAATTATAGCTATTAAAATGTAAGACAAAACAGAGTTCCTTAAGATAAGCGGAGCAGCTGGAATGTCTGCATTCTTCTTACCTTTCTGTAATGAGTGTGTGGGAAAAGCAGGCTGGAGCAAAAACTGCCCTGTAATGAAGATAACGAAAGCATGTTTATTAAAGGTGTATTCTTCAACAGCTAAGTTATAGTATAACATAAAAGTCGGTTAAAAATTAAGCTACTGGTTATATTACTATGGGGAGTTTTATATATATTTAATAAACACAGCTTTCAAAACCTAAGAAAACAATAAGGCTGGGTTCACACTATTACGAACTGGATGCGACTTTCTTGCATTCAATATATGCATAGCAAGAGATTGTGACCGGCTCTCTATGGAGCCGGTTCACATATCTCCACAGTGGATCCGGTGCGAATTTCAGGTCTGAATTTAGCGCAAAAATATAAATATATATATTTATTTATTTATTTAATAGACACAGCTTTCAAAACCTAAAAAAAAAACGTTAAAAAAATAATCAAATCAGATAATCATAAGCCAAGAACATTTGAAGTGGTTGTGACTATGACCATGTGAAGCATGATAAAAGTGTCAGGACTTGTTCACACTATCAGTTAAGCTGCTTTTTTTTTTTACCACCCCCAACCATTCCCCCTTTAGCTACAAAGGCAGCAGTCAGGAGTGTATACATAAAGCAGACAGCTGCAGTGTTTTTCTTCCCAGCCACGGCAGAAATTATACACCCTGTCGCTTTCAGTGGCCGTAGCACCCACTGAGCACAACCCATTCAAGTGAATGGGGCTACTCTGCAATACCCTCTGTTGCAGCACGCTAGAACAGAGTTTAAGGGGTTATAGCAGGCAGTGAGGAGGCGATACAACACTTCTTCACTGCTTGTAAAAATGCTCTCTGAGGAACGATCTGAACACAGATTGCTCTTTAGAGGTCAAAGCACGTGTAAACAAGTCCTTATGGGGTAGCATCATTTTTTGGGAGCGGTGATCAGTGGCGTATCTCACATAGCCACCCCCCCCCCCACAGTTAGAATCACTCCCTAGGACACATTTAACCCCTACAGCGCTCCCTAGTGGTTAACCCCTTCGCTGCCAGTCACATTTACACAGTAATCAATTTATTTTTTTATCGCTGTATAAATGTGAATGGTCCCAAAATAGCACCAAAAGTGTCCGATCTGTCCTCCATAATGTCGCAGTCATGACAAAAAACGCTGATTGCCGCCATTACTAGTAAAAAAAGAAAAAATTCATAAAAATACCATAAAACTATCCCTTATTTTGTATATGCTATAACTTTTGCGCAAACCAATCAACAAATGCTTATTGTGATTTTTTTCTTTTTTTTTACGAAAAATATGTAGAAAAATATGTATCGGCCTAAACAGAGGAAAAAAAAAGTTTTTTTATCTATTTTTTGGGGATATTTATTATAGCAAAAAGTAAAAAAGAATGCGTTTTTTTCAAAATTGTGACTATTTTTTTGTTTATAGCGCAAAAAATAAAAACCACAGAGGTGATCAAATATCACCAAAAGAAAGCTTTATTTGTGGGGAAAAAAGGACTTCAATTTTGTTTGGGTGCCATGTCGCACAGCCACGCAATTGTCAGTTAAAGCAACGCAGTGCCAAATCGCAAAAAACGCTCCGGTCTTTTGCCAGCCAAATGGTCCGGGGCTTAAGTGGTTAAGGCCTGAAGCCAGGGATGAGCTCAGGCTGGTTTAGGTAGAAGACTTTGAACCTGCCGTAACTATCCCGCCAAGAAGCAGTCAAAGCCAGCAGCCAATCATTGGCAGTGAAGACATTCCCCACCCCACAGCTGCCCATATAACGTCTCTTGTGTACTTGCAGCTGCAGAACGGTAAATGAGCTTTGCTGCTTCCCCGCACTGTAGGCGTGGAGATTCTGCCCAGAGGCATATCCGATCACGCGCCTATGCTACTGCGGCTCGAGGTGGGCCCCAATTTGGGGCCCGCCTTGTGGCGGCTCTCTGGGTACTGGGTGGCGGATGAGTAGAGGTGGAGCTGAGGTCCTACTGGGGGCAGAACAGGGGCACCGTGGCTTCCACAGTGCTCTGGGATGCCTACAAGGCTTATGCCAGAGGTCAGTACCAGACTTACATCTCTAGGGCCAGGAAGAATTCTAGGCTGGCTTTGGAAGAAGCGGAAAAAAGGGCACAGGAGCTGGAACAGGCCTACACACTGGGAGGTGATGGAGTGACCTATGCTGCATTACAATTGGCTCACAGGGAGATTTCCTTGCTCAGGACAGAGGTTAGCAGGAAGATATTACTGGCCCAAACACAATGGATATTTGAACAGGGGGAGAAGACGGGCAGACTTCTGGCGTGGTTGGCCAAAGAGAGGGCTTCAGTAGCTCATATAGCCAGAATTAAGGGGGAGCGGGGTGAGGTAATATCGGACCCCTTTCAAATCAATGATAGGTTTGTGCAATACTACAAGGCCCTGTATGCCCCCAGAGAGGTCTTTACCCCAGAGGCCCTTGACCATTTTTTAGACCGGGTAGACTTCCCGATGCTCTCGGATGTTGACCGTGGCCGCCTGGAGGCTCCGATTTCTCTTGAGGAGGTCCAGGAGGCTATTGCCTCCCTCAAAGCGTCGAAAACTCTGGGTCCTGATGGAAAACTCCGGGTCCTGATGGCCTACCAGTGGAGTTTTATAAAACCCACGCGGAAGTGCTCGCACCACAGTTCCATAGCTTGCTTCGCACCATGTTGGAGGAGGGGAACCTCCCACCCACTATGTCCGAGGCGGTGATCGTCGTAATCCCCAAACCAAATAGAGACCCTGAATGCTGTTCCTCCTACCGCCCGATTTCGTTGCTTAACGTCGATGCAAAAATCGTGACAAAGATTCCGGCGAATAGGCTTAATTCTGTGATATTGACCCTAGTCCACGGTGATCAGACGGGCTTTATGCCGGGCAAAGGCACTGACATTAACATAAGGCGCTTATATACTCATATTTCCAGGGTGAGGACTCAGGATGGGCAG
Organism: Lithobates pipiens; assembly: GCF_037356315.1. Classification (NCBI taxonomy): domain Eukaryota; kingdom Metazoa; phylum Chordata; class Amphibia; order Anura; family Ranidae; genus Lithobates; species Lithobates pipiens. The sequence goes on from NW_027507784.1 coordinate 252,746,913, forward strand.
GGAGTCGTTGCATCGCTAGACGCAGAAAAGGCGTTCGACTCTGTCGAATGGCAATTCCTCTGGGGGGTTTTAGAACGCTTTCACTTTGGCCCTAAATTTATATCCTGGATTAGGTTGCTTTATAACAGCCCCGTAGCCAGAATTCGTACCAATGGGATGGTGTCTGAGGAGTTCCTGCTGGGCAGGGGCACGAGGCAGGGATGCCCTCTGTCCCCGGGCCTATTTGCACTGGCCGTGGAACCCCTTGCCATACTTTTGAGAGCATCGGAGGAGTTTGAAGGGCTGCGGGTGGGTCCCCTTAGAAAAAAAATATCTTTATATGCGGATAACGCCCTCCTATACCTCCCCGAGGCATCTGCCTCATTGCAACAGGCCCTGTACATCATGGATGAGTTTGGTTCCTTCTCAGGGATAAGAATCAATTGGGATAAATCCTTGCTATTTTCACTCTCTCAGGACCCCCGGGATATGATCACGCCGACGCCCCTGAAATTTGTTCAGCAATTCCGATACCTGGGGATAGTAGTGAGGGGAGACCCCAAACAATATTTGGATGATAATGTATATCCAATCCTAGATGATCTGATTGCCAAATGCCAAATGTGGAAGTCCTTGCCCTTATCACCGGTGGGTAGAATTAATTTGTTAAAAATGACCTTCTTACCAAAATTTTTGTACGTTTTTAGGAACACCCCTACCCCAATCCCGAACTCCTTCTTTAAGAAGGTGGATCGGGTGACTACTGCGTTTATATGGGCCGGAGCGGTGCCCAGGGTCGCGAAAGACGCCCTCCAACTACCCTTGTCCGCTGGGGGGTTGGCTTTGCCGTGCCTGAAACAGTACTACTGGGCGGCGGTGCTAGTGGCGGTGCGGTGGTGGTTTGTACAATCGCGGTCCAATCCGTCGGTCAACTTAGAGGCGGCGATTCTGGGTTCCTATGCTGCACTCAGCAATTTGGTCTTTAGAGGGCCTAAGGCACACCCAGATATTACATCCCCTTTGAAAACGACGGTTCGTGTGTGGCTGCAGGTGTCGGCAAAACCTAATGGCCCTTCAGATATCTCACCTCATGCGCCATTGTGGGGCAATCCGCAGCTGCAACACTTAACCTCTGTCCCGGACCCTGCACTGTGGGCCAAATACGGCATTACGACCCTACAGCATGTTATGCCTAGGGGGGTCCTTCTTAACTTTGACACCCTAAGAGCGGAATTTGGGCTACCTAATAAAATGTTTTTCCGATACCTGCAGCTGCGCCATGCGATACAGGCCCAATTCCCCGACCGGGTCTACCTATGTTCACATCAGATCGAGAAATTCCTAATCTCCAAACATGCAGATCGTATTCTATCCTCCCTGTACCTAAGGCTCTCCGCTCCGGAGCCTGCGGAGGGGACTAAGCTTTTCCATAAGTGGAGGTCTGACCTTCCGACTCTGGGGGGGGGAGGACTGGAGGGAGGGGATTCAGAATTATATCCCCTTGATGATTTCTGCACGGGATAGGTTTATTCAACAAAAATGTATCCATAAGGCCTACTACACTCCGCAGAGACTATCGAGGATATACCCATTGTGCTCCGATAGGTGCCCGAAATGCTGCACGGCAGTGGGGACATTTATGCATGTAGTGTGGGAGTGCCCAGCTATTCAAATTTTCTGGAAGGAGGTGGTGGGGATCCTGAACTCGGTGGGGGGGCCTCTCGTTGGGGATGGACCCTATGGTCCTGCTCTTGGGGGTGTGTGACGGAGTGGCAGTGAGTACACACAGACAGCTCTTTGTATTTTATGCAGCATTTTATGCCAGGAAGGCCATTCTACTCAACTGGAAGAAGCCAAACCCCCCTGAGATCTCGCAATGGAAGGGGTTGATTGACTCTGCTCTTCCTCTATACAAATTGACCTATATAAGCCGGAAATGTCCTTCCAAATTCGACAAGATTTGGGGATGCTGGGTGGGAGTGTAGCTACTATACTCTGATGATGGTTTGGTGGTTGGGTTTGCGGTATCCTCTTATAATCACCTACTAGAGTGTGGTTAATGTGGGGCGAACGATGTTCTCCCTCCCCCCCCCCCTCTTCTTTCTTTTCCTTTGTTTTCTCTTCTCCCTTCTCCTTTTGACCCGAACATGTTGATGTGCAATAACTGAAAGACTGATTGTACACTGAACGTTATGATTTGTTTTTAATGTACGATGCACTGTTGTATTGTACCAATGATTTTCTCCTATATGGAGGCAAATAAAAACGTGCCTGTTAAAGAAAAAAAAAAACACAACTTATCTGCTGCGATATGTGACCTAAGGGCTGACATCCTTTCCATGACACTACGGGTGGACGAGATAGAAGCTGTGCAGACCCGCCATGATGCCTCCCTCTGCCAAGTACAACAACTGACTGAGTCCCATGCGATACACCTGAGGGACATTAACAGACACTTGGAAGACCTTGACAATAGAGAGAGACGCCGAAACCTGAGAGGGAGAGGCATACCAGAATCCTTAGACCCTAACCTGCTGTCTCAAAGAGTTGTCAATATCTTCAATGATCTCCTTGACAGACCTCCAGACACCCCAGTGGCATTTGAGCGCATACACAGAGCCCTGCGCCCCAGAGGCCATGACACCGACCCCCTGAGGGACGTAGTATGCTGCCTGGTAGACTTTCCTCTGAAGGAAGACATTCTACGTAAAGCAAGAGAAAGGAACCAGATTACCCACAGAGGAGTGAACATCAAAATTTTCCAGGATCTATCCAACATAACTCTGCAACGCAGGAGGGAACTCCGACCACTGCTGGAAGTTCTGAGAAATAGAGCCATTCCATATCGCTGGAAGTACCCCTTTTGCCTATCTGTTTCTCACCAAGGTCGCATAGAGAATCTAAGAGTCCCAGAGGATCTTGACCATTTCTGTACCGCTCTTGACCTTCCCTCCGTTGACCTCCCTGACTGGTACAGCGACTTCAGATTGCCTACTCTCCGCAGAGCAACCTCCATGGAGGGAGTGGACGAAGCTGGTAACTATGCCATTGGGAGACGCCGTAGACCTGATCAGCAGCCTCCTCTCCCACATTCGCCACAGAGGAATGCCACTCCACCAAGAAACGGTAGTCCCACTGCTTCGCCTGCCCACCGCAGACCCCGCCGTAGTTGAAGGAGCTCTGACACTCTCTTTCATTTGATGAATGACATCTGTTGTTACTAATGCTGGATCTAGTTACACTATAGGCCTGCGGACACAATCCATTTAACTTCTACACCCGTGGAGTCTTATGCATCCCACTGAGAACTTACGAATGGCGACTGTACACCGATTGCTCCTACCTATCGTCGGATCCCCAGTTCAAAGCCCAAAGTCTCCCCATTCCACCTATACATGCGAGGACATAACTGGTCCCACCTACTAGACAGTCCTCACATCGAGCCTAGATGCACCCGCCTCGATCTACATCTATTGCCGTGATGCCTGAGAATCTTTGCATCGTCTCTGACTTCTCCCTCCTATGTTCCTACTTTGAGGCCTTAAATGTTCCCAAAAAACACTGCTGAGATGCCTCCAACTATCAACAGCTCCGGGGTGCTCCATGGGACCCTCATAAGCCTCCACCTCATCCGGCATTCGCTTGCCACCATGGTGTACCCCCCTCAGCTCGCCTCAGACGGACACAATCACAGAGCTGTTATACCCTCGGGCGGTATACCTGTTGGACTTTCTATCACCTCTTCCTTCCTCCTCCCTTTTCTATTTCTCCCTAGTCTTCTTTAATTATTTTTCTTTTTTTTTAATTTCTGAGGCTTAGATTTGTCTGCTCAACTATGGACTGAATCGTACTGAGCCGAGACCTAACATCGAGTCGGGAGTGAGGTATGTGGTAAGAATAGCTCTTAACCCCATTGTCCAGTGGCTACCATATCATCACCCGGTTTCCATGTCGGTCACCTTACTATAACATTGCTTGCTTCATAATGCTTGCTCCTTACTCCTAATGGTAGTTAACTGCTTCATAAAGCCTCCCCCAATGACACGGGTAAGAATAGAAAATCTTGGACACAATGAAAAAGTGGAGGGTGGAAACTGTACATTAGAAGTATCCCAAGGTGGGCAGCTTAACTTACGTTACAGAACGGAAATTAGCTCAGCACCTGATGGGTGGAAGGAGTGCTCAGGACTAATAGTGCAGGGATCGTAAACAGAAGACTGGCAGTGGCTACCGGTAACGTTCTACATTACCTACTATACTGAGAACTCCCCGAAAGGGATACGCGATACCCATAGGAGTTTTTACGTATATGTCGCATATCCCGCAGGTGTAGTTGTCATTGCATTTCCTTTTCTTTTTGCCTTGTGTCTGTTTCACTTGTTAAAGCATTATATTATGTCATTCTGATTCTCTGTTTTTAGAATTTGTTAGTTATCGCTTACCTACCAGAGACTATAACCGCGCTCCTATGATGTACCCCACTCTAGAACTCCCCCCTAAACACAGCTCAGTAGGCCTAGCCCACTCCGCCCTTTCCACTGACAAGATATGACCAACCCCTCCCGTACAATCCCCACGAGCCCTTGACCTTTCCGCTCTTGAGTCCCTTAAGCTACTGCCTCCTTCTACCATCAACACTTGCCTCCTCACTAGCCCCAGACCTTATTGCCTACCCCTGACCCTCAGGTTTCGCTGACCAGATACTACGAATTCAATTGTCCTCTCTCTCCCCCATAGATCTCTCATCGTGGCTACTTTATTGAAGATTCTCGGTCCCCCACATATTGCCTCAATCAATTGCCGATCTTACGCTCCCTTAGGTCTCACCGTGACGGAGATCTCCCGCATCTCGTGTGACCTCGCCCGCCACCCCCAAACAACGGACGCTGGTAGTCAGAGTTGACCCGGCCGGTGCCTCTCTCGGTAGTCCGAGGGGTTGACAGGTACAACCCTTCCACCGGTCCCACACTCCCCGTACCTCTCTCCAGGTACACTCTTCTCCTAACACACCCCTACACCCCCTCCTACCCCCTTCTCCCCCCCTTTTTTTTTTTTCTCCTGAGACCCCCCTCTTGGAAGCACTCTAAGCTAATCTTACTCCTAACACAATGCCACCGCCATTACAAAGCTCCAAGAATCTATCACTGAAGCTTGTTTCCCTAAACGCCAAAGGCCTAAACACTCCAGAGAAGCGTCACCAAACACTGTCGCTAATGCAAAAACTGAAGGCAGATGTGGTCCTCCTTTTGGAAACCCATTTCAGTGCTAAATCTACCCCCAAACTGTCCAATCATGCTTTCCCCGTAGAATTTCACGCAACATGTCCTTCTGCTAAATGCAAAGGTGTCTCCATACTCCTCTCCAAGCACTTTGACCTTCAACTTTCGGATACCCTAGCAGACGATGATGGGAAATTCCTTTTTATCAAAGGAACATATAAAAGCAGAATGTTCACCTACGCTAATATATACAGCCCCAACTCCTCTCAAGTACCCTTCTTTCGGAAGGTGGTGCACAAACTACATTCTTTCATGGAAGGAATGCTGATTCTCAGTGGCGATTTCAACGCCCCCTTGGATCCTTTACTGGACACCTCTTCGGGGTCCTCCAGCCTGACATTCCGTGCCCTCAAACAAATCAAGAAAAGTCTCCTGGAGCTATTACTCCATGACACATGGCGATCACTTTATCCCAAAGACAAAGATTTCACTTTTTTCTCCATCCCGCACAATAGGTATTCCCGCATTGATTATCTCATGGTTTCCCAACAGAACTTACACAATCTGACCAAAGCCTCAGTTGAACCTATGACGATCTCTGACCATCATCCCATCACAGCCCTATTCACCTTCCCCGAAAAGCTTGACCAGGCCAGCATCTGGAGATTAGATGCAAGCATTCTCACAGACGAACCCAGAGCAAACGAAATTAGGGACTGTTTATCCCACTACTTCTCAGAAAATGATACACCAGATGTCTCCCCCCTTACACAATGGGAGGCACATAAATGTGTTATAAGAGGCAAGATTATTTCCCTTGCCGCCGCCCTCAAGAAAGAAAGAGCTGCCACACTAGCAGGTCTATTTTCGAAACTTAGGTCCCTTGAAACTCAACACAAGAAAACTCTTGCGTTGGGCACCCATGCTGAACTAACGAACATCCACACCCAGATCCAAGATATCTTATGCCGCGTACACACGAGCGGACTTTTGAACATCCAAAGTCCGACGGAATGATTCCGTCAGACTATTCGATCGTGTGTGGGCTGCAACGGACTTTTGATTCGCCAAAGTCTGACGGACTTTAGAATATGGAACATGCTTCAAATTTTTCCGACTGAACTCCGCCGGACCCGGTCCCTCCGAAAAATTTGCTCGTGTGTATGCTATTCCGACGGACTAAAACCGACGCTAGGGCAGCTATTGGCTACTGGCTATGAACTTCCTTATTCGAGTCCAGTCGTACGTCATCACGTTCGAATCCGTCGGAGTTTAGTGTGATTGTGTGTGGCCAAGTCCGCTCAGTCGAAAAGTCCGTCAGAACTCTGTCGGAACTCCGGCAGAACTCCGGCAGAACTCCTTCGGAAGTCTGTCGGACATAAGTTCTCTCGTGTGTACGGGGCTTTAGGATACCAGACAAGAAGGAGATTCGCCCTATCCCAGAAGCTCTTCTACGAGCATGGGAACAAGTCAGGCCACCTTTTGGCTCAAGCTCTGAGATCAAAAAAGGCTAAACGAACAATCCACCGTATAAACTCTCCTACAGGTTCGGTCCTCGAGACTAATACAGCTATAGCCTTGGAATTTGAGCGTTATTATACCTCCCTCTACAATCTCAACTCCTCGAACCCACAATCTCCAGACCCCCAAAAACGACTGTATGACATCCAGACGTATCTCTCTAAACTCCCTCTTAAGACTATCCCCTCGGACACTCTCCAATCCCTGGAAGCCCCTATCTCATCGGCGGAATGGTTACAAGCCATAAAACAACTGAAGCCTGGTAAGAGCCCTGGCCCCGATGGGCTAACCTCGGCATATTACAAACTATTCGCGGAGACGCTTCAAACACCCTTTCTGAAGGCCTTCAATTCCACTCCCATCTCAAAATCCCTCCCCCGCGGTATTTTAGAAGCCCACATTACCGTTATACCCAAACCAGATAAAGATCCCACAATCACAAGTAGCTATAGGCCGATTTCCCTACTTAATGTGGATGTTAAAATATTTGCAAAAATCCTCGCCAATAGATTCCTCCCGCTTCTCCCGATCCTCATATCTCCCGACCAAGTAGGTTTGGTCCCCGGACGCGAAGCAAGGGATAACACCCTGAAGTCCATCAATATACATCATCTGATCACACAATCTAAACAGAAGGCCTTCTTCTTATCCCTGGATGCGGAGAAGGCGTTTGACAGAGTGGCCTGGGACTATATGGAAGCGGTACTTACCAACTTAGGACTCGGCCCTCACATGACCAACATGATCATGTCCCTCTACTCCACACCGACAGCGCGGGTACGGGTCAACGGCACTCTGTCAGACGCCTTCTCCATCCGGAATGGAACAAGGCAGGGATGCCCCCTCTCCCCGATCCTATTTATTCTTACGCTAGAACCACTCCTTCAGACTCTTACCTCAAATAGTGACATCAAGGGTGTCCAAACTCCACTAAAAGAGTTCAAATATGTGGCCTTCGCCGACGACATTCTAATGTATCTCACGGAACCCATCACTACCATCCCAATCGTCCTCTCAGAGTTCCAAAAGTTTAAGGCTATATCTAACCTCAAGATAAACTTCTCCAAGTCTTACGCCCTTAAAGAGGGATTCCACCAAAAAAAAAAAATATTAAAAGCCAGCAGCTATAAATACTACAGCTGCTGACTTTTAATAAATGGACACTCACCTGTCCCGGGTTCCAGCGATGCCGGCAGCCGAGGCCGATCGATCGCTCGGCTCTCGGCTGCTGCCGCCACCATTCTAGGTGAGGGAATCAGGAAGTGAAGCGAATCGGCTTCACTTCCCGGTTCCCTACTGCGCATGCGCGAGTCGCACCGCGCAATAGGAAATCTCCGCGCTGTCACTGGGACCCGTGTGTGTCCCAGCAGACAGCGCGGCAGGGCAGGAAATGGCGTAGACTCCCACGGGAGTCTATGCCCGGAAGTGGGTGTAAATACCTGTCTTTGACAGGTATCTCCACCCCCCTCCCCCCTGAAAGGTGTCAATTGTGACACCGGAGGGGGGGGAGGGATCCGATCAGCGGAGGTTCCACTTTAGGGTGGAATCCCGCTTTAACATCTCCCTCCCAGAGACGCTCCAGACACAATGTGAAACAAACTTCCAGATACGCCTGAAAACTGACTCTATCACTTACCTAGGTACCCAAATCCCGCGGAAGTTAGCTGATCTGTATATAAAAAACCATCTCCCCATCCTACATAAATTAACGACAGACCTTGAGAGATGGAACAAACTAATTCTATCTTGGTTTGGCAGGATCGCGGTTCTCAAGATGAACATTCTACCCTGCTTATTATATATCCTTCAAACAGTACCCATACAGGTCCCCCAATCTTTCTTCACAACATATAACAACATCTGCTCCAGATTCATATGGGGAAACCAGAAACCTAGAATCTCACTTAAGACTCTCTCTCTCCCAAAGCATCTGGGAGGCCTGGGCTTCCCGGATATACTTAACTATTACAGAGCGGTCCAACTGACCAGGATTGTGGACTGGAACGTCCAGGACCCCTGTAAAGAATGGGTTTCGTTAGAAGCATCCTTTTCATCTTTACCACTCGCCTCTCTACCCTGTATACGGCCTGCCCACATCCCCACTTCCGCCACCCTGCACCCTCTTCTACATCCCACTCTAAAATGCTTTCAACAAATTTGCTCCCATACAAAAATCTCCTCGATCCCCGGGCCCCTAACTCCGATCAAGTGCAACCCGGACTTCCTACCTGGCCTGTCTCCCGAATTTTTATCGGTTCACTGGACACAAGACAGATTAAATGCCTGCCACATGTACGACAGAGGTAAACTCATCTCCGCCCCAACCCTTGCCAACACCGTAGCTAGACCACCTATTCCCCCTTGGACTTACCTTTTAATTGCGTATTATCTGCAATCCTTAAACAGAGACTCCCAATTAGGGATGAGCCGAACACCCCCCGGTTCGGTTCGCACCAGAACTTGCGAACGACCCCCGCGTTCGGTACGAACGTTAGAACCCCATTGAAGTCTATGGGACTCGAACGTTCGAATTGGAAAGTGCTAATTTTAACGGCTAATATGCAATATAGTGTCCTAAAAAGGGTTTGGGGACCTGCCTCCTGCCTCAGGGGACATGGGTCACTGCAAAAAAAAGTTTTAAAAACTGCCGTTTTGGCGGGAGCACTGATTTTAATGACGATTAAAGTGAAAAAAAAAAAGTGGAAATATTCCTTTAAATATGGTGCCTGGGGGGTGTCTGTAGTATGCCTGTGAAGTGCCACGTGTTTCCCGTGTTTAGAACAGTCCCTGCACAAAATGACATTAAACGGAAATAACACCATTTAAAACTGCTTGCGGTTTTAATGTTATATCTGGTTCCTGCAATATGGTTGAAAATCATTGAGAAACATGGCATGGGTAGCCCTCCCTGCCCATTACCAGCCTATTTGGGTCTTGTACGCATATTAAGGGGAACCCCGTACCCATATTAAAAAAAGGAAATGCGTGTGGCCCCCAGGCCCTATATACTCAGAACAGCAGTATACAGGCGGTGCAAACAAGACAGGGACTGTGTAGGTTTGTTGTGTTAAGTTGAATCTGTTTGTCATTTTCAACCGGTACATTTTTAAAGTGTAGCTCCAGTCAAAAAAACTATCTTTAAGCTTTTTGGAAAACATAGGGAAGGGTTATCACCCCTGTATAATTTGTTTTGTCGTCCATCTTTTTTCATCTCACTTGCTGCTGTCTCCTTGCGTTTGCAAGTAGGAGATGTTTGTAAGTTGGATGTTTGAAAGTAGGGGCCTGCCCTATATTACAGCGGTATGTACTGGGTACAGAGCACGCAGACAGCACGCACTATCTCCTAACACTACTGACTGCAAGCTCTATTATTAACCACTTGTTAGCCCAATGTTTGCATAAAGTGAAAGATGAAGTTATGCTGAGTAAATAGATATCAAACATGTCACTCTTCAAAATTGCACATGCCCGTGGAATGGCGCCAAACGTCGCTACTTAAAAAATCCCCATAGGCTACGCTTTAATTTTTTTTTTACTGGTTACATGTTTTGAGTTGCAGAGGAGGTCTAGGACTAGAATTATTGCTCTCGCTCTAACATTCTCGGCGATACCTCACATGTGTGGCACATGCGAGCACATGGGGACATGGGCGCTTTAATTTTTATTTTATTTTTTTATTGTTCATTTTACTTTATTTATTTTAGTTTGACATTTTTTTCCCCAAAAATATATTTTTGATCACTTTTTTTCCTATTACAAGAAATGTAAACATCCCTTGTAATAGGAATATGGGGTGACAGGTCCTCTTTACAGTGAAATCTGGGGGGTCAATATGACCCCACATCTCACCTCTAGGCTGGAAAGCCTGAAATAAAATAAAAAAAAAAGATTCTGGCTTTGATCGTACTGGCGAGTTGGTAGAAGCACCGGAGGGCGGTGAGGGGTGGGGGGCGTCTATGGCTGGGTATTTCAGGGTATCACCGAGTATGGCTGGGTATCTCTGAGTATGGCTGGGTATGGCAATTTATGGCAGGGTATTACAGAGTATTGGTGGGGTATTGGCGGGGTACTACAGAGTAATAGCAGGGTACTGCAGAGTATTGGGGGGTACTACAGAGTAATGGCAGGGTACTGCAGAGTATTGGGGGTACTGCAGAGTATTGGGGGGTACTGCAGAGTAATGGGGGTTACTGCAGAGTAATGGGGGTTACTGCAGAGTAATGGGGGGTACTGCAGAGTAATGGCAGGGTACTGCAGAGTATTGGGGGGTACTGCAGAGTAATGGGGGGTACTGCAGAGTAATGGGGGTTACTGCAGAGTAATGGGGGTTACTGCAGAGTAATGGCAGGGTACTGCAGAGTAATGGCAGGGTACTGCACTGCAGAGTAATGGCGGGGTACTGCAGAGTAATGGCGGGGTACTGCAGAGTAATGGCAGGGTACTGCAGAGTATGCACTGGTATTGCAGAGTATTGGCAGGGAATTGAGGGGTTAAATTCGGTGAGCAGCGATGTGGGCACTGCAGATGCAGCCCACATCGCTGCTGACACCGATCTCTTTCCCCTCCGCTGTACCGATCGGTACAGAGAGGGGAGGGAGGAACCGGCGTCATAACATGACGCCGGTTTGTTTCCAAGTGATCACTCCGTCATTTGACGGAGCAGTCACGTGGTAAACGGCCGCTATGAGCGGCCGTTTACCGTGATCCGTGATGCGTCGGGTCCTGTGGACCCGGCGGTCACGGATGCTCTCGAGTGCGCACACCTCGGGGCATGCGAGAGCAGAATTCTGGGAGGCCGTTAATTAACGGCCTCTCAGAGTTAAACAACCGCCCTGAAGCCGTTAATCGGCAATGGGCAGTTGTTAAGTGGTTAAAGCTAGATCACTAGCTATATAGGTGAGGTGAATATAGTGGTGTATACTGCAGTCAGGGCACAGACAACAACCACTACACAGCAGCAAGATAGGAAATCAGCCAAAAACGATTGGTGTGTACTGTGTTGAAGGTACACAGAACACCCACTGCTTCAGATGCTAAGTAACACACTACACGAAGCCGCCTCAAAGGCGGCCTTATATAGTGTGGGGCGTGCACTACACAGCCTGAGCTATGATTGGCCACAGGCAGGATGCCTGTGGCCAATCATGGCTCTCCTCGCTGCCCGCGCTGCGATTGGCCAAGCATGCGGGGTCACAGTGCATGCTTGGCCAATCATCGGGCAGCAATGCACTGCGCCAACGCAGTGCATTATGGTCCGCGCGCGTCACTCGAATTTTGACGCGAACGGCCAAAACGTTCGGAATTCGCCGAACGCACGAACAGCCAATGTTCGAGTCGAACGTACGTTCGACTCGAACACGAAGCTCATCCCTACTCCCAATGCTCCAGACCATTATCTCCTTTTGAGAAGCTTTGCACCCAGTCAACCCCTCAAGGCACTTGATAGCTTTCACCCATAACATGTTATTTGATGAAGAACGCCCCGGCTCCACCTTAGCATGCAAACGCTGGGAGGAAGATCTCTCCCTGTCAATATCCGACGAACAATGGAGCTCCATTTTCCACACTATCCACAGAGGCTCCTCCAATGTCAGCACTCAGGAGAATTGTTATAAGATCCAATCGAGATGGTACTGCACCCCCTCACTCTTACACAAATTCGCTTCCAATACCACCGACATTTGCTGGAGGTGTCTCCTAGACAAGGGTACGCCACTGCACATTTGGTGGTCCTGTACCCCCCTTCAGGATTACTGGAGAGAAGTATGTAGAATCACTTCCCAAATTACCACCTACAACATTGAGCCCACCCCATCCCAATGCCTTCTCCATCTTTCGCCTTTACCAAGACAAGTCTATCATGGCTCCCTGGCGATGCATATGCTCAACGCGTCAAAACAGTGTACCCCCATTCACTGGGGGTCGCCCAGAGTCCCCTCCATTAAAGAATGGTTTACCAGAATCAACAAAACAGCCGAAATGGAAGAGCTGATCCATATATCCAAGGACAACCCCTTGAAATTTAGCACGAAATGGGCCTGTTGGAAACACTTCCAGACCACCACAGACTACGCAGATATATACAAATAAAGGCCTCAGGATCACAGATTTGCTGCCTTTACCCTATAGGGCCTAATTTACATGTACAATATTAAACTTTAAGTTACAGAAACCGAGAGAAGGGTAAGAATTTAAGATACATACCAATTGCTCTGCTTCGGGGGGGGGTCATAGGAAAGGGGGACCCATCCCCCCCTTGACATGATCCCTTCATCCCTCCCCTCTTTTTTTTTTTTTTCTTCTTTCCTTTTCTCCCCCCCTGCTCCCTTCCCCCGTCCTATTCTGGTATTATACCATCCCAAAATAGACGTGCACACATGTTAGCTCACGTAAATACCACACGCTCCAAACAACACATAACCTTCCCCATCTTAGATGGACTCCCACCTGGCACTCCCCTGCTATGTCCCAGTATACTTGCCACCAAAAATGACTCACCGCCAGCCCCATGATTTCACAAGGGTTGAACCACCATTTCATATTATTAGTCCCTATATCCTCCCTCTAACCGATCTTCTTAAAGACCTTGGGGCAATTACCTCTAGAGTAATATGTTATGAACCATACCAGATAGCTCTTAGTCGGTTTTATTTCTCAAACCGGTATGGTCCTGTGAATTTAAGTATGTTTCTATACTATGTATACTCTGATTACTCTGTAACTCCGCTGATATTGTATTCAACCTGTTGTTGGAAGTGTCTGTTCATTTGTACTTTTGAGCTTTTTCCAGAATAAAAATATGTTTAACAAAAAAAAAAAAAAAAAAAGGATCCTGTTGAATGTAATATGTTCTACTTCCATACAAATGCTCTGAAAATTTTCAGTGCAGAACAGTCCATAATAGTTATCTATCCCAGCAAAAAAGACATGATATTGTAATTATTTGTTTGTTTATTTGTGCTTGCCTTGTACACATCAGATTTTTTCCGACGGATTTTGTGCCAAACTTGTCTTGCATACACACGTTCGGACAAAGTTGTCGGAAAATCCGATCGTTCAGAACGAGGTGACGTTCGTTACGTATGACGGGACTACGTAGGGGCAAGTAGCCAATAGCTTTGGTCTCGTAATTTAATCTGAGCATGCGTGTCTCTTTGTCCATCGGAATTCTCTACAAACAATCGGAAAAAGTCAAATCGGATTTTGTTGTGGGAAAATTTTAGATCCAGCTCTCAAACTTTTTCCATCGGGATTTCGGGAAAAAGTCTGATAGAGCCCACATACGATCGGATTTTCCGACAACGTAATACGATCGGACCTTTTCCGTCAGAAAAACCGCCCGTGTGTACAAGGCATAACAGCAGGTCTAGCACAAATAAACAAACTAGCATGGACACAAAGATCAACTATTAGACAACATCACCATAAACTGTTTGGAAAACAAAATGGCTTATCTCTTACGGGACTTCACGCAGCGACTTCTTCAGCTCTCGTCCAATGATCTGTATGTTATTCCACTGATTTGCTGTCATGAATTGGAAATCAGGTTGGATGTTTTCTATTCTTAGCTGTTCCACATCATAAAGCCACTGAACCACAAAGATAGGGGCTGAAACACAGTTAGTGCAATGGCTGAGACTCAACGATAATGAAAAAGAAATAAAAGGTCCAGAATAGTGTGTCAGAAATTATTAAAGAGGAAGTAAACCCTGATGAGTTTACTTCCTCTTTCATTCCCTGCAAAGGCAAAGCATAATGGACTACTATGCATCGCATAGTAGCCCATTATGTGTCACTTACCTGACACAGGAGCCAGCGAAGTCACCGCTGTCCCCTGTAGTCCGCCGCATCCATCTTGTTGGTGGGGTCTCGCAGCTCCGCCGCTGTCATTCAGCGAAGCCGCGATGACGTCACTCCTGCGCATGCGCACGTGAGCTGACACGCGCGACAGCTCCATCGCTGAGAATGCCGTGCTCAGTGCGCCTGCGCGCCGCTGTCTACATGTCATATAGGTTTAGGAGATATTGCTTGGACCTACAGGTAAGCCTTAATCTAGGCTTACCTGTAGGTCAAAGTGGTTTGTAAGGGTTTACAACCACTTTAACAATGTATTGATTGATTGCATTCTGGATTGTATTGTCTAGGAAAGTGTCTAGGTAGTAGGAGCACAAATAAATAATCTTACGCACGGCTTTATATCTGTCTATCTATCTACAGTCATTGGTGTGCGTGGCCTATTGCATTAGGGTGTGCACCCAAGACAGTAGGGCAATGGACGGCATCATTGGTTTTTATTTTTATTACTTTTTACAATTTTTTTATATTATTTTTTACAATGTTTTTTATTATTTTTTACATTATTATTATTATTATTATTATTATTAATATTATTATTATTTGTTTTTAGGAGCACCGTTGGGGGGCTTTGGTGAAATATCAAGGGTCTAAAGAGAGAGAATTTCTTTGCAACCTCAGCTGCACTAGACAGTGAATGAATGGAAATTGCTCTTTGCAGAGTGGTTTCCGGGACATTCACAAACTGAAGCATAGAAAAACATAGTTAAGAACGAACACAGAAGGGATCAATACAGATCACTTACTGTGTTAATTCATCCATTCTGCAACATCCCCTTCAGCAGGGAGAGACAGGGGACACCAGGAAGCAGGGTGAATAGGCAATGCACAGATTGATTAGGGTGTGCCCAGGCACACCCAGCACATCCTGTCCGCACGCCTATGTCTACAGTGCATGTCTGTCTGTCTACACTGTCTGTTTATCTACAGTGTCTGTCTACAGTGTCTATCTACAGTGTCTGTTTGTCTGCCTACAGTGTCTGTCTGTCATTGGGGTAGGCAGCCTTTGAGAGATGGAGGTCTACCTGGACCACATTGAAGAGATCAAAGATCACTGTGGTGCAGCGCCCCCTTTTTTTCAAATAAATTAAATAGCAAGCCCCCAATAAAAAGTAAAGACAGCATTAAAAACCTAGAAAAATCTACTAAAACTAATATCACTGTAAAAATATAAACTTACCCAAAGTTAACTTCAGTGAGCAAATCTGCATTCACTTTGATTCACAATTTTTTTAATGTCTGGGGAGCAATTGGTTACCCCCACAAATCTGATGCTGGAGTTCATCATGAAATCAGGCACTGCAAGGTGATTTTTTTTTTGACTAATTTCAGGCCTGGCTTCCTGCTCTGATTTCTGGCGAGTGCAAGTAGTTTGTAGGGTGGTGTCCAGGTTCAGTAATATGTAGGGCAGTGTACAGGGGTCAGTAGTATTTAGGGAAGTGTACTGGGGTAAGTAGTATGTAGGTTAGTGCACAGGGGCCAGTAGTATGTAGGGTAGAGAACAGGGGTGGGTAGTATGTAGGGCAGAGTACAGGAGTCAGTAGTATGTAGGGCAGTGTACAGAGGTCGGTAGTAGGTAGGGTGGTGTACAGAGGCCGGTAGTAGGCAGGGCAGTGTACAGAGGATGGTAGTAGGTAGGGTGGCATACAGAGGTTGGTAGTAGGTAGGGCGGCGTACAGAGGTCGGTAGTAGGTAGGGCAGCGGACAGAAGTCGGTAGGATGAAGGGTGGCAGACACAAGTCGGTAGGATGTAGGGCGGTGGACAGAGGTTGGTTAGGTTGTATGGCGGCGTACAGAGATTGCTTAGGATTTAGGGCGGCGCACAGAAGTCGATAGGATGTAGGGCGGCATACAGAGGTCAGTTAGGATGTAGGGTGGTGTACAGAGGTCAGTAGGATGTAGAGTGGCGTACAGAGGTCAGTAGGATGTAGAGTGGCATACAGAGGTCGGTAGCATGTAGGGCGGCGTACAGAGGTCGGTAGCATGTAGAGTGGCATACAGAGGCCGGTAGCATGTAGGGCGACGTACAGAGGTCGGTAGCATGTATGGTAGATGGTAGCATGGTTCAGGAGGGCAGGATATAGGTGGGTCAGGGGGGAGGTACTGGGGGTGTCAGGCGAGTATGGGACTGGGGGATATGGAGGGCACAGTACAGGGGAATTAGGAGGGCTCGGGTCCCAAGAGGGCATGGCACTGGAGGGACAGGGGGTATAGTATTGGGGGGATCAGGAGGGCTGGGGTGTCAGGAGGGTATGGTATTGGGGGTATCAGGAAGGCTGGGGTGTCAGGAGGGTAGGGTATTTGGGGTGTCATTAGGGCTGGAGTGTCAGTAAAGCTGGAATGGCAGGGGAGCTGGAGTTTAAAGACATCTTATATGCAGAGTGGCGCAGGGAAGGTGCAGTGGCCCTGATCAATGCCGCCTCTCTCACCTTCCCTTTAATCAGTAAGGAAGGCCGTTGGCATTTGGAGAAGAGCCAGGTAGTCTGTGATCGTCGGGTTGCCGACCCTCGATCTACAGTGTCTGCTTGTCTGTCTATATATAGTGTCTGTCTATCTATCTACAGTGTCTGTCTATCTATCTACAGTGTCTGTCTGTCTATCTGTCTGCCTACAGTGTCTGTCTGTCTGTCTCTCTACAGTGTATGTCTGTCTCTCTACAGTGTCTGTCTGTCTCGTTACAGTGTCTGTCTACAGTGTCGGTCTGTCTACAGTGTCGGTCTGTCTACAGTGTCGGTCTGTCTACAGTGTCTGTCTGTCTACAATGTCAGTCTGTCTACAGTGTCTGCAGTATCTGTCTGTCTAAAGTGTCTACACAGTGTCTGTCTGTCTGACCATCTATAGTGTCTGTCTCTCTGTCTACAGTGTCTACAGTGGCTGTCTGTCCATCTATAGTGTCTGTTTGTCTATCAATCTATATTCTTATTTTTTCATAAATTTAGGCCAAAATGTATTCTGCTACATGTCTTTGGTTAAAAAATCCCATTAAGTGTATATTAATTGGTTTGTGTGAAAGTTAAAGCGTCTAAAAAATATGGTTTACATATACTGTAATTTTTTTATTTTATATTTTTGTATACTAGTAATGCAGATGATCAGCGACCTGAACACAGAAACAGGTGCCGCTTTGCCTGTAAGAGCCGTCTATCTGCAGTATAATGTGCGCAGGCGGTCCTAAAGTGGTTAAGGTAGGCTAAAAAACATCTGATACAGAATAGTTTAATTTTTAAAAAATTATTGTGCTGAGGTTTAAATGTGACTATTAGGCACTCACTCATGGTGCAGTAATTATAGCGTTTTGTATTTTACGTATTGTATACTGTGAACAAGCTCAGGTTTTAGTTAATATGGCCATTTAATCTATAATGATGGGTGTGCAATTTGGCCCCACCATTTGGTGTGATGAATCTACCTCATTCCCCCCTTTGGGTCCCCAAGGGTGCCCTAGATTTTTCACAATCCTACCAATGCCCCAGCAGAAGAACATTTGTTTGCATATATTATTAATAAAGGCACGGCAGTTTATACTTGCATTTGCATGTATGCCTGAATTTGTTGTCAATGCCTTTGCCATGTTTTTTTCAATAGTGAAATTTTTGGGGGGAGAATGTAGCACCTTTTCAGGGCCGTTTTTAACGCAGGGCAAAAGTGGCAGCTGCCCTGGGCCCTGTCATTGTTGTGGGGCCCAAAGCAGCTGCCTCATACTTGCCAACTATCCTGGTTTAAATTCCCTCGTCCCTTGAGATTTTAGTCCCGTGCTGTGTCCCAATATCTCAGTGTGAAGTGATGCTACTAATTCTGCCCAGCTCTGCCCTATTGTTGTGTACAGATGACTCACCTGTAGACCCTGTGTTTACATGTAAATTACCGCCATTCATATGTAAATAGTGGCGGCATTCATATGTAAATAGCGACGGCCGGTGGCATTGATATGTATATCATGCGCCCTGAGGTCATATCCACAGTAATCTCTAGCAATCAATCTACAAGCAGAAATCATGTGCTGTAACCTCTAGTAACTAGTCAGTGAGCCTTAATGCGTGCTGTAACCTCTAGCAACCAGTCAGGGAGCGGTAATGATACACTGTAACCTCTGGCAACCAATCGCAATAGCTGCCTGATCTGATTCAGTAAACTGATTTTGAGTCTAGCTATTATTTATTGTATGTTTCAGACCAGGTGGAGAGCAAAACTGCATGGGGGGGGGGCCCAAGAAATTTTTGCCCAGGGTCCAATCAATATTAAAGATGGCCCTGCACCTTTTGTTTGGGAAAATTTTTCCACTTCCATCCATCCTCACCGAGGGGAGAGTCAATGGGCAGCCTCACTTCTAGCATGGCGTTATTTCCAAATGCTAGGCAGAGATAAGTACTATTTTTGAATAGGGAAAATAGTCTCTATACACAATTGTAGGTTTGTATCAGATTTACCAGTTACATTTAATCTTTCCTAATGCACAGCTTTACAAAGTAAATGTTTATGCACATGTTATAAAGGATATTATTGTTGCGGGGCTAGCTGAATCTCCAGGCACACTTGTCTTTAGGGTTGGAATATGATTGGCATGTTAGTTGCCATCACAACCGGGAAGGTATTTCTGCCACCACCGCCATTGCTATGGCAACCTGTTCTTGAAAAACTGTGCTGTGCAGTGTCATTACTGCGCAGGTGCAGGATCAGGAGGTGCATGCTGGGTAGCCAGCTGCACCGAATCACGAAAATGGGCACAAGTGGGCTTCAGATGCCCTCAGAAGAGATGGCACCCTGCCTGTTTTCGTGATCATGTAAATATTTAAAGATTTCACAGTAACTTGCATAAATACAATTATAAATGTAGTCTAATGTAAATATAAAAATAACGATCATGGGGGTGTATTAAAAAAAAAAATCTATTATGGGAACTGGAGCTCGGCTATAAAGGGAATTTACTAAGACTGGAGCAGACATGATTCAGGAGCAGTTGTGCATGGCAACCAATTTCCAATCCGCTTTTACTTTCAAAGCTTAATTGAACAAGCTGAATGTAGAAGCTTATTGGTTACTATGCACAACTGTTCCAGATTCTGTTAGTTCTTGATTTAGTAAATTTCCACTATTGCTCCAAAAGACTCATAATGGATCTTCAAGTGCTGTACCTGAACAGTCACCTACCCACTCTCCACCCAAACTCCCTCCAAATAGATTTGGCCATGCCATCCCCAATTTAATAACCCATGGCCTTTGTTGCCTGTATGGGATAGTTTCTAAGTATAGAATTTCACAAATGTGAGTACATCCCTCACATTCTTGGAAATATTTTATTATATCTTTTCATGTGACAACACTGAAGAAATGACACTTTGCTACTGTAAAGTAGTGAGTGTATAGCTTGTATAACAGTGTAAATTTGCTGTCCCCTGAAAATAACTCTACACACAGCCATTAATGTCTAAACTACAGGCAACAAAAATGAGTAAACCCCTAAGGCCGCGTACACACGCGGGGACTGTTCGCTCAACTTTGTCCGCTGAACAGTGTTTCGGCGGACAGTCCGCTCGTGTGTGGGCTTCAGCGGACAGTTTCAGCGGACAGTCTGACGAACAACGTTTTTCGGAAATTCCGAAAAACTGTCCGCTGAAACTTGGTTTGAGCGGACAGTCCGCCCGTGTGTAGGCTTGTTCGTCAAACTAAGTCTCGCGCATGCTCAGAAAGAATTTACACGCCGAAGGTTGCATTGCAGTGTATAGGACGTCGTTTTCTAGTCCCGTCGTACGTGCCGTTCACGTCATCGAGCACGGTTTCAGCGGACTGTTCGTTCGTCGTGTGTGGGCAAGTCCGTCCATGCTAATTTTGAGCGGACTGTCCGCTGAAACTGTTTGACGAACAAAGTTGAGCGAACAGTCCCCGCGTGTGTACGCGGCCTAAGTGAAAATGTCCAATTGAGCCCAATTAGATATTTTCCCTGTTATGTGACTCAATACATGGTCTCAGGTGTGAATGGGGAGCAGGTGTGTTAAATTTTGTGGTATTGCTCTCACTCTCATACTGGTCACTGGAAGTTCAACATGGCACCTCATGGCAAAAAAAGGATATGAAAAAAAAAATGTTGTTCCACATAAAGATGACAGTCTATAAGAATATTACCAAGACCCTGAAACTGAGCTGCAGCACGTTGGCCAAGACCATACAGCGGTTTACTAGAACAGGCCTCACCATGGTCGACCAAAGAATTAGAGTGCACATGCTCAGTGTCATATCCAGAGGTTGTCTTTGGGAAATAGACGTATGAGTGCTGCCAGCATTGCTACAGAGGTTGAAGGGGTGGGGGGTCAGCCTGTTAGTGCTGACCCAAAACACACTTTATCAAATTTTTCTGCACGGTTGTCATCCCTGAAGGAAGCCTCTTCTAAAGATAATGCACAAGAAAGCCGCGAACAGTTTGCTGAAGACAAGCAGAATAAGGACATGGATTACTGGAACCATGTCCTGTGGTCTGATGAGACCAAGATAAACTTATTTGGCTCGGATGGTGCCAAGCGTGTGTGGTGGCAGCCAGGTGAGAGGAGTACATAGACAAGTGTGTCTTGCCTACAGTCAAGCATGGTGGTGGCAGTGTCATGGTCTGGGGCTGCATGAGTGCTGCTGGCACTGGGGAGCTACAGTTCATTGAGGGAAACATGAATGCCAACATGTACTGTGACATACTGAAGCAGAGCATGATCCCCTCCCTTTGGAGACTGGGACACAGGGCAGTATTTCAACATAATGACCCCAAACACACCTCCAAGACCACCACTGCCTTGATAAAGAAGCTAAGGGTAAAGGTGATGGACTGGCCAAGCATGTCTCCAGACCTAAACCTAACTGAGCAGCTGTGGGGCATCCTCAAACGGAAGGTGGAAGGCCACAAGGTCTCTAACATCCACCAGCTCCGTGATCTTGTCATGGAGGAGTGGAAGAGGACTCCAGTGGCAACCTGTGAAGCTCTGGTGAACTCCATGCCCAAGAGTAGGGATGAGCTGAACACCCACCGGTTCGGTTCGCACCAGAACTTTCGAACGGACCCCAAATTCGTACGAACTTTAGAACCCCATTAAAGTCTATGGGACTCGAACGTTCGAAATTAAAAGTGCTAATTTTAACGGCTAATATGCAAGATGCTGTCCTAAAAAGGGTTTGGGGACCTGGCTCCTGCCCCAGGGGACATGGGTCAATGCCTAAAATGTTTTTAAAAATGGCCGTTTTGGTGGGAGCACTGATTTTAATGACGATTAATGTGAAAAAAAAGTGAAATATTCATTTAAATATCGTGCCTGGGGGGTGTCTGTAGTATGCCTGTGAAGTGCCACGTGTTTCCCGTGTTTAGAACAGTCCCTGCACAAAATGACATTTAACGGAAATAACATCATTTAAAACTGCTTGCGGTTTTAATGTTATATCTGGTTCCTGCAATATGGTTGAAAATCATTGAGAAAAATGGCATGGGTAGCCCTCCCTGCCCATTACCAGCCCATTTGGGTCTTGTACGCATATTAAGGGGAACCCCGTACCCATATTAAAAAAAGGAAATGCGTGTGGCCCCCAGGCCCTATATACTCAGAACAGCAGTATACAGGCGGTGCAAACAAGACAGGGACTGTGTAGGTTTGTTGTGTTAAGTTGAATCTGTTTGTAATTTTCAACTGGTACATTTTTAAAGTGTAGCTCCAGTCAAAAAAACTATTTTAAGCTTTTTGGAAAACATAGGGAAGGGTTATCACCCCTGTATAATTTGTTTTGTCGTCCATCTTTTTTCATCTCACTTGCTGTTGTCTCCTTCCGTTTGCAAGTAGGAGATGTTTGTAAGTTGGATTTATGAAAGTAGGGGCCTGCCCTATATGCTCTGCTGAAATGGCGGAACAAGGTGTTGGTTTTGCCACAACATTGTAAGCCCTCAAAGTGACTCTTGGTGGGCGCTGGAGCACCCTGCTGTGAACGATTATATCAAGAATTGTAATTACATGCCATTGTTGAACAGTGGTAGAAAAATTGACCTTTGGTGGTTGTGGTGCTGGTGCCACAACACTATAAGTCCTCACAGTTACTCTGGGTGGGCACAGGAACGGGCCCTCCTGTGAAATATTATATCAAGAATTGTAATTACATGTCCCTGTTAAACAGGGGCAGAAAAATTGGGCCTTAGGCACTGGTGCTGGTGCCACGACACTGCAATCTCTCCCATATACTCTAGTTTTAGTGCAGGAATTAGCCCTGCTGCAAAGCATTGCATCAAAAATTGTAATTAAACGCCCCTGTTAAACAGGGGCAGAAAAATTGGGCCTTAGGTACTGGTGCTGGTGCCACGACACTGCAACCTCTCCCATATACTCTAGTTTTAGTGCAGGAATTAGCCCTGCTGCAAAGCATTGCATCAAAAATTGTAATTAAACGCCCCTGTTAAACAGGGGCAGAAAAATTGGGCCTTAGGCACTGGTGCTGGTGCCACCACACTGCAACCTCTCCCATATACTCTAGTTTTAGTGCAGGAATTAGCCCTGCTGCAAAGCATTGCATCAAAAATTTTAATTAAATGCCCCTGTTAAACAGGGGCAGAAAAATTGGGCTGATGGCATCACCCAGAACCAGAAATGTTCTTCCAACATATCAGCGGAGGAGGAAGAGGATAGACAATCAACATAACAGGTCAGTCACTCAGCATCAGCATAGGCAGTCTTGAAGGGATGTGATATTTCAAAAAAAAATTATTCGGTTACATCAGCTTCAGGTGCTTGGTAGCTGTGGGTGATCCAAGACTGATTCATCTTGATGAAGGTCAGTCGATCAACTGATTCGGTGGACAGGCGCACCCTGTGATCGGTAACAAAGCCACCAGCAGCACTGAAGGTGCGTTCTGAAAGAACGCTGGATGCAGGACAGGCCAGTAGCTCAATTGCATACTGTGCAAGCTCTGGCCAGTGATCCATCCTCAAGACCCAGTAAGCCAGAGGATTTTCGGTGGGAAAGGTGTCCAAGTCTGACCTTGCCCCTAGGTATTCCTGCACCATGTAAATCAGACGCTGGCAATGGTTGCTGGAACCGATCATACCTTGGGGCTGCGGACTAAAAAATTGTCTGAAAGCATCAGTCAGACGGCCACCTTCTCCACCGCTCCTTCTGGCCGATGCCTCAGCAACACGTTGTCCAGGACCAGGAGTTTGTAACCTCCCAGTCTCTGAGAACGCGTTGCACAGACCTTTCTGCAAGGCCTCCCGGAGATGTCTCATCCTCTGCTCCCTCTGCGATGGCAAGATAAGGTCAGCAACCTTACCCTTGTACCGTGGATCAAGGAGAGGGGCCAGCCAGTAATGGTTCCAAGAA
This sequence comes from Lithobates pipiens, assembly GCF_037356315.1. Taxonomy (NCBI): domain Eukaryota; kingdom Metazoa; phylum Chordata; class Amphibia; order Anura; family Ranidae; genus Lithobates; species Lithobates pipiens. The sequence goes on from NW_027507784.1 coordinate 252,770,819, forward strand.
GCGTATGCTCCAAGAGGTGGACAAGAGGTACAGTGTCACTGATGCATGCACTGTCACTGCTCACCATCCTTGTGGCCTCCTCAAACGGTGACAGGACAGTGCATGCATCCGTGTGCAGCCGCTGCAGCATGGCCAACGTTGAGTTCCACCTGGTGGGCATGTCAGATATAAGGCGGTTCTTGGGCAGGTTCAACTCCTTTTGGAGCTCAGCCAGCCGAGCACAGGCATTAAATGATCGGCGGAAATGCACACAGACTTTCCTGGCCTGCTTCAGGACATCCTGTAAGCCCGGGTACCTGCCCAAGAACCGCTGCACCACCAGGTTAAGGATGTGAGCTACACAGGGCACATGGGTCAGTTGTCCCTGTCGGAGGGCGGAGAGGAGGTTGGTGCCATTGTCGCAAACCACCATTCCTGGCTTAAGCTGGCATGGCGTCAACCACCTCTCGGCCTGCCCCTGCAGAACTGACAAAACATCCGCCCCAGTGTGGCTCCTGTCCCCCAAACAAACCAGCGCAAGTACGGCATGGCATTGTTTTGCCTGCGTACTTGCATAGCCCCTGGAACGCCTACGGAGCACTGCTGGTTCTGAGGACAGAGCACTGGAAGAGGCCATGGAGCAAGAAGAAGAGGAGGGGGTGGAGGAGAGAGGTGTGTCACAACAAAAAGTAGCATTTTGGAGGTGTGGTAGCGGAACAACCTCCAACACTACTGCACCTTGTCCTGCATCCTTCCCAGCTGCCAGAAGAGTGACCCAATGGGCCGTGAAAGACAGGTAACGTCCCTGTCCATGCCTGCTGGACCATGAGTCAGCGGTAATATGCACCTTACCGCTGACCGCCCTGTCCAGCAAGGCAAGGACATTGCCTTCCACATGCCGGTAGAGAGCCGGAATCGCCTTCCGTGAGAAAAAGTGGCGTTTGGGGACCTGCCACTGAGGAACCGCACATTGTACAAACTCACGGAAGGGGGCCGAGTCTACCAACTGAAAAGGCAGCAGTTGAAGTGCTAGCAATTTAGCCAAGCTAGAATTCAACCGCTGGGCATGTGGATGGCTGGGAGTGAACTTCTTTCGCCGGTCCAGCAGCTGGGGCAGGGACATTTGCCTGCTATAATCGGACGTGGGTGTACTGCTAGCAGAGTGCCCGGAAGCACTTGGCTGTGACACACCTAATTCTACACCTTCATTCCTCTCAGAGCAGGTTTCAGAGAGGACTGAAGGTCTAGTGGGGTTGGAGATGCCAGCTGATGAGGAGCAAGGAGAGGTCCACTTTGTTCTTTGATGTGGGTCTTTGAGGTACGCTTGCCTATCGAGCTGCATGGCAGGTCAACATATGTCTGGTCAAGCATGTGGTGCCCAAGCGGCTGATGTTTTGGCCATGCGAGATACGCTTGAGACATATGTTGCAAATAGCAGCGGTGCGATCTGATGCACTCTTCTCAAAAAAGGCCCACACCAAAGAACTTTTAGAATAACGTGAAGAGGCAGCGCCCTGCACAGGCGGAGCTCTGCGGTGTGATTCAGTCGGTGTGCTGCCCCTAAGCTGGCCCCCGGAGGGCATCCTGCCTTGTTGGACATGTGCCTCCTCCTCCTCCTCCTCTCTCCTACCAGGCACCCACGTGGAGTCAGTGCCCTCTTCATCGCTGGAGCAAACTTGGCAGTATGCTGCAGCTTGTGGAACATGACTGCCAGATTGCTGTCCTTCTTGAGCATCCCCTCTCTCTGCATTCACGCTACTGCCTTCCTCTAGCTGAGTATCATCATCAGAGCCTACAAAACACTGGGTATCCTCTTGGAGCATGTACCCAACACTGTGCTCAAAGAGTTCAGGAGACTCCTCAGGAGGACGTGGTGGGTCTAGGGAAGGAGTCACTGATGATGACATTGAGAGGAGGGAAGACGATGCTTTGGCAGCTGCTTTGCTAGTACCCTGAGACTGGGTGAGAGAGGATGAGGAGGATGAAGAGGGCTTGGTCATCCACTCTACCAAGTCGTTGGCATGTTGCAGCTCAACATGTCCAGCTGCCGAAAAGAAGGACAAGCGTGTCCCATGGCCACGTGCTGATGATGACGATGCACCGCGTCCACGACCAGCACTGTTGTCTCTAGACACAGAGTCTGCTTGCCCTCTTTTATCGGCTCGCGCCTGTCTGCCTCTCCTTGCTGGCCTTCCAGACATGGTAATGGCCTGAAGGGAGTTGGGAAAAACAGCAATTGGGTAGTGTATATTGTGCTGGAGGCACACACAACTTCCAATAACTCCTGCAGATGGCAGATGGCTCAAATAGAGAAGAGCTATGTAGGTGGATATAGCGGTGTATACTGGGTTCAGAGCACGCAGACAGCACGCACAAGCTCCTACCGCTGACTGCAAGCTCTATTTAAAATGAGCAAGATAGTTTGCTATATAGGTGGATATAGCGGTGTGTACTGGGTTCAGAGCATGCAGACAGCACGCACAAGCTCCTACCACTGACTGCAAGCTCTATTTAAAACGAGCAAGATAGTTTGCTATATAGGTGGATATAGCGGTGTGTACTGGGTTCAGAGCACGCAGACAGCACGCACAAGCTCCTACCGCTGACTGCAAGCTCTATTTAAAACGAGCAAGATAGTTTGCTATATAGGTGGATATAGCGGTGTGTACTGGGTTCAGAGCACGCAGACAGCATGCACAAGCTCCTACCGCTGACTGCAAGCTCTATTTAAAACGAGCAAGATAGTTTGCTATATAGGTGGATATAGCGGTGCGTACTGGGTTCAGAGCATGCAGACAGCACGCACAAGCTCCTACCGCTGACTGCAAGCTCTATTTAAAACGAGCAAGATAGTTTGCTATATAGGTGGATATAGCGGTGTGTACTGGGTTCAGAGCAGGCAGACAGCACGCACAAGCTCCTACCGCTGACTGCAAGCTCTATTTAAAACGAGCAAGATAGTTTGCTATATAGGTGGATATAGCGGTGTATACTGGGTTCAGAGCACACAGACAGCACACACAAGCTCCTACCGCTGACTGCAAGCTCTGTTTAAAACGAGCAAGATAGTTTGCTATATAGGTGGATATAGCGGTGTGTACTGGGTTCAGAGCACGCAGACAGCACGCACAAGCTCCTACCGCTGACTGCAAGCTCTATTTAAAACGAGCAAGATAGTTTGCTATATAGGTGGATATAGCGGTGTATACTGGGTTCAGAGCATGCAGACAGCACGCACAAGCTCCTAACACTGACTGCAAGCTCTATTGTAAAAGATAGATATATCGCTAGCTATATAGGTGAATATAGCGGTGTATACTGCGGTCAGGGCACGCAGACAACAACCACTACAGAAGAGCAAGAACGAAAAATCGGCCGATAACGATCGGTGTATACTGTGTTGAAGGTACACAGAACACCCACTAACTGCTTCAGACGCCAACACACTACACAAGACTGCCGCGCTGGCGGCCTTATATAGTGTGGGGCGTGTACTACACAGCCTGAGCTATGATTGGCCACAGGCATCCTGCCTGTGGCCAATCATGGCTCTCCTCGCTGCCGGCGCTGTGATTGGCAAAGCATGCGGGGTCACAGTGCATGCTTGGCCAATCATGAGCCAGCAATGCACTGCGCCATCGCAGTGCATTGTGGGCCGTGAGCGCCACACGAATTTGGAGCGAACAGCCCATAACGTTCGGAATTCGCCGAACGGGCGAACAGCCGATGTTCGAGTCGAACATGTGTTCGACTCGAACACGAAGCTCATCCCTACCCAAGAGGGTTAAAGCAGTGCTGGAAAATAATAGTGGACACAAAAAATATTCACACTTTGGGCCCAATTTTGACATTTTCACTTTGAGGTGTACTCACGTTTGTTGCCAGTGGTTTTGATTTTGACATTAATGGCTGTGTGTTGTTATTTTGAGGTGACAGCAAATTTACACTGTTATACAAGCTGTACACTCACTACTTTACATTGTAGCAAAGTGTCATTTCTTCAGTGTTGTCACATGAAACGATATAATAAAATATTTACAAAAATGGGAGAGATGTACTCCCCTTTGTGAGATACTGTATGTACGGAATCTAATTTCTAAGTCAGGAGTAGATGGCATGTACTGGCTATAGGAATACTAATGGTACTTACATTTCATTGATATAAAGGACTTGGGGCCATAGAAGCACTGCCACTCATCCCCTCTCTTAAACTGTTGTCTGCATTTATCTGGAAGTACTCCATTCCAAAGCCTGCAGAAGACATAAAAATAATGAACAGGCTTGAACTATATTCATTTTTCATGACAATTTTTCAAGCGCTCCACTCTCATCATTATTATGTCAAAGCAGTATTATTAAACACAAAAATGTAACAAAAACAAATTCAACAATTAAGTTAACATTCTTTGTATAGCATGGTTAGGCTGGGCTCACACTATTACCACATGTAGCTCACAGCAGGGGTCCTGTGCGTCCCCATTCACCGTTTCAGTCCGATTTCAGCCTAAATTTTTTAACTGAATTCAGACCTGAAATGGACTAAAAGACACACAGGACCCCTGTGCCCCGGAGCCGCAGCGTAGATATGTGAACTGGCTTCATAGTGAGCCGGTCACAATCTCTGACATACGAATTGGATGCGGGAACCCACATCCAATTTACATGGGTGTGAACACAGCCTAAAGCGTTTTTAATGTAGAAAGTATTTAGATATTTCACTTATATTATCTTGATCATTTCTCATTTTGGATGGTGGATCGAGCCATACAATGTATTTCTTTATGACCCTGGGTGAATGTGCATCCAGAATTTCTAGTTTATGGCGCAGATACCTTCTAATATCTAAAGCTGGCCATACATGAATCGAAATTTGTCTGTTTTAGCTGGTTTTATTTTGGAGTGCACAATTGGTATTTCATCACTTATTTGTTCATCATTAGGAATAATGCAAAGAGAAATAATAACAAACGCATATACAAAACAAAGGGTACACAACATCAGCTTACAGTCTGATAGTTTATCAATGCTTGATGTTTTCTTTTAATACTTTTTTAGGTTGGCCAAAAAAAAAAAAAGATTGTAGTCCCAGATTCCACACAAACTGTAGATGGTGGAATCCTTTCCGCTGTGTCATTGTATCAGTGCTTGCAACCCACTGCCTGCGGTCGACCATTGATAAAGCGTTGTCCAACATTCCCGTTCTTTTAACAGGAACAGCCATGCATGCATAGGCGTGACCATGGGGTGTGCCGGGTGTGCCTGGGCACACCCGAATCATCTCTGTGCTTTGTCTGTGTTTCTCACCTTTTGTTTTGTGCTGACTGCCTGCAACATGTCCCTGTGTAACTCGGTCACCAACACTGCCTGGGGTCGGGTCCGGCCGGCAAAAACAGCTGTGTGCTGCGAGTGGGAGGATTGAGCAGTGAGGGAACTAGGACCACAGCCACGGAGTAACCCTGCCGGGAGCCGCATTTGCCAATGCAGCTTCTATAGTTCTGGCTGCAGGTCCCACAGGTGCCGGGTGTCTTGTCAAATAGCGTCCTCCATCAGATAGTGTCCCCTGCTTACTGCGCATGCGCAGTACACAGGAACACAGATTCCAAAAATTGCTGAGGATGAACGGCGCCTGCGCCGTGAGTCCAGGTTCTATCCCCACTATCCAAGTAGACATAGAGTTAGAATAAAAAAAAGCCGAGCGCAGCGAGGCCGAGCCCGAAGCGTGGGGGCCCTCTAAAATTCACAACCCTATGTCCGCTTGGATGGTGGGGCTACCACCTCCACTCACGCCGCAGGCGCCGTTCAGCTTCGGAGATTTTCCGAAGCTTCGTCTGCTCCGTACTGCGCATGCGCATTATGGAGTGGACTCTATGTGATGCCCGGACTCTATACGCCAGAACACCGGATGAGTGATCTACATCTGCACTCTGCCCCTCTCCAGCCTTTCTCTCCCTTAGAAGCAGCGGACTAGCCTGGATAGTGACAGGCAAGTGGCTTCAGGCAACCTGCTAGATCGAGATTAGTAAGTGAGAGAGACAGCACTGAGAAGGGCAGCGGGTGGGCAAATTATGCACCAAAAAAAATAAAAAATAGCCAACCGATTGATGGACCTTACCCTGGCTTGTCACTATGTATGTATGTATATATATATATATATATATATATATATATTTTTTTTTTTTACATACTTTTTTGCTGATAAGCCAGGGTTCATATAATTTTAGTTGTATGTGTGTGTATATATATATATATATATATATACACACACATACAACTAAAATTATATGTGTGTGTGTATATATATATATATATATATATATATATATACACATACAAGTAAGACTATTTGAACCCTGGTTTTTCAGCATAAAAGTGCATATATATATTTCACTGCGGCAGGTTGGCTCCGCTTGGCTAGCAGGCTCCGTGAGTCTGACAGCGGGTCCCGCGAACTTAATGTCCGCGGGCATACCTGCAATCACCTCACAGAGAGGAAGAATGGGGAGATGCTAATGTAAACAAGCATCTCCCCGTTCTGCCTAGTGACACTGTCACTGATCATAGCTCCCTGTAATCGGGAGCATTGATCAGTGGTGTGTTGCACACAGCCCCTCCCCCCCATAGTTAGAATCACTCTCTAGGGCACACTTAACCCCTACAGCGCCACCTAGTGTTAACCCCCTTACCGCCAGTCACATTTACACAGTAATCAATGCATTTTTAATCGCACAGATCGCTGTATTAATGTGAATGGTCCCAAAATAGCACTGATGTGTCTGCCACTGATCGCTGCCATTACTAGTAAAAAAATAAATAAAAATTAAATAAATATAAAACTAGCCCCTATTTTGTAGACGCTATAACTTTTGCACAAACCAATCAATAAACGCTTATTGTGATTTTGTTTAACCAAGAATATGTAGAAGAATACATATCGGCCTAAACTGAGGGAATATTTTTTATATTTTTTGGGCATATTTATTATAGCAAAAAAGTTAAAAAAAATGCTTTTTTTTCAAAATTGTCGCTCTTTTTTATTGTTTATAGCGCAAAAAATAAAAACCACAGAGGTGATCAAATACCACCAAAAGAAAGCTGTGGGGAAAAAAGACGTCAGTTTTGTTTGTGAGCCATGTCGCACGACCACGCAATTGTTAGTTAAAGCGACAGTGCCGAATCGCAAAAATTCCTCTGGTTTTTGGCCAGCCAAATCCTCCAAGCTGAAGTGGTTAACCACTTCCCATATGCCCATAGGCTGGGAGATCTAATGTTGCTGGGGGATATTTTCTTGTAGGGTCATCTATTGTTGCTGGGCAGATCTATTGTTAATGGGAGGGATCTATACTTGCTGTGGGGTGTCTATTGTTGCTGGTGAATCTATAGTTGCCATGAGGGATCTATTGTTGCTGGGGAGATGTCTTGTTCTTGGGGGATTTGTTGTTGCTGAGGGAATTTATTATTGGGATCTAACAAATTTAAAGCAGTAAATACAATTCAGAATATTAAAACATGACACTTATTTAAAAAAAAATCCTACTTTCTGTGCAGTTTTTAAAATTGCTTATTTGATTTAGAGATGTATTTAACTTTGTTTATGTTAAAAGATTATTTAATTAATAAGTTAAAAAAATATATATTTGTTTACATTGATAAATGTTTTTTTAATTATAAATGTTGTAATACATTTTCAAATGTTTGTTAACATTTATTTATAAGTGTATTTGTATATATATCTATATATATATATATATCTATATATCTATATATACATACATACATACATACACACACAGACGCACGTGTGTTTGAGCTTTGGTTTGAGGTGCACACCCTAATGCAATAGGCTGCACACGCCTATGTATGCATGGATCAAAATTTGGCTGTTCCCTGCTGACCATCTATGGCCAACTTTAGCCTGGTAGAAATATTTGAAGGGATGGGGATTTCAGATATGGAATCTTTACAATTTCACCAGCTGTAATAGTGAAAGTGAAAGCTAAGTTGTATACGTTCTACTTTTTTATTTACTTACTTCAAACCTCTCTTGATAGCGTCAGTTAATGCGCATGAGGAGCCATCTGTACACTCCGATTTTGCTTGTTTCTTGTCCAAAAACCACCCAGAATCTACAAGGCCTCGTACTTGCACAGTGTCTGCTGTTAGCTCCTCTACAAGTGCTGACACCCTGTCAATATTGATAAGGACCCCGGTACCTCCAGCACTGAAACAAAAAATGAAAACTAAAAGTTAAGAAAATTGTAAGGTTCTAGTCTGGGTGGACAGCAGTGACATGTTAAAAAGATGCTAAACTTTATACTTCCCAGAAAATAAACCTCACCTATTGAAAAACACATTACCTTGGTATTAGCCTTTAATGTGAAGTCAAATCCTTAGAAACAATCAATAATGAATTCAGTATCCGCCATTATATAATTTTCATCATAAGTTGTAGTCATCGGGTACAAATATTTTATGCCTGTTCCTCCAGCTAAATTTGGAGGAACAATGAAGTCAAATCCTCCCCCCAAGCACCCTTCTATTCTCTGTAGAGAATACGTCATACTTCTAAAAACAATATTCTGTAAAACTGTGTTTTTTAATTAAACTATGGGTTTGTAATGAGTTGCCACATGTCTGTGCAATAAATATAGCCTAGTTTTGCAAAGTTATTGGCAAGTAATAAAGCACACTTTATCTGTAATGCTGCGTACACACCATCTGACTTTCTGGCAGAATTGGTCCGGCGGACCAGAATCCATCGGACAATTCGATTGGGTGTGGGCTCCAGTGGAATTTTTTTTCCTCAAAAGTCAGACGGACCTAGAAATAAAACATGTTTCAAATCTATCCGACTGACTAAAAATGGGGAAAACAAACCATTTGTCTGTGTGCTAGTCCGACAGACCAAATACGATGCAAGGACAGCTATTGGCTACTGGCTATTGAAATTCCTTGTTTAGTTAGTCTACGTCATCACGTTCAAAACGAACGGTCTTTCGAATGGACTTAGTCCAGTTGTGTGTGGCCAAGTCCGCTCGTTCAGAAAGTCTGTCGGACCACCGCCGAATGTCCGTCAGGAAGACCGTTGGATCTAGTCCCTCGAAAAGTCCAGTCGTGTATACGTGGCATTAGAAATCAAATACTACCAAGTTCTGAGACATAGGGGTTGATTTACTAAAACTAGAAAATCCAATGCAGTTGTGCATGGTAGCCAATTAGCTTCTAACTTTAACTTGTTCAATTAAAGGGGTTGTAAATAGACATGTGTAATTCCTTTCATAACGAATCAAAATTTGCCTGAATTTTGCATCCGAATGTCTGAATAAAAAAATAACAAATTTCAACTTATACGAAAGAAATTATAGCAGATATAACGAATGAATTCGACATGATGCGGTAATTCGTTAAAGATCTAATGAAACAAAAGGTCAGCTCAAAGTAAGTCTTACAGACCAATCAGCTGATAAATTTTGTGCTGGAGGTTGGATTACTGGCAAAGTGCATTCCTGAGAACTGAGTGAGAAGGATGTTGTATTTGAGCAGAGGAGAAGAGATATTGCCATTGTGTGTGTTAATAGATTCAATAAACAAACGACTTTCCAAACTATGAATCATTATCATGCATGCATATATATACATAAATATCGAATTTCAAATAATACTAAATAAATTATAGCGCATATAAGGAATGGATTCGACATGATTCAAGATTCAGTATAACGAATATCGACACTCTACAGAAATAACAAATTATCCGAAAACAAATTAACATAACATAAAGAATATAACAGAATGAAATTATGTATTTTACGAATGACAACGAAACAAAACGAAACAAAATTTTCCATTGTGCACAAGTCTAGTTGGTGGTCTAGGTTTTTTTTTTTTTTTTTTTTTAAATAACAAACATTGTATACTTACCTTCTCTGTACAAAGGTTTTGCACAGAGTGGCCCCGATCCTCCTCTTCTCAGGTCCCCCAGTGGCCTTTCTGGCTCCTCCCCCCATCAAATGCCCCCTTGGAGACCCGCATTCCAAGGGGCCACCCCTGCAGGCGTGCTCCCAAGTCCTGCTGTGTTCATTGAAACAAACAGCAGGACTCGGCCCCGACTCCCTTGTCATTAGATTTGATTGACAGCAGTGGGAGCCAATGGCTGCTGTTGCTATCAATCTATCCAATGAGGACCCGAGACAGCGGCTGAAGCTCCTGGGCTTGTTCTCGTTGCTGAAAAGATTAGGTTCAGGTAAGTAAAAGGGGTGCTCTCGGAGGCTGCTGCACTACAGAAGGTTTTTCAACCTAATGCATAGAATGCACTAAGGTGAAAAACCTAGAGGATTTACAACCCATTTAAGCTTTGACAAAAAAAAATGGAAGTTGATTGGTTTCTAAGCATAGTTGCACCAGATTTTGCACTCTCCAGTTTAAGCAAATCAACACCATAGCCTATAAAATGTGGTTAAAATATCATTTAAAAAAAAAGCCCACACTTATTGCTCAGAAACATCACTTTTCTACCCTACTTGCATTCCCCACTATAGGCTCCTCCTCTCTGTCTGGTACCACCGTACAAGCTGGATACTAAGGAGGCACTCATGCATGCATGCTTCTCTCAGGTCCCACACTAAGGCCCCTTTCACACTGGGGCAGTTTTCAGGCGCTACAGCGCTAAAAATAGTGCCTGTGTAGCGCCTGAAAAAAGTCCTGCTAGCCTCATCTTTGGAGCGGTGAAGGAGCGGTGTATTCACCGCTTCTAAACCACTCCTACCCATTGAAATCAATGGGGCAGCGCTAAAATGACGGTAAAGCGCTGGTAAAAATAGCGCCGCTTTACCGCCGACGCCTGCACCTCCCCAGTGTGAAAGGGGCCTGACTGCTTCCATTGATACACAGCACTGATAAGCCATGCTCCCACTCCCTTCTGACAGGAGTTTGAGTAATGGTAGCAAGAGCCTATGGCTCAGCTGCCTTCAGTGTTTTATGTGGAACCGGGAAGTGGAAAGTTGGGAGAGCGACACTGAAGCCGGAATTGGCATTGTAGTGGTGACATGGAGCCAGGTAAATGTTTGGGGACAGGGGTGGGGGGGATAGTTGAAGACATCACAACCTGCAAAAACTAATTTCAGGGAGGTGGCAAACTCATTTCACACCCACAAAAGCCACCCCCCACCCCCAAGGCAAATTATTATTTAAATCACTTTCTCAATATTTTTTTGCAGTGCTTCTGGAGAAGAGGGTGGGGGTGGGTGGTGGCTGGCAGTGGACAGTGTTAGTAGTTTTTTTTTACTTTTAATAATTGATTTTTTTAAAATTTTAATGTTTACATTTTAATGTTTTTCACAATGCTTTTTTTATTAGAATTTTTTTACAAATGTAGCGGCGAGCTCCTGAAGAGCACGCGCTATGTTTTTCAAAGTTAAAACTTTACCCAAAGTAAGTTTGGTTTGGGTCTATTTGCCTAAATTTGACTTCTGTGTCAGTCTGACTGGGCCGTGAGATGTTCAGCCTGGCCACAGGGGGGCGCTGTCTCTGGTGGCAGGTGTGGAACTATGGTCTGGTCAGGCACTTAAGTTACTCTCTTTTGGAGTCAGGTCAGTGGGAGTGGCTCTCTCGCCGTGCCCTCTAAGAGAGGGTATTTAAGAGGTGGACGTCACGTGGTTCGGGGGGTTCCGGTCCAGTATGCTGTGCTGATTACATGGCCCTGGTCCTCCTGACCAGCCCCCATGGCCTGGGGTGCGGATCCACCTGACTTTGATGCCTCTGGGCTGGCTAGCCCAGGGCATGGAAACTAGAGGAGGATTCTGAGGTGGATGGGTGTCGTCTCCGGTCCGGGAGAGACCTATTGGACTTTGAACATTCCAGGGGAGGACTCTTTAGAAGAACACCATGTGTGAATTTGGTTTTCTTAACAAGAGCCTGGAAGGTCTGAAGTAACCGAGAAAATCTGGTCTTGTGGATGTCGCCAAGCAGGCTGAAAGATCCAGGTATCCTACAAGTGTTCTACAGCTTAATTTCCCACGAGTTCTGTAACAACGTCTGTGACAAAGACTTTGTTCCTGAGTAAGTACCTTGTTGGCTGCTAGGCCTTGTGAGAGGGGGACTGTCCAACCTGAGTGTTCATCTAGCTGCGAATGGCTATTCATTGGATGCTGTCAAAGTAAGCAAGTTCTTTAGTAGAAAAGATGTAGCTGGATATCCGCACTCCAAATTATTCAACTTTATTTCAAAAATGTAATTAAAATCATGGCATCTAGGCTTGTATACAGACTAACTGCACAGCCGCTGACATGTTTCACACCGAACACGGTGCTTAGTCATAGCTGTCTCCCGCACCTTCTGGGAGACTTGAGATGTCTGTAGTTGGAATAAGTAGTGGGGTGTTTTCCACCTTAATGCAGAGAATGCATTAAGCTAAAAACATTTAGACTTTAGTACTACTTTAAGGTATCACAGAGAGCATTTGTTTCTATAGGATGGAATTGTTTCCCACCCATAACACCATACTGTCTAAATGTGTGAAATATTTAAATCTATATAACTGACTGTACAGACATGGAACTGAGACTAAAGTGCATGCAAGGTGGGGAGGGGATGAAGAGAATTACAAAGCCAAGGTTGTGAGGTGAAGATAATTATTTCTCTTTCAGTTTTACTGAATGTAAGCAAATGGGCTGGAGATCCTGGATGACTTCATGGGCTAAATATGGTCATATCCTTATTAGGTCCATGACTTCACCTAGAATACTCCACCACCATTTTACTTGACCCGTCCACTTACCTCTTCATACCTGGCCCATCCACCTACCCCCTTATACCTCACCTGTTCACCTATCTCCTCATACCTAATCTGCTTAGCTGCCTCCTATTTACTAACGTGTCCATGATTGTCCAGGGGCCACAGCATGCTATCATGACCCCAAATCTCTCCTACATGACAGTGCTTTTTTTTAATAATATATCCTGTTTTTGCTCCTGTATTGTCATGGTTACACATTTGTTGTCCATGTATTCTGCAGCAAAAGTAACACATAGAAGGAAAAAAAAGTGTGCATGGTCATGGTGTCAGGTCTCATTAGTAGACACAATGTAGTGCCAAAGTCCAGTGAGTGCCATTCAGGGAGGAAGGTAGTGGATACTTGTGCTGTGCTAATTTTGTCATGGTGAATTGTATTGGCAGGAGGGGGGAATGTTTACTTTGAAGCCATTATTTTTGACTTCTGCACTTTGTGCATAGCCTTCATAGTTGAAGCATGTGCATTAAAACGGTTTTGTTTACCCCTTTAAGCATTTTCCACTGTTAACACAATTTGTCCACAACCACTATGTGGTATGGCATGGTATGTCCACTGTTATTAACTCCTCTCTCTACTCTGTCCCATCCCATTACCATTAACAGTGAGTGTAGTCTATAGCGTGTTCCTTGATTTTATTTTGTGTTTGGGGAGGCATTGCCTGCTAATATCATCCAGTGACATCAACACTGATTGCAGAGGATTTTTACAGTGTGTTCAGCTTTAAGCACGCATTGCACAGATAATAGATAATCATCGACAGATCTTTATTTGTTAAGTACAAAAACATTTTGAAAGCATATATGGGAAATATGTAAAGGCTTCTTTTTCTGATTAAAGTTAACATAGGGGTTAACAGTGATATTCCTCTCTCCAAGGTAACATTAAATCGCACGTGTTGACATGCCTTCCCCCACTATTGTCTACTTATAGATCAAGGTAATACATTTATTGATGTAAACTTCTAGGCTGACCCGATAAAGAGATTCTTTAGTGCTTCATGTTAACGCCTAACAATAGGTGTAGGTGGGGAAATATAAAACACTACCTACAACCCAATTAAAAACATTTCTGTTGCAAAGCTTGAGTAGGTGTATATGGCTATAGCAAACGTGTTTAAAGCTAATGCATCATGACCATACTGAAGTTGTATAGGCCAGATACAGGAGAGAGTGTTTTACATACATTTTTCAGATTATCTGTACACTGAAATGTACTAAAAAGGAAAGAGTATTAAGCTGGCCATAGATGGGTAGAATTTTAGATAAAAATTATTGGAAAAAAGAAGGTACTACCAAAGTTCACTAGATAGTCCTGGTTCAGTGGGACCCCGTGCTACTCAGAAGATTGCTGGTTTAAGATCCTTTTCACACTGAGGCAGTTTTCAGGCTTTTTAGCACTAGAAATAGCCTCTAAATAACGCCTAAAAAGCGTCTCCCATTCATTTCAGTGTGTCTTTTCACACTGCGATGGTGCGTTTGTGGGACGTTAGGAAAAGTCCTGCAAGCAACATCTTTGGGGGTGGCCCGGTACCGTTTTTTAGAGCTGACAGTCAGCCTTCTTGTATTACGGCTATCACAAGCAGTGGAAAGTTACGGCCCCCATCCCGCTGCCTTGAGTGCTCTGACCGGGCTCTCCCGTACCACCAGGAGGCCTGAGCGGCCAAGTGGCATGTCCACCGGCTGGATGGAGACTCGAACAGAGCTAGAATCAGCTTCGATTGAGTCTCGGATGAAGAAACCCGGAAGCGATGTCACTTCCAGTTTACTGGAGTCTTAAAGGAGCCAGATTTTAAAAAATGTCAGTATTGAAAACAGCCAAATTTGGCTTTTTTAATGCTTTTAAGTGCAAAGGAGAGATTTGGGGTCTTATAGACTCCAGATCCCTCCAAAAAAATACCCGACACGTGAATATTACTGTCACAAGGGATGTTCCTTTACACTCCTTGTGACAGCAATAAAAGAGATCAAAACATGTTTTTTTTAAGGGACAGTGTAAGAATAAAAAAAATGTAATAAATAACAAAAAAGAAGCAGACGCGAATGCATGCATAATTTGTGGCGAGTTAATAGAAACCTGACATGTCATGCTTTAAAATTGCGCACACTCATGGAATGCCGAAAAAACAACGGTATTTAAAAATCTCCATAGGCGATGCTTTAACCACTTGCTTACTGGGCACTTAAACCCCCCTCAGTCCCAGACCAATTTTCAGCTTTCAGCGCTGATGCACTTTGAATGACAATTGCGCGGGCATACAACACTGTACCCAAATGAAATTTTTATCATTTTTTTCCCACAAATAGAGCTTTCTTTTGGTGGTATTTAATTACAGCTCGGAGTTTTATTTTTTGCTAAACAAACAAAAAAAGATGCAAAAAAAAAAAAATCATGTTTAATAGTTTGTTATAAAATTTTGCAAACGGGTCATTTTTCTCCTTCATTGAAGTGCGCTGATGAGGCGGCACTGATAGGCTGCACTGGTGGGCACTGTTTGGCTGCATTGGTGGGCACTGATAGGCTGCACTGGTGGGCACTGATAGGCATAGTTAAGGCGGCACTAATAGGCACAGATAAGGCGGCACCGATGGGCACAGATAAGGCGGCACTGATGGGCAAAGATGGGCACAGATAAGGTGGCATGGATGTGTGGCACAGATGGGTGGCACGGATGGGTGGCACGGATGGGCACTGATAGGTACCACTGATAGATGGGACTGATGGGCACTGATAGGTGGCACTGATAGGTGGCTCTGATAGGTGGCACTGCTGGGCACTGATGGGCAGCACTGCTGGGCACTGGTAGATGACACTGATGGGCACGGATATGTGGCACTGGGGTGCAGCACCTTTGTTGAGGCAGATTGTGGGCACTGCTGGGTGGCACTGTGGGCACTGCTGGGTGGCACTGCTGGGTGGCACTGTGGGCACTGCTGGGTGGCACTGTGGGCACTGCTGGGTGGCACTATGGGCACTGACGGGGGGCACTTACTTTTTTTAATGTGGCACTGGCAGGGGGCAGGTGGGCACTAGCAGGGCTGGCCATGATCGGAACTAATGTCCCGATCACGGCCGCCGGTGATCGCCTTTTTTTTTTCTAAGCAGAATATTTTCGAATAATAGCCGATTACCGGCTCCGTTATATCACATGATCAGCTGTCATTGGCTGACAGCTGATCCCGTGATAAGGGGTCGGGATTGACCCCTTGCACGGATCGGTGATCAGGCGAGTCTCGTAGACTCGCCGATCACAGAGCGCGCCGCGCGTGCCCCTCAGGGGGCGCGCAGGGCGCTCGT